>NC_065446.1:162446677-163646677 GCF_917563875.1 Diabrotica virgifera virgifera | reverse complement strand
ATTTATTCCTCAAGGCCTATCGCTCGGCCGTGAATGAAACTACAGGTCAGACACCAACCTGCCTGATGTTGGGTCGTGAAGTTCGTTTGGCCTGCGACCTAGAGTTTGGCTGCAGACCTTCCGAGGAACATGTTGCGGGTGAATAATAGTTAACCACCTGAAGTTACGAATGAACAACATTCATCAACTTGCCCGACAAAACATTCCAGATAGCCAGTGACAGAATGAAAGATCAATATAATTCTCGATGCAAGAATGAAAGCTTCGAAATAGGTGATCCTGTCTGGCTTGTGAACGTCGCGTCGTCGAGGCTTGTCTCCTAAACTACAAAGACAATGAGAAGGTCCGTATGAAGTTAAGAAGTAAACAAATGATGTAATATACAGAATTAAGAAGTTCCCAAACGGTAAGCCAAAGTCATTCACATAAATCGTCTGGCATCATATGCTGGCTCAAATGAAACGGAAGAAGCATGAGTCCTCCAACATGAGATGAAAGATATCGGTCAGCCAAGTGTTATGGAATTTATGTCAAATTACGCAGAAAGAAAGAGTGATAAATTCGCTATTTATAAATTTCGCTAGTAGCGAAAGAGTTAATTCTGACCGAACTCACATAAAGATTACACCTCGTAGATTTCTTAGATTTCACCGAGAAGCTTCGCGGCGTTGACTGTTATTCGAACCGGATAGATCCAAGGCCATTACTAGGGATGGGCGGTTACGTTTTTCTGGAACGTTCTTAACGTTTCTGGTATTTCTGTATTCGTATAAATAGCGCGCTCTTATTAGAATTAGTGGGGTGTAAAGCTAGTTCGCGTCCGTAGTAGAATACTACACGTGCACCCTGGGTAATGCTAAATGAACTAGCACAATAGGCAGCCAGACAATCTAGAATCTCTAGATCTCCTGGCAAGGAACACATTAAAATAATTAAAATAATAAGATATGCCTCCAACCAACAACTTAAAGGGACCTTCTCAGGACCAAGCAACAAAACGACTCGGACCAAGCGTCCGAATATGCCATTTAAATATAGAAGGTATTAGTAGAAGTAAATGTGAGTACCTTCAAAAGGTACTCATTGAAAATAATATCGACGTAGTCGCAATTCAGGAAACCCATGTAGAAAACGAGGAACAAATTCTCGCTAGAGGAAGAATTCATGGTTACGATTTACTGGGTGCAACTTACCATCCAGCTTATGGAGTAGCAACCTATGTACGAAACAAAATAGAAAATGCACACATATGTTCTACATCAGACATAAATAACATTCATACGGTTACCATACAAATTGGCGAAATTACTGTCAGCAATATTTATAAACCACCGGCAGTCCTGTGGCCTCCGCATGTTATTCACGCCCACCCACACCCCTCAGTGTATGTTGGAGATTTTAACAGCCATCACGAACTCTGGAAGTATAGACAAAGTGATCAAAACGGCGAGGCTTTGATAAATTGGAGCGAAGGGGCTGGCACGTATTTAGTCTTTGACGCTAAAGATAGGGGAACTTTTCGATCTGCAGCCTGGAGGCGAGAATACAACCCAGACCTATCCTTTGTCTCCACAAACGAAAACAATCAACCCCTGGCAGCTTCACGTACAGTGCTCCCAGATTTTCCACATAGCCAACATAGACCAGTTGTAATAGAAGTTGGCATCAAAATACCAATAATAACATCTTTCCCTCGACCTAGGTGGAACTTTAAAAAAGCAGACTGGGCGACTTTTACTGCGAGATTGGACAAATGTCTCGGATGGATAACCCCAACACGTACAAACTATATGAGGTTTGTTGGCGCAGTTATATCTACAGCGAAGAAAACTATACCCAGAGGATATCGTAGAGATTATGTCCCAGGATGGGATGAAAAATGCGAAAAATTGTATCAAGAATACAACGAAAGCCAAGACCGAGAAATTGCGGACGAACTGCTGCACAGTTTGGATGCAGCCAGATGGCAAAAATGGATGGAAACTGTGGAAAAACTAGACTTTAGTAAATCAAGCAGAAAAGCGTGGTCCTTACTTAGAAAACTTGGTAGTAGCAGACACTCAACTAGAGACAAAGTACCAATAGTTCCCAACAGAGTGGCCTCCCACATTGTAGCAAACTCAAGGGCACCTAGAGATCGTGACCACACCACCAAAGTAAAACAAGACCTAAAAATATTAAAGTCTGCATGCCCGCCTACATCTGAATACTCTGACGAGTTTACTCCAGAAGAAATTACCTCAGCAATATCAGAAATTAAATCTGGAAAGGCACCCGGCTCCGATAAAATACATCCAGAATTTTTACTCCATTGTGGCAAATATGCTAGGAAATGGCTGGCTGATTTCTACACAGATATATTAAAATCAGGAGAAATCCCCCATTTCCTTAAAAAGGCCTCCATTATAGCCATATTGAAACCAGGAAAAGCAAATGATCAACCCCAAAACTACCGACCGATTGCACTGCTGAGCTGTGTCTATAAACTGTTGGAACGCTTAATCCACAACAGAATTAGTAACACCATATTGGGGGTGATACCTATTGAGCAAGCAGGGTTCAGACCTAACCGCAGCTGCACAGATCAGATCCTATCCCTAACAACACATATCGAAGCAGGTTTTCAAAGAAAGCAAAAAACATCCGTTGCTTTCATTGACCTATCAGCTGCATACGACACCGTCTGGAGACAAGGACTAATCTGCAAACTGATCCGTGCCATCCCGTGCCAAAAGGTAACCAAACTCATTGATAGCATGCTCACCGACAGACCTTTTCACGTCACAATGGGCAACTTAAGAAGTGTCCAAATGAAGCTCAGCAATGGACTGCCACAGGGATCTGTTTTGGCACCCTTACTCTTTAATTTATACATCGCGGACCTACCTAGGACAACTTCGCAGAAATTTGGGTACGCTGACGATTGGGCCATTGCAGCAAGACATAATAACATGAATGTTACAGAGACAATACTGACGGATGACCTTGCTGTTATGGGTGAATATTTTCGCAAATGGAGGCTACGGCCCAATGCAACGAAAACTGAAGTGTGCTGTTTCCATCTTAATAATGCCCAAGCCAACAAAAAACTCTCCGTTCACTTTGAAAACAGACTACTCGCTCATAACTCAACACCAAAATATCTTGGAGTGACTCTTGACAGAACCTTAAGTTTTAAGGAACACCTACAAAGAACGGCAGAAAAACTGAAGACGCGAAATAATATAATCCAAAAGCTATGTGGCACCACATGGGGGTCCTCAGCCTCCGTACTCAGATCATCCGCTCTCGGACTCGTATACTCGGCGGCTGAATATGCTTCGCCGGTATGGCTCAATAGCAAACACACGAAGATCATTGACACCCAATTAAACCAGACAATGCGAATGATCTCAGGTACAATTCGACCAACACCGAACTATTGGCTTCCCATTCTGAGTCACATTCCACCGCCTAAACTAAGAAGAAGTCATTCTCTTCTCAGAGAATATCGAAAAATCGAGGCTAACCATCAACTACCCATCCACCATGATAAGCTTGATATCGAAATGAAAAGACTGCGCTCCAGATATCCCCCATTGTTAAGGGCCACCTCCCTACATCAGGAACATTTCGACCTCACCAACGCTTGGAGAAGACCATGGGAGAGCGACTCACCACAGGAATCACACCAAATGGCCTGTATCGATCAGAAACCGCCAGGCTTTGAACTGCCCCGCAATACATGGACGGCGCTGAACAGAATAAGGACAGGGACCGGTAGATGTGCTGACAGCTTGCATAGATGGGGAAAGGCCCTTACTCCTGAGTGTGATTGTGGTGCGCAACGGCAGACCATCCGCCACATTATTGAGGAATGCCCCCGAAGGCGATACCCTGGAGTTTTCGATGAGTTCCTGAATGCGACCGAAAATGTTTTACAGTATATTAATACATTAGATGTTCGTTTGTGATACTTCATGTAGTGTTTTATATACTTTTTTTTTAAATTATGTGTTCTTGTTGTATCTATGCCATACGATAAATAAATAAATTAGAATTAGTACCCTCGATCCGGTCGTCGAAGAGTAAGGTCACTGCTAGCACACCCCACTCTTACCGACGAACAGCGAGAAGCCTGAGAGCACCAAGTGCTGAAGAAGCGGTTAGCCCTAAGCGATTAGTTTGGACTCAGTGTGAAAAACCAACGACGCTTGGCCGTGTAAACCAAAAAGGTAGACGGATTGTGGGGTTTCAGAGGAATACTCTGGCCCTGGGCTCGAGCGAGTTCGCTCGCCCCGAACTCTACCTAGTGTTCACATACGGCTCCAAGAACAAGTGCGAGTAAGGGGGCCAAACTAACCGCGAAAAAGGCTTACAACGAGGGACCCACCAGCAGCAGGGTAAATTGCACCCATCAGGTAGATATAGACACTGTCTAACGCCGGAAAAGCACGGAGGGGTGGACAAGCCACCTTTATCCCTGGGGTTTACCCCCCAGAACACCTTGAGGCTGAGGTGCCCTCCGATCGCTAGACTTGCATCCTCCCAATTGTCATGCCTTCATCAGTAAGGTCCGTCAGTTCCACCCGGTCGCTTCGTCCTCGGACGACGACCTCGACAAACGTTGCCACCACTACTACCACCACTACAGCCACCAATACAGCCACCACTACAGCCAACCAGTTCGCTTCCTTGCAACAGGAAGGCACTGTACCACCACCCAGAGGCTACAACCGTGTCACGGCGGAGCTGGACCTCGAGACGCTTAGCGCGGAGATGCAAATCGTCCGCGATAAGTATCGCGAGGCCTACCGCCGCATCGAGCGGGACGACGCCGCCAACCCCCTTCTGCAGCGATATGCACACGATTTTCCGCCTTTAACACCAGCACAGGCTGGTCCTCAGCGTCAGAGCACTCGGAATAGGCAGGGTGCTATACCAAAAATTCCAACCCAACCGTCTAAACAAGCACCCCAACAATCTCAACAACAACCCACGCAACAGCAACCCTCTCAACAACAAGCATCCATCAGCGCTTCCAACAATCCTGAACCTAACGATTTCGTCTTCCAAAGAAGACAAGTAAGACAAATGTCTTATGCCAATGCCGCAGCCAATCCACGCCCCAAAACTCAAGCCAGAAACCAAAATGTCATAAACGCCATAAACGATCCTACACTGTCCGAATATCTTATCAAAGATCTCCCAAAAGATCTGTGTAACAAACGCACCTTCTTTCGGCAAATAAATGCCACCACTCTCTTAGCCAACAAAATCCATTCTTGTAAAGTACTCTCTCATGGCATTGCACACCTTCGACTTTTCAATCCGATAAATGCAGGGGAGATAGAAAAAGCTATCCACACAGCAACTGGCCAAACCATGGTTACGGTTCACAGCCGTAGCAGAAATGCAAATACTTCCACTAAAGAGCCCACATACCTCCTCTGCATTACTGGTATCGATGTGGATTATTCTGAGCAGGAGGTCACCGACTTGCTCACCGAACAACAATTCCCAGTCGAAAGACTGTGGAGAGTCAAAGCCTACAAAACAGGCAAAGACTCTAAGGTGATCAAGGTGGTGACCAAATCCTTGGAGAAATTCACATCTGCTTTGAGCCGAGGCATAACACTCGACGGCGAAATCTACAATGCCGAACTTCCACATGGCTCCGACCCTACAATCCCCACCCCAAAATACTGCAGCAAATGCTGCATTAACGGACACTCTATCGACGAATGCCCTCAAAAAGCATTCGTCTGCCCCCACTGCGGCGGCAACCACAAATCCAGCGCCTGCACCAAACAGCAGGAACCCAAATGCCCGAATTGCGGCGGCGACCACCCCGCATACTCCAACAAGTGTCCACAAAGACACACTATCCCCTCCGCCCAACACGAAATACAGCCACTAACGATCGAAAGATCATTCCCTCCATTCGAACTCCCAACGGAAACGAAAAACATCCTGTCAATTCAGACTGCTCTGCTACTGAACCTGTTGCCCGAACTTCGCGAACATATCGCTGCAATCACGGCTAATCTAATTAGCCAAGTCTACGACCACTCGACAGTGGTCCACGGGTACGGGAACAATGTCACGGTGACATTCCGCTCCAACCACTAAAACCCTCCCTTTATGGATTTCACCCTAGGCACAGTCAACTGTCAGGGTCTCTCCAAAAAGAGACCCCTCATCAAGAATATCCTGTCGAAGCACAACATCCAGATCCTCGCACTCACAGATACTCTGTCGAAAAGCGATCCACACTTCGCAGGATATTCGATCATCCATCGAAGCCGCTGTCAGGTTTCACGTGGGAATGGTATTCTCGTGAAACACGGAATACCGCACACCACACACACATTCCCACAAAATTTTCGTCCACCTGATGTGGACTTCCTGGCAATTGACGTGCATATCCCCAATAACGAAACCCTCACGATAGTCTCTTACTACAAACACCCGGGTCAGCCACTCAGCAGGCACTTGCTTGAGTATTTTTCAACGCTTAGCAAGGCCGTGCTGATGGGTGACCTAGTAGACACACTCAGTTTGGTGATCACCGTTTAAACCCAGAAGGCATCCGCCTCACGGATTATCTACTAGACCTTCCCATTTCAAGAATCACCAACACTGAATTCACGTTTTTGAACGCCAATGGGGCCTCTATTGTCGACCACATCCTAGTTACTAGTAACATTCTGGATCGGTTCGGGGATAGATGCCACATAGGCGATTCAATAACGTCAGACCACTTACCTCTTCTTGTCGACACCGACATACTAATTCCAAAACAATCAAACCCTCCAAGATCTATAAGAGACTATCGTCACGCTAACTGGACTGAATTCCAAAACTTCATCACACAAAATCTCCCTATGTTAGGCGAACTCGACACTAACGATAGTATCGACACCAGTGCAACCGAAATCGAGAACCTCATCACTGAGGCGATCACGCACGCAATTCCACTCAAACAAATAACCTATACATCACCGGCACTTCCACAATACATCATTGCCAAAATCCAACAAAAACGACGTCTTCTACGTCAATACAAGGCCAACAGAAACCCACTAATCAAAACAGAGTACAACCGGATCTGTGCCAGGATAAAGAGGGAGATATCTGTCCTAACGGCTCGCCGGTGGGAAGATACTAACCTCAAAACTGGACTACAGAGACGGAGGTAAATTCTGGCAAAAATTCAAAGTCCTAACAAAACAAAAACTATCTCAACCATCCCATCTGTTGGTCAACAATCACATAGTCAATTCCCCAGAAGGGAAAGCCGAAGCATTCAGAAATTCGCTTCAAAACAATTTTCAAACTCCAGATAACCCGAACTTTGATCGCATATTTAAATTCAACACAGAATACATTGTAAATGTTACTCTCAACCACTACATTCCAGTCTATGATCCTATCATGGACCCCCTCACAAACAGAGAAACGGAGAGCTTTTGCCAAATCGGCAAAAACAGCGCTCCCGGACCTGATGGCATCAACCGAAGGTGCCTCAAAAAACTTCCAGAGAGTATCATTCCTCTTCTAACTAAAATATTCAATGCATGTCTCAAAAACAGCCACTTTCCTACTCCTTGGAAGGTGGCCAACACCATCATGCTTTTGAAAAAAGGCAAACCCCCAACCGACGTGGAATCCTATAGACCAATTTCATTAATCAATACTCTGGGTAAAGTTCTTGAGCTAATCCTAAAAGAGAGGCTCAATGACTTTCTCGAAAACCACAATATCATACCAAAATTCCAATACGGATTCCAGTCAGGTAAATCTACTAAACATGCATTAATAGATTTCACTACCAAAGTTACTCAAACCATCAACGATGGTTCATTCGCCATAGCCACATTTCTGGATGTGCAGAAGGCTTTCGACCAGGTCTGGCACGACGGGCTTGTTCGGAAACTTCTGGACATCGGGCTACCATTGCAATTTACCAAAATTGTACACTCCTACCTCCACAACCGCACTGTCAGAGTTAAAATAGGCGATCAAAAGTCCACCCCCTTCACTCCACAAGCTGGAGTTCCCCAGGGTTCAGTCCTAGCACCGCTGTTGTACATCATCTACAACAGCGACATCACTAACCAAAATATCCCAGGTACTCGGCTGTTTCTCTATGCAGACGACACGACTCTGCTCTCAACGACCTCTCGATACAACCCAAGACTCCTCTTCAGAAGAGCCCAGGCTCTGTTGGACGGCGTCGGCGAATGGTGTTGTAAGTGGAGAGTCACGCTGAACGCGAACAAAACAACAACAATTGTGTTTCGCGCCCCTTCTGTGTCAAATAGAATCATAGCCAATGAAGACGACCAATATCCACTGAGACTGTTGGGAGAAAGGCTTGTTGTTAGCCCGACTGCGAACTATTTGGGAGTACTGTTCACCAGGACTCTCAACTGGGACGCAGATCTAAAGGCAACTCTAGATAGGGTAAGGAACAGGGCCAGACTTCTCAACGCTCTCTCGGGAAAAATTGGCAAGACACACAAGAAGACTCTCATTCACACTTACAGGACCTTTATTCGACCCGTCATGGAGTACAAATCATGTATCTACTCTCTTTGTTCAAGGCAAAAACAAGAGAGGTTGTTGAGAACAGAACGTAGAATCTTGCGTAGATGCAACTATGAGCACTGGCGATATCCCTCAAACGAAATCCATAACATCTCGAACACCCCCAAAATCACCGAGAGAATAAACTCTCTGAACAGGAACTTCACAATCAAAGTAATCAACGGCCCCCCTTCCGACACGCAAGAATCTCTCAAATGTTTCTGTTCATCTTCCGGCCACGTACTCCACCGAAAGCCCAAACGCAAAAAGATTACCGTCCGCTCTAATGCAAACATGCATTGACGAACTTCCGGTGGAGTACGAAAACATCCTTGAGGCTACCCCGTTAGCCTACCGTACCCACCTCTAACATTTCCTCTTCCCTACCCCGAACAGGGAGAAGTTGGTTTTTTGCGGTTTCCCAACTTCATTGCACAATTATACCTGTTCGTCCCAAGAAAATAGCCGCAACTATTTTCTCCACTCGAACGCACACTGTCCACGCTGCGCTCAAAGCCACCTCCTGACCGCCGACGAGGGACGCAGGTTCGCCTGTCGTTGTACAATGGTTTCTAGGGAGACTGGTCGAGAGCAAAGCACGGACAGTACACGTAAATGTCTATGGAACCAACAACAATCCATCAAACTTTCTTCTCTGTTGACTTCTTAGCCTTCTGGACACCACCGTCCGGCATAACCCAGGATCCAAAAACACCAGGACACGGCGCTTGCCCCAGTGTGCTTTTCGGACTGTTTGCTTTTGCTGCCAACACTACACATTCACTACAAATCCTGAAGAGGACAAAATCCTAAACGGGGACAATCATTGATCGCATTTCCACATAGCATTTTATCTATACACGCAAATCAAACAATGATAGTAGTAGGAGTAGTAGTAGAATTAGTAGAGTTATGGATAGAATCCCGAACTGTAAAGTTGTATAAATAAATATGGTCGTATATAAATTGAACCGAGAGTTTTATTTTAACTGTAATATCGCTACAGATTCATCCACAATGAAAGGTAACGTTTCCCAGCCTCTATTTACAACATATTTTCAACAATTACCAAAACCCCAATATTTTAAACCCAGTCACCCAAAAACATAATAAAACGTGTAAAATTAACGAAAATCTGAACAAAAGGCATCAAACCAGTCCAAACAAGACAAAAATTCTTGTCATACTTGTCAGCAAGTGCAGGTATTGTACAACCTACTAAATTATGTTAAACAAATGTTTCAGGCTACTACCAGAGGCGTACGACGGGGGAAAGTCATTGGTTGGCCCTTCCCAAATTCTACTCCACTGGCGGAATTGCTATTTTAGTTCAAGTTTTCGATTCTTCAATACTGTGTATGTAAAACTACTCTTCTTCACAACGATTAAGTCATTAGTTTTCGAGATATCTGAAGTTAAAAATGAAACGGCAAAGTTATTTTGATTAATGTATTATTCCCCTTCGTTTTAACTTCAAATATCTCTACAACTAATGATTTTATCGTTACGCATGAAGAGTGTATTATTTACATAGAAAGTATTGGAGAATCTAAAAATTATGCTAAAATAGCAGTTCCTTCAGTGGAGTAGAATTTGGGAAGGGTCAACCATTCACTATCCAGTGTAGTAAGCCTCTGGTAGTAGCCAGAAATGATTATTTAACAAAATTTAGTAGCGTGTATAGTACAGTGGAACCTGCTTAATTCGAACTTCCATAATTCGAAATCTTCTTTAATTCGATATTTTATTCTGGTCCCTAGCATTTCCTATATAAGTAATGGTAAAAAGTCGTGAATAATTCGAATTATATTTTGGATAATTCGAACTTTTCTACTATCTTTTCTGAATATCTTAGAATCTTTTGTCATTACTGAGAAGCTAAATTCTAAAAAGCAGCTAAACATTTCGGATCTCTTTGGAAAAAAATAAAGTCGATCTTGTTTATAGCTTGCAAATGATTTAATTGGTATTTTTGGCCGAATTTTGTTGGCCCATTTTTTTAGGTTGACAAAACTAATAAGAACTTTTTAGGTTAACTAAAAAGAATAGGAACAAAAACATCTCCAGCGATAAAAGTGATCAACTACTGTTTTTTGATGATCCACTACTGATATTTATCATTATTTGCAGATGTTTTTGTAGGTAATCCTTGTTTTTATAGATTTATTTTTTAATTCGAATTTTTGGATAATTCGAATATTTTTAACGGTCCCCTGAGATTCGAATTATCCAAGTTTCACTGTACCTACACTTTCTACCAAGTATGATAAAGATATGTCTAATAGTTTTAAAATACCAGGTACAAATAGTTCTTAAAGTTTTAAATAAAGAATACATTATTCAAAAAAGATAATACTTTAAAATTATTTGACATATCTGTGTCATACTTGGCAGAAAGTGTAGGTAGTGTACACCCTATTAACATTTGTTAAATAATCGTTGCTGACTACTACCACAGGCTTACTACACTGGCTAGTAAATGGTTGACCCTTCCCAAATTATATGCCACTGACGGAACTGCTATTTTAGCATAATTTTTAGATTCTCCAATACTTTCTATGTAAATAATATACTTATCATTTGTAACGATAAAATCATTCATTTTAGATATATTTGAAGTTAAAAAAGAAGGTACATAATACATTAATCAAAATAACTGTGCTGTTTCATTTTTAACTTTAAATATCTCGAAAACTAATGACTTTATCATTACGAATGAAGAGAATATTATTTACATAGGAAGTATTGGAGAATCCAAACATTGCACTAAAATAGCGATTCCGCCAGTGGAGTAGAATTTGGAAAAGGTCAACCAGCAACCATTCATTTTTCTCCATCATACTCCCCTAGTAGTAGTCAGAAATGTTTGTTTAACATGATATAGTATGGTGTACAGTACCTACACTTGCTGCCAAGTATGACAAGGATATGTTAAATGGTTTTAAAGTACTGGGTACAAATAGTTTTTAAATTTTTAAATAAAGCACACTGTAACTCAGTAAGGAGTCACTTCTTATTTAATTAAGCGATTTGCGTTAAATCTTAATACAGTAGAACCCCGATTATCCGCGTGCGGATTATCCGGGCAGCGGATTATCCGTGCTATGATTTTCTATTACTCAAATTGCATTTTTGAGGTTTTATCAAAATAGCGTCACCGTAAATCACTTGACGAAACTCTATACGCCGAGAGGGAGACTCATAATGAAAGATTTATTTTTCTGTTACCCTTTTATGGTAGGTATATATGTATGTATAAAAGTATATATGTATTATGTATAAGAAATATATGTTCGGATTATCCGTGCTTTTCAATTATCCGTGCCACATCCGGTCCCGAGGGGCACGGATAATCGGGGTTCTACTGTATTTTGAGCCCAAGAATCTAGAGTTAAAATATTTCCAATTATTAATGAAACACCCTGTATATTGGAATTGTTAAGTATTTATTTAAATTATTAATATTCATTTTATTAATTACATGTTAATGATGTTAGGATGTAAAGATGAAAATACTTTATCTTGTGGCAAATTTCTTATCTAAATTTGTGGCAACTATAATTTATTGATAACAAGATGACAGTAACATTAGCACAATTAAAGATTATAAATAAAAAGATTAAAATATTTAGGAGAATATAATTATGTTTACTGTTAAAATACAAGTAATAATAATGTTTTACATCTATTAACATCGAATAAACATATGATTTATTTACCAATTATGCTTAAAGCTATTGAATTTAAATAGGGTTTAATTAACAGTTGCCTTTAAAAATATTTACCATCTACATAGACCTTATTATTACTTAATTTAAGTATTAGTATGTAAATAATACACACATTTACTTGATCATTTTATAGTATTTTTATCTCACTTTTTAAGTAAAGAATATTTAACCTTATCATTTTAATTTGAACTAAAGATAGAGTGTAAGTAGTTAGTCTAAATAGGAAATTTAAATCATTCCATTTAATGACATGTTGAAGGTTGACCATAATCACACACAAAATTTAACATGTAGGTACTGCATATCAAATCAAATCTTGTCCAACACAGACATAATTCACAGTATGTATAAGTAAAAATATGCAAAGAGACAGATATACAGTTCACAATGCCAAAACCAAAGAAACAATTTTCTTTTTAAAGTACGACAAAGAGCCACCAAATACAGTCAACTCCCGTTTATCCTTGGGATTGAGTAGCACGGTTGTTGCAGATAATGAAAATCGCAGATAAGCCGTAACTGGAAATCAAATATATGAATTTAACAAATAAAAATCCATAATCACGTGTCTTTGTTGGTTATTTACTTACATTGCAACATTAGAATATTGTAGTTCTGCTTATTATAATAAATTACTATACAGTGAGGACATTTGAGTTGGAATAAATTCATTATCTCAAGAATGGCCGAATTTAGAGAGAAATTCTGTGACAGGTCGATTTTAATTTTTAAATTATGACTTTTTGGGATATGTATCATACTAGTGACGCCATCCATCTGGGTGTGATGACGTAATCGATGATTTTTTTAAATGAGAGTAGGGATCGTGTGATAGCTCATTTGAAAGGTTATTTAATTCTCTATTCAGTAATATAAACATTAATATAATTATTTATACAGAGTGTACAAAAAAATGTTTTTCAATAAATTAATTTACACAAAAAGAAGAATGTAGGCAATTTATTTAATTCAAAAGACAAGAGCTTGGAATCAGATATAAAAAAATGTATTGGCTGCTTGGACGTGACTCCAAATTATCAATCCATAATAAGTTGCTACTCTACAATCAAATCCTCAAGCCTGTCTGGAGTTATTGCATACAACTATGGGGGTGTGTCAGCGAAAGTAACATACAAATAATTCAACGCTTCCAAAACAAAGTACTAAGGAACATCGTAGATGCCCCCTGGTATATTAGAAACAGTATCATCCTCAATGATCTGGGGATCGACACTGTTAGACAGACTATATCTAGACTTGCCCGGAACCACAAAGATAGGCTCCATCGTCACGTGAATGTTGAGGCCCTCCAGCTACTTGACAACACGAACCAGACCAGACGACTCAAAAGAACCAAACCATATGAGCTAGTGTAGTGCGCATAGTGCGGTACTAAATCATATGAGATAGTGTAGTGCGCATCGTGCGGTAGTGTACACGTTAATTGCAGTGTAAATAGACGATATGCTAATATAACCTAAAGAAATACTGATGAGTAAGACTTTAGCTTAGAAAAATGTAGTTAGGTTAGGTTAGAATTAAGTTACTCATTGTTCCAATAGTGAACAGATTGTAATGTTACTCCGAGTGGAGCATTAAAATAAAAAAAAAATACATTTTACTGCCGTCAGAAAAACAAGTACCTAATAATATATGTTTATTCAAATCAATAGTTATTACAATAATTTACAATTTCAGTTTACTTATACTAAAATAAATGTAAAGAAAAGTCTTAAAAGCATTAAACATGCTTGTTGACTTAATCTGTCTAATATTGACAGGTTTATGTTTATTGTTTTTTTACAAATCATTATTTTCTTTTTTCTTTTATTTTTACAGTTTTTAATCTAATTTCTAATAATGTTTATTTCACAAATATACATTGTTTTTCGCTTAAATTCAATGTTCAAACTGCAAAGACACAGGTGGGTGGCAGTTTTAACATTGAATTTCAGCGAAAAACAATGTTTATTTGTCAAATAAACATTCCTTTTTGTTTTTTTGACAGCGCTAAAATGTATTTTGAAATAAATGAATTACATACATTTTCTTTTTGTCTCAATTAATTTATTTCAAAAAAAATTTTTGGACACCCTGTATAAACAATTGTGTAAACGTTTATATTGCTGAATAGAGAATTAGATAACCTTTCAAATGAGCTGTCACACGATCCCTACTTTTATTTAAAAAAATCATCGATTACCTCATCACGCCTAGATGGATGACATCACTAGTATGACATATATGCCAAAAAGTCATAATTTAAAAATAAAAACCGACCTGTCTCAGGATTTCTCTACAAATTGGCCCCTTCTTGACATAATGAATTTATCCCAACTCAAACATCCTCACTGCATGTACTTATTGGGAATAAACTACAAGTCACCATTTCTTGGGTATCACCAAGTTTGAAACTTAAGTATTTTAAAAATCTATGTTGTGCATACTCTGGCCACTAGCGTATCTACATGGAGCTCATAGTAAGGGAACTATGTATATCATAGCTGCATAGAGCAGTTTAGATTTTGTAAAACTATTGTCCAAGAGAAGAGGCAGACCACATTTTTAAAATCTTATGTTGACCTGATGATGAAGCCATGTTTTTTCTGTGTAGACTTTACAACCCTCTCAATGTTTATTAACAGTGAGTTTACTTTCAATAGTCATCCCCAAGTATCTGATACAACCATTCAGTTTGTTAAGCCAGCGTTATGAAATAGACATATTTTAGCAATAGTTAAAGTTCTGGAAAAGTACAAGATTTTATATATAATGCATGGTAGTTGTAAAACATTGTGAGCAATCTCATAGGTGCTGCCAGCAGGGTACAAAGGTGTGTGATTGCGCCCCCTGTCCTGAAAGAAAGTACATAGCTATACATATATAAAACCCTCGATAAAACCTATGTTAACCAAAACATCGTTTAACCAAAACGGCTGACAGTTTCAATAATTTTTATCGCAAAACAGAAACAATTTGATGTTAGTTTGTCAACATTGCTCAATAAAATCGATGAGGCAAAAGCTTATGACGAACATTATGAAATCACCTCATATTATCTTTTAATATCACCTTTAACCAAGAATACTATGTAATTTGATACATGAAGAATACAAAAAAAATGTTATTTTTAACGGAAATTCTTGTTATCTGAAATGACCCCCTCCCCAATTATTTCGGTTAACAGAGGTTTTACTGTATAGTTCTATATTTTACCTTCGTTAATAGTATGTGTAGCTGCCAATGCACCTTCCGAAAATAAACCCGGCAGCACCCATGAGCAATCTAGAAGAATTGAAGGATGGAATTTTGCCATGACCAGCACTTGTTTGTTTTTCATTTTTCTAAGGGCACCATTCTCCGAAAAATGATAGAGTATCATATTCTGAGAGCATTATATTTTGATCAGAATACTCAAGAAGTAGGAGGGGGGGTCATTAGTTGACACTTGTCATGTGATGATTATGGAGCTAGGTAGGTATATGAGATTTATTTTTTTGGCAAATATATTTCCAAAATTGTTTGGTATCACTTTTTATAAAAGATTCTGTTTAATTTATATAGGTAGATTCTGTAAGCAATATCAATATTACTTTTATTCTGTTTTTATTTCATTGGAAAAGAGGTATAGTTTGATCCAGTATGCTACAAAGGCAATCATAGAACAGTGTGCTAAATTGACATCACAAATAGGTACAAGTTAAAAATTTCCAATTGGTCTCATAAAACAGTTTATAAAGAAGAAGGTCATTGGCTTTTCTAAAGTTGTTTACTAGGAAGTTATTTTTTATTGAGTCACTCTAAAGAGATAAGGAGATAAGTAAGGCTAGAAGCAGTGGTGTCATGGTGCAGGAACGCGCCAGATCGGCTTTCCGGCACTGGTTAAGAAAAGAAAAAAATAGAGAATTTAGGTTTTGTAAATAAAATATTTTGAATTAAGCAAATGCATATACATTTTAAAATATGCAAACGTAACTTGTATTAAAAAAACAGAGTAATATTTTACTTGTAAAAAAGTTAAGGAAAGTGCATTCCAGCACTGCTAATTTTGCCATCACTGGCTAGGAGGCGACCTACCTTCAGGGACAACACTGATTTTCTCTACTGACCTCACATTCATATATTATTATGAAAATTTCTGATAGAATTGTGCTGTTTGAAATCATGTAATGCCATAAAAGCTTGGTTATCTGTGAGTTAGATGTAATGTTAAAGTCCTATGTCTTAGAAGTGTCAGTAATGTAACAATCATACAGTGATTGTATTCAAAACCAATAGAGATGGTGACAGGAACTAATAACCATCACAGCAGGAATAAAATGACTCTAGTAAATATGTAAAAATATGATCAGGGTTTAAAGCTTAAAAATTACCAAGTTTACTTTTTTTCTGTATTTGCCGTAAACTAGTTCTAGAGTAGCCAATTACATTATTGTACATCTACTTTATTTAACTACCAAGTTCACTACCAAGCGACTCACATATGAGCCACATCGATTTTTCCAATAGACCAGCATCTCACCCATGAGCTGGGGGATCGTACTGCACATAATGGCAATTTAAATAGCTGTGGTCTATTAAGACGAAACTTAAATACCCCCTTGGTAGTGAAGGAGTTAAAACTTATCATACATATATAAAATTTATGTGTAAACAAAGGTGAAACTATACACAAATGCTTTTTATATCTATAAAAATTAATCTGCAAATGGTAACTACCAGAACACTTACCGTAACATTATATTTGAGGGCAATACCTTGTAAGGTGTCAGTATTTGTTACATAGTGTTTTAGGTAAGATTCGTTCTTAGCTACACGCTTGTTAGTGCTACCGTATTTTTTTAGACATTGTGCGGATTCTCTTATGCTTAATCTTTCATATGATCCTCTATCCCATCTATCCATATTTAAATAAAACTTTCTTGGACAGACCAGAACTTTCACTATTTAAATACAATATTATTTCTTTACACTGCACTAAATGTGATACACTTAATTATTACGTCATATTCAAGTAAATATATTACTATATCTACTGTTATTTCTTTCGGTGACTTGCTATTCATCTGAAGAAAGTCATTAATTTATCTTTTGTTAATTCCATCTTTAATTTTACTATCTTAACAGCTGATAAGTTTTGTCTTGTTAACGTCATAATGACAGCAGACAGGATATCAGTTGTCATCTTCCTCTACTTTTCACATAACATATCATTATAATGTTACTTGACATATACGACCACAAAAACCAGCAGAAGTGTACATTCCTGCATAGTATCATGCATTCCTGTATTGTATCCGCTGGGAGCGTTAACTTTGACACATGGTCACGTGCACGTGGTACACTGTGGATGTTTGTGGGACGATCTAATGTGTATTCCTTATGGGTGATTTGCAAAAACAAGAGATTATTTAAAATATTACTATTAATTTTGTACAATTGTATCAATACATCACAAGAAATTCGCTATAAATACTATATATGGTAGAAAATGTCTGATATAATACATAAATATAATTTCGATAGGAAGAGATTTTTAGGTTAACAGCCGAAATGTGAGGTTACGGCTGTCAAGAAGGACTTCGTAAATGTAAACAAAAGTTGCAAAGCCAGAATTTGCCCAATCTCAAAGCCTTTTTAATTCCTATAAAGTTGAAATGTTGCTTCCTCTGCTTAAGTATATTGTTTTTAACATAATACCACCATAATTCTGTCTTAAATTTGTATGAAATATAGTTTTTTAGTGATATTCACCAAGCAAAGTTTACAAACTTTTGTGAACCATTCTATTTTGTATAATAAAAATGGTAATGTGCTTTGCCCCGGATTGTACACAATATTGTGAAAGAGGGATATGTAGATTCTTTGTTGTTCCCAGGATCTGGTTGAAAAGAAGACATTGATTTCATTACTAAGGTAAGAAAATATAGTGAAGAGAATGAACTGAATTTATCGTTGTATAATTGATTCACAGACTGAAAGATAGGGAACCATCTGTCTATTCTTTGTTGGTTTGCTCTTGCCACTTTGGGAATTCTGACCAACAAAATGGCACAGCAATTTTTGAGCACAACAAAGCCAAAGGTTTTTTGACAGACACTCAACCTTTACTTACTTAAAAGAGTAAAGTAAATAATTTTACTTGTGTTGAAATATCTGCTACTTTTTAGAATCTATTTTCAAGGACCCACTCTGCATAAATATAGAATATAGAGGTCCTCTCAGTTCGCCATGTTGATTTTCATTTTTAGTATTATAATATATTTGTTGGTCCATTTAGATTTACCTTGTCCGCCTGGTATATAAATTTTCAATTTTGTATACCTAAATTCCAAAATTTATTTCCATTATCTCAAATATACTAAATTTACAATCAAGATGCAGTAAAAATAAACAAACCAAGACAAGTTAAATGCTACTAGAAGCACTTCCGAATCATAATTTACAATGTATATACATTTTAAATCCCAAATCATTATTTCTTAAGTTTATACATTGTAAATTATGATTCGGGAGTGCTCCTAGTGTAGCATTTAATGTGTCTTGGTTTGTCTATTTCTACTACATCTTGATTGTAAATTTAGTATATTATTTATTGAGAAAATACTATTTTAGCTTGCCATTTTCATTATAAATTATTTCCAGTAAAACAGTCATTCTCTTTAGATATTTTATTTCAAAACAAATTATTTATAAAGTGCTTAATTTTTTGTAATTTTGTCTTAATAGAAATACCTACTTCTCTATCTGCTAATATTGACCTTCAGGTAATTTCTTTTGCTCGTATAAATATGAGCCGGTCTCATTCAGGTTCATTTGTATAGATTCTGTCAAGTGAAACCTAAACAAATCTAGTTGGTTTTCTGATTATATTGCTTAATTTTCTGTTCACATTTTTATGAATTGACTAACACATTTGCTAATTTGCATAATATATTTGTTTGATAATTTGATTCATCCAATTAGGTAAAGAAAATATTTGTGGGGTATTTATTTTCTGTTAATGCTAATTCATTGATATATCAGCAGTTATGTTAAATAATAATTTCTCAAGTTTCATTTATCGGTTTAAAAATTTGTTAAATTTATAGAAATATTCGCGATTCAATTAATTTAACAGAAAATTGTATTTTCTGATTAACCCTTTCGCTGCGTAAAGCGCACATGCGCGCCCTCCCATTTCTTTGTAAAATGCGTATGGCGCACATGAGCGGCCTATGTATATGGTGATTTCCATATACATTTAAAATTGACTCAGTTTCAGGAGATCAAGGAAACTTTGTCCGCATTTTATTAAAGGTCACTTCTATTCATAGGTGGCGTCGCGGCTCGGTGAATCATGTGGTTAGGTTTGCAGAGCTATTCATAGGTGGCGTCGCAGATCAGTTACTCACATAGTTAGGTTTTCAAAGGTGTTGTCGTTTCAAACGGTTTAGTGTGATTATAAGTTTAATTATTTGTATAATAATGGCTGATTTAAATAAAGCTGGACCTTCAGGCGTAAAAAGACGTAAGACCGTGAAAGTGAGAAATGAAAAAAATCTGAGTGTTGAGGAATTGATGCAGTTTTTATATAATTCAGACTCAGATGAAGATTATGAAGACTCTGATGTAGATAACTGTAAGCAAATAAATGTAATAATAAACTTGTGGTCTGAAATTAATATTTTTAGTTGAAATTGAAAATGTTTCGGAAGACTCTTCTGGAAGTGATACTGAGGATGATGTACTACAGAACGAGTTAAATAATACCGTTGCAGATAATCCTGACGTACAGATTACAGACAATGAATGGACCGAAACAACTAGCGGTATGAAACAAATTCCATTTACAAAAAGAAGTGGATTGTTAGTCGATAGTCCTGGTGATAGTGCGTACGATTGGTTTAGGCTGTTGTTTGACGATGAACTTTTAAATATGATTGTCTTACAAACTAACAGTTATGCAGTTGAAGTTCTTTCTACCAGCAAAGGATGTGACCGTTCAAGGATTTCCCTATGGAAGGAATTAACAATATCGGAATTGCTAATATTTATTGGATTAACCTTCCATACAGGAACAATCCAATTGCCTAGCATACAAGACTACTGGAAGAAAAATAGATTATTTTCGACTTGTTTTTCTTCATACATGAGTAGAGACCGCTATTTGCTTATAATGCGATGCCTTCATTTTGCCGAAAATGTAAAAGAAAATGAACCAGTTCCAGTAGATCGACTATATAAGGTAAGACCCTTGCTAGATCATTTTAATAACAAAATGAAGACGGTATACTATCCAGGAAAGTATTTATCTCTAGACGAATCTATGATCTTGTGGAAAGGAAAACTGGTATTCAAGCAATATCTCCCTAAGAAACGACATAAGTATGGAGTAAAGCTTTATATGCTGACAGAAGCCGATTCAACAATTTTGGATATCGATATATATGCTCGTGCAGGTGATGCAACTGCTGGTAAGTCTCATACAGAAAGAGTGGTGCTACACCTAATGCGTAATTTTTTCGACCATGGACATTCGCTTCATATGGACAACTATTACAATAGTTATAACTTGGCCAAATTACTACTGGATAAAAATAGTTTTTGTACAGGCACTCTGAGAAAAGATAGGAAAGGCTGTCCAAAAAACGTCGTAGACGCAAAGTTAAAAAAAGGCCAGACCAAAAGTATGTACCTCAACAACGTAATGGTTGGAAAATGGCGAGACAAAAGAGATATCATTTACATTTCAACTGAATATAAAAATGAGATGGTAACCGTAAGAAATAGACGAGGGGATGAGAAAATTAAACCACTGCCAATCATTCAATATAATAAATATATGGGCGGAGTAGATCTTCAAGACCAAATGTCTTCTTATTATCCGCCGACACGCAAAACTTTACGTTGGTACAAAAAAATTGGCATACATCTGTTTCAGCTATATTTGCAAAATGCTCATAGATTGTATAATAAGTACCACGGAAAGAACAAAATGTCATATTATAAGTTTCGATTGTCAATACTTGAAAAGTTATTACCAGAAAAATGTCAAGGAACAGCAGTTGTAACGGCAGAAGTAGCAGTTACTTCGGGTGTAAACCACACACCTTCAAAAATTGAGTTACATAATGAACGTGGTAAACTCTTAGAAAAAAATATCGGACATGCAATAAAAATAAGATACGTAAGGATACTATTTATCATTGTCAAAAATGTCCCGATAAACCTGGCCTCTGCTTAGGCAAATGTTTCACAGAATATCATGTATCAATATAGAAAGACATTAGGAAAAAATTAATATTTTGTATACTTTTATTTTACATTATAGGTTATTTGTTTATTTTACATCCTGTTTGAATGAATAAAATTTTAGTTTAGATCAAAAAAGTCGATTTAATTTACTAAATACAAAAATTTGTATCAAGCGCACAAGTGCGTCCTCCGCATTTTTAAAAGAAATTCCTTGAAAACTGCGTACAGCGCACATGTGCGTCTTGCAAAAATTCAGAAGAAAAATTATAATAATCCGTTTTAACATATGTACAAAAAACAATTGTTAAAAAAATATCGCATTTAGTGTTAAAAAACTACTGCCGCACTGGTCAGCAATATGTATTTATTTGACGCAGCGAAAGGGTTAAGGGGTGTTTCAATTAAAACATTTTAGAAAAATAGGAAATGGTTGAATGCTCGAATATATGAATTTTAAAAGTCAAAAGGCAGATATCGAGCACTGAATTTATTAAATCTTGCCCAAGTATACTTTCGCTATCTAGAGCTAGAGCATCGTCAGGGGCATTTCGTCAATAAAAAGAAGGTATCCTCGAATGTCATTTAATTAAAATAAATAATTTGGTGGCAAACTTAAATTAACATCTAACTAAACACTGAAAAGGGACAAAACAGATAAATTAAAGTGCCAGTAGGTTCTACATTCTTGCAATATTCTGCCTCCATATTGCAAGAATGTAGAGCCTACTGGCACTTTAATTTATCTGTTTTGTTCAGTGTTTAGTTAGATGTTAATTTAAGTTTGCCACCAAATTATTTATTTTATTTAAATGACATTCGAGGATACCTTCTTTTTATTGACGAAATGCCCCTGAGGATGCTCTAGATAGCGAAAGTATACTTGGGCAATATTTAATAAATTCAGTGCTCAATATCTGCCTTTTGACTTTTAAAATTCATAAAACATTTTAGTTATAACTTTTAGTTCAAAAGTAACCTGTAAATTTTTCTGTACTGCTGACAGGGAATATTAAGGTTTTGTTGGCTTGGGTGGTAGGGGCCCTTCATAAATTTATGCTGCGGTTGTCTACATCTTAATTTCTCTTCTAGGCACCCAGGAGAAGGGCATGGCCCTAACCCTCAAATATGAGTATTATAGAAAATTAACAGTTACCCAGGCAACCATCCAATGAGAATCGTAGGAAAATTAACAGTTCCATAGACAATCATCCAGTGACCACATTGTCTCTTTTTGGACATACCATCTGACGCTTTCTGAAGAAGATCTTGGGGTGTAAAAATAACCCAGGACAGCACCAGAAGAAGCCGTCAGACCACAGGCTAAATTCCTTATTAAAATCTATAGCTTGCCTATAAACAGAGACAGACTATTTTTATATAAAATAACTTCATTAGTTCTAAAATGTAGATCTTGAATTGTGACCATAATAAAATGAGAAAATAAAGTGTTTATACTGAAGTTCATTCCGTTTTACTTTACTGATGCAGAGGAGCAGAATACAAGAACCCATAAAGGTCTCAGGCTTGCTGTGTTATGTTGGCGATGTTATGTTGAATTTGTTTCTTGGTCCAATGTTGGCACTTGGAAATGAATTCAATATTTCATTATCAACATGATCACGACAATGTATTGAAATTTTGTAGAAATCAAATTCAAAATGTGAAAAATGAAACATTAGTCAGTACTTTCCAGGAGGCCTTTACCAGGACCCAGTACCTCTCGTTGCAAATCTACCTACTTCTCCAGTGAGAAGTGAAGAAGAAAGTCAACCCGGCACTGCCAATGAAGCTACTCAGTTTCTACTCGTTTGGTTGCAACTATGGAAGCTGAAAATGACTTTTTGTAGAATGTCAAAGTACTTCAAGAAGCAGTAAATATTGCAAAGTAGTTAGTTGTCTTCTTGTTTTTCATTTAGATGTACTGAAAGTAGTGATGAAAAAATTGTGCTTTATATAGTTCGTCCGCTCTAACTTTTCCGTTTTGACTTAATTTTCAAACAAATTAAGTCAGAACCTAAAGTGAAACGAACGTCGATGTGTATATACATTTTGTATACTTATACTATATACTACACACATCAGTGTACGTTTCACTTTAGGTTTTGACTTAATTTGTTTGAAAATAAATCGTGACGCATGGGAAAAGTTAGAGCAGACGAACTATACTGGTTTACCATGCAAATATGTATTTATGTGTTTATAATATGAGTTTAGACTGATGTCAATTAATTGTTATCAAGATTGAGCTGTGGTCAATGTACCTAAAATTGATCCGTTACTATTTACAGTGATGAAATTGAAACTAAATCTTGTAAATGAAGATTTAGGCATTATATTTAAAATTTCAATGAGGATTTCATCCTACTGAACCTGGTTTAAACATTATTTCAAAATATTATGAAGGATGTTCACAGCAGGAATAAAAATAACTTATTGCATGCCAACATGATTCAAAAATTTTATAAATTGTAGAATAATTTTAGACTGCACAGAAATCTATTGTAACCAACCAAAAAATTGGAAAAACAGATAGAGTAACATATAGCTCATATAAACATAGAAATACTTTAAAATGTCTAATTGAAGTGGCTCCCAATGGAGTAGTTACTTATGCAAGTAAGGTTCAGTATTTGACAAGAAGATAGTAAAAAATTTAGTATGTATATTACAGCACATGGTATCAGGTGACTTAGTAATTGCTGATAAATGATTTTTGGTTTCCCATTTGTTTCCTTCAGTTGTAAGTTCAAAAAATAGACCACCTCTTTGAACAACTGCTCAATTTACACCAAACCAATAATTGCTAAAGGAAGAATACATGTCAGAAAAATCATAGCATGTGATTTGACTTTAAAAAACACATGCAATGATGACAGTCACATTCTCATGTTAGTGGTCACACAGTAAATCACTAGAAAAAACTCCATTATACTATCCCGACATGGTAAGTATGGGTCATTCGTCATTCTATGAATATACAACTCTCTTGGATTATCTCGATAACGAATATTTTACTGTGCAAAATATGAAGAACGAAAGTAAATTGAAAATTACATTGTTGTTTATGGGAATAATTACTCTAGAGCCATTTACTTTCGTACTTCTTATGTTGCACAGTAAAATATTCGTTGTTGAGATAATCCAAGAGTCATATATTTGTTGAATGGGCCATATTTGATCTTACATTTAGTTTACTCTCAAAATTAACATCAAAGTCTGATTTTATATGTATGTTATTTTAAAATATAAATTATGTATCCTTGATAATATGTTATTGACTTACTAATCATGGTACATATGTTCTTTCTATTGATTTACTCTTTTAATATGGGTATCCACATCTACTTAGGAATTTGCAACACAATTGGGTTCAGTAACATAATTAGAGTCACTTCTTTGATTTTTCTTTTTATCATTCATTATGGAAATAAATATTGTAGAATCAATGAGTGAATGAATTAATTCAATGAGCTATATAGTTAATTAGTTTCAAGTAACATTTTAAAATCAAAAATGTTTTATGCATGTAATCTGGAAAATAAAAATAATAAATTTCTATTTTTGCTATCTTCAATATGTATATGTTTAGATATATAAAATAAACAAAAAAATGTAATTTTAAAGTGCTTTATTTCCACATAAAAATGGTATATACTTATTTATTCAAATAAAATGTTTTTAATAATTTTATATTGTGTTCCCAGCATTCTTCAATACCGACATCATATATGATCGATTCTGAAGGCATCCAGATCACTAGGTGGCACACCTTCCTTTTTATTAATTATAAGTTGCCTTGAATTTGGATGTAATAATCGTGCTTTGTGTTCAGTACTCATTTTTTCTTTCATTAAAATATATGATATAGTCCCTATAAAACATATCATTAACCAATGATTTGTACTCTTCTTTGTTCTTTTCCAAATTTTATGGCCTTTATTTTCTGAAAAAATAAAAAGAAATATACTTTTATTTTACCTACTTTAAAATCGTTTTATTGTCTTTTATTTATTTATTTTACTCTGAAGCAACAGTTTGAAGCCTAATCGAAAGGTCAGTCAAAGATGATGTGTCAACACATATTGCAAAGTTAAAACGAATTTTCAATTAGCTAAATAATGGGCTTGAAATGAAGCAACTAAGTAAGGTACCAGATGTAATGATTATATGCAAAATTCTACATTATTTTACCTGGTCAGTATGAAAGCTAGCTTACAATTAGCAAGGCAGTGCATGTAAACAATGATTTAAGTTGTTAAAGATGTTCAAAATTTATCTACTCGTTTCACAATAATGGTATATTATTAAAATATTTTTTATCATTTTTTCTCTTTTCTCGATTATTAGTTTTTATTGTATAGTATATAAATTATTCTAATTACTGAATACATAGATAGTGAAAAAATAATCCCATTAATTACATTAATGAATAATTTACGTAATTGTACAAATAATAAATAACTGTTATTCAAAAATTGAACGGAAATATGATCTAGTTCTCATTCATTGCTGATGACGACATTGCTGTCAACTTATGTTTACATCTACTACATTGCTTATGTGATTTTACTATATACTTATATAGTAAATATATACAGGGTGTCCCGAAAAGATTGGTCATAAATTATACCACAGATTTTGGGGTCAAAAATAGATTGATTGAACCTCACTTACCTATATACAATAGTGCACACAAAAAAAGTTACAGCCCTTTGAAGTTACAAAATAAAAATCGATTTTTTTCATATATCGAAAACTCTATGGAAAATGGACATGTGGCATTCTTATGGCATCTTATCTTAAAAAAAAATTAAAGTGAAATTTGTGCACCCCAAAAAAATTTTATGGGGGTTTTGATCCCTTCAACCCTCCCAAACTTCTGTGTATGTTCCAATTAAATTATTATTGTGGCACCACTAGTTAAACACAATGTTTTCAAAATTTTTTTGCCTCTTAGTACTTTTTCGATAAGCCAGTGTTTATCGAGACGTTTTGAATATGTGTCGGATCCACCACATATTTGTAAATGGTTAACTACGATTATAGACCTGTTAATAATCTGAAAATTTATTTATAATTTACATTTTTAGGTATATTTTAAAAAAGATGCTGAATCTCGATAAAAGGTGACTTATCAAAAAAAGACTAAGAGGCAAAAAAGTTTTAAAAACACTGTGTTTAACTTATGGTACCACAATAATAGTTTAATTGGAACGTACACAAACATTTGGGGAGTTTAAATGGACAAAATCCCCATAAAATTTGTATGTAAATATATTAAAAAAGAAGCCGCATCTTGATAAAAACTGGCTTATCGAAAAAATACTATGTGGCAAAAAAGTTATTAAAATGTTGTGTTTATCTAATGATACCACAATAATAAATTAATTGGAACATACAAAAAAGTTTGGGGGGGCTTTAAGGGAACAAAACCCCCATTAAATTTTTATGTGGTGGACAAATTTCACTATAATTTTGTTTTAAGATGTTCCTGCCATAAGAATGATACATGTCCATTTTCAATAAAAAATCTCTAACAGTTTTCGATATATTGAAAAAAGTCGATTTTCATTTTGTAACTTCAAAGGGCTGTAACTTTTTTTATGAGCACATTTATACTAAGGTAAGTTAGGTTCAATCGAACTATTTTTGACCCCAGAATGTGTGGTATAATTTATGACCAATCTTTTCGGGTTTCACACAATGAAGAAGTAAAAATTTTTGAAGCTGCGATAAAATACACTTAGTAACAAGAAGAAGCTAGAGCTGTCGATATTATGAAGCTACAGAGATGGCGAGACTTAGCAGCATCCAAACGAGATACATCGGAAAGGCAGATGAAAATCACTAGTTTTTTCGTGCATTCTAAACTATTCTATCTACAAAGTCAGATGTAAATCAATGTTAAACTGATTCTAGTTTTATTTTAATCTTTTTTAAATTAATATGTGCATACAGTATACAGTACATAATTAAAGACTTTGAAGAGTAAGCCCATTACAATAGACGTAAACTTGTGTTTCATTTAACCCTCCCTATTATCCGCCATTTTAGCTTATCAGCCTTCCGTTGGCCCATTTATGGCGGATAACCGAGACTCTACTGTATTTATAGTAAATTAACAATAACAATGGACCATCTTCATCTCTGTTTAATATTTAATATTCCGATAACTAATCGAATAAAGGATTACAGATTACGGTAAATATTTATTAAACATATATGATTACAAACTTTTGTACATGTTTTATTTTAGACCGTGACAAGTGCTCTCATCTGATTGACGTTGACAATGTGACAAATACACTGACACCTAAAGGTGTGTTCACACTATACACTAAACACCTTCCCCTTAAAGATCAAGTTTCACTGGGGGTTTAATAGATCGTCCAAAACGAGATCTTTGATAACCTGAAGTACCTGGGTCAGAGATTACTTGTTCATTTTTATTAACATCTATTGTCCTAAATAATAGATTGATATCATCTACAATATCATTATTACTTATAGGAATCTGATTATTCAAATATGTTTTTTGTTCAGGTATATACTGGTCGGGAAACAATTCGGAAAAGAAGAATTCAAGCAGGAAACAAAGCATTCTACAGAAATAAAAAAATTTTCAAAGATAAGAAGATAAGCCGGAATACAAAAATGAAAATCTACAAAACGACCATAAGACCAATAGTGCTATATGCTTTGGAGGCATTCACATTAACAGCAAGAGAAGAAGAGCAGCTGAAAGTTTTTGAGAGAAAAATTATGAGAAAAATTCTGGGACCAAAGAGGGAAAACGAAGAGGATGCAAGGCAATGGATGAACCACGAAATACAAGAATGGATGGGTCAAGAGAACATAGTAAGAGCAACAAAAGCACAGAGAATTAGATGGTATGGACACATAATGAGAAGAGAGAAGAACAATCCGTTAAGAGTTATAACCGAATGGATACCACCAGGTACAAGAACCAGAGGCAGGCCTAAACTCAGATGGAGACAACAAGTGGAAGAAGACTTAAGAAGTATGGAAATTAGAAATATAGGAAGCAAAATCAGAGAGAGAGAAGAATGGAGAAAGGTAGTGGAAACAGCGAAGTCACACCAGCAATTGTAAAACTAAAGTCAGAATGGGATGATCCCCCACAAAAAGGATCTTCAAGTGAAAACAGCTTCAGCTTCCTCGGGAGCGTACAGCTTGTATATATATATATATATATATATATATATGTGCATACAGTATACAGTACATAATTAAAGACTTTGAAGAGTAAGCCCATTACAATAGACGTAAACTTGTGTTTCATTTAACCCTCCCTATTATCCGCCATTTTAGCTTATCTGCCCTTCCGTTGGCCCATTTATGGCGGATAACCGAGACTCTACTGTATTTATAGTAAATTAACAATAACAATGGACCATCTTCATCTCCAACAAGTAGACCAATATGCACTAACAGAAGCAGAAATACAAGACATAATAAAAAAATGAAAAATAAGGTCCCAGGATGCAATATAATAACTGTAGAAATATTAAAATATGGAGGACACAGAATACAGAGTGAAATATGAAAGTTAATACTAGAGATATGGACCACAGATATATAATGCCGGAACAATGGAAAGTTGCAGTGATATGCCCTATACATAAGAAGGGAGACAAGTTAGATTGCAATAATCACCAGGGAATATCACTACTAAACGTTGGATATAAAATATTGGAAGGAAGACTAAATAGTATAATGGAACAAACAACAGGGGATTATCAAGGAGGATTCAGAAAAGGCAGGTCAACTATACATCAAATATTTACAGTAAGACAAATGCTGGGAAAATTCTACAAGCGAAATACTGAACTACATAATCACATCATCTATTTGTAGATTTCAAACAAGCATATGACTCAGTATTTAGAAAGGAATTATATAGCTCAATGCAAGAGGTAAATGTGTCAAAAAAAACTAATCAGATTAGTAAAACTATGCCTGGTCAACACCAAGGCAAAAGTAAGGATCCAAAATCAACTGTCTGATGAATTTAACATTAATGAAGGTCTAACACAAAGGGATGTGCTGTCAACAACACTTTTTAACCTTGCGTTGGAACAAGTAATCAGGAAAACTCCTATAGATAGGTAAGGTACAATATTTACAAAGCTCAATTAAGTCCTTGCTTAGGCAGATATGTAGACATAATCAATTGAACATTAAAAGACCTAGAAAAAATTTATACATATTTTAAAGATGCGGCACAGACTATGGGCTACAAGTTAATGTCTCAAAGACAAAGTACATGATAAAAACTGGGGAAAAAGTACAAAAGAATGGCAACAACATATCCCTGAGTGGACAAATATTTAAAAGAGTAGACTGTTTCAAATATTTACGATCAACAATTACAGAAGGAAATAAAAACAGTGATGAGATAACAGTGAGAATTTCATTTGGAAACAAATGCTTCTACAGCCTACAGAACATCATAAAGTCAAAATCAGTATCTATTAATTCAAAAGTAAAAGTATACACAACAGAAACCTGTAGTAATGTATGCATCAGAAATGTGGACTTTGACTAGTGAACATGAGGAACAACTTCTTAGATGGGAAAGAAAAATATATGGACCTATAAAGGAGAAAGGCGTATAAGGGTGAACCACAAAATAAATAGAGTGTTTGACAGACCGACTATCATAAAAGAAATGCAAAGTAAACACCTGAGTTGGTTGGGACAAGTAGAAAGGATGGGTTAAATACAAAAAAGTACTTAGAAAATAATAAACGGGAAGAGACCGAGAGGTAGGCCTAGAAAGAGATGGATTGATGGTATTCACCAGGATTTGAAAGACCTAGAAATATGAGAATGGGAAAAAAACAAAAGAAAGGAAAACATGGGCAACTGTAGTCAAGCAAGCAATACACATAACGCCGAAAAGACCTCAAAAAGAAACAAGAAAGTAATATAGATAATAACGTTTAGAACTTTTGAGGTGTTACGAGTGTAGCTGGCCTTTGTCATGCAAAACTTTAGAGCCTAGAAACCCTAACGGGTGGCCATGGCCCTCCATGAGCTGTTAGTGGTCACCGATGATGATTTAATTCTTTAATTCAATAGATAAAAGATAAAAGTGAGGTTAACATACTTCTGTCTTTGAATAGCACTAATCCATTTTTTTCTTTGATCCTGCCTATATTTGGATGTAGGAAAACGAAAGAATTTCATTCCACTATTTCTCCATGTACAATGACAGTCAAAAACAACACAAGAATCGCATTTTAAAAAATTAAGGGAATAATAATTATTTTGATTTATAGAAGCAATCGCAGGTGACGGTGTTGCCAGAGAAATTTTTGTAAATGCACTGGAGTGACTGGAATATTGACTAAAATGTACTACACCAACACATTTTGTACAAAAACTTAAAAAACGTCGTTTTATGTTATTTGAAGCAAATTTATTATATCACAAAATTTTAGGTTTTTACTTTAGATACTTTAGTATCAATAGTATCACAAGTTTGGTTGTTAATTGTATCAAATTGGTACAAATTGTACCAACTCTGGCAACGCTTGTGGGACGAGCTTCCAATTTTCGCCACCATGAGAAGGACGGTCGATATGTGTCATCCCCTCCATGTCAACCCTCTCAGCGGATATGTATATTTTATATCAACCACCGAGTTCTATTAACCGTCATGATGATCATTTATTTAAAATCGTACAAAATTGCATTACTGGAGAATATTTGCTACTCGAAAGAGTCGAAAGTCGACAAAAAAAAGAGGACACAAAAAAGTAAATTTTTCCCAAAGTTGGCTATGTGAATTGTCAAAAACATAATCTAAAAATAATAACAACAGACAACAAGATAAGAAGAAGAAAATAAATAGGTTAACCTAAACTTTAGGATTTATTAAAATGAATTTTACTTTTAATTATATCAAAACAACCGTATTAAAACCCACAGTCACAGCTGCTATTCAAAATATTGTACGGTTTGCGAGTAAAAAGACAAGCGGCAGTACAAGAAATACGAGTACAAAAGTCAGGCCAAAACACAGAGGTATCAAAGTAAGTTTTGCATTTATTTATGGTCCTTATTTTCTATATTATTGTCATTACAATATTTGCATTTGACTTCTCCACCTTCTTTTAGTGTATTAACAGCTTTAATATATTTAATTTCTATGCTTTTGTCTTTTTTGTTACTAATGAAGTTTTGAAAATCATAGCATAGCTACAATTTTAGGTTTCTATTTCATAACTATTTTCTGTTTTTCTTAGTACTATTTTTCTGGTTATACATAGTATATCGATGGTTAAGAGCACAGATTATGTCCACTTTTTGCTGATTTTAAGATAACATTATAAAAATATTCAGTAGGGTCATATGAATGTCCTGCATAATTATTGTAAGTCCAGAATGATTGTAAATGGGTTAAACGGCCTTGTCAAAATATAGTATTTCCCATTTATACTAAAAACTGACTTGCACAGATATTTTATGTCCGTTTGGAAGTGCACAAACATAGTATGTTTTGGGACATACAATATTAGTGCTCACGCGATCAAACTTATCATGGCTGTAACCGGGCATGCAGTAACATGCGGTAACAACCCTTATGTTGTATGTCCATACACATTTTCAAAAAAAATATTTTTTAACCCAATAATACATAATATTTTAAAAAATATCTACATTAAGCTGATAATGATACCCGAACTTATTACCCAAACATTATGATATATCAGTATATCAGCAGTATCAAACAAAAAGTAATGCGAAAACTTCAAAACGTTCTACTCAACAATTAAGATATTTGGACATACTATATCTGCGCTCTTAACCATCAATATGGTTATATTTTATGGTTTTACTTGATATTTTTATATTTAATTTCACGTTCCATGCTTCCTCATCTTTTCAAAAAAATGGTACAGATATTTTTTATTCCTGTCATGACCACTTGGAGCGTAACCAGTTGATTATCTTACCACCAGCTTATCTAGAATATGCATACTACATGTTTTTTGAGTAAAAAGTGTTCACCACCTTCACTGTAATGACTTTCATCATACAAAATATGGTTAACTGTTTCAGCACCTCTGTTACAGAGTCTTCAGTGCAATTCTCTATGAAATAAACCCATTATATGCGGGTGTCCTTGTGACACACATATTCAGTAAGGAAGCCCTTAAGACTCTCAAGATTAGTCCTGCTTGTTTTCGGTAGTACTTCAGCCCTATTAGGGCATATTTATCCAATACTCATTATGCCATGTATTTTACAAGGTATATTATCTTAGTAAGAGTTATGTTACCTACAGATCCAGACATTTTTATGGCCCTATAGATTAGTCCAGTGATGCTCTTCTGACAAGTTCATGAGCCTTTCATTGCTGTGTATTCATTAATTACTAGTGTGACACTATTATTATGTTTCACCACACTTCTTCTTGGCATTCCCACCTTAGCCTAGAGTCCACTTTACAACTTAGAAGAGCCTTCATGGCTGCTTAGTTATTCTCATGTTAACATATACATGTTCATTTGATTTTTTCCCAAATACTTCATTTTTGTAATGTGCTAAAAATATACACCAAATTTCATTAAAATTGACTTACTAGATTTTGCATAATAATTTTGCAATCTAAACTTTTTTTAAAAAATTAAAATTTTTTAAAATCTTGCACAACAAAAACTAGAACATACAAAGATTTGTCAATTTTTTTACATATAAAGAAGTACTTCACCTATCTAATGCACTTTACAGAATTGAAATCGGATTGTTTAAGCAGCCTCAGCAATGTTTTACAGTTATAAACAATTTTTTGGCTTATAAACAAATTAGCGCTGTGGCCAGGAGGGGGTGCTACGGGCTCCTTTATTTAGATGGACTTATCCAAGTTTTTTTATGTATTTTGACCTGTAGAACACGAATTTTTTGGGTACCAGTTGTTCCGGATGTCGATAAGATTGTTATAAACAAAGAACTTGAGGAATTACATAACATCGATTTTTTTTGCAAAATAAACATTTTTTTGTATTTCTTGGGTATTTCTAAGCAAAAAATGTTCTTACAAGTTTTTTCGTAGGATGCATAGTTTTCGAGATAAATGCGGTGGAACTTTCAAAAAATCGAGAAATTGCAATTTTTGAACGCGAATAACGTTTGATTAAAAAATAAAATAGCAATTCTGCTGACAGCATTTGAAAGTTTAAGTCAAATTATACCGGTTTTAATTATTTGCATTGCTAAAAATTAATTTTTTTATTATTAAACAAAGCTATTTGTTTATAAGCCAAAAAATTGTTTATAAATTTAAAACATTAATGAGGCCCCTTAAATAATCCGATTTTAATTCTGTAAAGTGTATTAGATAGGTAGAACACCTCTTTATATATAAAAAAATTAGCGAACTTCTAAATGGTCTACTTTTTGTTCAGAAAGATTTTAAAAAATTTGAACTTTTTTAAAAACATTTAGATTGCAAATTTATTATGCAAAATTTATTAGGTCGATTTTAATGAAATTTGGTACACGATTTAAGTATGTTACAAAGAATTTCCTAAGCGAATTACTAAGGATCTAAGTGCCACCAAAGTGGTTAAAAAATATTGAAAAACAACAGACTTATTTTGCCCCCTTATTTTGTACTTATTGCTATATTGCAGAAAAGGTAATACCTTAAGACATTTTTTACCAGTCGTATATCATACAAAATTCAATTATCTTTATTTTTTTTTTCTACGACTTTGTTCCAAAACTAATCGTTTTAAAGTTATAAGCAAAGAAAGCAGAAAAAAATTGATGTTTTTCGAAATTTTTAAATATTTTAATTTTTTTATTAATGTTCCGGGCATACCTATTTGAGAAGGAGCATAAGTCAATTATAATTACTGAAGGTGGCACCTAACTTTATCTGCAAAAATCCGAATGCCACCTCTCCCATCCAAAACGTTTTTTCGCAGATCCTTACTGGTCTATTACCTGGTTTTTAGATTTACGTAGTATTAATGACAATTGAAGCAAAATGATATATAACTATTCAGAAGAGTTTATATATAAAATCAATAAAAAGATGAGATATTCCAATATTCAAAAGTTTTGGACATATGTGCATGTTTTCTTCATAATATTATGAATGCATGTAGTCAAATTCCCAAGTTAATAAGTTTAATAATACACACACCGGCCAAATTAGCTGAACACTTTAAAAATGGGACATATTTGATGTCTCGGATTTCCTAAACCAGTGGTCCGATTTGAGTGATTTTTTTAATATTTTATAGCCTTATCATTTAAGAATACTGTTGTAATAATATTGATACTAGACAGGTAAATGTTATTTTATACTGGGTGTTACAATCATACTATGTTTTTTCCTTAAAGTTCGGGGCACTCTGTGGAATATTCTAGCCTATATAAAATATTAAAATTAAAACTCAATTGTAGCCTTAAGCTTTCTTAACATTTTCTTATTTTGATCATTTGCTTAGGTTGGATAATAAAAAAGTTAGGTACTTTAACAACTAGTCATCTTCTTCATCAATACAGGGTGTTTCTAAATAAGTGCGACAAACTTTAAGGGGTAATTCTACATGAAAAACTAATGACCGTTTGCTTTATAAACATATGTCCGCAAATGCTTCGTTTCCGAGATACAGGATGTTGAATTTTTTCGTTCAAACTGACGATTTATTTATTGCTCTAGAACCGGTTGAGGTATGCAAATAAAATTTGGTAGGTTTTAAGAGGTAGTTATTGCGCATTTTTTGACATGCAATTAAGAATTTTATATTCACCACTGGCGTGCATACGGGTATAAACATTTTAGATATATCCCGTATGCACGCCAATGGTGAAAATAAAATTTTTAGTTGTATGTCAAAAAATGCGCAATACCTACCTCTTAAAACCTACCAAATTTCATGTGCATATCTCAACCAGTTTTTGAGCAATAAATAAATCATCAGTTTGAAAGAAAAAATTCAACATCCCGTATCTCGGAAACCAAGCATTTGCGGACATATGATTATAAAGCAAACGGTCATTAGTTTTTCATGTAGAATTACCCCTTAAAGTTTGTCACACTTATTTAGAAACACCCTGTATTGATGAAGATCGTGACTAGTTGTTAAAGTACCTAACTTTTTTATTATCCAACCTAAGCAAACGATTTAAATAAGAAAATGTTAAGAAAGCCAAAGGCTACAATTGAGTTTTAATTTTAATATTTTATATAGGCTAGAATATTACACAGAGTGCTCCGAACTTTAAGGAAAAAACACAGTATGATTGTAACACCCGGTATAAAATGACATTTACCTGTCTAGTAACAATATTATTACACCGATATTCTTAAATGATAAGGCTATAACATATTAAAAAAATCACTCAAATCGGACAACTGGTTTAGGAAATCCGAGACACCAAACGTGTCCCATTTTTAAGGTGTTCGGCTAATTTTGCCGGTGTGTGTATATGTTTTATTATTAATGTAAAGCGTCGTTTAAACACAACGATAAGTCACAGCAACTAGTTGTGATGACAAGTTGAAACACTGTTTAGACGCTGCGATTCAATGCGATACCACCTTCAACCCAACTCCAACTTTGATAAGTTGTGCGATGCACCGTTTACACACAATGATAAGTTGCAACAACTCGATTGACCTTGATAAGTTGTTTGATTTATCGCTGTGTTTAAACGACCCTTTAGAAGGACTTCGTTATACTGAGATTATTAACATTTCGTTTCATGGTACAAACTATGGTCAAAATGAACCCACTACAAGAATACTAAAAACTGCCCATGAACACAGCAATAGTTTAGAGTTATGTCGAACATTTAAGTTAAGGCATCAGTTAAAGTTTTGAGTATCTAAGTTTTGAATTTAGTTTAATTGTTATTTTTGTTTGTATTTTTATAATGTAACTTAAACTTTGTACAGGTTAGGTCAGGTTGACGTTATTCTTTTGTAAAAATGGTATATTCATAAATATATTAGTTATATAATTATACACAATATATTTCTTTAAATATGTGCCCATTTTCAGATACCAGATGGTCGAAATGTAAATGCTGGTAATATTTTAGTCCTTCAACGTAACCTTCGTTTCCATCCAGGTTTAAACGTTGGTATGGGTAGAAATGGTACCTTATTTGCACTTCTTCCAGGAAGAGTTTCAGTGACATGTGAAAAGGTTGATTTGGATTGGGACCACACATGGGTCCAGAGATGCCACGGATATAGAAAAGGTGTAGATTTTTACAAGAAATACTTTAATGTTATACCTATACCACAGCATCAAAATTTTAAACTTGTTAATGAAATCTAGGTAATGTGATATATTAGTAATTATGTATTTTAAATAAAACAAGTATGATACAATCATTATTTTTAGTTTTTATTTTGTGCTATGTACCCTTTGTTGCAGTATACCATTCGCACAGGTCCGTGAACTTAGCCCGAAAAAGTCGGGAAAAAAAATGCGATTGATGCCATTCGTTTGTCCATTGATTGTCCACGATTGTCCACCATTTTATTTCATTAGTCCATCCATCAATTCTTTTTTATACACAAAAATTTTTTTTCGGGCTAACTTCACAAATCCACAAATTTTCGAAAATTTAAAAAAACTCTTGCTATATTGTTTGTCCATCGTTTGTCCATGTTTGTCCACCACATAATTTTTTTTGTCCACCCTCTGAAACAACCCCCTGTTAATTGTAATTATTTTTTTATTTCTTAATTCGGGCTAACTTCACGTTCTCTTAAATGGGCATTTAAACGTTAATTCGGGTGCAGAATCACAACTAAGCGTTTGTCCACTCCTTCGCAGCGTTTGTCCAACCCCTTAAAGTGCGAAACAACCCCCTCGTCAATTGTAATTATTTTTTTATTTCTTTATTCGGGCTAACTTCACGTTCTCTTAAATGGGCATTTAAACATTAATTCCGGTGCAGAATCACAACTAAGCGTCTGTCCACCCCTTTGCAGCGTTTGTCCAACCCCTTAAAGTGCGAAACAACCCCCCTGTTAATTGTAATTATTTTTTTATTTCTTAATTCCGGCTAACTTCACGTCCATTTAAACGTGTATTTTAAAGTTAATTCGGGTGAAGAGTCACAACTACCTGTTTGTCCACCCCATCGCAGCGTTTGTCCAGCCCCTTGAAGTGCGAAACAACCCCCTAGTTAATTGTAATTATTTTTTTATTTCTTTATTCGGGCTAACTTCACGTTCTCTTAAATGGGCATTTAAACGTTAATTCGGGTGCAGAATCACAACTGCCCGTTTGTCCACCCTTTCGCAGCGTTTGTCCAACCACTTAAAGTGCGAAACAACCCCCTCGTTAATTGTAATTATTTTTTTATTTCTTTATTCGGGCTAGCTTCACGTTCCCTTAAATGGGCATTTAAACGTTAATTGGGATGCAGAATCACAACTACCCGTTTGTCCACCCCTTCGCAGCGTTTGTCCAGCCCCTTAAAGTGCGAAACAACCCCCTAGTTAATTGTAATGATTTTTTTATTTCTTTATTCGGGCTAGCTTCACGTTCCCTTAAATGGGAATTTAAACGTTAATTCGGATGCAGAATCACAACTACCCGTTTGTCCACCCCTTCGCAGCGTTTGTCCAGCCCCATAAAGTGCGAAACAACCCCATAGTCAATTGTAATTATTTTTTTATTTCTTTATTCGGGCTAACTTCACGTTCTCTTAAATGGGCATTTAAACGTTAATTCGGCTGCAGAATCACAACTGCCCGTTTGTCCACCCTTTCGCAGCGTTTGTCCAACCACTTAAAGTGCGAAACAACCCCCTCGTTAATTGTAATTATTTTTTTATTTCTTTATTCGGGCTAGCTTCACGTTCACTTAAATGGGCATTTAAACGTTAATTCGGATGCAGAATCACAACTACCCGTTTGTCCACCCCTTCGCAGCGTTTGTCCAGCCCCTTAAAGTGCGAAACAACCCCCTAGTTAATTGTAATTATTTTTTTATTTCTTTATTCGGGCTAACTTCACGTTCCCTTAAATGGGCATTTAAACGTTAATTCGTGTGCAGAATCACAACTGCCAGTTTGTCCACCCTTTCGCAGCGTTTGTCCAACCACTTAAAGTGCGAAACAACCCCCCTGTTAATTGTAATTATTTTTTTATTTCTTAATTCCGGCTAACTTCACGTCCATTTAAACGTGTATTTTAAAGTTAATTCGGGTGAAGAATCACAACTACCCGTTTGTCCACCCCATCGCAGCGTTTGTCCAGCCCCTTAAAGTGCGAAACAACCCCCTAGTTAATTGTAATTATTTTTTTATTTCTTTATTCGGGCTAACTTCACGTTCCCTTAAATGGGCATTTAAACGTTAATTCGGGTGCAGAATCACAACTACCCGTTTGTCCACCCCTTCGCAGCGTTTGTCCAACCCCTTAAAGTGCGAAACAACCCCCCTGTTAATTGTAATTATTTTTTTATTTCTTAATTCGGGCTAGCTTCACGTTCCCTTAAATGGGGATTTAAAAGCTGGCCCGAATTAAGAAATAAAAAAATAATTACAACTAACACGGGGGTTGTTTCGCACTTTAAGGGGTTGGACAAACTCTGCCAAGGGGTGGACAAACGGGTAGTTGTGGTTCTGCACCCGAATTAACGTTTAAATGCCCATTTAAGGGAACGTAAAGCTAGCCAGAATTAAGAAATAAAAAAATAATTACAATTAACAGGGGGGTTCTTTCGCACTTTAAGGGGTTGTACAAACGCTGCGAAGTGGTGGACAAACGGGTAGTTGTGATTCTGCACCCGAATTAACGTTTAAATGCCCATTTAAGGGAACCTAAAGCTAGCCCGAATTAAGAAATAAAAAAATAATTACAATTAACGGTTGTTTCGCACTTTAAGGGGTTGGACAAACGCTGCGAAGGGTTGGACAAACGCTGCGAAGGGGTGGACAAACGGGTAGTTGTGATTCTGCATCCGAATTAACGTTTAAATGTCCATTTAAGAGAACGTAAAGTTAGCCCGAATAAAGAAATAAAAAAATAATTACAATTAACGAGGGGGTTGTTTCGCACTTTAAGGGGTTGGACAAACGGGCAGTTGTGGTTCTGCACCCGAATTAACGTTTAAATGCCCATTTAAGAGAACGTGACGTTAGCCCGAATTAAGAAATAAAAAAATAATTACAATTAACAGGGGGTTGTTTCAGAGGGTGGACAAAAAATATTATGTGGTGGACAAACATGGACAAACGATGGACAAACAACATAGCAAGAGTTTTTTTAAATTTTAGAAAATTTGTGAATTTGTGAAGTTAGCTCGAAAAAAAATTTTTGTAAATAAAAAAAATTGATGGGTGGACTAACGAAATAACATGGTGGACAAACATTGACAATCAATGGACAATCGAATGGCATCGATCACATTTTTTTTGCTGCAAAGGGGTGGACAAACGGGTAGTTGTGATTCTGCACCTGAATTAACGTTTAAATGCCCATTTAAGAGAGCGTGAAGTTAGCCCGAATAAAAAAATAAAAAAAAAAAAATACAATTAACGAGGGGGTTGTTTCGCACTTTAAGGGGTTGGACAAACGCTGCGAAGGTGTGGACAAACGGGTAGTTGTGATTCGACACCCGAATTAACGTTTAAATGCCCATTTAAGGGAACGTGAAGCTAGCCCGAATTAAGAAATAAAAAAATAATTGCAATTAACAGGGGGGTTGTTTCGCACTTTAAGGGGTTGGACAAACGCTGCGAAGGGGTGGACAAACGGGTAGTTGTGATTCTGCACCCGAATTAACGTTTAAATGCCCATTTAAGAGAACGTAAAGCTAGCCCGAATTAGGAAATAAAAAAATAATTACAATTAGCATGGGGGTTGTTTCGCACTTTAATGGGTTGGACAAACGCTGCGAAGGGGTGGACAAACAGCTAGTTGTGATTCTGCATCCGAATTAACGTTTAAATGCCCATTTAAGGGAACGTGAAGCTAGCCCAAATAAAAAAATAAAAAAATAATTACAATTAACGAGGGGGTTGTTTCGCACTTTAAGTGGTTGGACAAACGCTGCGAAAGGGTGGACAAACGGGCAGTTGTGATTCTGCACCCGAATTAACGTTTAAATGCCGATTTAAGAGAACGTGAAGTTAGCCCGAATAAAGAAATAAAAAAATAATTACAATTAACTAGGGGGTTGTTTCGCACTTTAAGGGGCTGGACAAACGCAGCAATGGGGTGGACAAACGGGTAGCTGTGATTCTTCACCCGAATTAGCTTTAAAATACGCGTTTAAACGGACGTGAAGTTAGCCCGAATTAAGAAATAAAAAAATAATTACAATTAACAGGGGTGTTGTTTCGCACTTTAAGGGGTTGGACAAACGCTGCGAAGGGGTGGACAAACGGGTAGTTGTGATTCTGCACCCGAATTAACGTTTAAATGCCCATTTAAGGGAACGTAAAGAGCCAGAATTAAGAAATAAAAAATAATTACAATTAACAGGGGGGTTGTTTCGCACTTTAAGGGGTTGGACAAACGCTGCGAAGGGGTGGACAAACGGGTAGTTGTGATTCTGCACCCGAATTAACGTTTAAATGCCCATTTAAGGGAACGTGAAGTTAGCCCGAATAAAGAAATAAAAAAATAATTACAATTAACGAGGGGGTTGTTTCGCACTTTAAGGGGTTGGGCAAACGCTGCGAAGGGGTGTAAAAACGGGTAGTTGTGATTCTGCACCCGAATTAACGTTTAAATGCCCATTTAAGGAAACGTGAAGCTAGCCCGAATTAAGAAATAAAAAAATAATTGCAATTAATATGGTGGTTGTTTCGCACTTTAAGGGGTTGGACAAACGCTACGAAGGGGTGGACAAACGGGTAGTTGTGATTCGACACCCGAATTAACGTTTAAATGCCCATTTAAGGGAACGCGAAGCTAGCCCGAATTAAGAAATAAAAAAATAATTGCAATTAACAGGGGGGTTGTTTCGCACTTTAAGGGGTTGGACAAACGCTTCGAAGGGGTGGACAAACGGGTAGTTGTGATTCTGCACCCGAATTAACGTTTAAATGCCCATTTAAGAGAACGTGAAGCTAGCCCGAACTAAGAAATAAAAAAATAATGACAATTAGCATGGGGGTTGTTTCGCACTTTAATGGGTTGGACAAACGCTGCGAAAGGGTGGACAAACGGGTAGTTGTGATTCTGCATCCGAATTAACGTTTAAATGCCCACTTAAGGGAACGTGAAGCTAGCCCGAATAAAGAAATAAAAAAATAATTACAATTAACGAGGGGGTTGTTTCGCACTTTAAGTGGTTGGACAAACGCTGCGAAAGGGTGGACAAACGGGCAGTTGTGATTCTGCACCCGAATTAACGTTTAAATGCCGATTTAAGAGAACGTGAAGTTAGCCCGAATAAAGAAATAAAAAAATAATTACAATTAACTAGGGGGTTGTTTCGCACTTTAAGGGGCTGGACAAACGCTGCGATGGGGTGGACAAACAAGTAGTTGTGATTCTTCACCCGAATTAGCTTTAAAATACGCGTTTAAACGGACGTGAAGTTAGCCCGAATTAAGAAATAAAAAAATAATTACAATTAACAGGGGGGTTGTTTCGCACTTTAAGGGGTTGGACAAACGCTGCGAAGGGGTGGACAAACGGGTAGTTGTGATTCTGCACCCGAATTAACGTTTAAATGCCCATTTAAGGGAACGTAGTAAAGCTAGCCCGAATTAAGAAATAAAAAAATAATTACAAGTAACAGGGGGGTTGTTTCGCACTTTAAGGGGTTGGACAAACGCTGCGAAGGGGTGGACAAACGGGTAGTTGTGATTCTGCACCCGAAATAACGTTTAAATGCCCATTTAAGGGAACGTAAGTAGCAATTTTTCGACGCATTGGTTGTCAGTACAAACAAATGCACTGTATATAACGTTGCCCGAGAGCATTTTCAGTTGTTTCGGCCAACGACCCCTAACCCGACTGACATTACGATGTTACAACGTTAAGTAATATCTTTAGTTATATGGGCAACTAAGTTATTACTATTGTGACAACTACATATCACAGTCAAGTTTTTTCAACAATCGCAACTACTTAAAAACGTTATAATGCTAAACTAATTTACGCCCATGGGTTTTCTGGCCGACTAGGTAGTTGTCTCTCACGACCACAGGGCCTTTACGTATAGTTCTATAGATATGTGACACGTTTACGGCAACTTCAGGAGCAAAGAAAGAATTTACTTTATAACCTTACTTTTTTCTTATTATTTTATATTTTATTTTGCTGGAAATTTTCGATTTATTTAACAACCTGTTTATTTGTTTTTTATTAGCTGGTTTCTCCATTGTCCATTGTTTTATCAGTAGATTTGATAAGCTCTAATCTTTGTATCAGCTTTGCTAGACAGGGTTGCCAGGCCAGTTCTTACTCTTTCAGTGCTATATCCGTTGCAAGATAATTTGGCTGAAACTCCGACAAAATATGTACTTTTTGTACATATTTTGTCTGAATTCCATCCGAATTATCTTGCAGCGGATAGTAGTTTTCATTTCAAAAAATCAATAGAAATCAGTAGATTCTTTTTAGGCCCTGTAAATACAGTAAAATCTGTGTTAACGGTTACCTGTCAAAATCGCCCGATTTCATAATCAACTTAAAGCACAGAATAAATAACCATATGGTTATTAAACCATATGGTTATTATGGTTAAATAACCATATGGTTAGTTATTCTGTGCTTAAAGTAAACATTAAGTAAAGTTCACTTTAAAGTTGACATTTACCCATATATGAATTGTGATAAAGGTAGAGGTACCAACTTACTTAAAATTTAAAAAACTGATTATGAAACCGAGCGTTACAATCATTTTGAAAATTCTCCAAACCAATTATATGAATATTTCCTTATTTAGATCTGGTATTTACCAGTTTCATTTCTAGACAAGGCGAAAACGGCGGGTTCGAAGGGAAAAATATTCCCATGAAATTTTTTTGCATAATCACATTCGTGAGACATCCCAGAATAAGGTTCAAGAAGTCGCCCAAGTGAAAAGTGGGCCAATTTTTTTTTAACAATTTTTTTTAATCAAATTGCAAGAATCAACATTTTTGGCCCGAGCAATTTTTTATTTAATTTTTTGGACCATTCTGGACAAAAAAGGTCTCTAATAATTTTTCTCTAAAGTTGATCGTTTTCGACTTATAAGCAATTTAAAATTGAAAAAAACGAAAAATGGCGATTTTCAAGGCTTAATAACTCGGTTAAAATTTATTATTATGAAAGTCAATATATGACTAAATCAAAGTTTGAAGCCCCCCTACAAGATCCTGAAGAAATTTTCGTCATTATTTTATTACTAAGCTGTTATTTTTAAGTAATGAGAATAAGCGCCATTCACGTGTGCGGGGCTGTAAATGCTGAGTGCGAGAGAAAAGCTATTCCAGCAGTCCTCGCACTCACATTTACAGCAGCGTCAATACGATACAACCACTCATTGTTATTAATTAAAAATAACAGCTTAGTAGTAAATTAATGAAACAGATTTCTTCGGGATCATGTAACGGTGACTTTAAACTTTGATTTAGTCACTTTCTGACTTTCAAAATAATAATTTTTGACCGACTTATTAAGCCTTAAAAATGGCCATTTTCGTGTTTTTCAAATTTTAACTTGCTTCTAACTCGAAAAAGATCAACTTTAGAGAAAAATTATAAGAGACCTTTTTTGTCCAGAATGGTCCAAAAAATCTAAAAAAAATTAGTCCGGGCCAAAATATTTATTTTTGCAATTTGATTTAAAAAAAATTGTTAAAAAAAAATTGGCCCACTTTTCTCGTGGGCGACTTCTTGAACCTTATTCTGGGATGTCTCACGAATGTGATTATGCAAAAATATCTCATGGGAATATTTTCCCAACGAACCCGCCGTTTTCGCCTTGTCTATTCTCTGTCCATCTATTATCATCATCTACGTCCTGAATCTTATTTTCGGTAATGACATTGGGAAATTGTAACAAAATGTCTGAAAATTAATTTAGAAATGGGGTGAATACTATTAAAAAGCAAATTTTATTTTAGTGATAACAAAATATTGAAATATACCAAACATCTAATAAAAAACATTGCCTACTAGAATTTTTTAAATAATATCAAAAATATACCAAAACAGTAGATATCTACTAAATGTGGCAACGCTGTTAAGGAGAATGATGCACTTCATTGCACTGGTCACATGACCTCTGTCACCCAATAAGAGAGTGCGTTCTAGAGTGGTTGGGATAGTCGGTCCAGGCCGTGTTTGGTCGGCGATTGGACTTCTCGGTTGTCTCATCCGTCTATGGTTGGTAATAAGGTATATTTTAAGTAATATTGGTAATGTTGTTTAATGCACCATTTTGGTTTTTTTGGGATGTAAAGAAAATAAAAACACAAAATATAAAAAATGCAGGCATTTTCTAATACCTTTAAAAGCACCATCAATACATTAAATTCATACAAAACATCTTTAACATAAATTCTGGCTTTTATATTAAAATTAGATTTTTTAAATGTACATATTTTTTGTTAAAAAGGTGATAAAAAATGAGCGCGTGTGTTTTTTAAAGGTGGAATATCCATATTTGACGGTAATCTGAGATGCGTTTATAAATTTCACATCAGGTAATTTTGTTTAAGTCCTTATTTATGTAATTATATAAATTTAAATACCTGATATGATGTCAAAATAGTTTACTTTTTATATAGGTAAAAAAACATAACCAGTCCGACTCTTTGAGCAACCATTGCACGCAGGCACTTTTTATAGTCGCTTCAGTTGTCTTATGCAACGCTTAAGGTTGCCTAGGCAACGTCAAGACAACTCAAAAATCGTCCACCAAATTAGTGCAGAATTGGGTCGTCTTCTAGGCCAGCGATTCTCAATCTGTGGTACATGTACCACTGGTGGTACAGTTCATTACTTGCGGTGGTACACAAAACACAAAAAAAATTAAAATAGTAGTAATAGTAGTAAGTCTTCATAATACACTCTAAAAATACAGGGTGTAACAAAAATACAGGTCATAAATTAAATCACATATTCTGGAACCAAAAATACTTCGATTGAACCTTATTTACCCTAGTACAAATATGCACACAAAAAAAGTTACAGCCCTTTGAAATTACAAAATAAAAATCGATTTTTTCCAATATATCGAAAACTATTTGAGTTTTCTTATTGAAAACGGACATGTGGCATTATTATGACAGCAAAATATTAAAAAAAATTCTGCACCTCATAAAATTTTTATGGGGGTTTTGTTCCTTTAAACCCCCCAAACTTTTGTGTACGTTCCAATTAAATTATCACTGTGGCACCATTAGTTAAACACAATGTTTTTAAAACTTTTTTGCCTCTTAGTAATTTTTCTAACTAGTTTTTATCGAAATATTTTGAATATTTGTCAAATCCACCACATATTTGTATACTGTTAAGTACGATTATAGAGACCCTATAATAACATGAAAATTTATTTATAAATTACAGATTTTATAAGTATATTTTGAACCATATTAAAAAAGAAACCACATCTCGATAAAAGGTGCCTTATCGGAAAAATACTAAGAGGCAAAAAAGTTTTAAAGACACTGTTTTCAACTAATGGTACCGCAATAATAGTTTAATTGGAACATACTCAAACATTTGGGGGGTGTAAAGGCACAAAATCTCCATAAAATTGTCATGTTAACATTTTAAAAAAGAAGCTGCATCTCGATTAAAACTGGTATATCTAAAAAATACTAAGAGGCAAAAAAGTTTCAAAAACATTGTGTTTAACTAACGGTACCACAATAATAATTTAATTGGAACGTACATAAAAGTTTGGGGGGGTTTAAGGGAACAAAATCCCCATAAAATTTTTATGGGGTGCACAAATTTCACTATAATTTCTTTTTCAGATGTTCCTGCCATAGTCATGCCACATGTCCATTTTCAGTAAAAATCTCCAATAGTTCGATATATCGGAAAAAATCGAGTTTCATTTTGTAACTTCAGAGGGCTGTAACTTTTTTTTGTGTGCATATTTTTACTAGGGTAAGTTAGGTTCAATCGAACTATTTTTGGTTCCAGAATATGTGATTTAATTTATGAGCTGTATTTTTGTTACAACCTGTATATGTGGTACCAAAAATAATAAAAAGAACTGTAGGTGGTACATGACTCAAAAAGTTTGAGAACCGCTGTTCTAGGCAATAACAACGTTGTGACAAAACGTTGCCACGCGGTAGACAACGTTGTCGCGTCGACAAATTGCTACTTGGGGTGAAGTTAGCCCGAATAAAGAAATAAAAAAATAATTACAATTAACGAGGGGGTTGATTCGCACTTTAAGGGGTTGGACAAACGCTGCGAAGGGGTGGACAAACGGGCAGTTGTGATTCTGCACCCGAATTAACGTTTAAATGCCGATTTAAGAGAACGTGAAGTTAGCCCGAATAAAGAAATAAAAAAATAATTACAATTAACTAGGGGGTTGTTTCGCGCTTTAAGGGGCTGGACATCCCTAAACTAAAAATAATATTATGAATGCATGAAAATCTTTACAAGATATTATCTGCAGAGTGCACGTCTGGCACTAGGCAGTAGCCAAACGAGAACAGTGGTAAATATCATGGTTGGTGACGTCAGACCCAAGCGCGCGCTTTTAAAGTTGTTTGAAACGGTAATTTCGGGCGCGAAATTATAATCAGTTGTTGTACGTACACTATTAATTGTTAAGACGTAATATTTTGAATTTATCACTTTTAAACATAAATTAACAATTTTATGCAAAAATATTTTTATGTGCAAGTTCCCTATTGTTGAAAACAATATTTTTATAGTTTGATATATATGTAACTGTCATTCGATTTTTGTTTGCACCAATATTGAAAAAATGTGAAAACTTTGAATTATCCACGTCCGTCTGTCTGACCGCGTCCGACCGCGAATATAATTCCTCCGTCATTATACCAGGTAGAATGACAAATGAGGTGTCAAATGAAAGCTTATAATCCAATGATGGTACTAAAGGTGAGAAATTTGACCTAATAGGCAGTCTGTCCGTCCGACCGCGAATATAACTCCTCCGTTATTATACCAAGTAGAATGACAAATGAGATGTCAACTGAAAGCTTATAATCCAAGGATGGTGCTAAAAGTGAGAAATTTGATCTAGGCTCTCTGTCCATCAGACCGCGAATATAACTCCTGCGTCAGTATACCAAGTAGAATGACAAATGAGGTGTCAAATTAAAGCTGATAATCCAAGGATGATACTAAAGGTGAGAAATTTGACCGAGGTCGTATGTCTGTAAGAGAGATGGTACAAGAACTCGTTGTGGCTACAGAAAATGTAGGTTTAAATATAAACATCTCAAAAACAAAAATAATGACAAATTTGGTACCCAACCAGAACATCAGTATTGGTGGGAAGGAAATAGAACTCGTAGATAGATATAAATACCTGGGACATGAAATTACGATTGTCAGGGATAACCAGACTCATGAGCTGAAGAGAAGAATCGGTCTTGGGTGGGCAGCATTTGGAAAACTGAGAGAAACTTTTAATAGTGAGTTGCCCACATGCCTAAAGAGAAAGGTATTTGATCAGTGCGTCCTTCCAGTCTTGACGTACGGATCAGAAACACTTACCTTAACTAAAGCCTCGGCTACCAAACTAAGAGTCACGCAGAGAAGAATGGAGCGATCAATGTTAGGAATAACTCTGCGAGACAAAATCAGAAACGAAGAAATCAGGAGAAGAACAAAGGTGACTGACGTCATCGAGAGGATAGCCAGGTTGAAGTGGAGATGGGCAGGACACATAGCCAGAATGACAGATGGGCGATGGACGAAGAGATTATTGGAATGGAGGCCAAGAGAAGACAAGAGAAACGTCGGTCGACCGCCTACAAGATCCCAGGCAACAAAGTGACGTCATATAACGTCGAGGAAACGTCAGTTTTGGTCGAATATATACGTGTTTGAAAATTACGTCATATAGACGTCTTTTGTAAGTGATTTTAAATACGTAAGATTAATGACGTAAAAATACGTTGAAAAAACGTTTTCATTTCAGACAGTTTAAGTCTGACGTCACAAAATTGGGAGATTACTCCAAACAATTTCGTTAAATAATGTTCATAAGAAATTTCTCATTTATTGTTTACGTGGTTTGTGTCTTGTGTAATAAAATAAGACTTTTCATTTAGATATTTAGTTGAAGAAACGTGTTAATTAAGAGATTTGTATTCGTTTTTGTTCAGTGAGTTAGTTTAATGCAATATGCTTCTTGACAACTGTTTGAGGTTATGTTTATTTTCTGTTAATGAACTAATTATGTGTTATCGAGTTTAATTAAATTAATGATTAGTCTTCTAAGATTGCTTCAGCAGCCTACAAGATTTAGCTATGAGATGGCAAAGAAAAATGATGCTCATGCACCACTATACTGTATACAGGTACATATTCCAAAATGAGTTGTTCATCATTCTTTTTGATTTAATGGACAGCGTTAAATTAAGGCATTAAGTATGCTGGATAATTTGTTAATAAATTATTTATTAGTTTATATATTTGTTGTTTCAGTTTTTACACAGTAAGTAGGTAGGTATACTTATATAAATAGTGAAAATTCTATAGGGCTGGTACAATCATGCAGTATCAATGTTAGATTGCTTCTAATGCACAGCACAACCGATCTTAAACAAATGGTAGTATAATATCTTCGACACATGGGACGTAGAACGGGTTGCATGTTAACTATTTTTTATACTACCTATTTTGAAACATCTGAAAGAGGTCACTTTTTGAAAGTACAGTAGAACCCCGCAAATCCGAACTAATTGGGGGGACAGCCTGTTCGGATTCCGAAAAGTTCGGATTATCCGAAAGTTAGCCTTAACTAGTAGTTCAAAGCTTTCATTGTGATTTTGAGTAGCCAAACGTTCTCGCAAGAGTGTGGACAATATATTTGGACTCAAGTTGACTACGAGAGAATCAAAGTAAGTTTGTGTTTAACCTTTATAAACACTTTATAAACCTATATATTAAAGTACTTATAATATTTATTTTTAAGAAATTTTAAATGTCAAAGTCCTAGTAATCCTACATTGTCCAATTTTCTGGCTTTACTCTGTATAATAAACATGTTTTTAAGTTTTTGTCTTGAATTTTTAAATTTTTTTCATTTTCCGTTGGTTCGGATTTGCCGAAAGTTCGGATTTGCGGGGTTCGGATTTACGGGGTTCTACTGTATTAAAGACGTGAATTTACCGACGTATAAAAGTCGTCACCTTTTTGACGTCAAATCGATGAGACAAATACACGTGATTTTCAACGTCGGTACTACGTCATAAAAACACGTCAATTGGTCATGTTTATGACGTGTTATCTACGTTATAAAAACGTCGTTTGGTTGCCTGGGATGGACTGACGACTTAAAAAAGGTAAATAAAAACTGGATGAGACCGGCGCAGGATAGATGGGGTTGGAAACGAGGGGAGGAGGCCTATGTTCAGCAGTGGACTTTTGAGGCTGGATGATGATGATGTATGTCTGTCTTTCCGTTCGACTGCGAATATAACTCCTCCGTCACTATACCAGGTAGAATAACAAATGAGGTGTCAAATGAAAGCTGATAATCCAAGGATGGTACTAAAGGTGAGAAATTTGACCTAGGCTCTCTGTCCGTCTGTCTATCCGACCACGAATATAACTCCTCCGTCATTATACCAGGTAGAATGACAAACGAGGTGTCAAATGAAAGCTTATAATCCAAGGATGGTACTAAAAGTGAGAAACTTGACCAAGGTAGTCTGTCCGTTCGACTGCGAATATAACTCCTCCGTCACTATACCAGGTAGAATAACAAATGAGGTGTCAAATGAAAGCTGATAATGCAAGGAAGGTACTAAAGGTGAGAAATTTGACCTAGGCTCTCTGTCCGTCTGTCCATCCGACCACGAACATAACTTCTCCGTCACTACCCATATAACACACAACGTCCGATGGACGTCCATATAACGTACATTTAAAGTCCAAACGTCCATGGACCAAAACTGGACGTACTATGTACGTCCATTGGACGTTTGATTTCAACGTACATTGGACATCCATTTGTGGTCCATGGAGATTTTACACAAAATGCGACTATTATTATGAGTAATTATATATAGCTTCTTGTTTTAATCAAAGCAATATTATTAGTAGAATACAAGAAGCTTCTAATAAATGTAGTCACATATTTTTTCATCATCGAATTAAAACACTGAACCACTAAAATTATTTTAATTAAACATATATAATATTAGATGATGATAGAACTATGGTAAACTTTTTCAGAATAACGGAGCTACATCGCGCATCGGTAATTATAGAACTTACAATAATTAGACACTACCAATTTATATCTTAAATGTGCATTTTGTTAAATAACTGTTAAATTTCCCGCCAAACTAAATGAGAATCTTCTTGACAACGTTGTCGCTCTTCACGCTATCGGTCGTAAAAGGTAGTACTAGGCAGGTACTTTTAGGGGATTATCGCTGTAATTGTTGTGGAATACTGAAGGAGGATTTATTTATGATAATTCACAGAATGGCAAACCCGCTTGCAATATACAACCGTACTGACTCTAAGTTCTAAGAAATAATGTTTGGAGGAAGGAACAGAACAGAAATAAACCTCTTTTGTGCATACATCATAGGGCGCCATTATCTGAATTTTGTCCTTATTAAGTTATTACATACAATATAATACACCTGTGATATCTTTGTGTTTGCTGTTTATCGTGCAAGTGCAGTCGTGCAATAATGAAGTTCCTATAATAAAGTATACATAATAAAGTTATAATAAAGAGAAATAAAAAAGGTATTTTGTGTAATATTTAAAGTATAAGTTTAGTATTATAGGAACTATTTCCTATACCTAAAGGCTTTTTGCTATGTATGTATTCAAAAAATTATGGACACTAGATTGCTTTCTGAAAAGTGCCCTACAAAAATGTCCATAATACGTACATTGAATGTACATCAGATGTACATTGAATGTACATAAAATGTACACTGAAAGCTTCAACAACGTACACTGTACGTTTGTAGCGGACGTTCTATGGACGTCCAATTTTGTGAACTCTGGACGTTCGTTGGACGTCCATCGGATGTCCATTGTACCTTAGCGGGACGTCCATTGGACGTTCCAATGTACACAGATGTACGTCCATTGGATGTCCATAAAACGTACTTGTGCTATCTGGGTATACCAGGTAGAATGACAAACGAGGTGTCAAATGAAAGCTTATAATCCAAGGATGGTACTAAAAGTGAGAAATTTGACCGTGGTTGTCTGTCCGTGTGATTGCGAATATAACTACTCCGTCACCATACCAGTTAGAATGTCAAATGAGGTGTCAAATGAAAGCTGATAATTCAAGAATGGTACTAAAACTGAGAAATTTGACCTAGGCTGTCTGTCCGTCTGTCCCGGCCGCGAACGTAAGTTCTCCGTCATTATACCAGGTAGAATGACAAATGAGGTGTCAAATGAAAGCTTATATTCCAAAGATGGTACTAAGTTAGTTAACATTAGTTACATTGTTGAAAACAATTTTTTTGTAGTTTGATATAATGTAACTGTCATTCGATTCAACATTCCATCGATTAATCAACGATTACATAAACTTATCGGATTCAAGTTTGCGTTTCTTTTATTTGAGAGTCTACATTAATTACAATCCTCGATTGAAATAGTGTACACATGTTTTATATTTCTTTTAATTCTTAACAAATTTTCGAAACATATTTTTTAATGGCCGCAATAAATTATGAGTTGCTTTACACTAAACTTGTTGGCTTTTCTTTTTTTATATCGTCATATCTACCTGGAGCTATGAAATATAGAGCTTTAAGAAGTAAAAGTCCAAACAAACAATGGAATAGAATAAATATAGAATACGCATTAAAAAACATGAATATTGGAAAAACACATGTTTTCCATACATTCACAGTGATATTGTCAAGTTTATTTATTGCCATTAAACTTTAGTCCAATTTACTATATCTCGATAATTAGTGTGTATTTTACATAAAATATGTAAGTACCTAGGTACCATTCTTGATTGAAATAGGTATTAAACTGTTATTATACATGGGAATATAAAAAGAGTAAAAAATAAGGGTACCTACGTAGTTTCTCTTTAAAATCTTTATACCTACGTGTTGTGTTAACAAACAAGGCAAGATCTTCTGTTTACCAACGATACACAGAGAACCGGTATGCCGATTGTCGTCGCTAAATTTGGTTCGGCCGCGCAGCACGTCACGTGGGAACCTAACAGATATTTGCTTATTGTTTGGGTGCATTATTTCGTATGTGGTGGCGTTGAAAGTGAATAGATTGAGGCGGTTTTAAAATATTAAGCTGTTAACGACTGAAGTAATTCTATATTATTTTAGTTACAAATTGTTGTTTATTAGCATAACTGTGTATTTTCAAAACTATTATAATATAACTATTAGTTTTATAGTAATTTATTAAAACTGAGACTTAATGCCATTTGAGGTGATATTATGCATGTGCAGAACACTAACATACATTAGAATGAGGGATATTAACAGAAAAATAAGTTTTAAAAAAAGCCAGAGAGCACTTGACAAAAAGATATCTAAATTTTCTAATTTTAAAAAATGATTTTAATTATAGTATTTCTAATATTATTAATAAAACTTTTCCCGCAAATTTGTTTTTTTTATTAACATACATAATATGTATTAATATGCATAATTGATTTAAAGTTAAACCAGGTTAGGAATCTAAAAATTTAAAGTGCGAACATTTTATACATACATATACAGAGTGGGCCAAAGAAAAAAGTCCACCTCGATATTTGGCAGTATTTATTAAATTATAAGGAAATGAAGAAACGGGTCGATTTTTGATCTAAGGGGGACACATTTTTACGGTACTCACATTTGTCATCTGTCAACCCCCCCCCTTCCATTTCCCCCACCCCTTATTTATAAATAGGGAATACGGGTCGTATGCTACCTCATTTGAAAGGTTATTCAATTCTATATTCAGTAATATTAACATTGACATAATTATTTATACAGGGTGTCCAAGAAAAATTATTTTGAATTAAATTAATTGACACAAAAAGAAGAACGTACGCAATTTATTTAAATCAAAATACATTCTACTACTGACAGAAAACAGTGAAAAATGTTTATTTGACAAATAAATATTGTTTTTCGCTTAAATTCAATATTCAACCTACCAAGAGGTAGGTAGATAGGTGGCAGCTTGAATATTGAAATTAAGCGAAGAGCAATGCTTATTTATCAAAAAATATTTTTTTATGTTTTGTGACAGCAGCAGAATGTATTTTGAATTAAATAAATTACATACATTCTTCTTTTTGTGTCAATTAATTTAATTAAAATATTTTTTCTTGAACGCCCTGTATAAATAATTATGTTAATGTTTATATTACTGAATAGAGAATCGAGTAACCTTTTAAATGAGCTAGCACACGACCCCTATTCCCTATTTAAAAATAAGGGGTGGGGAAGTGGAAGGGAGGGGGTTGACAAATGACAAATGTATGTACCGTATTTTAAACAAATTTGAGAGTAATAAACTCATAAACCGTATAAAAAACTTCAATATGGCGTTCGCTGAATATGTCTATCCTTATTGGTTACTTAGAAAATTGTCAAATAAATCATAAATTTTGAGTTTTTATAAATATTTATAACTTATGTAAAAATTAACTTAGAACCTTCTTATTACATGGAATGCTGAGACTTATGGTGCTTAAATTGCACCCTAAATTCCAAAGCAATTGGTCAAATAGTTTAAAAGTTATTTAATTTGTTTATCCAAAATTATTTTTTTTTGCAACACTGTAAGTCAGAAAATGATGAAGTTACAGTAATATTTTGGATAGTTTATGAAAGAAGAAAATTTACAGTATTAATTTAATTTAAAAAAAATGACAAAAAATAATTAAAGATATTGCAAAATAATTTTGCAAAAACATGTGAATTAAAAAAATGGGGGGGCTAACTTTGTCCCTAAATATCCTAGAACAGTTGTTTTTCTTTCTAAATGTGTATAAAAATTCAGTCTTTCTAAATATGAAAAAATAATTTTTCTACGGGTAACGGTTAAAAAGTTATTCCAATTGTTTATAAGTAAGCAAAAAATGGACATGTTTTTGCAAAATAATTTTACACTGTTTAAAATTATTTTTTGTCATTTATTTTTAATTAAGGTAATAGTATAAATGTTCTTCTTTCATAAACTGTCCGAAGTATTATTGTAACCTCATAATTTTCTGACTTATAGTGTTGCAAAAAAAATGAATTTGGGAAAAATAAATTAAATAACTTTTAAACTATTTGACCAATTGCTTTGAAATTTAAAATATAATTTAAGTACAAGAAGTCTCGGCATTCCGCATAATAAGAAGATTCTAAGTTAATTTTTACCTAAGTTACGAATATTTATAAAAACTCAATATTTATGATTTATTTTGCAATTTTCTAAGCAACCAATAAGGTTGGACATATTCAGCGAATGCCATATTGAAGTTTTTTATACGATTTATGAGTTTCTTACTCTCAAATTTGTTTAAAGTGCTTAACTTTTTGGTAATAGATGAAAAAAGCGATAATTTACCGTTTTTCGATCTTCATTTGTTTATAACTATGTATATCATCAAAATCGGCTGCAGGAAACATATAGGTTAATAATATAGATGTCCATACTACTCAAAAAATTTGGTTTCGGCCTGGAGGGGGATGTGTCACGAGAAAAACCTTATTTCTCTGGACTAATACCGGTTCTCTGTGTACCGTGTGTTTACCCGGTTTACCGTTAGGGTTCGAATCGAAACCCCACTGGTCGAGATAGAATATTATGGCATGGTCGAACTCATGCCATAATTAAAACCAGATGTTTGTCAATATAGGATTGAAAAAACGTTTTGAGATAATTATTTGACTTCTTAGTAAGTACTTATATGATTGGGCATTTTTAGTTTGTTTTTTATAAACACTATATCGCACCCTCAGTGCAAGACTGCAGTAACGCAAAAATTGTTTGAAAATGAAGTAATCATGGAATTCGATTGTAAACATGCATATCTATCCCCTGTAAAACTTTAGTAACTTTCAAATGCTTAACTGGCTAAATATTACAACAACAACAGTTTAACTATTTTCTGTTTTTGAACATAAGTTCCGTGCAAAACTGTTGTAACTCTAATATAACAGTTACAACAGTTTTGCACGGAATATTGCAACAGCTGCGATAAAAAGCAATGAAAGGCACGAAAAAAGTAAGATATTTGTTATTTTAATATCTATATCTGTAGCGTTTAATTTTAATATACAGCGTGTCTACGTAATCCATTAACGGCAGAGACAATAAACAAAGATTTGCGAGACCAATCGATTCATGTAAATTTTATGTCCTTTGTGTGACATTATATTTTCCATAAGATGTGTGTGATGTCGTTTGACCATTTACTTGTTAGATTGGATTAAAAACATAAATTAAGACTAATTATTTACGACCAAAAAGTATTTTTTCTCATGAAAGGAAAAACAGTTATCTTAAAACTTGTGTATTAACAATACTGACAGGTCAAAAATATGAAAATTTGCCAAAGAACAGCCAAAAATTTAAATGGCCAAAAAGAAAGATTTCATTACCCGACCACACAAGATATTGATGAAGAACGGAAGGATATACAGATAGCGATGGCAGAAGCAACGGAACTATGTCTAGGAAAAGTACAAGCAGAGAAACGAAGAGACTGGTTTGACGAGGATTGTAAAAGAGCATTGATACGTAGAAATAAAGCAAAAATAGAAAAAGACAAAAATATAACACAGGATACGACAGAAAAATATAAAATGGCAAGAAGAGAAGTATAACAAATTTGTAAAACAAATCTGCAGAAAAAGAAAAGAGAACATTTTGACAACAGTTGAAAACAATAGAAGAATCGTATATAAACAAGGAAATAAGAAATTTCTACCAAGAAGTAAAAAAATTCTGAGGAACTGCAAAGAGTAAAACAAGTTACTGTAGAGGTAAAGACGGTGTGCTTTTAGGAGAAACAACACAAAAATTGAACAGATGGGCGGAGTATTTTGAAGAACTATTAAATGCAAATAAACAAGCAGAACCCCAGGAAGTAAAACAACATCAAAAGGATAACACAGAACAAAAACGGGAAGAAGAACCAACACTACAAGAAATAAAAGAAGCAATATTGAAGCGAAAAAATAAAAACGAAGATGATCTTCAGATTCAGAACACCGAATATGAAGTAGGATTCCAGTACATTATTGTGTTCTTCGTTAATGTTATCTTGGTTTTTATTCGTTAGTAATTCTTCTAAGTATTCTTTTCATATTTTTAGTATTAGTAAAACATATAACTTGAAGTAAATAATTTATTGCAAGGAAATTTATATAAATCTAAATTAAATCAATAGCAAATAAAATCAATAGAATACCCTACAAACCAGTCTCAAATAAAACAATATTATATATTCGGCGAGCGGCACGCACCCCCAAAATGACCAGGTATTTACTGACTACGGTGTGGTGAATGGCTAATTTTGATCATTTTTCCAATTTGAAGTTCTCCGTGCCAACTTGGAAGTCTGTAGAAAGAAATGTTTTACTGTGTATAAGCGTTGCCAAAAATTTATTCATGAAGGTGGGTTACATTTTGAATGTAAAATGTAAAACATGCACTTCTTTGTACCTACTTATTTACTATAAACTTTTGGTCAACCCGTTAACTGACTTTTGGTCCACCCGGTATTTGCTGGAGTAGACATTACAGGTGGGAAGAAAACTGCATTATTTGCAGAACTGTAAATGAAACGTAGCTAACAAATAAATCAATGTTGAAAATGAAAAAACATATTCTCATAACTGCCTTCAGTGTAAAAACGAAAACTAAACTGCACAAAATATGTATATAAATATAAAAGGAAAAGGGTAAGTATTGTAAAAATTTTAGTTTATTTGGACCAGATTTTGAAATAATATCTATTAATATTTTTATTATACAACGTACAGTGGGGAAACAGATATTTAGGCTTAAGAAGACAATATTTTAATTTTTCTGTGTGGTTTCTTAAATTTTTTTGATTCCTCCTTTTTTTTAATGGCTTCTTCGATTTCTTTGCTGCTTCTTTTTTTAGCTATTTTTTCTATTTCCCACTTCAATGCAGGAAATAATTTTATTTTAATTAATGTATCGATTATGTGTGCATGTGTTTAGCCAATTAAAATAATTACTTTCCAAACTTAATATTAATTCTTTTTAATCTTACTTTTAACTCCGTATTCAGTTTTAAACTTATTGAATACATCGTTAAATTTATTTAACAAAAATATTGTAATTTCACACATAATGTCACTTGGACTTTTTAAATAATCAATAGAGTCTTTAGTGCCACAGTCTCTAGCAAGAAGGAGAAGCTCATGTGAACTCGCTAGCAAGTCATCTTTAATAAGTTCTTTTTTACACTGAAAACAATCATGCTGCCGAAAAAGGTTAAAACATAAAAACCAGCTACATAAATATTGGAGCAAATTTCTAAAGTGGCCTCGGTTTTCAAGATTTGAGATGTACTTTGTAACAAGCTACTAGTTGATGCCTTGGAAGGTGATGGATCAGTAGGTATAACCTGATGTTCTTCCAAAACTTCTACATCTTTTAGTTAGTGTAAGGTGTTCATGCGGATCATTGGTACTTTCTAAAGCTAAAGTTTCAGTTTCATCTAATTCACAATTGGATGCTTCAGATGTTGACTGCAATCTAATGTGCATATTATGTTGCAAATCCACTCGAAACTCTTTTACTGCCGGTTGTGGATTATATCCTCCTCGGTTTCTTATTACAGAAAATATATTTTCAATAGGATCCTGGTTTATCCTAGATGTCAGAACACACTTAACTCCTTCTCCTTGCAGATCATTCCATAGCAATAGTACTGCTCTTAGGGTCCAAATGAAGCCTCCAATACAATATATATTTGTTCTTTCTTTGTGTTTTCTCCATAAATTTTTAAATTATTAAATATTTCTAGTGCCGATTTGAGTGTGTTTTCAGGTATTTTATTATAAATGGATAGGCCACATTTGTATGGGTTGGCATCTTTAACAATTTTGCTATTTAGGCAATCGAATATATCATTAATATTTTTAATAAAAGTTGCCGTGTCAATAGCGGTATCGATTTTAATTGACCTGTGGCATAACAGGTAATTATTGCAGCATACACCGAGTTGCTAAAAACTTGAGCCGCATATTTAACCCCCATTTTCTCGAACGACGTTGGATTGATATGTTTGTTCGTAATCTTCAACAAACTTCTAGATGAAGTACTCTTATTGTCCATGTTGTAGGTGTCCGTAAAATCTGTCCAAGAAATACTTTTCCCATCTATCTTAAAACGTAACTTTTTGTTCTGGAAGTTGTTTCTTAAATTTTTAAGAAGATGTGGAGGGTCAAATATGACATAAATATTTTTGTTATTCAGAACAATAATAGGATTGTCCTTAGATGCTCCAAAATTTTTAACCATGTTAGAGCCTTGGTCGCATACTATTTAGGGTTCAAACCTATAGAAAAGAGTTTTAGAAGAACTTCTTTCAGTAATAAAGGCAGTGCGTTAGACTTTATTGGGCCACTTGAAACATAATATGCAAATGGTAATTTCCAATTGTGAAGCAGGCCTCTTAACAAAAAAAGCACACAATGATCTCCGACTTTAGAATTTCGCCCCAAACTTCCAAAATCTTGAAATCCTTCAATAACATCTAGAACTTAATTATGATAAAGTCCCTTTTTAACGATAATTTCATCAAAAATGAGAGCACACTGTCTCTCATTGTCATCCATATTCTGAATTTTAATTGTAAATTTATCTATAAGAGTAGTATTGATTCCTGTACCCAAATTATAAACTTGTAACCATTTTTGAATGGTGGAGACTCCAGGAAGTACAAAATTAAGTTTTTTTTAACAAATATTTATAATTTCCTGGGGATTTGTAGTACAATGATAATGCCAATTGTTTTTCCGAAATAGTCCAAGCAGATTTTCTTTTGTGCAGACACTGCATGTTCACAAAAGTTTTCACTGGCGAACTTTTATTTGATAAAATTTTTTTTAAACTTTCACGCTTGCTGCAAGTTTTCGATTTTCTCTTAAGTCGCGCAATAATTCCATTTCTATTTTTTAACTTTTTCTTTAAACCAGCTATCTGCTTTTTGAGGTCTTCACTCGGTGCCGCTGGCAACGTTTCCACCGCAATTGGCATTTCCACCAGTCTCCTTTTAAAAGACCTCGTTGAGGAATCGCTACTCTTCGAAGGAGATGACACGTGACAAGATGAAGAAGGTTGGGAATTTATATATTGAAGGATTTCAAAATTCTTTGAGTCATTACTCTGAGAAGTCCCAGTCAAAACTACATTGGAAACAGAAATGTCTGAGTATGTTTTTGGGTTACTTGTACGCAACAACTTGGGCGAAGATGTGTTGCTTCCTCCTGAAGTTGAAACTTCTACGTTCATTGTAAATTTCTCTGAAAAAAATTTTGTATGTAAATTAACAGCGTGACTAAATGCAGATTAGGAAAGACAGGTAAGATTTTATTTACTTCAGATTTAAGCATAAGCAAATAATTTAAAATAACTATAGAACGGGTCCTTAAACTTATTTACCTAAATTATTGAATTCCTGCTCATCTGAATTTTTTTGTTTGTATATTTTGGAGAACCGTTGTTTCTCATCTTTCCGTTGTTTAACTATAAAAAAATGTTTTATGCATTGATAAATTTGTAGTAAAAGATATTTGTTTTTTTTAACTGTAGGCCGTGATCTCACCAAAGCAACCGGAGATGGCAACGCAATTTCAATCAGACCGCAACTTCAGTTGAGTTACTCTTGTTTCTGTAGTCGTGAACAAAATGTCATCCTCGTCAAATGAAAATATAGCAATTGCATACTTGCTAGTGAAAAAGCGTAAAATATTTTGCAACTTTAAATTCTGTAATGATGAATTTTGTAGTGATTTAAACCATTTATTTCAATCAACGTTTAAACTTTATTTTATGTTTATGTTTGAATAATAAGTTTAATGTTTGATTATAAACTTACTTGTGTTTATTAATCAATGGTATTGATTATGTTTCATTATAACCAATAAGACACTAATTTAACTCGTAAATTAAAATGGAAAATAAATCACGAGATTATTTTTTATAAACAAGCTCATATAGATGAAAGACATTAACTAAAAACACTTTTTAATAACAACAAAGTGAAGTTGTTTACCTAGAAAACGTACTTCGACGAGGGCCACAAGATTCCTAATTAATTCTTCCTATCTCATCCACCATGACTGTCCATGATTAAGCAATTCTAAGCAAAATGGCTACTGCAACGCGATATACAGCGCTGTCTGCAAGCAACACATGAGCAACTGCAGTTTTTTCAGTTGACAGTCGCCAGTTGATTTTGGTGAGAACAGTCCCTTAAATATTTTTGTTGCCAAACTAGCAATCTACTTAATGTTAAATTGGGCCAATTTAAAATTGGGGAGCAACGCCAATTTAAAACGTCAAAAAGGGCTATTTTTAAACAGTTTAAGGCTCGCAGAAGGGGTCCCTTGGCTAAAAACAAACTGGACAAATTTAGAGAATATCTTCTTTTGTAGTACAATAACATACTAAAATTTGGAGAAAATCATTGGACGTCCCCTACAAAAGTATAGAAAAGTGTATTTTTCTAGAAAACGGTGACCCCTACCGACTTATCAAGACTACCTTTTAGTACTAGACTGCCTCACAATTTAATAATACAGTGTCAAAAATGGTTAAAAGTTAAATACAAAAAAGTTATGCAATAAAATAAAAGTTTCCCTACCCAAAACGAACGTCTGGGTAGGTACTAGAAAATCGCAATTAATGGAAGCGATTTATATATAAGATAAATAGGCGTAACTGTTTACTTTTTTTAAATAGAAGCGTCCTGGAGATATTAAAAAAATAATTACAAGGACCCATCTTCAAAGAGCTCTACCTCCCTTACCTTAGGAGCTCGGAAGCATTTTGGGACTAGGTGAATTGAGTTAAATACGGTTAATAAGTCTTAAAAGTATCTGAGGAATCTCCGGTCTATATTTGTCGGGAGAGTTTCTGGACACCCTGTTGTATACAGGGTAAGGCAGATAAAGGGCCTATTAGAAATATCTCGAGAACTCAAGGTAAGAAAATTATGAAAATCTGAATACAGGGGTTTTGAGATGTGAACTATTTAATGAAAATATTTTGGTCTCCTACTTCCGGTTATACCGGAAGTTGGTTGTAACTTCTTTTTTTTAATGGGACACCCTGTATATTTTTACATTTTTGGATTCTCCTTGATTTCTTCTTTCTTAAAATATAAGTTTTTGTAATATTATGCAGGGTAGGTTAAAAGATAATTACGTTATTTATTCATTTCGTAGCAAAATTCACACCCTGTAGAATTGTAGTAGTTTGACATAATAAACTCTGTTTATGTTCAAATGATTTTTAATATAATCTACTATGTTAAGAATTATTGGTATAGTTAAATTTTTCCTTTTTTGTATACAGGGTTGGTCGAAACTCAGAATGAGTATTTTCTGAGTTTTCTTAAATGGAACACCCTGTATTTTAGTATTGTAATGAAATGTTATTTTAGGATACTTTTTAATTTCTTAAGCAATCCCTATACCTAACTGCTTCAATTTGTGAGTTATTGGTGATTCAAGCCAAACATTAATTGCAACACAAAATACCTGAAATTTTATTAGGTTGGCCGTAAAAATATTCAATCACAAATAATTTTTCGGAAATAAATACATACTAATCGAGACTGATACTTAAAATTGCCAATAATGGTTGAGCTATCAAAATATCTACGTAGTTAAGATTGTTGGTGCGATTAACAATTAAGCACAAATTAAAGCAGTTGGGTATAGGGAATGCTTAAGAAATTAAAAAGTACCATAAAATACCATTTCATTACAATACTAAAATATAGTGTATTCCATTTTAAGAAAACTCAGAAAATATACATCCCGAGTTTCGACCCACCCTGTATACTAAAATTCAATATTTAGCTATACTAATAATTGGCAACAATAGTAGACCATATTAAAAATCATTTGAACATATAAAGGGATTTTGATGTAAAACTACTACAATTTTACAGGGTGTGAATTTTGCTACGAAATTAATAAAAAAGCGTAATTATCTTTTAATCTACCCTGTATAATATTACAAAACCTTATATTTTAAGAAATAATAAATCGAGGAGAATCCAAAAACGTAAAAATATATAGGGTGTCCCATTAAAAAAAACGAAGTTACAATCAACTTCCGGTATAACCGGAAGTAGCAAAGATACCAAAATATTTTCATTAAATAGTTCACACCTCAAAACCCCTATATTCCAATTTTCATCATTTTCTTTATTTTAGTTCTCGAGATATTTCTAATAGGCCCTTTATCTGCCTCGCCCTATATATAGGTACCTACAATATCTCCCACTAATGCTGGGGCCATAGTAACGTTAACGTCTAACGTCCATTATCAGTAGTAATAACCCAAGGACATTGATAATTGTTCGAAAAAATTTTATAACAGATTTCGAAAGCTTGTTGCTTGGAAACAGACCGACGCCGTAGGCGGAGGTCTGTTGCCTGTAAGCAACAAGCTTGAGAAAGTTGTTAGAAAATTTTTGAGCATTTATCAATGTTCGAGGGTTATTCGGATAGAAAATTTTTTGCTGCTTATGAAAAAAAAATACAGAGCAGAAACAATTTATTTAAATGTGCAATTAACAAAGGAACAATTAGAAAAATTTAATGAAGATCCAGACATGTTAGTTTCTATAACTGATGAAGATGTATTTCCACTACGCATGCTGTTAATAATTTTATTATGATGTTCTTCGTCAATGTTCAAGTACGGTTTTATTGAGTTGGGATTGTTTTGAAATATTGACATTTTTAAATATTGAATATTTGAAATGTCAAAATCGAAATGAAACGAAATGTAGGTATCCATAGCTACATGATTGAGTGAAAACAGCCCATGGGATCTGTGTTCAGTATAATGTTGGTTTTATTGGTTGTATTCAATCAGATGACCACAAATTAATTGATTTCATTGGATTTCTAATTGAGCAAAAAATTTTCAGTAGTAATAACCCAAGGACATTGATAATTGTTCGAAAAATTTTTATAACAGATTTCGAAAGCTTGTTGCTTGGAAACAGACCGACGCCGTAGGCGGAGGTCTGTTGCCTGTAAGCAACAAGCTTGAGAAAGTTGTTAAAAAATTTTTGAGCATTTATCAATGTTCGAGGGTTATTCGGATAGAAAATTTTTTGCTGGTTATGAAAAAAAAAATACAGAGCAAAAACAATTTATTTAAATGTGAAATTAACAAAGGAACAATTAGAAAAATTTAATGAAGATCCAGACATGTTACAACCAAAGTATTAAAAGTATTACAACCAAATCGTGACATTTTGAAATATTGAATATTTGAAATGTCAAAATCGAAATGAAACGAAATGTAGGTATCCATAGCTACATGATTGAGTGAAAACAGCCCATGGGATCTGTTTTCAGTATAATGTTGGTTTTATTGGTTGTATTCAATCAGATGACCACAAATTAAATGATTTCATTGGATTTCTAATTGAGCAAAAAAAAATCGCATTAATTAACCCAACAAAAATGATGGAATAAACTGCGCATATAAAGTGACTGGCCACACTTATTTTAGCGTGGAGTCAGCAGAAAACGCGTTTTTTAATCCAATAATTTCAAGATGGAAGTCGAAGCTGCTACGCTGTTATATTTTATGAGTGCTAATTATTATTTTATGAATTTATTATTTTATAAACGGATCAAGCAAAAACCAAGACTTAAAAGAAGATGGTGGATGATAAAAATGCAGCGTCACCATGAACACCACAATTTTTATGTGATTGTTGTCGGGGATCCCATAAGCAAGTTTCTGTTTCGAACACCGTTAAAAATTCAAGTATTTTCTCGTTACTCCACTCCATTTTCGTAGAATAGTATTTTATCTATGTAACCTATTTCAAAAAACAAATTACTCTGCTGCGCTGTAAGCTAGAACTTGTTGAAACAGTGCAAGTGTAGCCACAACCCACAACAACGCGATAAGTAACGGAGTAAGCGAGCTCGCATACCGAAGTAATATCCTACATCGCATGTGGCATGCATTGCGAAAAGATACGCACTGAGTGTCACATCTGGTTTTCGGTGAATCTTCGGTGACTTTCGGTGGAATTTCGTTCACCGAAAACCAGATGTGACACTCAGTGCGTATCTTTCCGCAATGTATGTTATGCGATGTAGGGATATTGCTTTGGTTTGTGAGCTCCCTAATTCCTTTGTAGGGCCTTGATATCTTATGGTTTTATCAGTGGCGTAGCGTGAGTGTCGGCCGCCCGGGGCGGAAGACAATTTTGCCGCCCTCTTATTTAGGTTTATTGTATATATATTTAGGTTTATTGTATAACATTACATACATTAATCATAGAGAACTTTTCGGCGAGAACGGTCATCATTATTTTGCATTATACAGGTTGGATTTTAAATAAAAAAGTTTATCCAAGTTTTACAATCACGTTTATTAATACAAAAATTCTTTTACTTTAACCAATTAGCTATAACTTAGGTACCTATCACTTAAGATTAGGTACACTTTGACGATCGACAGAATTAAAAAAAAAAAATTTTTTAATTAGAACTAGAATCGTTGATTGATAACTATAGAGGGTTAATATATTCATCGTAGAGGTGGATAGTATATTCATCAATCAACGCTAGAACGATACTATAATGTTATATTTTTCTTTTTATTGAAAAGTAATATGAGTATTTGTTAGAATTAAAAACAAAACTTCCGTCTTCAATTAAAAATTTATACGTTTACTTTTTTAAGAGCAAAGTCTTTTATGACACCGTCAATGTCTATCGCATCACACACCTCTTGCTCAATAGACAAAATAGCCAAATTAGTTAGTCTTAGAGATCTTAGATCGACTTATTGTAGATCTTAAATAATTTTTAATCAATTTCAATTTTGAAAAACTCCTCTCACAGCTGGCATTGCTTATAGCAACTGTGAAAAATATTCGGAACATTATTAAAATATTGGGCAGATTATCTTCCAGCTTGGATTTAACAATAAATTTAAATAATGCAAGTGAGTCTCCATTAATCAATTTCGTTGCCTCTAGCAGCAACGAAAGTCGGCAGTCGAAGTTTTTCCAGCTTGAAACCCTGCTCGTCAATTTCGTCAAATGCTTAGTCTAGATCAGATTCAGTGTTGTCTGGATCTAATAATATAACCGGCGTTAGATAAACAAACTGATCCGTTAAATTCTGTTGCTGTTCTGTTGCTAAAAACCTTTCGTATCACTAATTTTTCCGTCATCAAAAATATGCTTTCTTGTTATGCGCTTCCGAGGTTTTATGGAAATTCTAAGTTCTCCACACATATTTTTGCATAACCTACAGCGCCATTTGCCCATTCCTCTCTTTTCTCTGTCAATATCATCTGCAAAGCATTTACTTTCTGAGCGCATAATCTTATGTCAAGGTGCATCATTCACTTCATGTAGCACCAGTTGCCACAGGCTCAAAAAACAAAGAAAGGAAAATGACTGCATCGAAACTAGTAAAACACCTCCATCTGTCCTAGTGTGCCTGTCAGTTTTTCCAAAGTGACGAGATTCTATTTGTAATGATGCCATGTCACGTTTACGGCATCGCCTCTTGCACTCTCCACCGCGTGTCTTGAATCCTTCTTTTGCCTGTAGCTGCTATCAGAACTTCCCAACGATGTGTCGATGAGAAAAAAAAAAAAATAGCAACGTTTTAAAGTGTCGGAAAAAAGGTGTGCTGATTGTTAGTCATAAACGGGAAATTCCCACAAGTCAGTACAGACGTACAAGACGTACAGTACAGACGTACAGTCAGTACAGACGTATAGACGTTGTTGGCAGTCGCTACAAAATATCATTCAAAGAAAAGGAATTCCCCGAATTCGTCATAAAATAAGCGGAATGGGACGTTTCGATGCCGCCGGTTCATCGCCGGCCGTTTCGATGCCGCCGGTTCATCGCCAGTCCATTTCATCTCCGTCATATCTCGCATTTTCTAGAATTCCTTATTAATACTAAAAATAAATAATAATTGTAACTGTCGAAAATTCGGTAATATATCAGATAGCGATTAATTGACTGGCGATGAATCGGCCGGCATCGGCATCGAACTGGCGGCATCGAAAGGGCGGCGATGAAACGTCCTAGACCCCAAAATAAGTACCTAATGAAAAATTCCGTGTTCCTTTCAATCGGTCCGAATTTGTAGTCGAGATAAAAATATAAAATGGTTCAAATATTTACAAAATATTTTTATTATTTATTGTTAAATTTTGCCGCCCCCTAAAAAGTGCCCGCCCCCACTACGCTACGCCACTGGGTTTTATCTTAGTTTCTAGATTCTAGCTAGAGTATGCAGAACTTTTTATAAAGAATAGCTTTTTTCGTAAAATTGTTGAGTATCCGTAATTTGAGAAAAAAAATTGTTTTTTTTTTAATTAGAAGAGTGTAATTGCATATTAGAATATAATTTTTAATTCCAAACAACTTACAAGAACAATTTTCGATATTGTGAAATATAAAGGAATAACATCTTTGACATACCTCGATTTTAGAACGTGCAGGATTTTTACGAAAAAATAATTTGTTCTTCGTAAAATTAATAACATGTACATGGTTTCCCATGTGGTTCCAACTTAGTGGAAGCCTTGATTGGGACTTAGTGGGAGTTTAGTATATGAATGAACGGTGGGACAATGGTTTAAATAAACAATTATCTTAATCCAGTTACTTAATTAATTTAACTAACTTAAACATTTTATTAAGAAGATATAAAAGTAAGTAGGTATGTTTTATATATAAATATATACGTATAAATATACCTACGTATACCTAATATATACAGGGTGTCCCAGGCTAATTTATCCAGGCTACATCTCTTAAACGAATAGAGATTTTCGAATGGGACAAAAACTAATCTATTCCATTTAGTCCTGTCGCCAGGGGGGGGTACAACGGCCTCGTTAATTCAGATGGACTTACCCAAGTTTCTTTTATGTATTTTGACCCGTAGAACACGAATTTTTTGGGTAACAGTTGATCCGGATGTCGATAAGATTGTTATAAACAAAGAACTTGAGGAATTACATAGCAGCGATTTTTCGCAAAACAAAACATTTTTTTGTATTTTTTGGACGATTTTCAGCAAAAAATGGTCTAACAAGTTTTTTTGTCGGATGCATAGGTTTCGAGATAAACGCGGTTAAACTTTCAAAAAATCGAAAAAGTGCAATTTTTGAACCGGAATAACTTTTGATTAAAAAATAAAATAGCAATTCTGCTTACTGCATTTGAAAGTTCAAGTCAAATGACATCGGTTTTGATTATTTGCATTGCTAAAAATTAAGTTTTTATTTGTCAAACAAAGCTATAAACACATAGTGTTTCCCGTGCCAAATGCATGCGTTTTAATGTACGGAATATACGTAGAAATCCTGTATGCGCGCCTACTCGTTCGATTTCAAATTAGAAATGCATTGAAAACACCATTCAATCACTATGTGTTTATAGATTTGTTTAACAATAAAAAAATTATTTTTGAGCAATGAAAATAATCAAAGCCGATAGAATTTGACTTGAACTTTCAAATGCAGTAAACAGAATTGCTATTTTATTTTTCAATCAAAAGTTATTCGGGTTCAAAAATTGCAATTTTTCGATATTTTAAAAGTTCAACCTCGTTTATGTTGAAAACTATGCATCCTACGAAAAAACTTGTAAAAATATTTTTTGCTTAGAATGACTCAAAATATACAAAAAAATGTTTTGTTTTGCGAAAAATCGCTGTTATGTGATTCCTCAAGTTCTTTGTTTATAACAATCTTATCGACATCCGGATCGACTGTTACCCAAAAAATGCGTGTTCTACGGGTCAAAATACATAAAGAAAACTTGGGTAAGTCCATCTGAATTAAGGAGGCCGTTGTACCCCTACTGGCGACAGGACTAATTTGTAATACACTTATATATGGCGTAGAAAAAATCATCCCTTAAATATTCATCCCTTAGTTACAACCATCTTTAATATTTTTAATAGCACCTTGCCCATTTTTTATAATTTTGGATGTGGTCTTCTATCGTCTATTCAACAGATTTTTTAAAAATAAAATCGGTTCGTAATGGTAGGGGAGCCCAAGCGGGGATTTTTGCAGTAACTCGAGCGCGTCAGATTACCATATGGGGAGAAACCTGGTACCCTGTAGATGTACCTCTACCATATATTGGCTCTAAACACAGGGGAGTTTGTTAAGGGGGGCAGAAAAAAAATCTATCCTTAAAAAACCTCGAAATTGTCAGATTAAGATAAGGTAAGTTAAGTACATGCAAAACAGTGTATATTTCAAAAATCTGACGATTTGGGCGCGGCCGGCGCGGCGTAAGGAAATGGGTGAGTCACAAAGTTTCACAAGAAAAAAGAGAATATTTCGCGAAATGAATGATAGATCTAAAAAATACCAAATACGTGCTCAATATTTATCAAAAATCTATCGACTGATACCAAACACGACTCCTCACGGAGAGGGGTGGGGGGTAAATTTAAAATTTTAAATACGAACCCCGCGATATTTCGGGAAATGAACATCAGATCGAAACATTGAAAAATACACTTATTCAGTATGTTTGAAAAATCTATCGAATGGCACCAAACACGACCCCCCAGGGAGGTGGGCTGGGGGGTTACTTTAAAATTTTAAATAAAACCCCCAACTTTTATTTGAAACATTTTTTCGAATTATGGATAAATGGCGCTACAATCGGAAAAAACGATTGTTGGAAAAGGAAAATTAAATATGGAAAGTCCCCACTAAAATGGAAAACTTTACTTAACTTTTTTTGGTTTTAGAACCTACTCTTCACAACCCAATAGGTCCCCAAAGCGCTCGAGTGACTGCACGTTTAGCATACTTTCCTCCCCTACTATAAGTAATCAAGAAAACATAAGTTTATTTTTGTTAATAGGGCTTTTCATTCACAGTATATAACATTAACATACACTATACACGGATTATACGACATATGACAGAAGCTCGAAACAAATGACAATCGATGAAAAGCTCTATTATGAGTCCCAGACTAATTTATCCAGGCTATATTTCTTAAACCAATAGAGATTTTCGAATGGGACAAAAACTGATCTATTCTATTTGTAATACATTTTAATATGGCGTAGAAAAAAATCATCCCTCAAATATTCATTCCCTAGATACAACCCCCTACTTTAATTTTTTTAATAGCACCCTGTAACTAGGGGATGAATATTTAGGGGGTGAATTTTTTCTACGCCATATTGAAGTGGAATAATACAAATGGAATATATCAGTTTTTGTTCCATTCGGAAATCTCTATTCGTTTAAGAAATATAGCCTGGATAAATTGGTCTGGGACACAAAAGATATTTTCTTGATTACTTACAAACCGATTTTATTTTTAAAAAATCTGTTGAATAAACGATAGAAGACCACATACAAACTATAAGTTAGAGGTTGTAACTAAGGGATGAATATTCCGGATATGGTTTTCTCTACGCCATGTTAAAGTGTATTACAAATTAAATATATTAGTTTTTTTTACAATTCGAAAATCTCTATTCGTTTAGATATAGCCTGGATAAATTAGTCTGGCATAGTCTATATTAAGCTAATTTATTGCACAACGATTGCACTCAATTACAAATTGGTCGTATTTGTATTTAATATTTAATCTACCATGGAAGACAAACTAAATTTTTAAGTTTTTTACTTACTTGTATCATATTTAATTGGTATAGCATTCTTATTAAGGGACTTCCTGGGTGCTTTAAAGTCTCTAAAACTCGATGGTAAAAAATGTTCTTCGCAGACAACTTTGCATCTCAGTTTTATTTCGGATAAATACAACAGTTTGGTATTTCCACTATTTAAAACCCACTCTCTACATTGGATTTCGTTTCCTACAGGAAATTTGTAAAAACTTATGTTTGGCATTGATGGTCTATAATTATTGCAATTATAGTATGCACAACGATTACTTATCTTCACAATAACCAGTATCTTCTAGCACTAATATAACACTTCTGTTTTTTGTAATAATAAAATTATTTTGGAACCACTTATTTTAAACGCGCTAAAACTCCTAATAGTGCGGCAGATTCGTGCAAATATTATTAAGAATTGCACATTTAATGATACAAGCATATAATTTGGTCCACATATACTGCACATATAGAGGTTCAAATTTAGATATGAGGCCATCTCAGATTTTGCCTTTTACAAAAATGGCGGTCATTCAAAATGGGCGACTATACATATGTGACTAATAGCACGATATCTTTTGAATGGAAAGTCCGATTTTAACCAAATTTGGTATATAGGTTCTTTTTGTGATTTACAAGATCATTGTCGTGAACTGGGAGAATCGGTTTACTAGAAGTTGTGTTTTCCTGGTTTTTTATGTAAAACTATTTTATATTATGTAAATAATTTATTTCCAATTTTTTCACCCTGTATATAGTATTTTTTCAAAATTGTAATACCACCATTGAAAAGAGCGTAAGAATATGTTTTAGGAAATATTTTGAACTTTTTAGTTATGTGAATTACCATTTAATAAATGCATAACGTATCTGCACATGTACCTATGTGTGGCAGATGCGTGCAAATATTATAAGAATTATTGTGAATTTAATAGTAGAAGCATATAATTTGGACCACATATACTACACATACAAAAGTTTAAATTTAGATATGAGACCATCTCAGATTTTGCCTTTTACAAAAATGGCGAGCATTCAAAATGGTGGCTATACATATGTGACTAATAGCACGATAACTTTTGAACGAAAAGTCCGATTTCAGCCAAATTTGGCATCCAGGTTCTTTTTTTTATGGATAAGATTGAAGTCCTGAACCGGAAGAATCGGTTTACCAGAAGTTGTGTTTTTACTATTTCTTATGTAAAAATATGTTGTTTTTTTTTCAATTTTTTCACTCTGTATATATTAATTTTTCAAAAAGATAATACCGCCATTGAAAAGAGTGTAAAAATATTTTTTAGGAAAGATTTTGAAATTTTTAATTATGTTAATTACCATTTAATAAATGCATAACGTATAGTCTGTTCGCTAAACTCAGACGCAACTTTCTAGATATTTTAGTCGGTAATTTTGCCAATTTTAGCAAAATTGGCAAAAAATAATTTTTAAATAGTTAATAATCACTAAATATTTAGTAATTCTACCAATTTTTGCAACATTGGCAAAAAACAAAAAAATTATCGACTAAAATATCTAGCCAGTTGCGTCTGAGTTTAGCGAACCTACTATATCTTCACATGTACCTATCACCTATGTGCGGCAGATTCATTTTGAATGCCCGCCATTTTTGTAAAAAAAAAAAACAAAATCTGAGATGGCCTCATATCTAAATTTGAATCTTTGTGTGTGTGGTCCAAATTATATGATTTTATCATTAAATGCACAATAATTCTTATATTATTTGCACTAATCGGCCGCACATGGGTGAATAGGTACATGTGAAAATAGGTTATGCATTTATTAATTGGTAATTAACATAACTAAAGAGTTCAAAATATTTCCTAAAAAATATTTTTACGCCCTTTTTAACGTCGGTATTAACTTTTTGGAAAAATTAATATATACAGGGTGAAAGAATTGGTAAAAAACAACATGCTTTTACATAAAAATCGGTAAAAAACAACTTCTGGTAAATCGATTCTTCCGGTTCAAGACCTTGGTCTTACACATCAAAAGAAGAACATATATACCAAATTTTGGTAAAATCGGAAATTTCGTTCAAAAGTTATCGTGCTATTAGTCACATATGTATAGTCGCCATTTTGAATGCCCGCCATTTTTGTAAAAGGTAGAAGCTGAAATGGCCTTATATCTTAATTTGAACCTTGATGTGCTTAGTACATGTGGTCCAAATTATATGCTTCTACCATTAAATGCACAATATTTCTTATAATATTTGCACGAATCTGCCACACATAGGTACATATGAAGATACGTTATGCATTTATTAAATGGTAATTAACATAACTAAAAAGATCAAAATATTTTCTACAAAATATTTTTACGCTCTTTTCAATTGCGGTATTACCTTTTTGAAAAATATACAGAGGGAAAAAATTGAAAAAAAAAAAACATATTTTTACATAAACAAACAGTAAAAACACAACTTCTGGTAAACCGATTCTTCTGGTTCACCACATCCATCTTATAAATCAAAAAGAGAACCTATATACCAAATTTGGTTGAAATCGGGTTTTTCGTTCAAAAGTTATGATACTATTAAACACATATGTATAGCCGCCATTTTGAATGCCCGCCATGTTTGTAAAAGGCAAAATCTGAAATGGCCTCATATCTAAATTTAAACCTTTATTTATATGTGTAGTATATGTGGTACAAATTATATGCTTGTATCATTAAATGTGCAATTGTTTCACATATCGGCCGCACTATAAACTAAACTCTTTTAAACTAAACACTTTTAAACTAAACGCACTAAACTACTAGTTATATTTTAAAGTCGACGTTTAATAGTAAACACGTAAAGAACTTAATAGAAAATACTAGAACGACATACCATAACGCCCTAACACTGTCCTTTTTGAATAATAACTAACATTTTTTAGAGAACTGCTTGCCAATACCCAATTAAACGTTTTTTAAATGCAAACCACGTACAGTACTCTTGTTTTTTACTACACTTTATAATATCTATTTCAATCAAGGGTGGTACCTAGGTACCCAAACATTTTATTTAAAATACACACTAATTATCGAGGTACAGTAAATTGGACTAAAGTTTAATGGCAATAAAGCTTAATATATTCTTCTAAAAACTTTACAATATCACTGAATGTATGGGAAATATTTGTTTTTCCAATGTTCATATTTTTAATGCATTTTTTTTCTATTGTTAATTTGAACCATGCACCTCTTAAACATATCGTTAACTAAACATTGAAAAACTGAACTAAATTAATTAACAGATAGATATTGTTAATTTGAAATTAGTGGTGTCCCAACCGTATTTATTTTCAAAGCCTTATATTTCATAGCCCTATAACTATAGTACGTTCTTTAACGCTAAAATATCGCAAAACCTCTAAATTTTAAAGAACCGCTTGGATTGACATGGAATTTGGCATATACATAGCTAACAAGTCAAAGAAAAAAGTGATATTGTGCCGATGTGTGCTTTTGCCCTGGGGGTGGGTTTCACCCCTTCTCGAGGGTGAAAAAATATACGTCCACAGAAGTCAGGAAATGGATAAACTGACTAATTTTAAGTAACTTTTGTTCTATAGAGTTTTTTCATTTAGTCAATACTTTTCGAGTTATTTGCCAGTGAATAGGTTCATTTTTCAACAAAATACAACCACGCTTTTAGATGGTTTTTCGCAAATAACTCAAAAAGTAAGTATTTTGTTGAAAAAAACATTCTAGCCTGTAAAAATTTGAAGAAAAAAAATGGTGTATATAATAGTTCTCTATATATTTTATAGTAGAAGCAGAGTTATAGCTAATGAAAAATAGGTTCATATTCGTCAAATTCCGAATGGAATGCTGTAACGTGAAATAACCAAAAAGTGAAGAACTTTTGGGGGAAAATCCATTACAATTCTAGCATCAAAAGTAAACAAGTTACGCTCAAAATAAAGTAAATCCTTTTTTTTTTGGTAAAAAAATCGGGAAAATCACCTCCTAATTAGTATCTCGAATGAACTTAATCGTTACCACTTCACAAGTTTCTTTACTCGTGTATGTATTGTTTATATGATCTGTCAGTTTCATCGGTTCAAAGTTCTTATTTTTGAAAGGGATGTAGTTAAAAGGGCTCGAACGAGTCACTGATCACGAGTGTATGCCAATTTAGAAACACCAAATCTTATTCAATTTTTGTCTTACAGAAAAACAAAAGAATACAAGAGATTCAGAAAAGCAATGCTGACTTTTTTTGTCTTTTTGAGATTTTTGGTATCTCTAACAATTTTTAAGTTATTTTGATAATAGATTATTTTTCAAAATTAAAAATAAACATTTTACTTTAAATCCAATTTTTTTCAAAAATAAGCACTTTGAATCGATAAAGCTTACATATGATGATAAATCAATAAAAAAACAACATAAGTAAAATAATTTGTGAAGCGGTAACGATTAATTTCATTTCAGTTGCTAATTAGGGGGTGATCTTCCCGATTTTTTTTTTGCCAAAAAAAAAGGGACCAACTTTATTTTGAGCGGAACTTGCTTAAATTTGATGCTAGAAACTTTTTATAAAAACAGAAATAAAGCTTTTTTTAAACACTTTTAAAAGTTAAAATGGGTTTCCCCAAAAAGTGCTTCCGTTTTTTTCGACAAAATACTTACTTTTTGAGTTATTTGCGAAAAACCGTCAAAAACGTGGTTATTTTGTTGAAAAATGAACATATTCACTCGCAAATAACTAGACTTAGCGAAAAAGCTCTATTGAACAAAAGGTACTTAAAATTAGTTATTTTATCCATTTCCGGAATTATTTTGGACATATATTTTTGCCCTTTTGGGAATGAAAGTCACCCCCAGGGCAAAACACACATCGGCACAATATCACTTTTTTTCTTTGACATGTTAGCTCTATGCGTATCCCAAATTTCATGTCAATCCAAGGGCTTCTTTAAAATTTACAGCAAAAACCGTGAAGGAATGTACTACAGTCGAATCCGCTTATTAGAATCCCTGTTATAGGAATATCCCGGTTTATGGAATATAAATTCAAGTTCCCGAAACATTTCCATTTACTCCTTAATAAATTTATCTATTACTATTAATCTATTAATACCGCTTATTAGCATATTTTGCAGGTCAAAGAATATTTTTTTTTACAATTTACTAAAAATTTAAATTATGTTTGGTATTATGGTTTGTCGTCAACGGCCTGTAGTGCTGGATTAGATATTATTAGGGTAATAAATATTTATTACTTTGTTACGAATACCAATTCGATCTTTAGCATGGCCGACAAATGCATGGGTCATAAAAGCATGTCTACCTACACAAAGGCACTGTTGCCTGTGATAAAATTGTTAGAAGCAGTTTATTTAGAATTCACTCAGAGAGTACCTACTTGTTTGCAAGTTGCGAATTATGGCTTTGTTAAATTCGAAAAGAAGGGAAAAGAACAAGAATGTAACAAACCATTTCTTGACGCCAATAAAACTTCTATTCAACCAATGGATTAAGGATGTCCACACGGATTAACAACGAAAAAGCTATAATTACCGATAATTTCTCAAGAAAAAAAAAGTAATTTTGTTATATATGCATTTTAATAAGAAAATATTTACATATCTGCATATTGCATACATTTCATATTAATTACCTAATGTATTCATTCACATACATGTAATGTAATTTGGTATTTAACACATACATAGATAAGTACTAGTTACACTACTGTATTATTGACGTAAAAAGACCTAAAACAATTTACATACACTGATTATGTAGGTACATATCGAGGGTTAAGTATCAAACAACGTTAACTACAAAAACATAAAGTGGCAGAAAATGCGAAAAACTGTTTTGAAACGTAACATCAGCCAACAAATTTGTGATTACGGAGGCAAAATACATTACAATAGAAATTTGTAAATTTATATAGTATTATTATGGTTTCTTTGACATATTGTAAAAATTATTACAGGTTATTGATATTCTACAGAGAAAAAATATACTTTTTTTCTAATAATGACCTGATAACGCTTTTTGATATTACCGATATATATTTTTTGTAACCGTTAACGTCGCACCTGATAATAATAGTTTTACTACAGGGTTAGTACTGCTGGGTGAAAATGTAAAAATGTAATTTCCCTAAAATATGGCGAAAATTTTCCTGATATTTTCCGTTTTTAAATTTGATATTTTCAAAATTTTCAGGATATCCAATGCAGCACTAACCCTGTATTATTAAAAATGTTAATAAGTGTACTTAAATAAAAAACTTTATTTTTCTAATAACATACAAATTTTAAACTTATGAAAAAATATCTAAATACTTATACCATTTTTAAACGCCTTCATCTTCTGAAACATTTTCATTATGATCATCACCCCTTCCTTGAAGGTTTTAGTAAAAGAAGTGATATTGTTCGTTAATTTTTGCTGAGTTCTACTAAACCTTTTAACTTTTTATTATTAATCGTTAACGGTTTGTCATATTTTCTTCTTGGCACAAGTTTGTTAATTGAAAATGTTCGAAGTTGCCTTCTCTGTATTTTAAATTTCGTAAAGTTGTCTGATTTAAAATTATATTTGAAATAACTGGGTGCAGTGTCTTCTTTTATAATATGTATATTGTAGCTAAACTATTTTCAACCATTTGACAACATTTCCTTCAATGTCAGTTTTTTTATTTTTAATCATTTGAAGTTCTTTAAAATCCAAAATGTGTTCTTGATCTATTTCAACTACTTCGTATTTTGATTTCTTTAAAGCCATTTTATTCACTGTACATATACCATCCCGATGGATCATAAATTTCCAAGCCTTTACTCGCGTTTTCGATGTGGGCATGGACCATATCACATTCCATTTGGGAATGTCCGGGCTCAAAAAATAACTGGTCGATTTTTGAAATATTTAGTGTTTCAACAGCAAACAGAAACATTGCGGAAACAATAGTTGAATTTCCATTTTGGCCCGGACAAGTTTCAGACATAAAAGCGAAGTCTTTCCCAGTAACTTCACTTTTCATTGTATTTGTAAGGCAAGAGGCTACCTCAGAAGATCCACGACCCGCTAATGCTTCGTATTCTGTCATACAAAGTTTTGTGCTACGACTGGACATTTTTCTGTTAAACAGTGACAAAATAAAAATATTAAATAATTACAACAAATATATACGTAACCGGCAATAAGAAAATAGTTTTCTTTTAACTTCGGCAAAACTAAAAAATGTAATGAGTAATCAGATTATTGTAATCATGTTATCATGTAATGAGTAATCAGATGGTAGAATCGAACAATATCGAAAATAAACAAGTGTATTTAGCTATCCAGTATCAGAATAACGTTTTTCAAACAAATACGAATTATAATAATAACGCTGTCTACAATTACAGCTTAAAATATTAGTGTCAATAAACGTTAACAGTCGATAACTGTTTTTGATGTATCACGAAATCCACTGTGAAATAACGTTATCACCTCTTAAATTTTTTGACATGAACAATTTTTTCACAATTGGTAGTTAACGTTTAATGTGCTTTGTAATCTGCTTCAGATAGAGATACAGGTTTTTGTTACTAAATGAAGTCGAAAACTCAATTTCACAAAAAATGTGGATAACGTTGTTTTGACACTAAATCCTCGATATATTATGATATACATATTGGCATAGTATGTAATAAAACTACATATTGGCATAGTATGTAAAACTACACATTGGCATAGTATGTAAATAATATTATTACGTATATTCGGTAACACTTATTTCGACTAGCCACCAATGATCGGTTATTAGAATATCCCGGTTATAAGAATAATTTTGCCTTGCACAAAGGCTATTCCAATAAGCGGGTTCGACTGTATTAATAAAGGTAGATATGACGACATATAAAATGGAACAACATACAGTCCCTCTAATTTACTTACCGTTGCACGTCATTATCTACGCCAGAGATCTAAGTTGACATAGTTGCCAAAGCATAAAAAAAATCCTGAATCCATTTTAAATTAAATAGATCACATAATTATTGTAAACGTGGATTATACAACAAACCAAATTAATATTCAATGTAAATAAGTAAAAACTTAAGAAATAGAGAACAAGAATAAGTTATAATCTTTTAAGATTTGCAGTGCAAGCGTTTTTGCACTGAATTATTATTAATTAAGAAACGGCCGAACTCTTGGCAGAAGCTGGTAGGTTTCTTTGTATATGTCTACAATAACAACTAAAAAAGTTGTCAGATACCTCGATTATTCCAAGTCGTGATAAAATTAGGTGAAATTTATATTTTATAGTAGAGGATCTTTTTATACTAAAGTAAATAATAAAAACAGTAGACAGATATAATAAAACAAATACTTATAGTAAAGAATATAAACAAATATGAAGTGTCATCACTGCAACTGTCAAATAAATGTTACCAATTTATTCTAAAATGTCACCTTCGTTCTATTACAGGTACAGTGTGTTCCGAACAAATGTGCTTCATAAAAACGCTTTATAATCCATTTATACAAATTAAATGCAACATATTATTGTGTATTTCTTTAGGTTAACATTAATAGAAGTCTTCAAATATTATTTCTACGCGTATATAATAAAATATGTCTAGTGACTGTAATTCCAGTGGACTCGGCAAAGTGATTCTAAAAAAGAACACAGCTACCGCATAAATATTTCGTGTTGGTATCATGCGAGGTCACAGGCTATGGCGCGGATGACATGCAACGGTTAGTAAATTAGACGAATTATATATAACAAGAAAAGCTTTCTATAAGTTTTATGCAAAGCAACCAATAATTATTGTAATCATATATGTTTCGAAAATTCGTTAAGAATTACAAGAAATATTTATACAATTTGTATTCTATTTCAATCAAGGATTTAAATGAATAAACTCTTAAATAAAACAATAAACACAAACTGGAATCCGATCAATTCATTTAATACAATACATATCAAAAAAAAAAATCAAATGACAGTTACATTATATCAAACTACAAAAAAGTTGTTTCAAACAACGTAAATACCACCGTTCATTGAAATATTATATTTCAGACCTTTAATATGTATAAAAAAAGAATCATTTAAATTTTATGACTAACAAGAAATTTCTTTGATGTGGCAACAGAGCTGCATAGGGATTACGAACACTCGATGCGAATCGTATCCGCCATGTTTTACCATAAGGCGCTATGAGTATCGTTCGCGGTACCTGTTCCGTACTTGTCCAGGATTACTTCGCATGCGCACTTTAAAAATCGCATGCGCACTTTAATAAAAAGAACGCTCTTTTTTAAAGTGCGCATGCGAAGTAATCCTGGACAAGTACGGAACAGGTACCGCGAACGATACTATGGTCTTAAGGCGTTAATGGTAGGAGCGCATTATGGTAAAACATGGCGGATACGATTCGTATCGAGTGTTCGTAATCCCACGCGGTGTGTTAAAACCAGTGATGTGGGAGGGAGCTGAGTGAGTCTCTTTCCTTGTCTAAGAGTGAAACGGTAAACGAAATAAAACAGGAAATTACAGGCTAACAGTATAGTTTGCGATGAATTGACTGGGGCAGCACCTATCGAAGCATCTATTTTTCAATAATTTTTCAGTTTGTAAGAGACAGAAGATCGTATTCGCGTTTTTGAAAGAAGGATAGAGATACTCGGTGAATGTCGGTGACAGAATGCCTCAATTTTTAGTGAAGCATGAGAGATCTTTCCCTAATACCTCAATCAACGGTTCTACGTTAAATATTCACTTGATTTCTATCTAAAAACAAATCAAAACATAAACCTAACCTTACAATCCTTAACATAACTACAGAGCAGTGCTACAGAGTCACTACAGAGTTATCTCATAGCTTGAGGTTTAACGTCGCGTTATAAAGTGACAGTTGATATATCAGATAACTCAAGAACTGTCAAGAAATAACGCAAATAGTTAAGTTAAATATGATACATCACACCAATTCGAGGATTATAACTTAACTACAGGATAACTTTACGTCAACGATAACTTCGGTCATCCATCACACGGCTGATTATGTATTAATATAAACAGAAAATAAAAACGCACTAAATCTGATATAAATTCTTCACTTTCCAATATTGATTATCACTTTGATTATGTATACATAACCGCACTATCGCAGTTTATGTCAATAAATCTTTATTAACGAAAAAGAAAATATTTTTGTTGCACTAGAAATTAATAACTAATGAATTCTAACAATTGTATTCGGGTATAATCACTACAAAAGAAAAAAGTTTTTTTGCTAGAAAAATGGCTTTGGCAGAGCCAATTAACCAGACTTGTTTGTGATTGATTGCAGATTCATAGTCATAAATTTTTTATTTCATAACGTCAGTACTACAATATTTTTTTTTTTTGACACAACATATTATATTATGTATATTATTTTTAAAATATATTTTAATTTGTGGTAATCACATTTTTTTACTTCTATTTTTGAAGTGAAAACTTCTTTAGGGACGTTGTGCGATTTTTGGATAGGGGAAAAACATTGAATTCGCGACCGTCATCTCTTCGGCGAAATAAATGTTGTACGTATCTATATTATGTGTATGTATACATAAATTGTATAGAAGTATTAAAATTTAAAATAAATGTAAAACCTATGTTTAGATGGGGAAAAAAGGATTTATTTCGCGACCATCATCGCGGCCGTCATCGCTTCGGCGAAATAAATTTTGTACATAATATATAGGTATATTATCTGTAGGTTTATATAAATTGTATAGAAGTATTAAATTTAAAATAAATATGTAAAACCTATTTGAGGATGGGGAAAAAGGATTTATTTCGGGACCGTCATCGCGACCGTCATCTCTTCGGCGAAATAAATTTTGTACGTACATTTATTGAAGTGAAAAATTCTTTAGGGACGTTGTGCACTTTTTAGATGGGAAAATGTATTAAATTGACGACCGTCGTCGCTTCGAAGAAATAAATTTTTAAAGTGAAAATTTCTTTAGGGACGTTGTGCACTTTTTAGATGGGAAAAAAAGTATTGAATTAGCGACCGACATCGCTTCGATGAAATAAATTTTTGAAGTGAAAACTTCTTGAGGGACGTTGTGCACTTTTGAGATGGAGAAAAAGTATTGAATTAGCGAATGTCATCGCGACCGTCATCGCTTCGGCGAAATAAAATTTTGAAGTAAAAACTTCTTTAGGGACGTTGTGCACTTTTTGGATGGGGAAAAAGTATTAAATTAGCGACCGTCATCTCTGCGACGAAATAAATATTTGAAGTGAAAACTTCTTTAGGGACGTTGTGCGCTTTTTGGATGGAAAAAAAATATTAAATTAGCGACCGTCATCGCTTCGATGAAATTGATTTTTGAAGTGAAAACTTCTTCAGGGACGTTGTGCACTTTTTGGATGGGGAAAATTATTAAATTAGCGACCGTCATCGCTCCGACGAAATAAATTTTTGAAGTGAAAACTTCTTTAGGGACGTTGTGCACTTTTTGGATGGAAAAAAGTATTAAATTAGCGACCGTCATCGCTTCGACGAAATACATTTTTGAAGTGAAAATTTCTTTAGGAACTTTGTGCACTTTTTGGATGGAGGAAAAGTATTGAATTAGCGACTGTCATCGTTTCAACGAAATATATTGTTGAAGTGAAAACTGCTTTAGGCACGTTGTGCACTTGATGGATGAAAAAAAGTATTAAAGTAGCGACCGTCATCGCTTCGACGAAATAAATATTTGAAGTAAAAACTTCTTGTGGGACGTTGTGCACTTTTTGGATGGGTAAAAAGTATTAAATTAGCGACCGTCATCGCTTCGACGAAATAAATTTTTAAAGTGAAAATTTCTTTAGGGACGTTGTGCACATTTTGGATGGGAAAAGTATTAAATTAGCGACCGTCATCGCGACCATCATCGCTTCGACGAAATAAATATTTGAAGTGAAAACTTCTTGAGGGACGTTGCGCACTTTTTGGATGGGGAAAAATATTAAATTAGCGACCGTCATCGTTTCGACGAAATAAATTTTTTAAGTGAAAATTTATTTGGGGACGTTGTGCACTTTTTAGATGGGAAAAAAGTATTGAATTAGCGACCGTCATCGCACTGATGAAATAAATTTTTGAAGTGAAAACTTCTCGAGGGACGTTGTGCGCACTTTTGAGATGGGGAAAAAGTATTGAATTAGCGACTGTTATCGCGACCGTCATCGCTTCGACGAAATAAATATTTAAAGTGAAAACTTCTTGAGGGACGTTGTGCACTATTTGGATGGGGAAAAAGTATTAAATCAGCGACCGTCATCGCATCGATGAAATAAATTTTTGAATTGAAAATTTCTTTAGGGACGTTGTGCACTTTTTGGATGGGAAAAGTATTAAATTAGCGACTGTCATCGCTTCGACGAAATAAATATTTGAAGTGAAAACTTCTTGAGGGACGTTGTGCACTTTTTGGATGGGGAAAAAGTATTAAATTAGGGAACATCATCGCTATGACGAAATAAATTTTTGAACTGAAAATTTTATTAGGGACGTTGTGCACATCTTGGATGGGGAAAAAGTATTGAATTTGCGACCGTCATCACTTCGCTGAAATAAATTTTGTTCGTATACAGTACGTAAATCATTCAGCTGGACATAGGGAACACACACTGTATACAGGGTGAGTCACCACAAAGGGGACGGAAGATTACAGCGAAATGGTAAAAGATTTGAAAAAAATTTTAAATTAATAGTTTGTAAGTTGATAAAAGCTACATTTTAAAATTATTTTGAAATATACAGGGTGTCCCAATAAATGGCGGCGTATCAAAGTTATATTTTTTCTTGTGGAACACCCTATATTTTATTGCATTTTTTAATTGTCCGCAAAAAATAGGGTATAGTTTCATAAAGCTTCCCTATACCTATGTAGAGTGTTCTGAGTTATGTTAACTTTTCTTAAAATGTAAAGTTTCAAAAGAAGGCTAATTCTCAAGTTATTTAAGAAATTATAAAAATATTACTTTTACATCTAAATAGCTGGATATTGGTTGAATGTATTCCATGATTAACTATTACACATTTGTCTACAGGGTGTTCAAAATTCACAGTTTCATTATTGAAGTATTTAATGTGTGATATGATGCTTATTTTAAATGGAACACCATGTATATTAATAAACAATTATACTAAACAAATTTTCCTCTTTCGAATGGTATATGGATGTCCTATACCTAGGTCTTATAGTTTTTGCGTAATTTACAATTATTTCAATTCTTAATCTGTAAATCGATTTTAAAACAAAAGATGAAGTTAATTAATGTCATTGACATGACCTGGTGTCCAGGTTCACTTCTAAGGCACGGCCAGAGGCGGCTTTACCTATTGTGCAGGGTGTGCGGTGTACACGGGCGCCGGGATGTTGGGGGCGCCGAGCGCCAAAGAGCGGTTCTTTTACTTTGTTTCAACATAAAATATGCTTTAAAACGATCAATAAAAAATTACATTGGCACTTAAGCGCGATTTATAGATTGCCGTCGGCTCGGCCGCGTCCAACGGATGGGCGGCAATCTTTTGATTCGTTTCAAGACATACCGACAATGATTCCAAAATCGATCGTGGAACCTATAAAGGCCAAATTGCTTGGGACTTGTAACGAAATTGACATACAAAATATGCGTGGTCAAGATTACGCTAATGGGTCAAATATGAAAGAGAAGAATCTAGGTTTACAAATACGAATTTTAGACTTAAACCCGCCTGCATTTATGTACCTTGTTCAGCGCACAGGCTAAACCTGGTAATAGATTCATTAATAATGTTGACGACGACCCTTTCGTCACGCTGGCAAATACTTGCTAAAGAAGTGCCAACTTTAACTCTAAAACCACTCTAAAATACTCCGTGAGAGAGCAGGGTTGAAGCAATAAAGCTCCCTGTTTTAATCTGGTAATAGTGTATGATACCTTGTTTAGCATATATTCCGATAACACCAAAGATGCAGAGTCAAGAAATATGGCAAATTCAATATTGCTAAAAATTAAGTCATTTATTCATCTGCTCTTTTGCTTATTTGGTTTGAAATTTTAAGCAAGCTAAATATAGTTAGCAAGGTTTCATGCAAAACTAAGTTTGCCTGAATTACGCAATGAGTATGCTTTTGAGGAGTTCATTAATACTGCGAAAACTGTAGAAAAGTCGAGGCAATAGCAGAATTTTTCACACCTGCCCGCCCTCGTGCTTGTAAAAATTTTTTTAATTATGAGGCGGATGATGGACCAGTAACTGCCCCGAAAATACATTTTAAAGTAAAATTTTACTATGACCTATTAGATACCGCAATTACTAAGTTTGACGAACGCTTTGGATTTTTAAAGCAAAGTAATGACACTTTTTCGTTCCTTCAAAAATTAAAACACTGGAACGATTTAGAGTTTGATATGATACAAAAAGAGCATATTGTTCTAATTTAGAAAATAAATTATGCCATGTTGGCTCTTCAGATGTAGATAGGTTTAAGCTCTTTAACGAAATATAATTATTACCAATGTTAATAGATAATTCTACTACACCTTTGGATATTTTAAATTACCTGTATACAGATAAATTACATTCAGTGTTCCTAAATTTGTTCACTGCTCTTAGAATTTACCTCACATTGCCAGTGACAGTAGCGCATAGTGAAAAATCATTTTTTTCTAAATTAAATATAATTAAAAATTATCTAAGGTCAACATTGTCGCAAACACAAACCATATACCCTATTTCACGAACATACGCCTGTTTTGGATTACTTCGACAACGAATATTTTACTGTGCAAAATAAGAATAACGAAAGTAAATTGCAAATTACATTGTTGTTTATTGGAATAATTATTAGACCCATTTACTTTCTTACTTCTTATGTTGCACAGTAAAATATTCGTTGTCGAAGTAATCCAAAACAGGCGTATGTTCGTGGAATGGCCCATACATACTCATAGACGTTTCACGTAAATTGTCAAGGTCAAGACAGCAAATTAGCTACCATTCCAATCCAGAGATGTCGCTGTCAGTCAATTCTCTTGTCATATTTAACAACTGACAGTTGACAATTAAGTTAATTTGTTATTTACTTTTTATTTTACAGTTTGTGGCTTAAATATTTTATGGTGTTACGTGGTGTTTTATGGTGGTGTTACGTTTTTAATTAGATTTAATCACAATTTTAATTAATTGTATTAACCTCCTCTCCGGTTTTGTGAGTAGAATTTTTAGTTTACATTGATCATCCCGTGTTGTGTTTCTCCACATTTAAAAAACAATATAATAGATCCTGAAACAGTTTATTCCAATAGACAAGTGTGTCATCAAAATTTCGGGCCTATATATTTTTGGAAGTTTGTAAAAGATTATAAGGTATTTATCTAAACAATCATCCTACAAGATTCTTTCAAAAATTTTCATTCAACTCAATATTACATAAAAATATCAGTGCTTTCACGTGACACATGGCAGTAGTGTTTATAGCATTTTGAAAACAAATTGGAACATTTGAAGTTTTCAGTAAAACATTGAATAAAACATTGAATTGTCTTTCTGTTGTTTTAATTTCCTGCGAAATTTCATCAAAAATCCCGCAAAATTTATAATTTGAAATTCCCACGTAACTAAAATTTGTTAATTTAGTTCCCATTCCAATCAAGAGATGGCGTTAATTCGATCCGAAAGATTAACATGGTTGTGAAACGTCTATGAGTATGTATGGTTTGTGGTAGCAAAGTATATTATTGTAAGTACAGTGGAACCCCGTTAACTCGGATTAATTGGGACCGCGGCCGATCCGGGTTATCGAAAATCCGGGTTAGCCGGAGAAAATGGTAAAAATTAATAAAATATGGTATGCTTACAGATAAACTCCGTTATAATTGTCACACAGACACTGGTAAACCACGTTCGCATTCCACACAAAACACCACATACAAAGCGTCGTCAAGTCTCATTCTTAGCTTTGCACCGATTGTCCAAACTGCCTTTTGTTATCATTTTGAAAAAAAAAAAAAAAATCTTCGATTTTAGTTCTATTTTTCTTCCAATCCGATACTGTAGATGTACCGACACCATAATATAATGCTGCAAGATTCACCTTTATCAATTCTACTTAATGCTTCTAGTTTCTTTTCCATTGTCACTACAACATTTTTACGTTTTGTTGCCCTTATAGACAAAAGACACGCAAACACAAAATCTGAATAAATTTACGAACGATTACAAAACGGAAGCGAACAATAATACGACTTTACTACACACAATACCGTCTCTGATGTTATGTTATTTAATAACAGTGATGAGTAAGACCATTGTTAAAAAAAGAATTTTAATAGTGTTTTCTAAACAATGCTAAGACAGTTTCAAATAAATAAAGGATAATACAGGTGCCTGTTGTTTTCGATATTGTTGTGTGCCATGAGTCATTTTTACTATGGTATATGTAGTTCAATCCGGTTCCATTATCTCTCAAATATTATATTACATAGAGTTGGTACAAAACCTCGTGAACCTTGAAAATGCGTATGTATAACCGAAATAAAATGAAGCCAAAAACATACGACTATTTTATTTGCTGCGAATTGCGCGACAGGGTCCCATCTGCACCCTGATATTTTCAGTAATGTCGGATTCATCAATCGTTTCGTTCGTATATTGACGTCACCACATGAATGAATTAGGTTCACGAGATTTTGTAACAGCAATATATTTTTATTGTTAAAATGTTTGTCTGATAAAAATCGGTCCGGGTTAGCCGGAGTTCCGGGTTATCGGGGTTCCATTGTATTGAACATGAAATAAAAATTGAAGTACTTAAATGATATTATTCAAGATTTTGCTAATACAAAATGTACTCACCGGAGGGACCGCAGACATTCGGATACAATTAGCGTATCTTTGCAAAGCAATGACGTCGACTTTACAAAGTAACAAAGCACTTACTTAACACACACACTACACATTACTCCCCTGAGTTAGTAATAAGTTATAGTCTAAAAAATCATTATGAAATTGACTGGCCAGTTGGTTGTGAAAACCAGTGCCAATAAAACACAAAACACACACACGCTAATGCAAAAGCACGACAAGTATCTTTTTTATAATTATATGTTGTAGTTTGTTCGCCCTGTAATAATTCGTTAATAAATTATTATTTTTTTAAATAATCACAAAGTTGTTCTTTTTTATTCATCTAACCAATTCCTTCCTAAAAGTACTATTTACTCGTCTGCTCAAACGCGTCCTTAACCAATTTTCAACCTTACCTCATAGATAAAAGATTCATTTTTAATTAAATATTTTTAACAGATTTGGTTAGGTTGTTCTGACGCCTTGAATACCTATTGACTCCCGACATAATTTAATATTGCACTATTTGCATCTGGATTTTTGTTTACATTAGACTAGTACTAGGTGGGTACTACTCGACTATTCCATTTTGACTGCTCGTCTATCAAAGGGCGCCAGGGCATCGACTGCACACGGGCGCTACATGGGCTAGAGCCGCCTCTGGGCACGTCATCTAGAGTTTAGAGGGTTTCCGGCACTAAATTTACGCAAACAGATTACTCGGGAGTTTTTGGGGTAGCTGAGCAAAAATACGCCATCAAAACCGACCCTCCGTTGCACCTGATGCCCAAAAACCCTCCAAACTCCTGAATATAACATGCCTTAGCATTGTGTACCAGGTGGTCGGGGGGTCGGTTCTGATGGCGTATTCGTATTCAGCGACCCCAAAAACCGCCTATTTAATCTATTTGCATGTATTCAGTGCCGAAAACCTTAAAAACCCCAGATGACGTGCCTTGGAAGTGACCACAGACACAAGGTGCTCCGGGGGTCGGTTCTGATGGAGTATTCGTGTTCAGCAGCACCCAAACCCCCGTATAATCCGTTTGCATTAATTTAGTAGCAAAATACCTCAAAACTCCAGAAGATGACGTGTTACAGCAGTGACACTGGGCACCAGGGGCTACGGGGATCGGTTCTGATGACATAGATATTTCGTCTTGGTATCGTGTCACAGGCTATGCCGCGGATGACGTGCAACGGTAAGTAAATTGGACGAGATATATGTACTTCGCAAGTGTGCGAATAATCGTGATCCCTTTGACTAGGGTCATTTTTACCGACAACAGTTGGAAGACGAACGAGTGACAAATAATTGTACGAGTAACCCATTCAGACGACATGGCAAGTATACAAGTGACGATTATTCGCCAAGTACACGAGTAGTTTGAGTCCGGCTACAGTATGGTGATGGTGGAAATGTTTAGTTTTCTTCTTAAAAAAACAATTTTCTGGGCACAACTTCCTAAAGCTGTAGGCTTTTTTGAAAATTTATAAAGGTTCATTAGTACTGATATCATTTCATTCTTATCTTAAAAAACTGTAGATACCGCCTTTGAAATTTGTGAGTACGCGATCGAGGACGGAAAAGCATAGGCTCGGATTGAGAAATTTCTGAAAAGCTATGACAGAACCTCAATTAAAATTTTAAGACGTTAATTTAGTAAATTTGAAATAATTTATTGTATTTTTTACCTAAAAGTAGGACATAAAATATTACATATTCATATTATGTCTATGGTTACCGTAGATAAATTAAGGCGGGTTCATTTTTCTATTCCTGAATTAACAGGCGTAGCCTAGGCCCTAGGCGACGAGAGATGTATGCTTCTTTTCATGAGCATTTTTCAGTGCGTCACAAATGATAGGAAAAAAGGTAAGTCCGTGATAATTTACATTTTAGTGACATGACATTTTAGTTAAATCTGACAGTTGTCACATTTTATTTGCAATTTGGCAGAAAAACAAATCAATTGTGTTTATTGCATTTATAAAATGGTATTTTCTTTGATTTGTATAGTCTTATAAATTGTACAGATTATATTCGTAGACATATTATTATATAATTAGTAATTTTTTTTTCGATTATAGCGCCATCTATTGACAACTAGAATAAATGTTATAAATGTCACAGACGAAATGTAATCACCGACGTGCAGTTTTTCTGTCACATACAATTTAATTCGTTAGAAAGAAATCGAAAAACTGTGACGCACTGAAAGATGCTCATGAGAAAAAGCATAGCCTAGACGTTTTAAGGTACCTCGGGAACTATCGCCGGGACCTGCACTTAAATCAGTCAGGCCGCGTCCTGGACTGATATGTCTTTTGAAGATTCCAGAGCCCCCTCTATAAATATAAAAAAAGGTTTATGTAACCATTTAGAGATGCAGAGACCCAGCTCATATTTTTTCAAACAAAACAGCTGAAGTATCTAATATTATAATAAATTAACCTACGTCAATATACTCAACAGTTACGAAAATAGACAAAATAAGAGCGTGGCACTTGAGTACCGAGATAAGTGAATACTTATTATAGATTCGATTATATTTGCATCTATTCTATTCGATTTATTTTATTTAAATAATTTTATTCAATTTCATTTAATTTTATATCATTATCAATGTATCAAAACTGAAAAAAATTAACACCTATAGGGTTGAAACAACCCCGAAGCCAGCCAATAATTTAAAATTCGGAATTTATACTTGAAATCACCGTTAAATCAGTCAAACAATAGATAATTTGTGATCTGTATGGTATACTGTAAGGTTACCATTCGCGTCACCATTTTTGAATTACGCCAAATACAATTTTAGTTCCGTCAAAATAGGGGTTTTCATCCAGTCATTTGTTTCAAGCTTCTGTCATATGTCGTATAATCCGTGTATATTAATATTATACCTACACAGATTATACAACTTATGAGAGAAGCTCGAAACAAATGACAACCTATGAAAAGCCCTATTCCATAGAGATAAGAAGTATTCAGTTGAACAAGAAATTTGTTACTACATAATTAGTTATAATTTGCACGTGGTTGAATACTTCTTGTAGTTTAGTATTTAATATAGGTACCTACATTTTTTTAATTACCTAGTTTTAATTTATTAGAGAATTATTTAAAATCACTAACATCAACATTTTTCAATTTCTTGCAATGGTATGAACCATGATACTATAAATAACAAGATAATATATTGCGCATCTCGAAGAGAATAGAGTCGTGACGTATCTGGAGACCAAAGTTCGTAATGTTTCGTAATGTCCGATTAGTTTGAATTGCTCGCGCTTGTATAGTCCAGGCTGTATGGTCGCCCCCTTAAGTAAATTATTCTGATTCGATTTTTTTTGCACCAATTTACTAAAAAAGAGTTCCTTATAACAAATCCACAGGGTGTCGGGAGGTGCCGCTGTCAGAAAATTGTTTAAACAATTTTTTAAAATAAATTCAAAAAAATAAATTTTTTTAATTCGTTCAATTTTTTTAGATATTTTGGGTCATTATAAGCAAAAAAGGTCTCTTGTGATTTTTCTCTAACATTTATTGTTGTCGAGTTATACGCGATTTAATATTTGAAAAATTAATAACTCGGTTAAAAATTATTAATATGAAAGTTAGAAAGTGACCAAATCAAAGTTTAAAGTCCACCCTACAAGAACCTAAAGCTGTTATTTTTATTTATTAACAATGGGCGCTAACTGCGTATAGGCGACCGTCAATAGTGACTGCGAAAGAGATGCACCATTCCGGCCGTCTAATGGTGCATCTCATTTGCACTCACATTGACGGCCGCCTCATTTAGCGCTCATGGTTAGCAATTAAAAATAACAGCTCAGTAATAAAATAATGACAAAATTTCTTCAGGGTCCTGTAGGGGTGGGGGCTTTCAACTTTGATTCAGTCACTTTTTGACTTTCATAATAATAATTTTTAACCGAGTTATTAATCCTTGAAAATGGCCATTATCGCGTTTTTCAGATTTTAAATCTAGTATAACTCAACAACAGTCAATTTTAGAGAAAAATTACAACTTTTTTGGTTCATAATGGCCCAAAGAATCTAAAAAAATTAAACGAATTGAAGAAATTTATTTCTTGAATTTGTTTAAAAAAATTGTTTAACAATTTTACTAGCGCGGCACTCTGTGTATTTGTTATAAGGAACTCTTTTTAAGTAAGTTTTTGCAAAAACATCGAATCTGAATATCTTACCTAACGGGGGCGACGATACAGCCTGGACTATAAGCTAACAACAAGAATTCAAATTCCGGTCTCCAGTTACGTCATGCGATGCGCGAACTCGGACGTATTTGCGCTACGGGAAGATCCTATCTTATTTATAGTATCATGGTATGAACATAGATTTTGAAATTATTAAATGCTTGAATTTGTTTGTATAGTCGGTTCGCTAAACTCAGACACAACTGGCTAGTGATTTTAGTAGGTCATTTTTTTGTTATTGGCCAATTTTACCAAAATTGGCAAAATTACTAACTATTTACTAATTATTTTTTTTTCCAATTTTACCAAATTGGCAAAATTACTTACCAAAATCACTAGCCAGTTGTGTCTGAGTTTAGCGAACTGACTATACTAAAAATTCATTTTAATTTGCTGTTCTTTCAATTGTTAATTTAATAAAAACTCGACCATTTGAAAATCAAATGCTCCTTTCTGGGCCCGTGTATGTCCTAAACTGTGAAATTACATACTGTTATTAATCGGTATATAAATAAAACACTTTGATATTATATACCTAATTATATTATATTACATATTAAAAAAGTTTTTGAACATATGTCACGCTTTAATCAGGATAATAGTCTCAGGGGCCATTGATATCCACATCAAGAAAGTAAATCATACTTGTATATCAAAAATAAGTGACGTGGCCCCTGGCAAAATATCTGTGTATCTCATATACCGGGTGGTGAAACGGGCCATAGGAAACTCAATGTAAAATTCTAAACTGTTGAATTGCTGGTTCCCTAATTATTTTACATCAAAAGTCATTAAAAGCTACAAATTGAAGAGTCTCAGATGCAGAATCCACCAATTTAATAAAATTAAAATGGTAAATAGTAATTTAAATCTGAGACTTTTCGTGTTGAAAGTTCTTTCTGGTACATCCTTAATCTGCGACTTTAACAATTTGTAAGACCGCAGACGACGAATGTAGAAAACAAAAAGGATTCCTTGCAGTCACATTTCGTTTTCATTCGCCTAGGAAAAGGACAGAAGAGGAACTTTCTAGTACTCAAATCTGAGTAAAGATAGAAAAGAAAATAGATGGTTTTGCTTGTTTTCGATTCAGGGGGTTGCACAATCGCTGGACAGCTGTTTCCACCGTTTCAGGCTTTTTCAACAGCGCTAGCGTGCACTCCTCTGAATTTTGTTTTCTACATTCGTCGTCTGCGGTCTTACAAATTGTTAAAGTCGCAGATTAAGGATGTACCAGAAAGAACTTTCAACACGAAAAGTCTCAGATTTAAATTACTATTTACCATTTTAATTTTATTAAATTGGTCGATTCTGCATCTGAGACTCTTCAATTTGTTAAGAGATGTCGCTTCAACGCGTCCTAATGGGAACTTGAATGATCTTTCAAATTCTCCTTAAATTGATGGTTGAGCTGTTTTTCGATTCAGAGGAGTGCACGCTAGCGCTGTTGAAAAAGCCTGAAACAGTGGAAACAGCTGTCCAGCGATTGTGCAACCCTCTGAATCGAAAACAAGCAAAACCATCTATTTTCTTTTAATTTCATTAAAAGCTATTTATAGATAATTGAAATCTGTATTAAAAACAAAAGTTAAAATTGTTCCATGATTTAAACACATTCCAAAATTTTGATATAATATAATACAGTTGCCACAATAGTATGTGTGTAAAAGTTAGATCACACGTTACTATTTAACTGATACTGTTCACACTATTGACTGAATAAAACATCTTTATTATTAAAAAAGCCCAGGACCTGACATGCTTCCTATCGACCTTTTAAAAATTATAGATGAGCAGCATATTGATGTTTTAGTGGTACTCTTGAACAACATTTATAGCTCAGGCACATTACCCAAAGAATGGTTGACGTCGATCTTTATTTGCCTCCCTAAAAAGAAAAACGCAAGAGAATGCGGCGACTACCGCACCATTAGTTTGATGTCCCATGTGCTAAAGTTGCTACTGAAAGTCATCCATAACCGAATATATCATAAACTAGACATAGACATTAATGATACGCAATTTGGATTTCGCAAAGGCCTGGGAACTCGTAAAGCTCTTTTTTCACTTAACATACTTATACAAAGGTGCCTGGACGTCAATCAAGATATATATGCTTGTTTTATTGACTATAATAAAGCATTCGACAAAGTACGACATGAACAATTAATGCATGTCCTGGAATCAAAGAAGCTAGACTACAATGACCTCAGGATTATATCGAATTTATACTATAAGCAACGAGCAAAAGTACGTGTTAACGATCAGCTGTCAGAGGAAATTGAAATCAGACGTGGAGTGAGACAGGGATGCGTGTTGTCGCCGGTTCTTTTTAATGCCTACTCGGAAGAGATCTTGAAAAACGCTCTTGAGGGTGAAACAGCTGGAATAAAGGTAAATGGAGTTCCCATTAACAACATTAGATATGCGGATGACACTGTCATCTTAGCTGAAAATATTGGGGATCTTCAGAGGCTGGTGACCCGAATAGCAGAGTTTGGAGAAGAATACGGGCTAACAATGAATGTCAAGAAGACAAAGTTTATGAGAATATCGAAAACTCAAAGAAATAACGAAAATCTCGTCATAAACGGATCCAATATCGAACGAGTCGATCAATATGCATACCTTGGAACAATGATCAACTCCACAGGAGATTACTTACAGGAAATCAAAATCAGGATAGAAAAGGCTAGAGCAAATTTTAACAAAATGAGGAAAGTGCTCTGCACAAGAGATTTGAAGTTGGAGCTAAGAGTTAGGTTGGCTAGGTGCTACGTTTTCTCGACTCTGTTTTATGGAATGGAAGCTTGGACCTTGAATGCTGCATCAATGAAAAAACTAGAATCATTCGAGCTGTGGGTGTACAGAAGAATTCTGAAAATATCGTGGACAGAACACGTTATAAACAAAGAGGTTCTGAGAAGGATGAATAAAGAAATGGAAGTCCTAAATACCATCAAAACAAGAAAATTGGAATATCTCGGACATATTACACGTGGAGAGAGATACAGCTTGCTCCAATTGATTATGCAGGGAAAGATTCAAGGAAAGAGAAGCATAGGGAGACGCAGAATATCGTGGCTGCGCAACCTGAGAGAGTGGTACGGATGTACATCAAATGAACTTTTCAGAGCAGCCATCTCTAAAATACGAATAGCCATGATGATTGCCGACCTCCGCCGCGGAGATGGCACTTAAAGAAGAAGATTATTAATACTTTCTTCTCAGCTGAGGGTATCTTATTAACGTTATTGTTTTTTAACCAATAAATGATATTGAGTTTCCTACGGCCCGTTTTCCAATTCACCACCCGGTATGAGCGACGCGGCACGCAATGTGTTAAGAGAAATTCAAAACCTCTGGTTTTCTTTGATTACGGCTAAACTATGAGATATACAAAAACATGTTTATAACAAAACTAATGTGTATCAAAGACGTCTATAATTTAAAATTATTTTCGATTATACAGAGTGAGTGAGAACGAAGGTATGAACCACATTTGTATTTTTTTAAATGGAACACCCTATATATTAAATCATTTTTGAACATATTATTTAAAAATATGAAAAATTTGTATAAGGTCTTATAGGCCTAAAATTAATAATTTACGAAATATTTACATTTTTATTGAGAAAAATGTTTATTGTGGATTATGCTTCCAAGGTAATAAAAATTTAAGCGATAAGTCATAGTGTTATTTTTAAATAATTTAATATCTTTTACTTTTAGCCATAAAATATACAGTGTGATCACTATTTGCAAATACAAAATTTTCTCATTTTTTTTTAAATGGGACACTGTATATAGTCTAGGCGCCAAATAGAGGTCACCGTGTCCTTTTCAATTCTGATCGACAAACTCAACGGTTTCTTATGGATTTCTGGCTGCTGATTACGAATTTCGAGGGTGGAATTCGATCCGAGTGGGCCAAAAATTGTTATAAACAATTTAATTGTTTATAAGGCTCTGGCTCATAAACTAAAAGAGATAAAAAATGTTTCAGATAAAATTTGTTCGTTATTAAAAAACGAAGAAAAAAACGTTTACTAAACTTAAATCCAACAATTAGAACTCAAGATATTGTAAAATTAGTGCACAATGCAAATTGCAAAATCGTAACTCGGCTTCTACGCACTCAAATGAGACTTAGAAGGTCTTATTTCAAAGATTAATGAATATGCTTCCAAACAAAGTTTATTAAATTACTTTGTCTTCATTTGTTTTAACGTTATATCCGTTTGAAAAAATTTTCTCGATTAATTATATTTATATGGGAAATAAGCCACAATTAAAATGAAAAAATAATTTTATTAACGTTTCGACGTAAATAAAATTATTTACAGTAATATTTTGTATTTTGACAACGGCACCCGATTTGGGCATCGAAACGTTAATAAAATTATTTTTTCATTTTAATTGTGGCTTATTTCCCATATAAATATAATTAATCATAAAAATGCCACAAGGAAATAGCTTCAGAACATTAAAATTTTCTTAAAAAAATTGTAGGGTCATGTGTTCAACAATGAACCACACGTACACAATGAACCAATCAATCTTTCGTTAGTAATACGCATTTTAGAAAAACGCCGGCACCACTGTACGAACGTACTAGATAACCTAGAGCTAAATCCCAGTTGTTGTTTTGCTACCACGAAACGTGCACGTGTTATAACGGATTATATGAATTTGAACGCATCGAGTAAAATTTTGAAGGTAAACATTTTCGCTTTTATTTCTTACATGCGTGAGTTATTTTAATTTATTTTCTGTGGTACGGTACATTGATACATTAGTTAGTGTTTAGGTATCCCTAACAACACACAACATTCCAGGAATGTACTACCAAAGTTCTATCAATATTTGAATGTCCTGGACATTTAGGGAACATTCGGTGAACATCTGATTAAATTATTCGTGGAATGTTACCATAAGACATTCTGTGAACATACTACCAATGTTCCTTTTGTTAATATGTTCATTTTCAAACTCACGGCGCATGTATTTGTGCATGGTGCTTAGAGAGGGCATCACGTGACTAAAAACGACCAATGACCTCACTTCAGACTTCGGTGCTTCGGCCATCTTGACATGCATCTTGGCCTTGGCCACCTTGCCGTGCGTGATCGTTGTTTGTTTTTATTTGTGCTTTTTAAGAATATTTTTTAATTCGGATACTTTTATAATAACTTTAATAGTATTATTAATATAGTGCATAAAATCAGTTGGAGTAGCAGAAGCAATGTAGATAAAAAATCTGCAGGAATAATGTTTCAAAGGTTAGTATATGCAAATATGTAAACAAAGGCATGCCCCTATTTCAGAAAATATCCATTTATTATTTTAATAATTGCGAATAAGCCACAAACTTGCTTATTCCTAACAAAAATAGTAAATAGAGATAATAACAAACGGATTATTTGTAAAATTAAAATTTTTTTTGCGTTTTTGCTAATGTATGCGTTTATAAACAGGATGGTAGACCACACACTATAATAGTACCAACTAATGAATACACAGTATGAATAGTACAGTCGGTTCGCTAAACTTAGTCTCAGACACAACTGGCTAGTGATTTTAGTAAATAATTTTGACAATTTGGTAAAATTGGCAAAAAAATAACTAAATAGTTAGTAATTTTGGCAAAAATGGCCAAAAACAAAAAAATTACCTACTAAAATCACTAGCCAGTTGTGGCTAGGGAAACGACTATACTAATAAACAATTTCTAAGCTGCTTTTTATAATATTTTGTGAGTTCATTAATCATATTTTTTATTTAAAACTAAAATTTGTTAATAATGCTCAGTAATGCATATATTTTGTATTTTTAGCTTTCCAGAAGATCCTGCGAAGAAGGCATGAAGTATTGATCAGATTTGTTAATAGAGCAGTATGTTCAAAACATTTTTTAGAAAAAGATATTGACAGAACTTCACTTTCAACCGTGAACTTCACTTTCAACCGTTTGAGAGACTGTGCTGTTCCAATAGCTTATATCACACAGGTAATATGCTTAACCCAATTAATAATACAATTACAATATACAGTTGGAAAAATTAAAGAATAGGGCTTTTCATTTACAGTCATTTGTTTCGAGCTACTGTCATATGTCGTATAATCCGTGTTGTATTAATATTATACACAGATTATATAACATATGACAGAAGCTCGAAACAAATGACAATCGATGAAAAGCAATATAGGGCTTTGTTCATTGTCATTTGTTTCGAGCTTCTGTCATGTGTCACATATATTAATATATCTACGTCATACGTCTTTGGTTTGTATCATTGATTATATCAATAACGTATGACGTAGATATATTAATATTATGTGACACATGACAGAAGCTCGAAACAAATGACTGAATGAAAAACCCTATAACCATGAACGATCACATCAATCACTTATTTTGTATAGGGCTTTTCATTCACAGTCATTTGTTTCGAGCTTCTGTCATGTGTCACACAATATTACTATATCTACGTCATAAGTTATTGGCATATACCAATGATACAAACCAAAGACGTATGACGTAGATATATTAATATTATGTGACACATGACAGAAGCTCGAAACAAATGACAGTTGATGAAAAGCCCTATTTGCTGTCTTTTTCTATAAATCACAAACGTTTGTTACCTATAGAAAAAGATCATCATCATCATTGGCTCGACAGCCCTTTCTGGGTCTTGGCCTGTTCCAGGATTCTTCTCCACTCTGATCTGTTTCGTGCTTTTTTTCTCCAGTTTTTTATTTTTAATGTTTTTATATCATTTTCTATTTGTTCTAAAATAGAAAAAGATAGCAAATACAAAATAAGTGATTGATGTGATCGTTCATGGGTATAGGGCTTTTCATTCACAGTCATTTGTTTCGAGCTTTTGTCATGTGTCACATAATATTAATATATCTACGACATACGTTATTGGTATATACAATAATAGATACAAACCAAAGACATATGACGTAGATATATTAATATTATGTGACACATGACAGAAGCTCGAAACAAATGACAATTGATGAAAAGCCCTATTCTTTCATTTTTCCAACTGTAGATACCGTTGTTCTTCATTATCTACATCAGAGATCTAAGTTGACATTGTTGCCCAATTACAAAAAATTTTTGAATTCATTTTAAGTCCAATATATCACATAATTATTGCGAAGTAGATTATACAAGAAAACAGATTAATATTGAATGCAAATAAATAAAAACATCAGAAATAGAAAACAAGAATTAAGTTATAATCTTAAGTTAAAGTAAATAATAAAAACAATAAATATAATAAAACAAAATACTTATTAGTTTGTGAAAAAGCTATTTCTTTGTGGCATTTTTGTAATTATTGTAACTATTTTAATGGGGAAATAAGCCAGAATTTACTTGAAAAAATAACTTTATTATGGTTTCTACTTCCACATCGGACGTCGTTGTCAAAATACAAAATGTTTTATTATTTTCTTTATTAAATATTATTTATTATTTATTTAAATATTATTTAATTTATTATTTATTTTATTATTATTATTATATGCATATTATTACCTGTAAATATTTCTTCTGATTGTTAATTGTAAAGGATAGAAAAATTACCATTTATTTTATTTTCTTTTAGAATCAGCTGAGAGAAGTGGTCTACAAAAAACCAGGAAGGAAATGGAATATGTGGCTATGAAAGGCAAAAGAAAGGTTTACAAAGCAAATGTGACACATTTTTTTATAGGAATATCAGTAAATTACATTAAAAAAATGTATGAAAAAATTTTTTGCAATAAAAATGTTTATATTTATCAAGGATGCATTATTTGGTATGGCCACATATCGTCAGTGATGTGACAATACCTCCTATCTGTTTTTTCATGAGATTTGTAAGATAGACTAAAAACTTGTTTGGGCCACCTCCTGTTTTCATATATTTTTTGACTTGTTTTGCAGTAAATTTAACTATCTATTTACTACAAAACAAGCCAGAACTTACGTATGCAACAGGAGGTGACCTTAAAAAATGTTTTTCGTCTCCTGCAAACCTCATGAAAAAAGATATAGGAGGTATTGTCACAGCACTGACGATATATTTCAGAGAATGTCTAAAAAATATACTGTGAATGTTCAAAGAACGTTCGTAGACATTCATGGAATGTTCCAACAAGACATTTAGTCTAAAAAATATACTGTGAATGTCCAAAGAACATTCATGGAATGTTCCAACATTCATGGAATGTCCCAACAAGACATTCAGTCTAAAAATATACTGTGAATGTCCAAAGAACATTCATGGAATGTTCCAACAAGACATTCAGTCTAAAACATATACTGTGAATGTCCAAAGAACATTCGTAGACATTCATGGAATGTTCCAACAGAACATTCTAAGAATATTTAAAATGCTGACACAGCACATTCCAGGGACATTCGTGTGCATTTGGGGACATTCCAGGAATGTTTGGAATGTCCTGTGAGTACATTCTAGGAACATTCATGGAATGTTTTGTGTTATTAGGGATGTAACTCTAAAATACACAGTTGTAGATAATTAATTACTGGTTTTTGATTGTTACAAGGTGCGGTACGTACACAATGAACCAAACTATGTTAAGACACAATGAACCATGGTTCACTGTGTACCCTTCCAATTTTCTAGATTTATTTTTATTTTCAGGATGGGTCGCGTTAAGAAAGTAGAAAGAAAGAAAGGCGCACATACTGTTGATCAAATGAGGGCAGCATTGGACTTAGTAACCAGGGGTATGAGTATTCGAAAAGCAGCAGTAGAAAGTAATTTAGCATATCCTACATTAAGGCGATACGTTGAAAAAAGAAAGTGTGCTCCAAACGAAAACATAAGATTTGTTCCTAACTACGAGACGAACATGATTTTCACAAGTGAACAAGAAGATGCTCTTAAGACCTACTTGAAAACTTGTGCACTTATGTTTTATGGATTGACATCTGTTGAATGTAGAAAGGTTGCTTATCAAATGGCTCAAAGGAATAATATCAAAATTCCTGATTCATGGAAGAATGCAGAAATGGCTGGCAGGGAATGGCTCCGAAGTTTTAGGAATAGGCATACAGATCTGTCTCTGAGAAAACCAGAGCCGTGTAGCCTGGCACGTGCGACATCATTTAACAGAGATAATGTTAATCGCTTTTTTGATAACTTATATGCTGTAATAAATCGGAATGCTGCATTTTCTGACGGTACCAGAATTTACAACTTGGATGAAACTGCAACCACAACGGTGCAAAAAACTCAGAAAATATTGGCCCCAAAAGGGAAAAAGTGTTTGGGTAAAGTCACCAGCGGTGAGAAAGGGACACTAGTAACAACGTGCTGTTTTATATGTGCCGGTGGTTATGCTTTACCTCCAGCAATAATTTTTCCGCGGAAAAATTATAAGGATTTCATGTTAAAAGGCGCCCCCACTGGCTCTTTAGGCCTTGCTACGCCGACAGGATGGATGAATTCGGAGTTATTTGTAGAGGTAATGAAACATTTCATTAAACATAGCAGAAGCTCTCCTGATAATCCATCAATTCTAATATTCGATAATCATGAATCTCATTTATCCATCGAAGCCTTAGATTTGGCAAAAGCTGCAGGGGTTAATATTGTAACTTTGCATCCCCACACATCGGCTAAATTACAGCCACTTGATGTTGGTTTATATGCGCCATTCAAGACGTATTATAACAGTGCCATAGAGTCGTGGCTTCTAAGAAATCCTGGTAGGCCGATATCTATTTATCACTTAGCTGAATGTATTGGAATAGCACACAGTCGTTCCATGACTCCTACAAATATAGCCAATGCCTTTAAAAAATGCGGTATATATCCGTTTGATCGGGATATCTTTACAGATGACGATTTTTTGCCAAGTGAGGTAACAAACAGACCATGCCCAAATGATGAAAGTTCTAATAATACAAGAGACCTTCAAGAAGGTGAACATACCGATGAAATCACTGTGCCAAATGAAAATGACAGTTCTGCAATTAATAACATTCAATCAGAAAACCCCGAACATACAGAAAGTCGAGCGGGACCATCATTTATTCCACCACAACAATTTATGCCTGCATTGAAAGCCCAACCTCGTCAAAATAATAGAAAGAGCAGAAAAAGTAAAAAAAGTATTATTGCCACAGATACAACGGAAAAAAACATTATTGAAGAAGAAAGGTTGGAAGCTAAAAGAAAGAAGCAAATAAATGAAAATAGGCAAGCTAAGAAGAGAGTGCAATTTGTTAACGACGATAATACAGATTCACATGAGGATGAAATATATATTTCCCTTGAGAGTGATAGTGGAGAGGATGAACAAGATCTTCCAGTTTTAAATCCAAATTTGTTTAGTACACAAGGTTTTAACCCTAACGTAGAAGATTATGTTCTGGTAGAATTTCATCCACCAAGGTCAATAGTATATTATGTGGGGAAAATATTACAGATAGAACAAGATGGGGAATATCGCATATCATTTTTAAGACTTAAGGATAAATATAGTGAGCAGTTTGTTATGCCCAATGTTCCTGATGTAGCTTCCGTCAACAAGAAAGATTTGAAATATATTTTGCCGAGACCAAAACGACAACAATCTTATTTTGCGTTTACAGTGTCTTTTTCTTTATTAAATATCAGATAGGAATTATATCTATCTTCAATTTTATTGTTCTTTTCACCTATGATTTTGCTTTTAAACAATAAAACTTTGAAATCTTACTGTAGTTTCTGTAAACCTAATTTTTATTAGGTATGTTTAACATAAAGTAGTTTGGTTCACTGTGTACGCAGCACTAGTTCATTGTGTACCACCCGTGGGACACAATGAACCAACGACACTTAAAGGACAAAAACAATAATAACTCAAAAACATTAATCTTTATTGATAACCAAATTATGTGTAATATATTACTAATATGTGTTTCTTATACTCGTACAATTTCGTGCTTCTAGGTTAAAAGCGGGCTGATCTAGACAAATTTAAATTTTGAGTGGTTCATCGTTGAACACATGACCCTACATTAATTTGTTTATAAGGGTTTCAAGCAAATTTGAGCTATAAACATTTATACTTTGATTAACAATAATGATAGAAGAACTCAAAAGGAACATTTTGAGCTTAAGAAAATGTTCGTGTGTTTATTTTTGGCCAAGATATCGATATTTTAATTGCGCGCTCTTAGGCGCGAGATTGGCTCACCGCGTAAAGGTTCACGTGCTAACTTCTCGATGCAAATTATAATTTCTATGTATATAGGTTATCTTCATTTTTCATTTTTGAAGACCTAATAAAATTTTATCATAAAATTCTTATAATTCTATTTACTTTGTCTTCTATTTTTTGTACTAAATGAGAAAAAAAATTAAAAACTGATATTTCAGAAATATAACTAAAATTAAGTTGATATTATTTATTAATACTATTTTTACAAACATTATCTTTAATGCATCTGCATCGAGATATACAGAGAATCTCAGCTTTTTTACATCTGCATAAGTTCTCAGAGCAATTTTACAGCATACAGTTACATGGTGCTACTAAGTCTGTTCTTGTAGGCAGTAAAACTAAAACTTTCTAGGGCTTTAGTCTAATTATCTATATGATGTGGACTAACCACATATAAAGTGGATCTAGTTTTTTTGCAACATCATCAAGGCACGTCAATTGTGTGTATGCCGCCACAACATAAATGCTCGTTTTATATGCAATGATGATGCTGTAAAAGAACTCGATCCATTTTTATATGGATATCACATATTTGCTCATTTGCATGCGTAGAAGCTTACTTACATAAGAGAAAAAATACTTACATACTTGACTGTGAGTCGATTTTGCGCCTCATAGCGCGTCATTAAAATATCGATATCTTGACCAAAAATAAACTTACGATTTTAAAACGCTGAAAATGTTCCTTTTGAATTTTTCTATCATTATTGGTAATTAAAGTATAAATGTTTACAGCTTAAATTTACTTGAAACCCTTATAAACAAATTAATGTACAATTTTTTTAAGAAAATTATAACTTCATACGGGTATAACTTTAAAACAAATGAAGATAAAATAATTTAACAAACTTTGGAAGCCTATTAATAAAGCTTTAAAATGAGACCTTCTAAGGGTCACTTGCATGCGCAGAAGCTGAGTTACGATCGATAAAGCTTCGAAAAATACTTATTTTGCAATTTGCATTGTGCACTAATTTTACAATATCTTGAGTTCTAACTTTTGGATCTAAGTTTAGTAAACGGTTTTTTCTTAGTTTTTTTATTAACGAACAAATTTTATTTGAAACATTCTTTTTATTTCTTTTAGTTTATGAGCCAGAGCCTTATAAACAATTTATAAACAATTAAATTGTTTATAACAATTTTTTGACCACTCGGATCGAAATCCACCCTCGAAATTCGTAATCAGCAGTCAAAAATCTATAAGAAACCGTTGAGTTTGTCCATCAGAATTAAAAAGGACACGGTGACCCCTCTGGCGCCTTGACTAATATTAGTTTTGCATTTTGTAGTAAATATTACAACCTTTCTTTTGGTATAAGGTTGTATGTACCTAGCATTTTTCGTTTTGTAGATATTTTAAAAAAACTATAGATTTTACGTTTTTGCGGATATTTAAAAAAAAAAAATAATTATAATTTGGTTTTAGAAACATACACAAAAATATCAAATATGAAAATAAAAACGTAATTAAAGATTAAAATAAATCGTATGCTAGTACAATTCAATTGAATTTAATAACTTAAAATTATTTTACAAAAAATATTTTACCATACAAATGAATGCATAAATTAGTTACTAAATTAAATAAACAACCAAATTTTAAATCTACCTTATAGACCGGGAGATATTATACAGAAGTTCAGCCACGATTTTCTAAGTCCTGCCTTTTGCAATAGTGGAAGGGTAGACGAGGTACTTACAATTTGTGGAAATATCCACAAATTTCCTGTGACATTTTCCTGTAAAAATTAGATTTTCCCAAAAAATAAAAATAGGGTTTTGCGATGGAGTCCTGCCATATCCGTAGAATGACAGGATACTATGGATTTTATAAAGAAAATTTTTTGGGCTTAAACTTACTTAAAAATACTTAAACGGTAGGATTACCCTCGGTAATCCTACCCTTCGGTAGAAACCCTCCTGCGAACGGGCTAACGGAGTATTATACAAATGTGTAAGGAAAATAATGAAATTTTCATGATTTTCTGGGTCCTGCCAACTAAATAAATTAAACATATATTTTCCGCAAATCGCCAGGAAATTTTGACATTCCTGTCAAAATTTCTTGAAGAAAAAGTCAGGACTTCCTTACTGTAAGGAAATGTCATTTCCTTATTGTAAGGAAATGATATTTCCGTACAGTTGTTAGTGTTCTACATAAATGATAATACATATTTTTACTCATGCGATAATCCATAAAACGTCTGTATGCATTTTCGTACTTTTCTCTTGATTTCTTTGGCAATAATTCTAATGAAGCAGTATTCACTGCCTCAACCAGCTCTGGAGGAGTGCCAGGAATGGAAATTTCATCATCACTTATCATTTTACTTTCGAGAACACCAGCAATTAAATTTATAAGCGTCAAGTTTGACAATTCAACCTCAATACGTTTCCATAGTAACCCAAGTAATTTTATTAGGAATTTCAAAGCACCATTTATTTGGGAATAAAATTATCGCGTTTTTTTTAAATCAATCAATATCTGTCGAATTTTAAACGATTTGCGGAAAAATAGTATGTTTACCTCGTAGGAAAAGCCACATTCCTGGACTCTGTGTTGCTAAGTCTCGGCTTGCGCCTCGACTTAGCAATCTTCACAGTCGTCCAGGAATGTTAAGCTTTTCCTACCCGGTAAACAATGTACTATTATTTCAAAATAGTCAAAAAAAAAAGTTGGCATGGCGTCTCCTACCGTTTAAGTATACTTGTCCCTTGGAAAATTCTGCGGACAATTTTCACCTTGATTCCGCAATTTTCTGAGTCCTGCCTTTTAAAAGTTTAAATATTCAAATGCAATCAATACTTTTTCGGTACTCGGCAGGAAGGTTAAACGATTCTTGTAAGACGGCAGGAGTCCTAGATTTGTAAGAAAATTCGTGAAAAATTCCACGATGTTCTGTCATGCCATTTTGCATATGTTTCGAGAATCTTAATATAAGTCTATTTACAAAAAGGCAGGATGGTTTTATAGTATCTCGTATACAGGGTGGGGCATTAGTGTGACAAAGTCCAATTACTCGTTTGTCTTACGAGATACGAAAAAAAGTTTAGGTAAAAAAAAAGGTAAAACGTGAGGCAAAGATAGGATCATAATTTAAAAATATTTTCTAATATACAGGGCTACCCGTATTAACAGGGTGACACAAACTTATGTTTTTTTAATGGAACACCCTGTATATAATTTTAAGATTCCTAAGATAATTTTAAGACAATTTAATACAATTCACCTAATCCAAAAATGTTTCCTAAGGGAGCTAGAGCTCTTTGAAGATGGCGCCTTGTAATTAGTTTTTTTTTCTATCTCCAGAACGCTTCCATTTCGATAGACAAAAACTGCGGTCCGCCCTTCAGAAATAAATCGATTACATCAATTGCGAATCTCTAGTACCGGTCATAGGAGTCCGTTTTGGGTAGGGCAACGGTTATTTTATCGCATAACTTTTTTGTCTTTAACTTTTAAGCATTTTTGACACTATATTCTTAAATTGTGAAGTATTCTAGTACTAAAAGGTACTCTTGTTTTAAGTCGGTAGGAAGCACTGTTCTCTAGAAAAATCAATTTTAAAATTTTTCGTATTTTGAATTTAAGCAAAATTTGAAAAAAAAAAAATAAAAAAAAAACGGTGTATTTACCGACTTAAAACGAGGATAACTTTTAGTACAAGAATACCTCATAATTTAATACTCTACTGTCAAAAATGCTTAAAAACTAAAGCAAGTTATGAGATTTCGTTGTTGATCTACCCAAGACGGACGCCTATGACTGATACTAGAAATTCACAATTGATAAAATCGATTCATCTCTGGAAGAGAAATAAACGTACCAGTTTTCGTTTTTCTAAATAGTTTTTATTTATTTTTTTTTCAAATTCAAAAACCGAAAAATTTTTCAAATCGATTTTTCTAGAACACGGCGTGTCCTACCGACTTACAACAAGAGTATCTGTTAGTACAAGAATACCCCATAGTTTAATAATCCAGTGTCAAAGATGCTTAAAAGTTAAACACAGAAAAGCTATGCGATAAAATATCCGTTTACCTACCCCAAACAGACGCCTATGACGGGTATTAAAAATTGACAATTGATGGAATCGATTTATATGTGGAAGAAAAACATGTGTACCAGTTTTTGTTTTTCTAAATAGAAGTGTTCTGGAGCTATTTAAAAAAAAACTAATTACATTACGCCTCTTTCAAGAGCTCTAGCTTCCTTAGGAAGCATTTTCGGACTAGGTGAACTGGATTAAATTTTCTTAAAATTATCTGAGGAATCTCCGGGCTTCGTTTGTTAGAAGAGTTTCTGGACAGCCTGTATAATAGGTACAATCTCTACTATTCTTGTTCTCATGATCATTTTTCAGTGCGTCACAGTTTTTCGATTTCTCTCTAATGCATTAAGTTAGATGAGACGGAAAAAGCGGTAGCTCCGTGATTAAACACAAAAATAATGCAGCATTACAATGGTTATATACATAAGATGTCTATTCCTAACCTACGTTTGATTCGTTGATATTTAGAATGCGCGTTTTTTCTAGCCAATCAAATACTCGTATTACGAACATTTGACGAAAACTTCGTCCATTTTGGCCATTTTTTAGAAGTGTCAAAGTGACGGTTATTATTCAGGTCAGTATTTTGTGTACCTGTCATTTTGAAATTCGAATTCGACTTCCCTTGTGTTTCACAACGTTTTTGTGCATTATTTTGTGTTTTGGTTTAGAATTTAGTTCGTTAAAAGTTAGTCATTGGCGTGAGGAGACTAGAGACATTCGAGATGTACCGAAGAGTGCTAAAAATCTCATGAGTAGATAGAATAGCCAACGTAGAGGTAATGAGACTTACGCATAGGGAACGAGAAGAACTAACAAATAAGAAGAAAACTGAGATATATGGGACATGTAATGAGAGATGTATATCTAATACTCCAGGTCATTATGCAAAAAAAAGATCCATAGTAAGGAGACGTAACTCATGGCTGAAGAACCTTAGGAACTGGTTTGGATGTAATAACAATGAATTATTTAGAGCCGCGGTTTCAGAAATAAAGATCTCTCTGATGATTGCCGGATTTGATGATTTTGAAGCGGAGACAGCACCTAGAGAAGAAGATAATAACACAGTTTATGGATAGTTTTGTGTCGTTTTTTAATGTTTCCATATTTATAAATTTAATTAACAATATTGTTTACTTTTTAATTTTATTCCCCTTTATAAAAAATACCTACATGTTAACATATTGTGTAAAAATCAAATCTACTAAATTACTAATTAGTTTAATTCCACAAGCTTTTCACCTATGGCGAAGTACGATTCTGGCATCTGTCAGATTCGTCAATAATTACATGAAATAAGTCTCGACACACCCAATACAGTATGTGACGTCATAATTAATGACGCACTAAAAAATGATCATGAGAACAAGAATATAACCAATTAATTGTAAAATTATTGATTTTCTTCCTATTACTTTTATTACGTTTACTTAGATGCAAATATATGATCTAAACGCTTAAAATAAATAATATGTTACAGTTTGGTATTAGATTTGAAAGGTGTGTAAAAATCCGAGACACTACCCAGAAAAATAATATTTAATACCGTACGATTGTTTTAACGATATAAAAATTAATTTTATGTATTAAATATCTTTGCGGTTATCCTGCCACGTTGTAAACGGTTTTAGATTGGTGTTTTTTAAGCATACTACTTGACATGGCATGACTCAGAAAATTGTGGTGATATGAATATGTTTGTATAGCAACCTGCAATACTTTTACAGACTTATGTAAATAGCTTTATATTAACATTCTTGAGATATGTGCAAAATTGCATGACTCAGAAGATCGTGTAACTTTCCACGACTTTTCTTACACATTTTTTTAACTATGTATAGTAAAAAAGGTGTAACTAAACATCCAAACATTTTGAATAATGTCTACTTAAATTATTTATTTTATGATAAAATTTATTTTATGACTCAGAAAATCACGGAACCAAGATAAAAATTTTCCACAGAATTTTCCAAGGGACAAGTGTAATTAAACATTAGGAGACGTCATGCCAACATTTTTTTCGATCATTTTGAAATAATTATGTTTAATTTATTAAGTTGGCAGGACTCAGAAAATTATGCAAATTTCATTATTTTCGTTATATGTTTGTATATCTATATACTCCCTTAATCCTTTTGCAACCCTCCTGCCCAAAAAATTTTCTTCATAAAATTGATAGTATCCTGTCATTCTACGGATATGGCAGAACTCAGAAATTCATCCCAACTCCCCATTTTTTTCCTCATGGAAAATCTAATTTTCACAGGAAGCCCGTGGATTTTCCCATAAATTGTAAGTACATTTTCTAACCTTCCAGTATTGCAAAGGGCAGGTCACTCAGAAAATCGTGGTTGAAGTTCTGTTAATATCTCCCGGTTTATTAGTAATTGTTCTACCACAGCAACTTTCCTGTACCAAATTAATTGTTAGTTATATTGTATTTATGAGTAAGATCAGTTAATAACTTTTTAATTTACCTACATCTTGAGAACGTATAAAGTATACTTTGAAATAAATGAAAGTTATAGAAGTATATTAAGAAGTAAATAGTATAATATGTTCCTACTCGTGTCACAAAAGCTGGTAATAATTTCTAATGGTTTCGCTTAAGTCAAATGTCATATCCACCAATTGTTCGGTTGAAACATTAAAATTTACAATATAAAAAAATTGTTACAAAAATTTCAACTACAAAAGTATTAGGTACCAACTTTTGTGACACCAGTAAATACTATTTTTTATAACTGCATTTATAATAACTATAATTTTTGTAATACATTTAACATTCATTTGTTTCAAAGCATACTTTATAATTATTAGGTTCTCAAGTTTTAAAAGGTAAATTAAAAGTTAACTGATCTTACTCGTAAATACAATATAACTAACAATTAATTTGGTACAGGAAAGTTCCTGTGGCAGAAAAATTACTAAGGTAGATTTAAAATTTGGTTGTTTATTTAATTTATTAACTTATTTATGCATTCATTAGTATGGTAAAATATTTTTTCTACAACCGTTTTAAAAATGCAATTTTTAGCACTCCATACGAGCGTTAAAAATGCTACTTTAAGGCACTAGTGCTTTAAAAATTTTATGGCACTGCAGTTCGTATTGACCGTATACGCTCTGAGCTTCGCTGGTGTCGCTCCTAGCGGATTACTTATTCAACTTTCACCGGTAATTTTTAAATTTATTATTTAATTGTTATCGCATAATATTTACAACGCAAAAAAGTAATTAAATTGTAATCGATTTCTTTAAGATTTTGCTAATCATTTTGACGTTCTATTGATAAAATATGAATTTCTTACTTCGGATACTTTCACAATTATCGTGTAGATGGCGCTAAGAATAATAGATTAATTTATAATTACATATTACGGAACATTAAAAAAACTTAAATTCAGCATTTTAAAACGTAAGTATATTTAAGGTAAAAATATATACCACAGCTTTGACCAAGTAATATTTTTTATAATTAATGTTTTTAATTTTAAATTAATCACTTTGACATTTATGTAAAATTTTCGGTAAACGTTTACAGACTTGTCACTACTGGCGCTCGCGAATTTGTAAATATCCCCTCTACGTACGAGCTCACAGCGTATAGGCAATTTTGATGTAATGCCAAAAAAATATAAAAATGGAATGTCAGTCAAGTTCAAGTAAAAGTTTTTGTAGATATTGTCCTGTAATTACGTTTGTTAATAGGTATACTAGAAGCCTTGAAGTATTGTCAACATATTATCACAAATTCAGAAATTGTTATAATAAGTGACAGTAAAAGCGCTTTGTCAAAAATAAAGCACCTGAAGATAACTTCCAAAGCAAATTATATTATTTTGGAAATAATCAAAATATTAACAAATTAAATACAGATTTAAAAAAAAATACGGTTATTGTGGGTCAAAGGACACAGCAGAATTATGGGTAATGAACTCGTGGATTCCTTAGCTAAGCAGGCTCTAAAAGAAGGGACATATATTGACTACAAATGTACACCTGAAGAAATTAAAAATATTAGCACTAATATATATAAAATAATCTGGAGCCAAGAATTTGAGGAAATTAAAAAAGGTATGTACTATAAAGAAATTCAATATACAATACCATCAAGACCATGGTTTGCAATGACAACTCTTCCAAAATACGCAGCGAGACAAATATGCCGTTTAAGATTTAACCATGCATTAATTCCAACATATCTACATAAAATTCATTTAAGAGACAATCCATATTGTCAATGTGGAGAAATAGGTGATGCTGAACATATGATTGTAAATTGCCCTCTAATACAAATAAATATAAATAAAAATGTATACCATTTTTATTCAGTTGCAATGCGAAGGCAAAACAATCTTACTTTTCAATTAGAATACGGAGTGCAGTCCAGTCCCTTGAATCGCGATTTTCGGCTCTTATTGGAGCCTTCATCGGAAAGAACGTAGACACTGTTCTCCATATTTTAACCGATTCGTATCGAGAGGTTTTCCCACCCATTGCAACTGAAGTGATGATAGTAGGTGGCTAGCGCCATCTGGCATTGAAAGACGAAGTAGTTTTCAATCCTAATAGTAAATTATTAATATTGAAAATATTAAAAATATTACTAAAAGATTTTTAAATTGAAAACTTATTGGTACACTTTCCTGGTGACACCTCCAAGACTTCTACAATTTGCAAGTCAAATGGATGCTGCAGTGAAGACGAGAGGGAAGGAATTCTACACTATGCAATTCACATCCCCCGTCTGCAGCTGGTAAAGTTCCAACGGAAAAATGCACCTAGTTACTCTACGGAGTAATACGACTATAACATAAAAATGTATACCATTTTTATTCAGTTGCAATGCTAAGGCAAAACAATCTTATTTTCAATTAGAATACGGAGTGCAGTCCAGTCCCTTGAATCGCGATTTTCGGCTCTTATTGGAGCCTTCATCGGAAAGAACGTAGGCACTGTTCTCCATATTTTAACTGATTCGTATCGAGAGGTTTTCCCAACCATTGCAACTGAAGTGATGATAGTAGGTGGCTAGCGCCATCTGGCATTGAAAGACGAAGTAGTTTTCAATCCTAATAGTAAATTATTGATATTGAAAATATTAAAAATATTACTAAAAGATTTTTAAATTGAAAACTTATTGGTACACTTTCCTGGTGACACCTCCAAGACTTCTACAATTTGCAAGTCAAATGGATGCTGCAGTGAAGACGAGAGGGAAGGAATTCTACACTATGCAATTCACATCCCCCGTCTGCAGCTGGTAAAGTTCCAACGGAAAAATGCACCTAGTTACTCTACGGAGTAATACGACTATAAAATAAAAATGTAAGTATACCATTTTCATTCAGTTGTAATGCGAAGGCAAAACAATCTTACTTTTCAATTAGAATACGGAGTGCAGTCCAGTCCCTTGAATCGCGATTTTCGGCTCTTATTGGAGCCTTCATCGGAAAGAACGTAGGCACTGTTCTCCATATTTTAACTGATTCGTATCGAGAGGTTTTCCCACCCATTGCAACTGAAGTGATGATAGTAGGTGGCTAGCGCCATCTGGCATTGAAAGACGAAGTAGTTTTCAATCCTAATAGTAAATTACTAATATTGAAAATATTACTAAAAGATTTTTAAATTGAAAACTTATTGGTACACTTTCCTGGTGACACCTCCAAGACTTCTACAATTTGCAAGTCAAATGGATGCTGCAGTGAAGACGAGAGGGAAGGAATTCTACACTATGCAATTCACATACCCCGTCTGCAGCTGGTAAAGTTCCAACGGAAAAATGCACCTAGTTACTCTACGGAGTAATACGACTATAAAATAAAAATGTATACCATTTTTATTCAGTTGCAATGCGAAGGCAAAACAATCTTACTTTTCAATTAGAATACGGAGTGCAGTCCAGTCCCTTGAATCGCGATTTTCGGCTCTTATTGGAGCCTTCATCGGAAAGAACGTAGGCACTGTTCTCCATATTTTAACTGATTCGTATCGAGAGGTTTTCCCACCCATTGCAACTGAAGTGATGATAGTAGGTGGCTAGCGCCATCTGGCATTGAAAGACGAAGTAGTTTTCAATCCTAATAGTAAATTATTAATATTGAAAATATTAAAAATATTACTAAAAGATTTTTAAATCGAAAACTTATTGGTACACTTTCCTGGTGACACCTCCAAGACTTCTACAATTTGCAAGTCAAATGGATGCTGCAGTGAAGACGAGAGGGAAGGAATTCTACACTATGCAATTCACATCCCCCGTCTGCAGCTGGTAAAGTTCCAACGGAAAAATGCACCTAGTTACTCTACGGAGTAATACGACTATAAAATAAAAATGTATACCATTTTTATTCAGTTGCAATGCGAGGGCAAAACAATCTTACTTTTCAATTAGAATACGGAGTGCAGTCCAGTCACTTGAATCGCGATTTTCGGCTCTTATTGGAGCCTTCATCGGAAAGAACGTAGGCACTGTTCTCCATATTTTAACTGATTCGTACTTTTAGATCAACCAATACTTTAACAATCTTACTTTTCAATTAGAAAATCGCGATTCAAGGGACTGGACTGCACTCCGTATTCTAATTGAAAAGTAAGATTGTTTTGCCTTCGCATTGCAACTGAATAAAAATGGTATACATTTTTATTTTATAGTCATATTACTCCGTAGAGTAACTAGGTGCATTTTTCCGTTGGAACTTTACCAGCTGCAGACGGGGGATGTGAATTGCATAGTGTAGAATTCCTTCCCTCTCGTCTTCACTGCAGCATCCATTTGACTTGCAAATTGTAGAAGTCTTGGAGGTGTCACCAGGAAAGTGTACCAATAAGTTTTCAATTTAAAAATCTTTTAGTAATATTTTTAATATTTTCAATATTAATAATTTACTATTAGGATTAAAAACTACTACGTCAAATATAAATATGTTTATAAGTAAATTATACAGTTGTAAAAATATAACACACCCAATAAATTTAACTAATAATACAGAATGAATGCAATTATTTATAGAACATATAAAAATATAAAAATCAAATTATAAACTAACTGACGTAAAGACCGAAATTAAAATCTATTATAATATATAAGCAACCCTGTGTTTTTGTCTGATGTGGTATTCCCACTGACCAGTGGTCATTCCTTATAAAGTATGTAGAATAAGTAGGATGGAAAATGTTAAGTAGATAGGTATAGGAAAATATATTGTAAAATAAATGAGCAAAATTGGTGAATCGGCGAATGAGCCTTGAAGGGCCCGTAGTCATACAACTCCAAAGAAAAAAAAAATTACGTTTGTAGAAAAAATATTGTATGATATGCGTGTTAAAAAGTACATTTTTAAGGCACTCATGTGCTTTCACATGCGTGCCTTAAACGTGTACTTTTAACAGTTATATCATAAATAACTATTTTGTAAAATAATTTTTAAAGTTATTAAATTCAATTGAATGACAGCTAATCTGAAAAGCTCAACGTAGATGGCGCTAGTGTAGTTGGAGGTCACGTCAACTGTCCAAATCTACATATTTCTAAGTAAAGATTGCATTTATTTCGCTGTGTAAAGTTAATTTGGGAAAATAAGATGCCTCGGTGTTGTCCTATACCTTTGTGCTCATCTAGAATATCAGGACAAAGATTTCCCAAAGATAATCTGATGAGAAAAAAGTTGATTGTAATAATAAGAAAAGATAAATTGCCGACAATAAATGCACGTATCTGCAATAAATATTTTGTTGAAACAGATTACGTATTGCCCCTTGATTCGACTGCAAGAACATTAAATACATTTATTTGTCTTTTATTTTGTTATCTTCTTCTTCTTCTTGATGGGCCTATCCGTGACGAATGTTGGCGATCATCGTGGCAATCTTCACTTTATCTGCAGCAACGCGGAAAGCTGCACAGATGTTGTGTTGAACCAGGTTTTGAAAGTCTTTAACCAGGATGTTCTTCTTCTTTCTGGACCTCACTTTCCAAATATTTTTCCTTGCGGGATGGCTTGTAGGAGGTCATATCTGGATTCATTTCGCATGTGTCCAAAGTATTCCAACTTTCGAGATTTGATGGTGGTTAGTACCCCTCCGTTCTTCCCCATTCTTCTAAGGACCTCCTCATTTGTGACCCGATCAGTCCATGGGATTTTAAGAATTCTCCGATACAGCCACATCTCAAATGCTTCCAATTTTCGGCGCATATCTTCGTTCAAGGTCCATGATTCAACACCATAAAAAAGGACAGAGAAGACGTAGCATTTCAGCATTCTTACTTTTATACCAAGAGAAAAGTGGCTCTTGTAAAAGGCCCCCATACGGTTGAAGGTTGATCTAGCTTTTCCGATGCGCGCTTTTATATCTTGGTTCTTTGTCTCATTCTTCATTATTTATTATGGTGCCGGAGTAGTTATAGTGCCTCACTCTTTCTACAGGGGTTTGGTTGATGTAGAGTTGACCTTCTGTTGTCTTTTTCTTGCCAATGATCATAGCTTTGTCTTCTTTACGTTTATATTGAGTCCATATTGTTGACTGTAATACGTGATTTTGTTCATGAGGACTTGTAGGTCTTCTACAAGGTATGGTGTCTTGTATGGTGTCATCTGCATACCTGATGTTATTTAGCCCGTACCCGTTTAGTAGAATACCTTTTCCAGTTCCAGTTTCGTGCAAAGCTTCGATAGGTAAATATTATTTCAGTAGAGTAAAGATTGAAAATTAGGGGGGACAAAATGCAGTCTTGCCTCACTCCACGCATGATTTTCACATATTCGTTGTGTTCACCGTCAACTCCGAGGTTTGCAGTCTGATTCCAGTAAAGATTTCTAATTATTTTCAGATATTGGTTGTCAATTCCTGCTTCTTTTAGTATTTTTGCATCATATTGGTGTGATGTACTCGATCAAACGCTTTCTCGTAATCAACCAGACATGCATATACGTCGCAATTGACGTCTTTGTATCTCTGGAATAAGAATTGTATTGAAAACAAAGCCTCTCTCGTACCAACAACATTTATGAACCCGAACTGGTTGGGCGAAATTTGACTTTTACACAGCTTGGAAATTATTTCATGGATTATCTTTACGAACAATTTTAGAAGATGACTCATCAGGCTTTTATTTTTTCATATTTCTTACCCCAATCTGCGCTGGAGTTTAAAGGTCTTACTTCAATAGTAAATTTACAAAAGATTAAATTTTTTCCTCTCTGTCATGTGAATAACTTTTTTTCCAGTAATTCTTGCATTTCTTCTCAATTCATTTTTCAATTCACAAACAGTTCAAGATCTGTATTTTTCTGCCCTAATTTAGTAAATCGCAATAATTAAAACAAAACTACCACACAAGCTTAAAGAACTGTCAAAACGTTGACCCCCAACTACACTAGCGCCGTCAAGCGGGAGGAACGGCGTACGTAGCTGCCATTGTACTAGCATAGGATTTATTTTAATCTTTAATTACGTTTTTATTTTCATATTTGATATTTTAGTGTATGTTTCTAAAACCAGATTATGATTATTTTTTTTGCAAAAACATTTTTAATAAAAAATCCGCAAAAACGTAAAATCTAGTTTTTTAAAAATATCTACAAAACGAAACATGCTAGGTACATACAACCTTATACCAAAAGAAAGGTTGTAACATTTACTACAAAATGCAAAACTAATATACAGGGTGTCCCATTAAAAAATGAGAAAATTTTGTATTTGCAAATAGTGATCACACTGTATATTTTATGGCTAAAAGTAAAAGATATTAAATTATTTAAAAATAACGGTACATTATAAAAGCTTTGACCTATTATTTAAATTTTTATTACCTTGGAAACATAATCCACAATCCTATAAATATTACCATTTTTCTCAATAAAAATGTAAATATTTCGAAAATTATTAACTTTAGGCTTATATTTTTCATATTTTTAAATATTATATTCAAAAATGATTTAATATAGGGTGTTCCTTTAAAAAAAATACAACTTTGGTTCATACCGTCGTTCTCACTCACCCTGTATAATCGAAAATAATAGATACACATTAGTTTTGTTATAAACATTTTTTTGTATATCTCATAGTTTAGCCGCAATTAAAGAAAACCAGAGGTTTGGCGCACCCTGTATATCGACGGTCTAATTCTAATACCCAGTATCTGCAAAAAAACTGAATTTCCGATATTCGCGGCTAACGATTAACAAAACAGTTATCCATCTATACACAAAACTCCGATTTAAACAGAACATTCTAAGAACCTCTAATACCCCGTAAGATGCTGTCCATTAATCACGTGAGGCTCGAAAGGGGGGAGGGGTCCATAAAAGAATCACGAAGTGTCACAATACACGTGATATAGGTGGACTGAAACCTTACCATGTTATCACCAAGGGGGGGGGGGGGGGACAGGTAAAAAATTCCAAAAAAAAACATCACTTGATTAATGGACGATCCCTAACTGAATATCTCTAAAATTGATAAGAAATTCCCCGTATGACATAGTCTATTCCCGATACGGGATATAGGCTATTGATTATATTCAAAATAAGATAGCTAAAAGGAACTACAACGTTAACGGGGTTTTATTATTTCATATGGTCAATGAACATCTATATATGAAAAAACCGCGGAGTGCTACCATTTAAAGGGGTGTGTTTTTGAGAAATGGGCGAATTAGTCCCTGGGCGCAGGTTACATTAGGGTGAGTTCTATGCACTTTCGGTACAAACATATCTACATAAAAATTGTTCCTGGTTAAATTTACTATCTAATATTACTTTTTAAAGTCAATGATACTTTTTTTTACAAAAATATATCCAAAAGAAAAAGCACAAAGAAACCCAAAAGAAAGAAATTTTGTTTTTTGTCCCATAACTTTTGTCCACGAGGATATAGGTATAGACATTGCTTTACAGAAAAAAACCTACATATTATTTCTTCTTTAAAATGTTGTTCAGTAGAGGTAATTAGGGTTTATAGTTTTCGAAATATAATTTTTTAAAGTTCGCCACTCACAGCAATTTTGGGAAATTTTCCTTGTTATTTTGCAAATATTGTTCTGTAACTTTTTTCTACGTAAATTTAGGTATATGCGATGGTACACGTAATAAAAATAGAAATCAATTATCTTTAAAATGGTCTACTGTATAACGTTGTACGACTTTTTTTAAAGAGATTATGGTTTTTCAAGGTTTTATACTTTTAACGATTTTTTATAATATAATATAAAAATAAAATAATATTATTATATTATAATATATTATATATAATATTATATTATATATTATATAATACCTAATATAAAAAAAATATTTTTTACTTTTTTTACGATTATTTTTGAAATTTCTCCTTATAACTTTTTTTCTTGTACATGAATATACTATATATTGCTCAATAAAGAGGGCTTACTTTCTGTTCTTTAAAATGGTGTATCATCTATATTTAAATACATAATGGAAACCGAATGATTCTTTGATATTTTTTTACCTGTATTATTTAAAATTATTTATTTTACAAAAATTACATAAACATTAGTCTTAGAAAACATCACTTTAGTTAAAATTATTTAAACGTGGACATTTAAAATTTTTTCAAAATTAAAGTCCATCTCTTCGTTAGCATTAGCTTCAATATCTTCCTCTGACACCTCAGTTATCTTAAAGTTCCCACAATTAGTACCCATGCACATGCACCTTTTGCAGAATATTGAACAACTAATTTCTATCTTTCTACAACCGCAGTGTTTTGTACATCCTTTGGTACATTTACTGGCTATTTTTTTCAAGCAAAGCTTGTGGTGCAGGAGCTTTGACAGTAAATATTGGAATTAATCTATATTTTGAAGTTTGCCCGACCGAGTCAAGTGGATCCAAAGTATTACCTATAAAAAATAAGATTCAATCATAACACACAATCACATAAAAAAGTTATAATGAGGAATTTAGAAAATAATCCTAAAATCAAAAATCGCTGCAAGTACTTATTACATTTTGAAAAAGCATATCTTATTCAAAAATGATCCTAGAATTTTTTATAATACACCGTTTTAAAGTAAACAGAATAAGCTTTCTGTTTTATTATATAATATATACCTAAATGTAGAAAAAAAAGTTATAATGGGAAATTTAAAAAATAATCGTAAAAAATATAAAAACTCGTTAAAAGTATAAAGTATTAAAAAAGATAACCTCTTTAAAAGAAGTCGTACAACATTATACAGTATTAATAATAGTCTCCCGTTTTATACCGCTCACGTGGCTTTGGGAGTATAGCAGAGTAGTCTGCTATATATAGGGCCTATGGTATACAAGGACACTATACTGTTGTACAGTAGAACATTTTAAAGGTAATTGATTTCTATTCCTCTTACATGTCCCATTGCACATGCCTAAAGTTACGTAAAAAAAAGTTACAGAACAATATTTGCGAAACAACAAGGAAAATTGCCCAAAATTGCTGTGAGTGGCGAACTTTGAAAAATCATATGTCGAAAACTGTAAATCCTAATGACCTCTACCAAACATCATTTTAAAGAGAAAATATGTAAGTTTTTTTTTCTGTGAAGCAATGTCTATACCTATATCCTCGCGGACAAAAGTTATGGGACAAAAAACAACATTTCTTTCTTTTGGGTTTCTTTGTGCTTTTTCTTTTGGATATATTTTTGTAAAAAAAAAGTATCATTGACTTTAAAAAGTAATATTTAGATAGTAAATTTAACCAGGAACAATTTTTATGTTAACGTGTTTGTACCAAAAGTGCATAGAACTCACCCTAATGTAATCTGTGCCCAGGGACTAATTCACCCATTTCTCAAAAACGCACCTCTTTAAATGGTAGCACTCCGCGGTTTTTTTATATATAGAGATTCATTGACCATATGAAATAATAAAATCCCGTTAACGTTGTAGTTCCTTTCTATAGTACATAATCAATAGCAATATTGCTGTAATTTTTATACGAATATTTTTAAAGATACAGGGTATTGTAAAAAACAGAAAAAACCTCTTGACAGATACGAGCTATTAGAATTAAACCGTCGATATGCAATCTCAAATGTGATTTTTTTTTATTCCATTTATTAAAATACATAATACAATGTTGTTCTGAAGCTATTTCCTTGTGGCATTTTTTATGATTAACTATTTTAATGGGAAATAAGCCATAATTAAATTGAAAAAAATAATTTTATTAACGTCGTTTTCATATTTTGTTTTTGTTTCATATGAATATATGATTAATATTTTATATTTTGACAACGACATCCGATTTGGGCGTCGAAACGTTAATAAAATTATTTTTTTCAATTTAATTGTGGCTTATTTCCCATCAAAATAGTTAATTACATAATACAAATATACAAAAAAAAAATACATTAAAAAACCAAGAGCCATAGCTATGGGGCCGTTCAAGTATTACGTAACGTAGATTGGGAGTGGGGCCAAAAATCTTCAAAAATTGCGTTACGCAATAGTTAAACGCCATTAGAGTGCGTTACGTAGGGGGAGGGGTCAAACATCTTCAAAAATCGCGTTACGTATGCTGGTTTTGTGGTAACATAATTATATTAATAACAGATTACATAACTAAAACTTTTTAGACTACTTTACACTGAAGGTTAAGCTTTTCTATATAAATTCCTTAAAGAATTGTATAAAATTACAATGATTAAAGTATTAAATTATTAAAGAATTGTATTCAATTAAAGCTATCTATTGTAGTAGTTAGTAAGAAGTAACTCTTTTAATTCAGTTTTAAATCTTTCTAGCCTGCAGTCTTCGATATTTGTGGGTAACTTATTATACAAAATCAGACCACTTTAGTATATTATACTGCTTTGTGCACCAGTAGTTCGCATTCTTACGGTTTGAAAACTACCTCTCTGTCTGGTATTATGGTCATGCACATATTCTATACGTCTAAGAGTAATATTTGTAAGTGTTTGAGAAAGCTTAATTTTATGAATGAATATACAAACTTGTAAAATGTATAGTGACTCTAAGAATTCCTCTCAGATAGTACCTACACGTCGTCAGTTGGATGAAGTCTTGATAGTTGAAATATAATATGTTTCACAGCCTTGTTCTGTAACACCATGAGAGGATGTAGCTGTTTTTGATTTGTATTACTCCAAACGATAGTTAGATATTATGACAAATGTGAATTTATTAAAGATTGATAGATCACTTTAAGCTGAGGGATACTTAATAAATTTCGCAATGCTTCCAAGCATGCCCACTGCTCGAGCTATTTTTTGATACGTGTTCAATATCGGTGCCGCCCAAAATCCCGACGGTCAAAACACCGACAGCCAGAATCCCGACTGGCCAAAATCCCGACATGCAACAATCCACGCATAAGTAAAAATTCCGACTTTTGTTTATTACACCCGTGTTGAGCTGCCCCCCCCCCCCACTTGCAAAAATTAAAAAACAAATAGCCCTGATTTATGAGCTCTCATATTCCGCAAACTAAAAATTTTGAGCTCGTTCCACTGAGCAGGAATTTAATACCCTAGTGGGGGGGGGCTGAGTGAGCCCCCCCCCACTACTTAAAAATAGGAATATTGAATCGGTTTTTGCGACAGAATTACGAGCTATTTATGAGCTCTTGAAATTATGTACTTTCGATTTTTGAGCTCATCCCCTTCACCCCCAAACAACCCTTTAATTGATTTAACTTAAGAGAAAGATGCTGAGAAAACTTAAAATATATCGTATTGCGGATATACTTCATATAGCTTATATACTCTAAGAATAAACTATTAAATCAAGAGCATTTCGATTATTGAGCTACAACCCCTTCGCAAGAAAACCACCCTATCTTCCCGGCTTAAGAGAAAGTTGTACTTAAAATGCATTAAACTAATTATTTGGCGACTACATATCATTTAATAATTTATAACCTTCCAAATTACGCTCATTTAGATCAGTAAATTGCAATTTATTTTGTATAGTGCAGTCACTGAAGGTAAAAATCAACGATTACCTTCAATTTCGGTGAACCTTCATCGATTTTCACGAAAATTGGTCAGTAGTTAGAGGATACGTCAAGAAACAAAGGTGACATGGTACCACCTTGCGCCTTTACCCTGAGGATGGATACCGCCCCTTCTCGGGGGTGAAAATTATTTTATAAAAAATAAATGCACAAATCAATAAAAGAACAAATTAAAAGCAAAATTCATTATATAAAGTTAATAAAATAAGTCAATACTTTTTAAGTTATTAAAGATCAAAAATTTTAATTATTTGTGAAAAAAATGCATGTTTTGGAGAGGTTTTTTGTAAATCACTGAAAAACTTTAAGTTTTTACAAAAAAGTTAATAATAGTTTAATTCGTATAGCTTATATTCTAAGAATAAACTCTTAAATCACGCGTCTTTCGATTATAGAGCTACAACCCCTTCGCAAGAAAACGACCCCATATTCCCAGCTTAAGAGAGAGTTGTTCTTAAAATAATTTAAATTAATTATTTTTCGACTACATATCGTTTAATAATTTATGAGCTTGCAAAATATACGCATCTCAATTATTGAATTGCCATTTTCTTTCTATAGTGCAGTCACTGAAGGTAAAAATCAACTATTACCTTCGATTTCGCTAAATCGCCATTTATTTTCACGAATTGACAATAACAACTTGGGGTTTTAGCCTGGGGTATATGTCACCCCTTCTCGGGAGTGAAAATTACTTTATTAAAAATAACCCCACAAATCGAGAGAGGGACAAATTGTAAGCAAAATTTGTTATATAATGTGATTAAAATAAATCAATACTTTTTGAGTTATTAAAGATCAAATATTTTAATTTTTGGAAAGAAAATGCATGCTTTAGAGCGATTTTTCATAAATGACTCAAAAACTGTAAGTTTTTACAAAAAAGTTTTCATCACTAAAATTGAAGCTAATAAAAAATATAATAAATTGCTTACTTGAAAAACCCTTTAATGTTAATTTAAAGTAAGTTATTGGTAATTAAATGTATATTTTTTTCCGCAACTGTTCAAATCTAAGGGTTCAAGCTTAAATAACGGGAAAGAGATGCATTTTATAACACTTAGGTACTAAATACTTGTCAAAGTACTTAGAAAAACCTATGAAAAATAAGATCCAGAAAAAGTTGATAGTATCAAAATCCGCTCACCAATTTTCGTGAAAATGAATGGAGATTTACCGAAATCGAAGGTCATAGTTGATTTTTACCTTCAGTGACTGCACTATAGAAAGAAAATGGCAATTCAATAATTGAGATGCGTATATTTTGCGAGCTCATAAATTATTAAACAATATATAGTCGACAAATAATTAATTTAAATTATTTTAAGTACAACCCTCTCTTAAGCCGGGAATATGGGATGGTTTTCTTGCGAAGGGGTTGTAGTTCAATAATCGAAAGGGGCGTGATTTTAGAGTTTATTTTTAGAATATAAGCTATACGAATTAAACTACTATTAACTTTTTTGTAAAAACTTACAGTTTTTTAGTGATTTACAAAAAACCTCTTCAAAACATGCATTTTTTTCACAAATAATTAAAATCTTTGATCTTTAATAACTTAAAAAGTATTTACTTATTTTATTAACTTTATATAATAAATTTTGCTTTTAATTTGTTCTTTTATTGATTTGTGCAGTTATTTTTTATAAAATCATTTTCACCCCCGGGAAGGGGCGGTATCCACCCTCAGGGTAAAGGCGCAATGTGGTACCATGTCACCTTTGTTTCTTGACGTATCCTCTAACCACTGACCAATTTTCGTGAAAATTGATGAAGGTTCACCGAAATTGAAGGTAATCGTTTATTTTTACCTTCAGTGACTGCACTATACAAAATAAATTGCAATTTACTGATCTAAATGCGCGTAATTTGGAAGCTTATAAATTATTAAATGATATGTAGTCGCCAAATAATTAGTTTAACGCATTTTAAGTACAACTTTCTCTTAAGCCGGGAAGATAGGGTGGTTTTCTGGCGAAGGGGTTGTAGCTCAATAATCGAAATGCTCTTGATTTAATAGTTTATTCTTAGAGTATATAAGCTATAGGAATTATATTCGCAATACGATATATTTTAAGTTTTCTCAGCATCTTTCTCTTAAGTTAAATCAATTAAAGGGTTGTTTGGGGGTGAAGGGGATGAGCTCAAAAATCGAAACTATATAATTTCAAGAGCTCATAAATAGCTCGTAATTCTGTCGCAAAAACCGATTCAATATTCCTATTTTTAAGTAGGGGGGGGGGGGGCTGACTCAGCCTGGGGTATTAAATTCCTGCCCAGTGGAACGAGCTCAAAATTTTTAGTTTGCGGAATATGAGAGCTCATAAATAGCTCATAAATCAGGGCTATTTGTTTTTTAATTTTTGCAAGTGGGGGGGGCAGCTCAACACAGGTGTTTAATACTTTTAATACAAAATACTTTTGTTTAGTAACAAAAAATAAAAAACATGGCCATAAACAAAAAACAGGAAATAAATGTAATTATATATTAAAAAGAAACTTATCAAACCTGTCGGTGTTCTGACGTGTCGGGATGTTGGGGTAGACCCGTTCAATATATGCTGTTCGCATGTCAGTCGATTATCAATGTACATATAAGCCAAAGTATTTGGTAACATTTTTTTTACGAATTTAATTTTCAATTTACTTTTCACAGAAAAGTGCTTATTAAAAAAAATCTCGCATTCTAACGTTTTTCTCTAGTATATGTTCTTAAATGTCTTTTCAAATCAGATGTGTGACTAAATTGCTTAAAACAAATTTCACGCTTGTGAGGTATGCACTTTCAAATGTTTTTTTAAACTATTTGCTTGATTAAATTGCTTATCACAAATTTCACACTGATAAGGTGTTTCACCAGTGTGCACTCTCAAATGGTTTTTTAAATTACCTGCTGTACTAAATGATTTATCACAAATTTCACATTTGTGAAGCTTTTCTCCAGTATGTGTAATCAAATGTGCTTTCAAATTACTTGTTTGACGAAATTGCTTATCACAAATTTCACACTTGTGAGGTCTTTCGTCAGTATGCACCATCAAATGTTTCGACAAATCACCAGTAGTACGACACTGATAAAAACAAATTTCACACCTGTGAGGTTTTTCTCCAGTGTGAACTGTGACGTGAGTAGTAAGTTGACCTTTTTTAGCAAACCGTTTTGAACAAACTTCACACTGATAAGGTTTTTGCCCAGTGTGTAACTTTAAATGTACTTTCAAATTATGTGCTGTAATGAACTGCTTAGAACAAATTTCACACTTGTTAAGTGCTTCTCCGGTGTGAACTGTCATGTGAGCAGTTAAATGAACTTTTTGAGTAAACCGTTTTGAACAAACTTCACACTGATAAGGTTTTTCTCCAGTGTGCACTCTCAAATGTTTTTTTAAACTACATTTTTCTGTAAATTGCTTATCACAAAATTCACACTTGTGAGGTTTTTCTCCTGTATGCATTCTCAGATGTTTTTTTAAAGCACCTCCTACACCAAATTGCTTAAAACAAATTTCGCACTTATAAGGTTTTTCCCCGGTGTGCACTCTCAAATGTACTTTCAATTGATTTGTTCTAATAAACTGCTTAGCACAAACTTCACACTTGTGAGGTTTTTCCCCAGTGTGCAATCCCATGTGATCTTTCAAGCTAGTTTTCCCGGAAAATTGTCTAAAACAAATTTCACACTTGTATGGTTTTTCCCCAGTGTGCACTCTCAAATGTGTTTTTAATCCATGTGCATGACTAAACAGTTTAAAACAAAATTCACACTTATGAGGTTCTTCACCAGTGTGAACTGTCATGTGAAAAGTTAATTGAAATTTGTGAACAAACTGTTCTAAACAAATTTCACACTTGTAAGGTTTTTCTCCCGTATGCAGCCTCAAATGTTTTTTTAAACTACTTCCTTTACTAAATTGCTTTAAACAAATTTCACACTTATGAGGTTTTTCTCCCGTATGTACTTGTAAGTGTTTTTTTAAAGTACCTGTTTCACTGAATTGCTTAAAACAAATTTCACATTTGTATGGTTTTTCTCCAGTGTGCACTCTTAAATGTGTTTTCAAATGAACTGCTTCACTAAACCGCTTAAAACAAATTTCACATTCGTGGGGTTTTTCTCCAGTGTGCACTTTCAAATGTACTTTCACAGCACCTGCTTGACTAAACTGCTTATTACAAATTTCACACTTGTGAGGTTTTTCTCCAGTGTGCACTCGCAAATGTAATTTTAAACCAGATACATTCCTAAATTGCTTAAAACAAATTTCACACTTGTGAGGTTTTACTACTCCAGTGTGCACTTTCAAATGTGTTTTCAAATTACTTGTTTTTTTAAATTGCTTAAAACAAATATCACACTTGTGAGGTGTTTCTTCAGTATGCACACTCATATGCATTTTCAAATTACCTGCTATGCTAAATTGCTTAAAACAAATTTCACACTTGTGAGGTTTTTCTCCAGTGTGTACTCTTAAATGTGTTTTTAAACTAAATGCTTCACCAAATTGCTTAAAACAAATCTCACACTTGTGAGGTTTTTCTCCAGTGTGCTTTCTCAAATGCATTTTCAAATTACCTGCTATGCTAAATTCCTTAAAACAAATTTCACACTTGTATGGTTTTTCTCCACTATGCACTCTTAAATGCAGTTTTAATTGATATGGTGAATTATACGACTTATAACAAATTTCACACTTTAAAGGTTTATTTCCGTTGTGAACTGTCATGTGAGGAATTAATCGATCTTTTTGAGGAAACCGTTTTGAACAAATATCACACTGATAAGGTTTTTCTCCAGTGTGCACTAGCAAATGTCTTTTTAAACCAACTGCTTGACTAAATTGCTTAAAACAAATTTCACACTTGTGTGGTTTTTGTCCAGTATGTACTCTCGAATGTCTTGTCAAAGCACTTGCACAAATAAACTGTTTTGAACAAATTTCACATTTATAAGGTCTTTTTCCAGTCACAACTTTCTTCTTTTTATTTGATGTTTTTCCTTCAGCATGTGGATTCCTAGAATTTTCTTCGTTAGATGAATGTTGAGTATTTGTCTCTATAACGGCCATCTTGTTCTCTTGGATATGATCTAAAAATCAAACTGACTATAATAGTGTAGGAAACAGAGGTTGAACCTTGCAAAATGGACACAAGTCCGGTTTTATTTTTTTTTTTGGTATATCAAGGGGTGCTTATTATGCGACTAACTTTTTCTTAAAAAATTTCGCACCGGAACCCCCCTTTTCACCCCTTTAACGGGGGTAATTTGTGATTTTTGCGGAACGTAGCCCTTCCTGTACCTTTTGCAAAAAATTTCTTTTATAGAAATATGAAGAGGACTATATTTTCTGCAATTTATTTCCAAGAGCATATGTCTATCACCCACCGCTTAGTGGGGGTGGGGCCCCAAAGTTGACAAGTTTTTAAAAAAGATGTTTAAAAAAATATTTTTCCCTAACTTTAAAAAAACCCCTTTTTATACCATCTGAACCGTTAATGATAGAGTAAAAAGACTTTCAGCGATTACCCATGTACTGGTGCTATTTACAAATTTGTATAATGCACCCCCATTTTTCCCCGGAACCACCCAAAAAACGAAGAATTAATAAAGAAAGTGATTTTCTTGGAATCCTTCACACACAATGCCCTTTATTAATATACTTCAAATATCATTTTGTGCACGTTACTATTACCCATGCATGGACACCAAAAGCGATTTCCTAGTGCAACCCCTGTAGCCAAAAAATAAATAAATAAAATGGGGGTGAAAAAAATTTATTTTGCTTTTTGATCCATATGGGCATATGCTTCATCAATAGTGTTTTTCAAAAAAATATATGGTTATTACAACATCCCTGCGGAAACCACCCCTATCCTTAAAAATATACTGCAGAAACTACCCCTATCCCTTGGCGAGCATGTTTTTACGATTTTCTCATTACCTATGCATTCTTTTTAAACCAAACTTATACAAGGTTAAAGACCACTATTTACTCTAAAAATTAAGCTCCATTCATTTTTTTCGTATAAGCAACCGTTACGGCACAAAGGCGCCGTAAACCTTAGATATGCTTTGGCGGGCTCCAGTTTTTGTTTTTTTTTTCGTCACCTGTTCGTTTATGCTACCTTAATAGCACAATATTCACCCTTAAGTGGTCGCTAAGCACTGGCGGATCCAGGGAGGAGTGATGGGGGCGATCCCCCCTCTCAGTGATAGTATATTTAAAGATTATAAAAATATTCATTTATTTTTATAGAAATTTAACCAATTGGCACCCCCCTGTTAACGATGCTGGATGCGCCACTGTCGCTAAAGCATAAAAACTACGCCATTCTTATAAAAATAATAATATAATATAAGTATTTCTTTATAATCTTTAAGGAGGGGGTATGGTTTGAAATCAACATATCAAGCACATTTTTGTGAATTTTTTTCGAAGCTTTGGTACAAATATTTTATTTTTAAATTAAATAAGCATATTAAGTACAATTCAAAGAATGCTTAGAAAAAAATTCAATCGAAAATATTGGAAAATAAGCCATTGGTGACAAATTTTGACAGGCAGCTCACAAAGGAATGGATTTTGCGGTGGACATCAGAACTCGTCACTCGATCATACGAAACAAAAAATTCAAAAAGATTTAATTAGCTTATGAGTTTCACGAGGTCACAACGTCGAGTTTTTTTATTTTTAATGATTTTTGAATATTTGGTATCACTCAAAATTCAAAAAAAATGAAATTTTTAGTAAAAATTTTGTGAAAATCAACAGACTTATTATTGTTGAACAAAAAATAAGCAAAAAAAGAAAAATATCTCGACGTTGTTACCTCATGAAATGTCTAAGGAAAATATGTGCAAAATATCAGGTAGATCGGCCCAGTAGTTTTTTAGTTACAATGTCCACCGCATTTGAAAAAGCAGTTTTGAGAAAAATGCGTTTAAAGTTTTGACAACTGCATCTTCATCTTCTTATTTGTCTGCCAAATCGTAAAGTGATGCACATTGGAATATGTTTTTTAAATCGAGGAGTAATCTACAAAAGAGAAGGCAAACAGTTGTTTAACGTTTCTCACTACGCTCAAGCGTGCTGGCGCGAAGCCGCGGCAACGCGAGTCGAAGGTAGGCATATTCAACACCCTGTATCTCTGGTAATTTTACTCCGATTATTTTGAAATTTTCAGAGAGTAGTCTTGAAAGTATGCACTTTTATTTGAAATAATAAAAAAAATTAAATATTTCAAACCATACCCCCCCCTTAAATATAATATCACTTGGTTTGAGGGGGGGTGATCGCCCCCATCACCCCTTCCTGGATCCGCCAGTGCTTAGCTACCACTGGAGGGTGAATAGTGTGCTATTAAGGTAGCATTAATGCAATAAAATGCGTGTAGGTGGCGAAAATAAGCAAAAATTGATTTTGGGCCACCACTGTGGCTTTGGGGCGCAAAGAATGTAAAATGTGCATAGGTCATAATTTGTAGGTTACACTGTGTTGTTTTATTTTACATAAGTACTTTATTAATAAAACGAACAGGTGACGAAAAAAAAAACAAAAAGTTTACGGCGCTACTGTACCGTAACGGTTGCTTATACGAAAAAAATGAATGACTTAATTTTTAGAGTAAATAGTGGTCTTTAACCTTGTATAAGTTTCGTTTAAAAAGAATGCATAGTTAATGAGAAAATCGTAAAAACATGCTCGCCAAGGGATAGGGGTAGTTTCTGCAGTATATTTTCAAGGATAGGGGTGGTTTCTGCAGGGATGTTGCAATAACCATATATATTTTTGAAAAACACTATTGATGAAGCATATGCCCATATGGATCAAAAAGCAAAAAAAAAAAATTTTTTTCAACCCCAAATTTTATTTATTTTTTTTTTTTGGCTACAGGGGTTGCACTATGAAATCGCTTTTGGTTTCCATGCATGGGTGCACAAAATGATATATGAAGTATATTAATAAAGGCCGTTGTGTGTGAAGGATTCCAAGAAAATCACTTTCTTTATTAATTCTTCTTTTTTTTTGGATGGTTCCGGGGAAAATGGGGGTGCATTATACAAATTTGTAAATAGCACCGGTACATGGGTAATCGCTGAAAGTCTTTTTACTCTAGCATAAACGGTTCAGATGGTATAAAAACGGGGTTTTTAAAATGTAACAACCTGTAATTAAAAAAAGGGCAATTACCCTTAAGTGAAACCTATACCAAAAAATCAGTCACTTATTTGTGAATAATTTCCGCAGGATTACTTCTTAATTTCCATTACAGTTAGGGAGAAATAATTTTTTTTAAAAACATCTTTTTTAAAAACTTGTCAACTTTGGGGCCTCAGGGTGATAGACATATGCTGTTGGAAATAAATCGCAGAAAATATAGTCCTCTTCATATTTCTATAAAAGAAATTTTTTGCAAAAGGTACAGGAAGGGCTACGTTCCGCAAAAACCACAAAGTACCCCCTTTAAAGGGGTGAAAAGGGGGGTTCCGGGGCGAAATTTTTAAGAAAAAGTTAGTCGCATAATAAGCACCCCTTGATATACCAGAAAAAAAAAATAAAACCGGACTTGTGTCCATTTTGCAAGGTTTAACCTCTGTTTCCTACACTAATAATATAAATATTTGAGGGCAAAAGAAAATGAATTTAACCTTTTTCTTGACAATGTAATAAAGTAACATTTTTATTTTAGGTCCTAGGCGAGTTTTACATCACTTGAGACGCATTATGTTACTCACATTTTGTACTAATAACATAAAACTGTCCCTAGATAGCAATGTATTTTTTTTATTACCGATTTCTAATAACTTCTAATTTATGCCATCTGTCACCTGTTGCATTTTTGAGAAGGTTCTCCACTATTTTTACAAACTTTTAATTTTTCATACGAAATAGTGTGTTTTAAAATTTTAAAATATTCCTGAGGCCGCTTAAATAGTCCAATTTTAATTCTGTAAAGTACATTAGATGTAATGTACTTTTGTTCGGATACAATTAGCGTCTCTTTGCAAAGATTCAAAAATTTATTGACTACGTTTACAAAAATTTTTTTTTGGATTGTAGCAAGTCAATTTGATATATATAAAATATATAAGATATAAGATAATGTGTATATACAAATAATATATATAGAAATATAAATACATTCACGCACATTCACAAAATGAAACATCGGAAAACATAGTGAGTAATATTCATGTCCATGATACTGCTTTAAAATGATCAAAATATTCACTAACAGTAAAAGCAAATCTCAGAAGATATTTTTTCAGAATGACTTTAAATTTATTGATTGTAAGGTTTTTAAAATCCTGAGGTAGGACATTATATATGTTACAGTCAATAGAGTTTTTTTGTGATTTATTCAAACGATATTTGACTGTTCTGATATTATTGGCACCTCTTGTGCTGTAATTATGCAAGTCAGACTGTTTAATTAAAGTATCTGCAGTTTTGTTGTTTCCACGAGAACATTGTATAACCATAGTGTTGGCAAGGGCATTATTTTATACATATTTAATATATAATGGTTTGCAAGAAAGATTCCAAGTAACCAACTTTTGCAATTATTCTAATTGCTTTTTTTTGCAATTTAAACATTGTTAGTGAATTGCAAGAGTTTCCCCACAAAACAACGCCATAGCTTAAAAACGAATGGAAAAGAGAAAAGTAAATTGTTCTTAAGGTTGTAACGGTCTCAAATTCATCGTCTTAAAAATATTCAGTTCCGGCCCTGTGTTGACGAGGAGTTGTATGGAGGCGTCGGGCTGCGAAATCTTTTTGTTTAGATCCTACAATATGCGGTGACCTAATAAGTGCACGTGTATATTTTCGGCTTACTTTCAAAGCAAATTAATAGCTTTTTGAGTCGAAAGTCGAAAGTGTTTATTTAATAAATTCCATTCGTAGAGATAACGTCTTTATTGTCGATAAAACTCTTAAGAGTTGGGTTCTCAGATTTGACCGTTGAGTCTGAGCTAAGCAATTTCTTCGCGGGCATGAAAAGTCTGTTTACGGAGAATCAGCGTTTTTCGATTGGATAATAAGAATGATTATGACATCAGTAGGATGGTCTTAGAAAGATACCCTGGTTTTTTATTGGATAAAACTGTCTGATGTTTATTAGAATGGGAGGTGAATTCTTTTTTTGAGAGAAGGAACCGGCTCAGAAACTGATAGAAGAGAGTCAACATCGAGCACTGAAGGTGTACAGTCATAGACCGATGTGGTCTAGGAGACAGTTTTTTGTTTTGTGAGGTGTAGTGATTCTCGATTCAGTATGTTTTCTTAGTTAGAAAACAAACGTTGATTATAGTGATTACCACGAGAGTATGTTCTGGGTCTAGTTGTCTAGTGTATTAAAAAGAATAGCTTCATTATGTTGTTCTTAAGAAGAAATAAATACAAGTTAGCGGAACGAGTTTCTCCAACTTCATAATAAGATAAAAACACTCATTTTTTTAACAAAATTTGTACTATGTTCAAATGAACAGTGCCTACAATGTTCCAATGTGGAATGTTCTATAATAATCAACCATTAGCAGTTACTTTTTTTGCTACTAAAACAAAAACTTTGGAATTCTGTTCTCATACTATAAAATGCTGTGAATTAGTACTATAACTCAAACATTTGTAAAGTGATAAGTGAAATGTGTTGAACAACAACAGTTCCAGCTGAGCTAAACCAGATCTATGTAGCTCTAATCATCACTGCAGTCCAGGTCATCAGGTACTCATAATAAACTGTTTATTTTTTTCTTCTTCGAACAATCGTAATCGCGAAAGACTTAATTTTACCAAAATCATTTCAATTCATTTTTATTTTTTATTTTTTTTTTATAAACAACTATTATGTTATAACTTTTTCCACCTACCTCTACCGAAAGTATACTTTTCCGGACCTGATTGTAGGGAGCAAAGTTGTACTTTTCCTCCCTAGGGAGGAAAAGTAAAAGTGACGTCATCGTATTTCATTCATTAAATATAACTTATTGACGCCCTGTACAATATATATTTTCTATTACGTAAGTATGTTTTACACATACAGCGTTATGTCAAATACTTTTTTGTTTAACAGTCTAGGCTTTTGTTTTCATTCACGTTACACAAATGACGCCCTCTCGTGAAGCCTTATTCTTTTTGTTTTTTGTTCGTTTTTTGATACATAAAAATAACACTTGCATTGTCATGCCAATTCTTTTGTTCTAGTTTTTTTTGTACATGTAAATGATATTTTCCACGTACTGATCTATGGCTCATTGCTGTCTTAAGGAGTCTGTACAGAGATCTTGATTCATTGTAAATTTTGAAAAAGATGTGCAAATAGAAATAATACATGGTATTTTTGATTATGTGAATATGAAAAGAGAAATTCCAAAGGTTAACGAAACTAATAACTACTAGATTTCAATTTCAATTTCGACAGTAAATTTTGAGTTTGAATATTTGTTTTTGTAGAATTTTTCGCAATATTTTAAGAGTATATAAGTAGTTCAAAATGGAATCCTCTGTGGTTCAATATTTGAAAAATGACGAAATTGACTATGAATTATTTATACGAGGGGTTAAGACTAAGAAAAATCTTAGTGATAAAAAGACAATGCTTCGTAAATTACTTAGTAAAAATGCCAGTATCGATTTAGATGAAAATAGGTTAACATTCAATGACGAGAGGAAGCAGATAGATGCAACCACCGTTGATGTTCGTAGTTTAGTTGGAGAGTTCGAGGGTGATGTTAGAGATTCAGTTTATCGTAGGGCAAAGGCTCACCTTACTCACTTATCTCTTAGAATAGCTAGGTTACCTGTAGAGTTTGAGGAAAAAGAGGAGTATAAGGCAGAGGCGTCTGCAGATTGTTTTCTTTTAGAAGGGCAATTAGATGATAAAATCGTTTCTGATGGGCCATCTGTTTCTTCGAATGTGATTCCCTCACAACCGGTTGTAAATATTCCAACTCCAGTCGTTCAGGTGTCGCATTCTATTAATTTAGTCGATTGGAACATTAAATTTAATGGAGATTCCAAAGGAGTTTTCAATTTTTTGGAGAAGATTAGAGACCTGGCTGAATCCCGTAATATAGGACAAGAGGTTCTTTTCCGATCAGCTGTTGAGTTATTTACAGGTAGCGCTGCTGTGTGGTTCATGAGTGTTCGCAGTACCGTTTCTTCATGGAACGAATTGGTTGTTCTTTTGAAGGCTACGTTTCTACCACAAGATTACGACGAGGATTTATGGAACCAGATTTAATCCAGGAAGCAGAAGAAAAATGAGTCGTTTGCTTTATTTAAGGCACAGGTTATGTCCTTGGCAAAACGGCTGACGGTCCAGCCTTTGGAGAAAACTATTGTGAAACACTTGAGGCAAAATATTATCCCCGAATATATTCCGTTGATTGCATTAGTCGATACCAATACTGTTGAAGAATTGTCTGCTATGATTCGTAAACTAGAGAATAATGTGGTTGTGCCTAGTGTTAAGAAGGAAACGTCCGTCGCTTATGTGAATCATGAGTCCCCGGGTCCCTCTAGAAAAGCCAATGTTCCTACCGGGAAAGCAAATTTTAAAAATAATGACGATCGCTCAGCTTCGCGAAATTCCGAGGCGAAGAACCCGAGTAAAAGTACTTCAAATACATCGAAGATGGTCGTTTGTTTTAATTGCCGAAAACGCGGACACGGTTTCAACGAATGTAAACAGAGATTCGACAGATATTTTTGTGTTCGGTGCGGTGCAGATGATGTCACGGTAAAGACATGCACGAATTGCGTTAAATCTCCAAAAAACGAATAAACAACGCCCCTAAGTTCGGTAGGAGTGTTCACAATAAAATTTCAAACTCCGAACATACATGTTATGCGGCCGATAGTAGATTTCAAAAAATTTTGATGTCTGATTGGTATAAGTGGCTAGGTAAAGTAAAAAATTTCTAAAAACAGTCGTCAGCATTGTCTCCGGTCATCGCTTCAAAGCCATTCGATAACAGACCTTACTTGGAGGTCCAGATTCTTTCGCAAACCTTTACACTTTTATTAGATACAGGTTGTTCCACCACTGTAGTAGGATCTAAGGGATTAGATTTTCTTGAGAGAAACAACATTGAGATCGATTTATCGTGTAGTCAGAACGTATCTTTAGCCGACGGATCGAGTAAAAAAGTTTCTGGTATTGTAGATTTACCGTTTGTGGCGAATGGAGTTTGTCATGTGATCAGTTGTCTCGTAGTGCCATCGCTACCAATAAATTTTATTCTAGGAAGTAACTTTATTTCAAAATTTTCTTTAGCGATAAATTTCGAACAAAATAGGTGGAGTGTCAGAAATCCCTTTTGCGAGATAGTAACTTCAAAACCTGAAAGCGATGTTTTGTTCTCACAATCTTTGTGCTCGATTGATTCTCTTGCCGCCGAGTTAAGACCTTTAGCTGATGCTGTCATCCATAGTTTTCAGGAGGTAGACAAAAAGAATGGAATAGGAAGAACAGATAAGATCAAAATGACTATTGATACCGGCGATGCGAAACCTTTTCGACAACGTCCTTTTCCTATGTCGCCATACATGTCTGATATTTTAAAACGTGAATTAGATGAGATGCTCAAACTTAAAGTTATAGAACCGAGTAACAGTCCTTGGTGTAGTCCAGTCCTGCTCGTAAAAAAAAAGACAGGTGAATTTAGATTTTGTTTTGATGGCAGGAATCTTAATGAAGTTACTCGTCATGACACATATCCTCTCCCCAATATCGACCGAATTTTGTCACTGTTGCGTAACGCTAAATATATCAGTTCTATAGATTTGAAAAAAGCCTTTTGGCAGATCCCTCTTGATTCATCTTCTCGGGAAAAAACTGCTTTTGCTGTTGTTGGTCGTGGATCGTTTCAGTTTACCGTAATGCCTTTCGGTCTTTGTAATAGTGCTCAAACCCAACAAAGATTAGTAGATCAGATTTTTGGTCCAGAATTCGAACCTTTTATTTTTACTTATTTGGATGATATCATTGTTTGTTCTTCCACTGCTGAGGAACACATTGCCTTGTTAGGAAAGTTCGAGATAAACTAAAGGATGCTAACCTTACAATAAACGTGGAAAAATGTGAATTTTTCAAAACAACTTTGAAGTATTTAGGCTATATCGTTGGTGATAACTCTCTCCGGTCGGACCCCGACAAAATTTCGACTATGGTTAATTATCCCCGTCCAACTAACACAACGGAGATTAAACGTTTTATTGGTCTTTGTTCTTGGTATAGACGTTTCGTCAAAGATTTTTCTACCCTTGTTTCTCCCATCAATGATCTTTTGAAAGGAGAGAAAAAGAAAGAACCTATAGTTTGGACATCAGAAGCTGAGAATGCTTTTATCGCCATAAAGGAAGCTTTAGTATCTTCCCCAGTTTTAGTACAACCCGTTATTCTCGCCCTTTCACTATTCAGTGTGACGCAAGTAACACCGGTCTAGGAGCCGTATTGACTCAAGAAATAGACGGTGGAGAAAAGGTGATTTCTTATGCAAGTCGGTCATTGACAAGAGCAGAACGTTCGTATGGAACCACCGAGAAGGAGGACCTTGCTGCTTTGTTTGCTGTTGAAAAATTTCGTCCTTACGTGGACGGTGTTGAATTTACTCTCATCACTGACCATTTTTCGTTGTTATGGCTTAGAAATTAAAAAAAAATCCCACAGGTCGTTTAGCTCGTTGGGCTATGCGTCTCAAACAGTTTGATTTCCGAATCGTCCATCGTAAAGGAGCATGCCATAAGGTGCCTGATGCACTTAGTAGGATTCATGAGAATGATCAAATTGCTTATCTTGAAATTGATGCTGATCGCATCGATCCTTGGTACGATGATTTGCGTACAAAAATTTTGTCTAACCCAGAAAGTTTTCCACAGTGGAAAGTAGAGAACGACCTCATATATAAATTTATTCCGGCTTGTCTTCCTTTTAATTCAAATTTAATCGAGTGGAAAGTCCTAGTTCCCAAACCTCAACGTGAGGATGTTATTAGTTCGTGTCATGATCCTGCAACTTGTGCCCATCCTGGCGTCTATAAAACTCTTGCTCGAATCCAAGAAAATTATTACTGGCTGAAACTGCGAAAAGATGTTGTTAAATATGTCCGTGACTGCAAAACGCGTGGAGCACAAAAAGCACCTAATATGGCGCAAATGGGTAAAATGGGTAAAGAGAAAAAAGCCGAATACCCATGGCAAATTATCGCCGTTGACTTAATAGTACCATGTACCATTATCTGGAAATTATTACGGTCAAATACCCCATGATCTTGTTGATATAGAAATTCTACCGGGTGATCGCGACAGTTACGCTTCCGAGGTCAAAGGTTTAAAAGAAGTTTTCACGGCCGTGCGTAAAAATTTGTCTCGTGCATATGAGCGAAATGCAAAAACATATAATTTGCGTAAACGTGACGTACAGTTTAACGTTGGCGATCAAGTTTGGAGAAAAAATATGGTTTTATCTAGCGCTCCGAAACAATTTATGGCAAAATTGGCTCCCAAATATATTCTGTGTACCATAATTAAAAAACTATCCCCTTTAGTGTACGTTCTAAGGAATCCAGATGGATCGAATGCTGGAAATTGGCACATGAAAGATTTAAAAGCTTATCATTCGGCTAATGTTTCGTCAGATGATTCAGATTTGTCCGATGCGGAATAGAAATGTGTGTTCCATTATTACAGGGTGATATGAACCAACTTTAAATATAATTTTTTTGATATTTTTGATTTTTATTTATTAGGTCTGGATCCCGCGTATGAAAAAAAAGTTGATTAATAGCAAGCTGAAAATTTGTTAATAGCTTAAGGGTGTCTAGTCGGACAAACTTTGATATATCGGAACACTGGAACAGGGGAAGTTTTAATTGTGGAACAGGTTAAAAATTTGGAGGGGCCAGACCACGAAAACGGCACATGTATTTTGTCCTACAGAACAGACTTAAACTCTTCGAACAGAGATTAAACTCTCATGCAAAAATCAGATTGCTATTTATCACCAAATGGGCGTTTTAATGAGTGGAGCATGTAGAATATGTAAAATGACAGGAATTATGACAGGTGATAAATAGCAGTCTGATTTTTGCATGAGAGTTTAATCTCTGTTCGGAGAGTTTAAGTCTGTTCTGTCGGACAAAATAAATGTGCCGTTTTCGTGGTGTGACCGTTCCAAATTTTTAACCTGTTCCACAATTAAAACTGCCCCTGTTCCAGTGTCCCCATATATCAAAGTTTATCCAACTAGACACCCTTAAGCTATTAACAAATTTTCAGCTTGCTATTAATCAACTTTTTTTTCATACGCGGGATCCAGACCTATATAGCACAGGTGCGTAAAGTTTTTTTGAGAAATAATTTTTTTGTTTTGTGCACCAAATTTTTTTATTAGTCGAAATTCTTCATTTTTGGAAAGTGTGATTTCAAATAAATGGTTTTGAACATATGAAATTTTGATCTGAAAGCTTACTATAATCTAAATATTTTGGTGATTTTTTTTGAGCGACACCTCATTTCCTCCGTGGTCCGTGTTAAGGGAAAAGTTGCGCAAATGCGAACTTTATCCTGGAAGGGATTTGTTTCTCTTCCAAAAATTTTTTTTGGCGTGAGGTCAGTAAAGCACTGATACCCTAGTACTCAGTACATTGAATACCACTTTGCTTCGGCAAAACCGCCCCCCCCCCGTGCCTCGTTTCCCTTCAGGACGAGACGCGCATTAATTTTTTTAGAGCTGTCTCGACAAAATTTTTTATGCTTGTGGTGTAGACCATCAGTCGGGAATTGTCCCGCTGCGGTCAATGTTTATCTTTTTTGATTTATTTTTGGATGTTGTCGCGAGGAGACGAGCCTCTGGAAGTAGTGTAGGGGATTCCGCACGTTGATCTCCAGAGCAACTCAGTTTGGCTCACACCCCAGTTCTTTGAACTGTTTTACTTTAGTTAATAAGAATATAAAATTTTTTTTGTTTTGTTGAAAGGACATAGTAAAAATCACTCGTCAAATGTTTTTATGTCGTGTGTTAGTCCGATATAGAAATAAAACTTTTTTTTAGATAGTAAAAAGTTTGATTTTTTATTTTTTTATTTCTTTGGGATATCCTTCTAGGATATATTACTTTCGTGTATATGCCATCCAGCTTAAGCTTATGGAAAATGTTTTTTATTTTTTTTAATTTTTTGTAAATTTTTTTTGGTATCTAGATTAATATCAGAAGTCCTTTGTCCAGTTACTAGTGATAGTTCGTAATAGAACCTGTTTGTTTTGCCTAAGTTTATTCTTACTTCAAGGGCCTATGAATTTCAGCCCCCTCTATAGAAAATATGTTGTCTAACCCCCTTGCAGTATGAATGGCCAGACAATGAGGAAGGCTAGGGATGAAGTGAGCGGATTTCCGCCAGTTGACTCGTCGGAATGAGAAGCCATTCATAATCGCAATTTAGCAACAGACCTAAGTTGATGACTTCCTGGGTCATTTCCTAAAACCTTCGTTTGGTTGTGTAACCCTGAATAATAGATTCTACTGACTATGACCCTACCTAAAGTTGACCCCACCGAAAATGTCCCTATTATAGGCGTGTGATACGCGTTAGATATCGCTTGTTCTGGTTACCACAACAAAACTAAAATATCAATATTTTCCTATCCCCCCTGTTTCTTGAAAGAGTTACAAGTTTCTGAAAAACAATGTGTCCATCTTTTCCCAGTAAACTAATTACAGGCTTATCTTTATAGAATTACAAGGTCCAACTCTATCAGTAACTCTCTTCGTTTTTTTTGTGTGTTTATTTGTAAGTAATGATTACTTATAGCGTTATTACATTACGTTATCTTTGGAATAAGTCATAAATGCAAGACTTTATGCATCCAAGTCAAGGATAACATGTTAATCTTGTTTTATTTTATGGCGTTAATGATGCTAAGACATCATTATTCTTATGTTATTCGTGGTGTAAGTCAGGGTTGAAAGAAACATATGCGTCCGAAAAAACGTTAACATATCCTGCCTTATTTTTGTGTTTTTATTTTTTCTACGATGACGAATTGCATCATTGTAATCTTGTATTGTTTTTTTGTGTTATGGTTAACGCGTCCATGTCTAGATTGTAAGACATGTGTTGATCGTTAGAGTGAGCCTAAGGTATCTGAACGATATTATGATATAGTGACTACCAAGTGTTGGTCTTCAATTATTTTTTGTTGACCGTTTCAGTTTTTTTAATTCTTTTTCCGATTTCTAACTGGTTTGCACGAAGTTGAAATCGTGGGGGAGGCAGTGTAACGGTCTCAAATTCATCGTCTTAAAAATATTCAGTTCCGGCCCTGTGTTGACAAGGAGTTGTATGGAGGCGTCGGGCTGCGAAATCTTTTTGTTTAGATCCCACAATATGCGGTGACCTAATAAGTGCACGTGTATATTTTCGGCTTACTTTCAAAGCAAATTAATAGCTTTTTGAGTCGAAAGTGTTTATTTAATAAATTCCATTCGTAGAGATAACGTCTTTATTGTCGATAAAACTCTTAAGAGTTGGGTTCTCAGATTTGACCGTTGAAGCAATTTCTTCGCGGGCATGAAAAGTCTGTTTACGGAGAATCAGCGTTTTTCGATTGGATAAGAAGAATGATTATGACATCAGTAGGATGGTCTTAGAAAGATACTCTGGTTTTTTATTTGATAAAACTGTCTGATGTTTATTAGAATGGGAGGTGAATTCTTTTTTTGCGAGAAGGAACCGGCTCAGAAATTGAGATAGAAGAGAGTCACATCGAGCACTGAAGGTGTACAGTCATAGACCGATGTGGTCTAGGAGACAGTTTTTTGTTTTGTGAGGTGTAGTGATTCTCGATTCAGTATGTTTTCTTAGTTAGAAAACAAACGTTGGTTATAGTAATTACCACGAGAGTATGTTCTGTGTCTAGTTGTCTAGTGTATTAAAAAGAATAGCTTCATTATGTTGTTCTTAAGAAGAAATAAATACAAGTTCGCGGAACGAGTTTCTCCAACTTCATAATAAGATAAAAACACTCATTTTTGTAACAAAATTTGTACTATGTTCAAATGAACAGTGCCTACAATGTTCCAATGTGGAATGTTCTATAATAATCAACCATTAGCAGTTACTTTTTTGCTACTAAAACAAAAACTTTGGAATTCTGTTCTCATACTATAAAATGCTGTGAATTAGTACTACAACTCAAACATTTGTAAAGTGATAAGTGAAATGTGTTGAACAACAACAGTTCCAGCTGAGCTAAACCAGATCTATGTAGCTCTAATCATCACTGCAGTCCAGGTCATCAGGTACTCATAATAAACTGTTTATTTTTTTCTTCTTCGAACAATCGTAATCGCGAAAGACTTAATTTTACCAAAATCATTTCAATTCATTTTTAATTTTTTATTTGTTTTTAATAAACAACTATTATGTTACAACTTTTATTGGCATTTTCTTTTGCACACTTTATCTCTTTTCCTTCTTGTTGGAGAGAAGTACAGACAAATTTACGACCGCAATGGTAAGTACCAACTTACATTAAATGGATCGACATTGCAAGTAATTTTCTTTAATTTTGGATCATTGCAGTATTATTTTAATTTATTAATCTCTGAAGAATGTAGCTTACCGGAGCATCCCCAAAAGTAGCGGAATAGAACCTCACGCCTAAGACCTATATAATCACACCGTTTTAATATTTTTTATTTTATTTTCTATTTTATTTAACGCTACTTATTGTTTTACACATACAGCGTTATGCCAAATACTTTTTTGTTTAACCGTCTAGGCTTTTGTTTTCATTCACGTTACAAGGTATCAACACTTGTAACAAGTTTTAGTTGTCTAAGTAAAAATAAAGTACTTGAAAGTTTACCTTTGAGATGGTCAATATGGTTATACAAAGTCAGTGTGTTGTCAATTGTCATGCCCAGCAATTTTACAGTATTTTTTCCACATGAGCATCGAATGGATTAGATGAAATGAATAAATTTTGAGTTTTGTTGTCATTTATTTAAGTTTATTTGCTGCGAACCATGATTGAGCATTTGAATTTACATTTGTAGAAGTGGTTTCTAAAAGAGCACGATTTCTGTCAGAAAAAATAAAAGTACTGTCGTCTGCAAATAATACTGTTTTGCATGGAGCCATAAAATTTGGCAAGTAGATACAGTTTAATTAGTTCTAGAGGAGTACCTCTGATACCATAAAAGTGCAGTTTTTTTTAGTAAGATATGAGAAACACGGTCGAAGGCCTTTGAAAGATCACATAAGGTTATGGCAGTTTGGCTATACTTTTCCAGGCCATCCACTATGCCACTCATCACATCTAAGAGTGCATGAGTTGTGGAACGATCCTTTCTAAACCCATATTGAGAACTTGTAAGAAAGTTATTGGTTTCAAAGTACGATATTAGGTGTTGCTTCAGAATTTTTTCTATTATTTTACTGAATATGGAAACGATAGAAATTGGTCTATAATTGTCTACAAGATCACGATCGCCCTTTTTAAAAATAGAAACAATTTTGGAGTATTTAAATCCAGTTGGAAATATCCCAATTGAAAAAATGTTATTAATGAGATGTGTTAAAAGTTCGGTAATTATTTCACAAGTATTTTTTATAAAAGAAGCGTTTAGCTCATTTGTATCCAAACAATTTGAATTTTTTAATGAATTAATAACCTCCGATACTTCTTGTTGAGTAGTTGGAGATAGAAAAAATGAACTCGATGGAGCTGGGAAGTTTTGATAGTTCAAGCTTATGTCGTCTGATGTACTAGGAAGGGTTTTTATAATGTTCTCAGCAATTTCAACAAAAAAGTTATTGAAAGTGTCACAAGATATATTGGTTGTTATATTATGTGAACTATTTGTTTTGTTACGCTCATAGTTAATTATCTTCCAACACGTCTTTGATCTATTCTTTGAAATTAATATTAGTTTATCATAAGCCATCTTTTTCGCGTTTTTCAACTCGGCATTATAATTATTTTTGTATTTTTTATATTAATTGTAATGTATTGGATTTTTACTAGAATCAGCACGTATTTTAAAAGAGTGCAGATAATTTCTCATATTTTTTAAGTTTTCATTGAACCAATTTACAGGACATTTTTTTTTAATAACCAATGTTTTTAGTGGAAAATATTGTGATACTGCATGATTATAATTATCTATTAAAAACGTTGCTAAGCAATCTAAATCAAAATCACTATTAAAAATGTTCCAGTCTAACACTGATAAAAAGTTTCTCATTTTTAAAATACCTTCCTGTGTAAAGGCTCTAGTGCAAACACTTGATTTTAATTTATTTGATGTTTTGATTATACTAATATACCGACCGCGATGGTCTGAAAAACACGGTTCAAGGACACTAGTCCGAAACTGTCCTTCAAAATTTGTCATATTATCTATACAAGTGGCAGATGTAGCAGTAACTCGAGTATAGTCATAAATTGTTTGGTTTATACCAAAAGATGATTATAGAAGTCAATTCACTAACGTTTGCCGTTTTCACTTTAAAATTGATATTAAAATCTCCCAAAACTATTACATTCAAGTTTGGCCTCATAATGTGATCCAATAGATTTTCAAAATTTTTGAAAAAAGACTTAAAATCGTTACATTTACTAGATCTATACACTGCCAATACAACAGTGTTAATATCTTAAAGAAAAATTCCACAAAATTCAGATGTTTGTTCAATATTAAAACTGTCGCAGTTAATAGCTTCGAATTTTAAAGTGTTTTTAACATAGATTACAGTACCACCGTTCTTTTTATTCTTCCTACAGAAACTGCTAGCAAGTAAATACCTATCGATATTTATGTATCTGAGATCGTCAAAGTTAAATTCTAACAAAAATAAATTAATCATCTCTATTTTATTTGCTAAACATTGAACATTAACATGGACATACTCATCAAGTTTTCGCCAATTAAAATATTAAGTTTTTCAGGAACTTCTAAACTTCCTACGTTAACATCAAGATTTTTTGCATTTGTGTTGACTAGTCCTTTTCCAATACTGCTGCACTGTTTTGAAGATTCCGTTTAAATTTGAATCTTGGAACTTGGGGCCATAATGATGGATTATTTATTTCATCAAGTTTTTCTAAAGGGTACGAAAAACTTTAAAGGAAGATGCCGTTTCCGTCTTATGCCATTGAACACATTTAAAATTGATATCTGGTGAAGTCTCTTTAGAACATTTAAAAGGTCCTCACTTTCCATTTCTACACCCACATGCGACACATGAATGTGACCCATTTTAGTGACAGTCGTAAAATTACTGACTACTTTATTTCCAAAAATTGGTTTGTATTTGTCATTATTTAAACTATTAGGTTTTTGTCTATTTACTGGAACTGTATTTGTAAACATTGATTTATTCACTACATTAACTGCACTATTATTCTGCTCTTTATCATTTACATTATTATTTTCCAAATTGGACCTTCCTCTTGGTTTATTTTGGCAAAGACAATGACGTTGACTTTGCAAAGTAACAAGACACTTACTCAACACACACACTACACATTACACCTGAGTTAGTGATAAGTTATACAATTACGTGGCTAAAGGTTCTAGTTCTAAACCAAGGCCAGAATCAGAGAAAAAAAAGTACATTAGATAGGAATATATACTGCCTTTTTATACAAAAATCATAGTTATTCTTATGCATCATAATGATTGTGGTTATTATAGCGCCCGTAAATTTTTAATTAACAATTTAACTGTTGCTTAACTCTTCATTCAATTTCGATCGGCTTCTGGAAATATAATCTATACCAAAAGAGCTTTTATATCACCAAGTTATTTAATTATTTATAAATAATAACTAACCTAAAATTTTAGTTGAAAATTCTGCATATTTTATTTCACAAGTTTAAGTCTACCTTTGCAAATAAGAGAAACCTGGGAACCTTGTTATGAAAAAATGGCTGTAAGTCCGGTTCTGCTAAATCGAATTTTGCAAACTTGGTCTTGTTGAAAACAGCTCTTTTTCATCATTGTATGAGTTATAATTTCAAAACAGCCTATTAAGTAATATGCCAGCTAGGAGGCAGTATTTAATTATTTTCAGAAATCTAGTTTTCTTTGCAAAATATTAAATACAAGTATGCATTTTTAATCCTGTATTACAAAATTAGATCAAATTAGCAAACGAATAGCGAAAACCGCATGTCGATTCCTTTTTTCTATCTCGAGATATCTTAACAAACGTGTAAATTTTAAACATAACTGTTACTGTCACCAGTAACAAAGTTAAGGAAAGGTAGTGTGCTGTGGAAAAGACAAAGAAACATTTTTTAGATGTCAACGTGTATTAATTAAAACAACACTAAAATATATAACAAATGAGTAAGAACAACTACTTAGTGATGACTTAAATGTTCAAATTATGGCCCATAATTTTCGATGCAAGTATTTACTGCTTAAGAGTATATTGAACAGCAGTCTCAATTTCTGCTCTCGCAACGCTTTGCATGGCGTTTCCTACTCTCTGGATTATGTTTTCTCGAGTAGGGGGCCTAGCGGCAAAAACAAGGTCTTTAATCCGCTCCCATAAATAAAATTCTAAAAGAGTTAAATCTGGTGATCTATTTAGCCAAAAAATAGGCTTCCACGTCCTATCCATCTATCAGAGAATGACTCATCTAGAAAATCTCTTTCTACTCTGGAAAAATGTGTGGTGACAACCATCGTGCTGAAACAACATGGACCTACGAACTGCTAGCGGTACATCTTCCCGAAGAAGTGGCAATTCATTCCTTAAAAAAATTAGATAGATTTCACCAATAATAGCATTATCGAAAAGAAAGGGTCCAATTATCAGACTCTCACGAGTTAACTGTTTGGTGTGGGGACAGTTTGGTATTTCACTTTTATTTAGGTATGGGGACGGATTAAAGACCCTGTTTTTGCAGCTAGGCCTACTCGAGAACAAATGATCCAAAGAATACGAAACCCCATTCAAAGCATTTCGAGAGCAGAAATTAAAACTGCTGTTCAATCTACTCTAGAAAGAGTAAATGCTTGAATCAAAAATGATGGCAATAATTTGAACATTTAAGTCGTCACTAAGCAGTTGTTTTTATTTCTTTGTTATATTTTATAGTGTCGATTGTCTTATTGTTGTTTTAATTAATTATATACGTTGAGATCTGGAAAATGTTTTTTTGTTTTTTCCACAGCAGACTACCTTTCCTTAACTTCGTTTACCGGTAACAGTAAAGATTAGGTTTAAAATTTACACGTTTCTTAAGATATCTCGAGTCAGAAAAAAGGAATCGACATGCGGTTTTCGCTATTCTGTTGCTAATTTGATCTTATTTTGTAATAGAGTTAGAGGATTAAAAATGCATACTTGTATTTAATATTTTCCAAAGAAAACTAGATATCTGAAAATAATTAAATAACGCCTCCTAGCTGGCATATTACTTAATAGGCTGTTTCGAAATTATAACTCATCATGTGTATCAATGCTTTTCATCATTAGGCTAACTAATGATGAAAAAGAGCTGTTTTCAACAAGACCAAGTTTGCAAAATTCGATTTAGCAGAACCGGACTTACAGCCATTTTTTCATAACAAGGTTCCCACTCACCCCCACCTCTAATTTGCAAAGGTAGACTTAAACTTATGAAATAAAGTATGCGCAGAATTTTATGAAGAATACGATGATCGGATTTCCAGTGGCCTATCACTAGGCAAATTTTGTAAAATTTTGATTTTTTTAATTTTTGATATTCAATTACGCCCTCTAGCGGTGAACCCACAATCATAAAAATAATTTCCAGGCTTTTCTCGAGGCAACTTTTGTTATAAATATTTTTTTCTCAAAGCTGTACTATAAACGGTTCCTGAGATATGGTCGAGAGCCATTCTTATTGGGACACCAGATACATATGGACTATGTTTATGAGCTTTGTATGTATTTTGAACATAATATGTTCGATAATTTGAACTTCCCCTGTACCAATTAGTTCGGATTATCGACGCTCTACTGTAGTTCAAAATATGCAAAAAGTGGAGTTGGAGGATATTGGAATTTACCTACGACTCATATAATATGCCCCGAGTAGTCCGATGAGAAAGTTTCTGACGAGGTCTGTTAGACGTTACAAGGATCTACAGTTCGAGCGAGTCTCGTAAATTGCACGACCTCGAGCCACGCTTCACGCAACCGTATTTGCGTACTTGTGTTTCGAGTTGCGTGGTCGTGCGGAGTTTAATTTACCAAATTTAAATAACGTGTGATCCAAAATTATTGTCACCATAGGTGGCTCTGAACGACAGATATACAGTGCATGTCTATTCTTAATTCAGATATACTTTCCAGTTTACGTCAACTTTGCAGTGTACGTCAACTTAACAAGAAAAGTTAGGTTATGTAGAGATGTTGATGGTGGACATATACAACATCTTGTTTAATTTTATTTATTATTGTTACTTATAATTTTGTTAATTCTTTTTATTTTTGATTAAAGTTCTGTGTTAAAGGTTTTGACTGATTTTTTATGTTTTATAACGTTAATCAAAATTAATTGATAAACCAATGATATAAATTCAGATTAAAACAAGACATACGTAATTTTTTGCACGGCTAGCTTTGATCCCAATAATTGTGGATCGCTCGTTATAATCGTTTCTACTGATTCATAATATATATACTATAATCGTTGATTGATAAATACGGAAAGATACGAAAGCCTATGCATTATTTTGTTGTATTTAAAACCTGCCCGTATAGTGGCGCGCCTAGCTTAAATTTGTTGGCCTAGCCTTAGAGAGAAGTGTAAAATTCTCCCTACTCAAGGAACTAGCCAAGAACACGCGGTTATTTTACGTGGCCCGTATTCAAAATTTTAACGCAGCAGTCACTATCATATTAATCTGTATTATTTTTTTTTTGTTTTTGTTTCTGCAAAAATATTGAAAATATAAATTGATTATAGAGTTTTTTTTTTCACTAGGCTTGACCTCACAAGTAAATAATTTTGGAGTTATTTGCGAGTGAATATATTCATTTCTCAAAAAATAGTACGTTTTTAGACGGATTTTCGCAAATAACTTAAAAAGGAAGTATTTCACCAAAAAAAAACATTCATAGCAAAAATACAGCTTTACAAAAAATATGTTTTATATAAATATGACATATGAAGTCGTAGACCCAGTAAAAGCAGAGTTGTAGCTAATGAAAAGTAGGTTCTTATTATTTGTCAAATTCAAAATTGAATATTTCTACATAAAATAACCAAAAAATTAAGAGCTTGTCGGGGAAAACTCATCATAACTTTTTTAAAAAGTTTAAAAACAGCTTTATTTTTTTTGAGTTTCTAGTATCAGAAGTAAACAAGTTGCGCACAAAATAAAGTTAATCCCTTTTTATTTTTGTACAAAAAGTGCTTTTTCACGCTTTTTTAAAACTATCTTTTACAAAAAAGGACCAACTTTATTTTCAGCGTAACGTGCTTATTTTAATGCTAGAAACTTTTTTAAACACTTTAAAAAGTTGCGATGAGTTTCCCAGAAATGTGCTTAATTTTTTGGTTATTTCACGTTGAAATATTCGATTTGGAATTTGACGAATAAGAACTTACTTTTCATTAGCTACAATTCTGCTTCTACTGAGTATAAAGACTTGATACAGACATTTTTTTAAAAATTTTTATAAACTATATTTTTATTGAATACTTTTTTCGATAAAATACTTACTTATTGTGTTATTTGCGTAAAACCGTCTAAAAACGTGTTTTTTTTTTGTTAAAAAACGAACATATTCACTCGCAAATAACTCGAAAAGTATTAGCTTAGTGAAAAAACTCAATAGAACAAAACTTGCTACAATTTAATCAGTTTATCCACTTGATAGATACTAGACAGTATTAGACTTATTGTTATTATAGCTACCTAGCCTTATACAAAGTGGATTTAGAAAGTCCACATCTACATTAGACAACCTAGTGGATATTGAATCTGTAATTCATGGGTCATTTGGATGTGATCAAGTATGTTTGGCTTATGGCTATCTTTTATTATATTTTATAATGCGTGCCATTTGGGGATTAGATGTAAGAATTCTATTAAGTTGGTCAATTCCAGGAAATAAAATTTATTAGTAATTTCCTATATAGATGAAACTTATTCGAATAGATAACGTTCTTTTAGACTCAAAAATCCAATTAAACGACATTCCTCAATGGTCTACTCGTTGCACTTTTCCTTATTGCCATCAAAGACAGCGCTAAATCACTTAACCCACTAGTCATTTAGAAATTAGAGAATTGGTCAAACACTACTGGCCTAGAATTTTCTCCCACTAAAACGAAAACAATAATCTTCAGTAAAACTCGAAAGAAGCACATTATACTACCAAAAATCTACCTAAATAATTTCTTCTTCTTCTTCTTTTATATAGGTAGTACTGCCTGTTTTTCTTCAATGGTGCCTTTCATTCTGCCCCTAAGTTGTCATCTTTTCCTTGGGCGTCCTATACTTCTTCTGCCTTACGGTGACTTGTCCCTGGCTATTCTTACTATCTTTGATTCAGACATCCTGCTTATGTGTTCATTCCACTCTTCTTTTCTATTCTTTACCCAGGTATTTATATTGTCCACCCCACATATGCATCTGATTTCCTGACTTCTTACCCTATCCCGTAGTCCTTTTCCAGCAATCCTTCTTAAGATCTTCATTTCGTTGGTCTCCAGACGTCTTTGTATTTTGCTTGCATCTAGTCTTGTTTCGGCAGTGTAAGTCATAACTGGTCTAATAACTTCAGTCAAATGACTTATATATTCGGTCCTTTGTTTCCACTCTAAGATGTTTGTTTTTCCAAATTGTGTCGTTTAGGCGTCCGGCCGTTCTACTGGCTTTAATTATTAGTCTTTAACCTCTTCTTCGATATTATTGTCGGCTGATGGATTAATTCCCAGGTATTTACTTTTATTGTCTAAGTCCAATTTGCATCTTATTGGTTCTTTGGATATTACTAAGCTTTTTGTTTTTTGGGCTGATATTTTCATATTCATTTCTTTTGCGTTAATGTTGAATTCGTGCAGTAATCTTTGTAGGTCGTCTTCGCACTCTGCTACTAACGCGGTGTCATCAGCGTAACAGAGTATTTTTATCTCTTTATCGCCTATTTTTTACCCTATTTTTTCTTCACTTGTTCTATTATTGCATCCAGCGTTATGTTAAACAGTAGAGGGCTTAGTGAATCTCCTTGCTTGATTCCTGTGTTTGCTTCTATATGGGTTCTGTTATTATTCAATTGACTTTAATTCCTATTTTATTTCGTACTTAAATGTTTTCTATCAGTTTTATAATATTCAGTGGTAAATTTTTTTCATATAGTAGGTGTATCACATCTTTTAATTGTATTCTATCAAACGCTTTCTCTAGGTATATAAAATAGAAAAACCCTCGCTTGTTCTAATGATTTTTCCGCAATTTGTCTTATCACAAAAACTGCATCGTTATGATCTTCCACTTCTAAATCCTTGTTGTTAAACCGATATATTTATGCACGCCATTGTTTTCTTCATCAGTATTTTTGTTGTGACTTTCAGTATAGTGCTCTACTGGGGTCTGCCCTATCACTTTTCTTAAATAACGCTATCATCTGAGTGGTACTCCATTCTTCTGGAATTCTTCCTGTATTTATTATTTTACTTATCAGGATATTCAGTTCTTTGTGAAGTCTCTCTCCTCCGTATTTTAAAAGTTCATTAGCTATTCAATCTTTCCCTGGTGCTTTTCGATTTTTCATCTGTTTTAAGGCGTTTGTTATATCTTCCTCTTTAATTTCTGTTTGCTCATCCGATTCTAATCCTGGTTTTCCAGTTCTTCATGATAAGCTGTTTGATACAGTTTTTCTAGGCAAGTTGTCCATGTATTTGTATCAATATGTTTTACTTCTATCAATTCCTTCATCTCTGCTGTTTGACCTCTTATCATTTTCCACATTTCGTTTTGCATCCCGTATAAGTTGTGCTCCATCTCTTTTGAAAATGCTTACCAATGTTCTGTTTTCTTCCTTCTTACTATTGAGTTTAACTCATTTCAAACTCTTTTATATTCTTCATTTGTTTGTCTCGTTCTTTTGAATTTGTATTCTAGCTAGATTTTCTTTTTTTCTTGGCATTCTATTTTTATTTCTTCACAGATCCATGGTGTTTTCCTTTTCTTTCGTATATGTTTACTTATCTTACGTTCTCCAAGTGCGTCCGTTGCTGCCATTTTGATATTATCTCTAATCTTCCTCCAACTTTCTTCTATGTCTTCATCTGGTGTTATGTAGTTTTCGTTCAGTACTTTTTGCAGTCTTTTCTGGTATAGATGTCGTGTTGACAAGTCTTGTAGCTGTTCTACCTTTATTCTTGTCTCACATTTAATAGGGTCTTTTTTCCTGTTTTTTTTTGTAGATGTATTCTGATTTTTCCAAGTACTAGGTTGTGATCACTTCCGATATTAGCTGCACTTAAACATCTTATGTCTAGTACTTGAGAATGATGGATGTTTCTGTTTTTCAATATATAATCAATATCGGATCTGTGTGTTCTTGTATTTTTGAATGTATATTTTTGTTGATCTTTGTGTCTGAAGAACGTATTGTTTATTCGAAATTCGTCCTGAGAGCAAAAGTTAATAAGTAGTTCCTAAAGAGTTTACAATAAATTATTCAGAATTGATTAACTTCTTGGGAATAAAACTGGATAATCGTCTATCTTGGTAAAACAGTATACACTCACTCCGACTGTCAGTTCAAACGGGCTCAACTTAATGAAAAATATCTCTCATAAACAATGGTATGCCGACTTCCAAACTCTTATGACTGTTCACTGAAAGTTGGGTTTCAACCTGAGATACAAACAATACGCTAAAGTGTTACGTTTGGCTTGTTCTCTTGTATGGAATGAAAGCATGGATAATAAAGGCCAGCTCCTAACAAGCTTGAAGTCTTTGAAATGAGGTGCATGCACCGAATGCTTAAAATATCATGGACATACTTAGGGACATATTGCGAGGAGAACGATATACTTGTCGGCAACTGGAACTCGAAGGAAACATAGAGGGTAAGAGAGGTCTAGAAAAAGATGTCATGGCTGGGTAATATTCGCCAAATGATATTAATGAAATTACTCTTAATAGAATAATGTAATCGTGACTATCTAATATCTCACCTGACAATACAATGCACGGTGGACGCCTACGCAGAAATACACGGCGCCTTTAAGAAGTAAAGTTAATAATAAATAATTCAATAATTATACTTATATTAGTCACTATTTTCCCCCTAACTCGGAAAATATCGACCGCACGAAAAAGGAAATCGCGATTGCAACAATAATTTACGAGTCCTTACCATTTTTCTCTCGAAGAGTTTAAAGTGACCGAGCGGGTTACTAAGTAAATTTCATTTAAGTAAATACGGTTGCAATATCTTTAAACAAAATATACAATCATCAGAAGAGACTGTAATTAACGAAAATAACTACTTAATTTTGTATCGAGATTATGAGGCAAATAAGAAATTTACAATATCTAAAATCACCCAGTGAGTATTTTTCTCGTTAAATAAATTTTTTATTAAATAAATTATATTATTATATATATTATATAAAATTATTAAATAAACTTTAGAATATTCAACGATTTGTTTCAAGAATTCAAATTAAAAGACAAATTACAACCACAATTATTCTTGCTAATTTAAAAACGAGTTTTTAGAAAGTAATACATAGGTACACTCCAATAATTATTTTAAAGATTGCCATTGTTATCGTTGAATGAGAACTCAAATTTAAATGCATCAAAAGAAATAAATAATTTTTATTATAATCCGTTCGACCCGACCGACCCCAAATTCCGATAACCAAAGCTACCTGAATACGTCTCATCGTTATCTCAGGTAAATTCAATCTCGTACCTAGAAAGCTGCTAACGCCATCTATTTCTAAAACCACTGGTGTCGTACATAAACGCTCATTTAGTTTCGTATCTTCCAGTATATTTATCAGTCAACGCTATAATATATTATATTAAAGTTTTTAAATATTGTTAAAGTTTTTAACATTGTATTTTAATATGTTTTGAGTTGTGTGGTCGTGCTCTGGTCGAGTGGAGTTATAATTTACCAAATTTAAATATACCTAATCGTTTCTACTGATTCATAAAATGTATACTATAATATAATATATTAAAGTTTTTAAATATTCTTAAAGTTTTTAACATTGTATTTTAATATACTTTGTTTTATTAATAATAATATTACCTAAGTATTGCACCTTGTTAAAAAAAAGTAAGATAAATACCGCGGTTTTTCCATATGAAAATGCAAAGCAAAATAATACAATTTGTAGAGTTTGTAAATGCTTGTTTTTTGATAAAATAATACAAATTGTATGTAGGTAGGTAGAGTAGCAAAGCGTTGAGTAGTTATAGCAAAAGTTGCTACGCCATCTGAGACACGATAAGGATGAAATTAGTTTTATATTTTCTTTTCTCATGGAGCATGCATGATGGAGAGTTTTTAAATACGTAACAAAGCATGTTGTTTTGTTATCTATGTTGCAAATATGTTTTTTTTTTATTACAAAATATGTTGTTTTCAATACAAGTACCTAATTGTTGTTATTATTTACTGAGCATTTAGAATTTTGACTAACGCTCGATTTCATAATAAAGTGTGTGTTACCTTAAAAAAATGCAATTGTTACAGTACTCAAATTTTCAAACACCTCACCTGACACAGTGTCTCAGGTACGATTGCGCGAAGTCGCGCAATTTACGAGACGCGCCCGGTCTGCAGATCTAAGTGTTAGACGTTAGACCTCCTACTGCGTACCGCCACAAGCGGATACCTATTGGCTGTGAGTTTCGACGGTAGCGCTATCTCGCGGTTTGAAACTTATACTTTTCTGATAAAATTTATGTATGTGAAATATACAAAACGAGAAAAATAGATACTTATCTAGAAAGACACAAATTATGAACTGAAATATTATTGTAACCTGATTACTAAATGAATACACAGAATTAATAGTAAAATTAATTATGTTTTTTTATTTTATTCATTATAATTTTAATATTTAATATGTAAGTTCGTGCGACTGGATGACTGCTTACGCAAGAGACCATTGAGGAAAAGAATAAGTTTAAATGAATTATTTAACATTTTAAATGTTACCTCTGTTTATTTTTGTGTGCTTACTGATTTGCTTATTAAAATTTGTAATTTGTATGAATTGTAATTTGTTTGAATTCTATCAAAATGGATATTAAACATTATACTGGATTCAAGTCTTATTTCCCATGATATCCAATTTCAATCAGCAACACCAAAAAAGGAAAGGATTTAGTTGATGCAGGACATGTACGCAATGTTTCCGAATATAATAAATGCATCCAGTACTGTTATATTCAGTATTTTTATATGAATCAATACAACAGCTGCAATATCTTGGTTTTCTTTTTTGAAAAATCCATATTATCCGCCATTTCAGTTTATGAAGTTTATCAAATGCACAAAACTGCCAACTGCCACTAACACAGCGTTGCCACATTTTATTTAGAAAATCTACTGTAAGTTTAGCTTACTAAAATCTACTTATCAAAAACTAAAATATACTATAAAACTTTATTAATATATTTGAAAATAATTTTGGACTTTTTATAATAAAAATAACAGCTGACTAACTAGAAATTTTTTTTATTTAGCTAATGCCTCGACAACTAATGGGCATTGGCATGGTGATGGTACAGTGGATTTTACCAATTAGGTAGCTTAAGGCCGCGTCTCACCATCAAATAATTTGATCAAACAGTTTGAGCAAACTTGACGTACTTGAGGAAGTACGTCAAAGTGACGTCACAATTGCAGTTTTTTTGAAATTCTAAAAATCTGTGCTCTCACGTCACTAAAGGCGATGTGACGTCACTAAAGGCTGTATGACACTATGCATTTTCTTGTATCATTTCTAATATCGTTTCTGATATAGTTTCTTGTATACATTTTCTTGTATCATTTCTTGTACGTACATTTGTGCCCTGTATGACACTATGCAAGTTCTTGTATCGAAAATTGTATGAAATTCGGCACGTGATTGGTCGAAATTTTGTTTGTCACCCTGTGTCACGTTATGGTAGTACTGCATCTACAGACACAGCTGATTTTAAATATTTTATAAAATTTATAAACTTTTATATAATTAACATTTTAATGTTAACCAGAATTTTACGTTGACTGAGGTTGATTATTTGTGTTTTTATTTTGTTTTGATATTTGTGCTAAAATATTTGCATTAGAATTATCTTTAGTTTTATCCAAATTAGGAACTATTGTATTTTCGTCTATTAAAAAATTATGCACCATGAAACCTAAATTTATAGTTTGAACTTTACTAGGAGCTAAATATATGGTTATTAGTAGAACAGTAGTCCATACCAAACGGTATATTAAGTATCAATAAAAGATTTATAAATAATACCTACAAAAACACAAATAAATTCATCAATACATTATCCCATTTTCATTTCAGCCGCCATTATGAGTAAGTAATTTTGACATTTTAGATGTTTTACCAGCAGGTTTTACGTTTTTGCTCTTTGCGCAGAAATAGGGCTTTTCATTCACAGTCATTTGTTTCGAGCTTCTGTCATGTGTCACATAATATTAATATATCTACGTCATACGTTATTGGTATATACAAATGATACAAACCCAAGACGTATGGCGTAGATATATTAATATTATGTGACACATGACAGAAGCTCGAAACACATGACAGAAGCTCGAAACAAATGACAATCGATGAAAAGCCCTATTGGCGCAGTTCTTGTACAATAATCTGTGCCTGACACAAATTCTTGTATCGTTTCTGATATCTGTGTATGACACTATGCATTTTTTTGACATATCAGAAACGATATTAGAAATGATACAAGAAAATGTATAGTGTCATACAGCCTTAACTGTCACTTTCAGTTTGCTCAAACCAGTTTGATCAAATTATTTGATCGTGGGACGCGGCCTTTAGTGTTATGTGTAGTGTGTGTGTTGAGTAAGTGTCTTGTTACTTTGCAAAGTCGATGTCATTGTCTTTGTAGAGACGCTAATAGTATCCGAACGTCTGCGGTCCCTCCGGTGGGTACCGATCCCACAAGGATAGAAACTATTTTCATTTATTAATTTATAATAAACAAAAAATTCTCTACCCTGGTGAGATTCGAACTCACGACCATTCGGTCCTTTCGATCCAAAGGTAGGCGCTCTTACCACTGAGCCACAGAGGGAGTTTAACTAGAAATTAATATGACTGTTTGTAAATAAAAACCAAACTTTTTTATATTTTAACTGGGGAACAAAAATGACCAACTATTATTAATTTTTATCAGTTTTATATTTAATATTTGTATATAATATTTTGTCAACCACTGATTTTAACATCTGCATGTCTGGATCATATTCTTCAAACAATTATTTCGCATTTTACATTAGAAACACGCAAACACAACATTTGTTGTTTTGCAAAGTTACATATATTATAATTAGGCCCGGTCTTTTCACCTCCGAATAAATATTTATTAGGAAGTTTATCCGGAAGATTACATGTAAATCTGTCAAATAAACCTCCGAATAACTTTTATTCGGAGGTGAAAAGACCGGGCCTCAGATATTTTAGTTTTCCATCGTTAGCTTCTAACAGGCTCACCGAATGCCAGAACTCTTCAATAACACCTGAAATAGGTACTGATTGCACTGCTACTTGAAATCTGCAAGTTTGTTACACCAGAATCCAGTTTCATTTCTGTTTAATATTCATCATCTACGTCCTGGGGCTAGATTCCGTGCACTGTAGATATCTACACTTCGGCTTTCTATCGATGTCAATTGTCGTGAAAATATTTGAATTTTTAGCTTTAATTGAATTATTTTCTAGTTTTGCTAGTTGATGCTGAAGTGACACTTAGTAAAATAAGAAAATATTTGAATTAAAACTAAAAATTCAAATATATTGACATTGATAGAAAGCGGTCGGCGGTGTTAGCGATTGTACACATAATCCCACCCCTGAATCTTATTTTCGGTAATGACATTGGGAAATTGTAACAAAATGTCTAAAAATTAATTTAGAAATGGGGTAAATACTATTAAAAAGCAAATTTTATTTTTGTCATAAGAAAATGTTGAAATATACCAAAAATCTACTAAAAAATATTGCCTACTAGAATTTTTTTAAAAATATCAAAAATCTACCAAAAAAGTAGAAATCTACTAAATGTGGCAACGCTGCACTAACAGCGCTGGCCAAAACCGTCAAATCCCCTCTGCTCTACCCATGGCGCGTCATTTAAATTTATCAGATAAATGCACAAAACTGCCACTAACAGCGCTGGCGAAAGCTGTCAAATCCCCTCTACCCATCGGCTCATGGCCAATACATTCTCAGCCATCGTCCCGGCACAGGAGCGCGTGCGCGAAAACTATGTATATTTGTAATTTTAATGATTATCAAATTTCAAAGTATTGGTTACAATAAGAAATAATATTGTTTTTTTATTTTACTAGTCTATTATAATTAATGGGTTGTCAGAGTTGTAGCCAATATGATTCAGACTAGGTATTATTTACCTACTTTTCTGACGATAAAATTAAAAATACCGCCTCTAATAATTATTGTATATCTTGCAGAAGAGTAGAGGATCCGATATAAGGTCGATTTGCACCGATCTGTTTAATGGATAAAAACTATTGGATATGTAATGTAGCATGTAACAAAAAACAAGGGTTGCCCGATCTAATCTTGTTCTAACTATAATTAATTAATAATTAAAAAATTACATTTTTTTATGAATTAAAAAAATTCGACCCGGGCAGATACTATTTTAGGTTTTTTTTGGATCATTCTAAAAAAAAGGTATTTTGTAATTTTTCTCTAAAGTTGATCATTTTCGAGTTATAAACAATTTAAAACTGAAAAAGAACGAAAGATGACAATTTTCAAGGCTCAAAAACACAAAATCATCATCATCGAGTACCTAAATTCAAGTTCAAACCTTTTTCTATCAGGTCTCGATAAGAATTTTAGCCATCTTTTATTCTAAAAACATATTTTTTTTAACTATTGTTCATGAGGAAGGTTTCTTATGGGGAGATGACGGGCATTAACAACTAAAAAACAATGTTTCAGAATGAAAGTCCAAAAGACTTATCAAGAACTGATATAATAAGGCTTGCACTTGAATTTATGTTCTTTCTTGATGAATACAAAAATGATATATTTTACTTGTGATTTTGAGCCTTGAAAATTGTCATCTTTCCTTCTTTTTTCAGTTTTAAATTGTTTATAACTCGAAAACGATCAACTTTAGAGAAAAATTATAAAAGACCTTTTTTGTTTAGAATGATCCAAAAAATCTTAAATAATATCTGCCCGGGTCGAATTTTTTTTAAATTCATAAAAAAATGTGATTTTTTAATTATTAATTAATTATAGTTAAGAACAAGATTAGATAGGGCAACCCTAGTTTTTTTGTAATTGCTAACATGCTAATTACTTAAATCGACCTTATATCGGATCCTCTACTACAAGGAATAATTATTATTTAGAGACTGTAAATCATCTTGGAGGAGACTACTAACTCAGTGAGAGCTTTATTAGTGGACTGTTTAGCATAGGGTGAATTTAAAATAGAATAAAAAAATAACAGTAAAAAAAACAGACCTTAAAGTAAATTGTAATAAAAATATTTCCTACCTTGTCATTTCTCGTTGCACAAGCTGGAGCAGGCCTGCTATTTTTCGTACTGCTATTGCTGAGTAGTATAAATCACTCGCGAGGACTATATTGAGTTTCTATACACTTTTCGGAATAATTGTAAGTGACTGTTAACCAAGAGAGTTGGTTGGCGAATTGTCTTTTTAAAATGAGGCGAGTAGGCAGGTAATTACATACAAAAAACTTTAAGGTTTTTACTTGAAAATAATGATAAAAATTAATACATACTCACTGAATTAGGTATTGGCCTACTCGTATATATGTAGCAGTAAACAAGGGGTACAAGGAACAAACAATTAACAGAATCGAAAATCAAAAACTGCATAAAAAAGCCCTGAAATTAATAGCCCCGTCCCATAATATTGAAAAGAAAATGAATTAAAATATTCTTTACAAAAACAAGAAAATTAAAAATTGTTATTCCTACTTATGTGGACGAACCAGACTGTATTTTTCATTTTATCGTCAAAAAAGTAAATAATACTTGTCTGAATCATATTGGCTACAACTCTGGCAACCCATTAATTATAATGGACTAGTAAAATAGAAAAACAATATTAACCAATAATTTGAAATTTGATAATCATCATTGTCGGGAATAATTATTAAAATTACAAATATACATAGTTTTCGCGCACGCGCTCCTGTGCCGGGACGATGGCTCAGAATGTATAGGATTATAAACCTATATACTGAGGAGACATTAATTTGTCCAATTCGTTCCTTTATTTGCGCATGTGCAAGCAATGTCATATTGAATTTCGTGCCAAAATTTAAATAATGTGCAGTGGACCTATCACGGCTAAAAAAAGATTATTCTTTCTTTAACTAGTAGTATATTTTAACATTATTATAGATTATGCTTTCTTTAACATAGTATTCATAATATCTAAATGTGCTTTTAAACAAATGTTAGTGTAGATTTCAATTAAATTATTTATCTTTTAGATATGTGATAGAAACAGATGAAGCAAGTCTAAACTATAAAAAAATAGGTTAGGTTAAATGATAATAATTTCAAATATATTGGATTAATTGGATAAGTACATACGAATTAAAATGGACCGATGCCAACGGAAAAGACGGTATTATTTTATCAGATTGTACACTTTACTACACATATTTTAGAGTGTAGTGAGCTTAAAGTGTAATTAAAACAATTAATGGATTCGATGGTTACTTGGTGGAAATTCATGTCTAAGAATAAACACAAAACTTTTGTTTTCAATCTTCCCACAAGATTTATTAAAAATATTTGTTTAAGTTGTTAGTTCTGAAAGCTGGTGTTATTCCTTTCTTTTTATGTGTTTGGCTACATATTTGTCAATATCTTACCTGTGATAGAGCAGAAGATAGGTACTGGGTTTTTTCTGTGACTAATTTCAGGGCTTTTTTTATGCAGTTTTTGATTTTCGATTCTGTTAATTGTTTGTTCCTTGTACCCCTTGTTTACTGCTACATATATATTTGTTGCATGATGCGTACAATTCTACAATTCTATTTCGAAGTTATTTATAATATGGATATTTCTGTCAGTCTATGTAACATACGGTTTCACCCCTATTCAGCGGTCCCCATAAGCGCGGTCCCCGATTGAGCGGTCTCAATACAGCGGTCCCCGTTTCAGCGGTGCCCGATTCAGCGGTCCCCATAAACTAACTCTAACTATAAACGGTCACTCTAACTATAAACAGCCGTTTTAAGTGCAACGAACCGGTGTAATATTAGGAACTTTAACAATGGGGCGTAGAAAAAGCTCTTTTTGAGTAGTGGTTGTAAAAGAATGGATTTTACTGACTATTTTTTTGGTGCGGAAAATGTGATTTTCCGCATGCTAGTAGAAAAAATATTTTTTTTTACTTATAACAAATTGATTTGATAAACTCTCCCTCTTTCGATAGGTACCCGCAGAATCATCCTAAGTAAATTGGTTTATGTAGAATAATGTTATAAATATTTAGCCTCTAGGATAAACTTTTACAATTTTACAAAAACTATTGCATGAATTAATCTAAAAATTTTTTTGCAAATTATTTACTATATTACCCTACTTTTTATGCAATTGCAAAGCTATATATAGGGTGATTTTGGGAAAATTTATTGTTTATTTTATAAAATTCATTTTTTATTGTTAAAACTACTCTCCCCAAGAGGGTCCTGTTTTTACTCATTTTCCTGAACGATGCCTCTCAAACGGAATGCTGCAGAACCAAACGCCGCTGAAACGGGTATCGGTGGAATCGAGAACCGCCGAAACGGGGACTGCTGAAATGGGTACCGCTGAACCGGGGACTGCTGAAAAGGGTCGGTGGAATCGAGAACCGCTGAAACGGGGACTGTTAAAATGGGGTCTTACCGTAACATACAGTGGGTGATCAAATTATTAGAGCCACCTAGTAAAATTCAATGTTTTAGAGAAAAGGTATATCAATTGAAGTGTATAATATACAGGGTGTCCCGAAAAGATTGGTCATAAATTATACCACAGATTCTGGGGTCAAAAATAGGTTGATTGAACCTCACTTACCTATATACAATAGTGCACACAAAAAAAGTTACAGCCCTTTGAAGTTACAAAATGAAAATCGATTTTTTTTCATATATCGAAAACTCTCAGAGATTTTTAATTGAAAATTGACATGTGGCATTTTTACGACAGCAATATCTTAAAAAAAAAATTAAGTAAAATTTGTGCACCCCATACAAATTTTATGGGGGTTTTGTTCCCTTAAACCCCCCCAAACTTTTGTGTACGTTCCAATTAAATTATTATTGTGGCACTATTAGTTAAACACATTATTTTTAAAACTTTTTTGCCTCTTAGTACTTTTTCGATAAGCCAGTGTTTATCGAGATATTTTGAATATTTGTCGAATCCACCACATATTTGTATATGGTTAAGTACGGTTATAGAGACCTGTTAATAATCTGAAAATTTATTTATAATTTACATTTTTAGGTATATTTTGAAAAAGAAGCTACATTTCGATAAAAGGTGACTTATGAACAAAAGACTAAGAGACAAAAGTTTTAAAAACACTGTGTTTAACTAATGGTACCACAATAATAGTTTAATTGGAACGTACACAAACATTAGGGGGGTTTAAAGGAACAAAACCCCCATAAAATTTTTACGTAAATATATTGAAAAAGAAGCCGCATCTCAATAAAAACTGGCTTATCGAAAAAATACTAAGAGGCAAAAAAGTTTTAAAAACGTTGTGTTTAACTAATGGTACCACAATAATGAATTAATTGGAACGTACACAAAAGTTTGGGGGGGTTTAAGGGAACAAAATCCCCATAAATTTTTTATGGGGTGGACAAATTTCACTATAATTTTGTTTTAAGATGTTCCTGACATAAGAATTATACATGTCCATTTTCAATAAAAAATCTCTAATAGTTTTCGATATATTGAAAAAAATCGATTTTCATTTTGTAACTTCAAAGGGCTGTAACTTTTTTTGTGAGCACATTTGTACTAAGGTAAGTTAGGTTCAATCGAACTATTTTTGACCCGAGAATGTGTGGTATAATTTATGACCATTCTTTTCGGGACACCCTGTATTAATGCGTTTGTTTCCATTTGACTGTCTTGTTGCACTTAATGAATGCAATAAATAATAGTCTGACAATAGTGGTACCACATGTGTGTGGTAATGCGTGACCCAGATGCCATTGTTTGTCAGTGCTGCCCAGCTAGCTTGCAACTCGTGTGCCTCTTATTTTGTATTCTTGGTGTTTACAGTTATAATAAACTATGAGAGTTTCCATTGCTCTCTAGTGATATTCTGACAGTCTTATACTATTTTTTGTGAATTTAGTAAACATTGCATGTTCGTTACACTAGTGGTACCAGAACATCATGGGAAAGGCCAAAGACATCTCACCAAGGAAAGTAGAAATAAAAACTTTATTATTTAACACTAATCACTCCAACAGAAACATACCATCCATTTCTAAAGTTTCAAAGGCAATGTGGACCGTATGAAGAAAAAATTTACATACCATTATTAAACAAAAGTAAAATTTTCTGAGGTGGTTCTAATAGCCACCCTAATAGTTAGGATGGGATGATGAATTGTGTCAGTATTTTGTATTAGATAAAAAAAAAGTAGCAAGTTGCCCAAAGTATTGTTCTCTTTGTTTTGTCTTTTTCCTTATGCCTATTACAGCGTTGGATAAATGGATGCCCAAAGTCTAATATCTCAAAAGACCTGTTTTTGATTTACAGTGATGATTCGGGCAACTTGCTATTTTTTTATCTAATACAAAATACTGACACATTTCATCATCCAATCCATCATCTAACACAACATAAATAGGACTTTTCAACGCTTTTCATTTGTTTCGAGCTTTTCATAGTTCGTATAATCATCCATGTATAATATTAATATACGACATTATGAATAGAAGTTCTAAACAAATGAGAAGTTCTGAAAAATCCTATTGGCAGTCTAGTTACATACACTGACAGAAATACCCATGCCATATAAATAACTTCAAGATAGAATTGTACATCATTCAACAAATAGCAGTAAACAATGGGTACTAAGGAACAAAAACATAATATAAAATCAAAAACTGCATAAAAAAGCCTTGAAATTAGTCTTCCCATTATCACAGAAAAACCCAGTACCTACCTTCTGCTCTATCACATATACAGGTAAAATATCAACAAATATGTAGGTAGCCAAACACATAAAAAGAAAGGAATAACACCAGATTTCAGATAACAACTTAAACAAATGTTTCAAACTTAAATAAATCTTGTGGGAAGATTGAAAACAAAAGTTTTGTGTTTATTGTTAGATATGAATTTCCACCAAGTAACCATGGAATCCATCAATTGTTTTAATTGCACTTTAAGCACACTACACTCTATGCTCTAAAATAAATGTGTAGTAAAGTGTCCAATCTGATAAAATAATACCGTCTTTTCCGTTGGCATCGGTCCATTTTAATTCGTATCTACTTATCCAATCTATTTGAAAATATTATGATTTAACCTAACCTATTTTTTATAATTTTAACTATTTAGAATGGGAAATAAGCCACAATATTATTAAAAAATGATTTTTATTAACGTTTCGACGCCCAAATCGGGTGCCGTTGTCAAAATACAAAATACTATTAATATAAACAAAAATGTTGTTGCTTAGTAAAAAAATTCTTCTAATAATTTATTTAATTTGACTCATTTATATCGGCAATTCAGATATTCTTGAGTTGGTGTTAATTTCATGTAATCGAATGAACTATCTTTCAGTAAAGTCGTCCCAGGAACGCAACTCATAAATATTGGCAATATCATTTTAAAGTCTTCTACTTTAAAATGTATCATATGTATCTGAATTGCCGATATAAATGAATCAAATTAAATAAATTATTAGAAGAATTTTTTTACTAAGCAACAACATTTTTGTTTATATTAATAGTATTTTGTATTTTGACAACGGCACCCGATTTGGGCGTCGAAACGTTAATAAAAATCATTTTTTTAATAATATTGTGGCTTATTTCCCATTCTAAATAGTTAAAATTGTAAAAATGCCACAAGAAAATAGCTTCAGAACAACACTATTTTTTATAGTTTAAACTTGCTCCATCTGTTTCTTCCACATATTTAAAAGATAAATAATTTAATTAAAATCTACCCTAACATTTGTTATAAAAGCACATTTAGATACTATGAAAGTATGAAATCTAGTAGTTGAAGAAATAAGAATATTATTCCACTTCACATGATTTAAATTTTCGCACAAAATCAATATGACATTGCTTGCACATGCGCAAATAGAGGAACGAATGGGACAAATTAATGTCACCTTATATACTGTGGTATAGGTATCCGCTTGTCGTACCGCCATATTTGTATTATACAAATTAATTCCGCCATTTGACAAGGATCTACACACCGAGCGAGTCTCGTAAATTCCACGGCTTCAAGCCACGCTTCACGCAACCGTATTTGCGTACTTGTATTTCGAGTTGTGTGGTCGAGCAGAGTTATAATTTACCAAATTTAAATATAATCGTTTCTACTGATTCATAATATACTATAATATAATATATTAAAGTTTTTAATATTGCTAATATTATTAAATTTTTTAGCATTGTATTTTAATATAATTTTTCTTATTAATAATAATATTACCTAAGTATTGCACCTAGTTCGAAAAAAGTACAAGATAAATACCGCGGTATTTTCATATGAAAATGCAAAGCAAAATATACAATTTGCAGAGTAAATGCTTGTTTTTTTTTGATAAAATAATACAAATTGTATGTAGAGTAGCTAAGCGTTGAGTACCTAGTTATAGCAAAAGTAGCTACGCCATCTGTAAAAAAGGTATACTACATTCATCTCGCTAAACTCAACCGTTATCGAGATAAACTCATTTTAAATCTGAGAGAGAACATAATTTTTGAAGTTATACTTCTTTACGCGCGTTGAGGGTGAATTTTTATATGTTGAAACCAGGCTCATACGCATCGGCCAGGCGCATACGCGCATTATAACTTTGTTCTGATTGGATGTTCAAATGACATGTCAAAAATTATCCAATATGGCAGCTGTAGCGCAGCTGTGGGCTGTGGTTTGGACGGTTTGGTTATGTCGTTGATTGATAAATATAGAGTGATTGTTATACTACCTTTTTAAATAGTTTTCATATTATATTTTTGGACTTATTAACATGCTTGTTGCATGTCATTGTGGAAGCCCAAACTGTGTGAGTGCGATTTTCAATCGCAAAATTACTGATAAAAACCTATTGGCTCGTAGAGGTAGTGTAGAGATTCTCTACACTAGAGAACTGTGGATAAACATCAATCAACCGGGACGATTTTACGATCTCACTTATTCAAAACTAAAGACTCGGAGGATCCAGTACTTGGAGTCTTTTATTACTGTCAATGATTACAGGTAAGTGTTTTGAAAATAAGTTAAAACAAATTTTGTTCCTACATTTGAGCCACTTTACACATTGCAAGTAATTGCGAAATTTATAGCACAAGTTCTTGCAGCAAAAACTTCTGCAATCAGTTGCAACTTGCAACTAGATTTCTGCAATAAAATGATTACAGGGTACAAGTAATTACAGAAGCTGATATGAAACAGACAGAAACTTTGACCTAACCATAAATTTTAGGTTATGTTGTTTTTATAAATTAAATGTGATTTTTTGAGTAGAGTTATCAGATATTAGATTAAAAATGTTAGATTATTGAGAAAATTATAATATGTGTTATATATATTGTTATATTTCTATTTGATATGAAAATTAAATTTTGATAATTATAAACAGAATTCAATTTAATATAAAATATTTTCAATTTTCTCAACCACGGGCATATAAATTTAGAACAACCTGTATACAACAAATTGTTATATTTAATTTTAAGAAGTGATTAGAAGAAGCATACGAAACTCGGGACAATGCGCTTAGAATAAACAAAGTGAATGGCGCGTACCATTATCGTTGTTCGCGGAAGGTTCGATCATTAGCCTATGCTAAATAAGACTCAGTTGAAATAGATAATAGTTCATTATCGTTGTTCGCGGAAGGTTCGATCATTAGCCTATGCTAAATAAGACTCAGTTGAAGTAGATAATAGGTCATTAAATTTTGTAAATAGTAGAAAGTAATTTTAGAATGGGAATTAACTATTTTTTTTGGAAATCCATTAAGCATATTTAGAAAGATTAAAAATTGGTTTTGAGGAATACTGCGAATGAGAGTTGGTGGTGGAAGGTTGATTTGTGAATCTGGAAGGGATATTTAGAAAGTAGGGGAATGAATGAAAAAGATAGAGCAGAATGTTTTGAGCTGTCGAGAAGTGAAGTCCAGTAGTAGACGGTAGTGTACGGAGAGTGAGAAAGCCGGTGTAGTTCCGTGAGTGTGGAGTATCTATCGTGGAACGAGAGGTAGGCCAGGTCGAGAGTAAAGAACCTCCTTGAGCCAAGAGTGTCCCGGTAGCTGATTGAAGTTTCGAAAAAGGTAGAAACACGGCATCACGACAGAAGCAGGAACGGGAGCTATACGAGCTAGTTTTCAAAGGAGAACATTACTGGAAGCCAGGACGAGGTTTTGATCGCAGCCAAGGATAGCAGGAAACGGGTCTTGTGTGAAGACATTCTCAGTTCACCAGAAAAAGGTCAGTCTCATTTGTTTGGACATGAATGTATGGGTTTTTCGTATTAAATACCACATTTAAAATTGAAGAACATAATCAATAATATCAGAAAAGCTTCATCAAACTTAAATAGAATTGATGCTAATAAATCCTAATAATTAAATGTTAATAAAAACTTTCAATTGGAAACCAAAAGGAAATAAGATTCCCATGTGTAAATGTTATGTTTAAGAATAATAAGATATAGCAAATATTAAGCAGTGATTGCCATTTAAATAAAATAAACAATATTTTGATTATAATTGTAACCCATATGTGTGTATTATTTTACTCTTTTCTTTCCTATCCCGATTAGGAACCATTGAGAAATACTTAGAAGCCACGTAAGTAAGTAATTAATTTTATAAAAAGTCCTGAGATTGAAAACATATTGATATGTGATCTGGTAAATTAATTAGATTATTATAAATGCATTGATTAAATTAAATGACATATAAGAATATTATCTCATATCAATAATCAAGATCACATCAATATATATAACAATTGCAGAAAGAATTGCATGAACATGTTCTATTTAGCTGCAACTTCTTGCAGCAAGAAGTTGCTGCAAGTAATTGCACCTTTTCTGTGCAATTCTCGTGTGACACGATGCAATTTCAATTGCTGCAAGAAATTGCGCAATTACTTGCATCGTGTAAAGTGGCTATCTCATACATTCACATAACAATATTTTACATAAATCTATTAATTTTAGACGAACCAGCTTATTTAGAGGACGAAAATCATCCTGATCAAGTTCCATCACAGGAAATGGTATGCAAGCCTAAAAAAAGTGCGTAGGTAACATGATGTTGAAAGAACGAGGAGATTGGAAAAGAAAGAAGTAAATTGAGAGTGAGTAAAACCAATAAACACATTTATCTTATGCTTTTTCAAGTGGATATAACAACTAAAAAATAAATAATGAAGAATAATTTAATATTTTGATTTTTTGTTAAAAAATATTCTCAGCTAAGTACAGTGCGTTGGTAACAGACTGTCTCCTTATATGCAATAAACCATTAGCTCATGTGATGCTCCAGCTACAATTTGCTTAATCCATATTTTATAACTTTTCCTCAGCTTTTCGCTTTCATGTATCACATTGTTGTTAGCATTAATGGTTCTGATTTAAGTCGAGCTGCAATGCCACTTTTTTTGAATAGCGTAGTTAACCATATATTATCTGGTAAAGTATCAAAAATGTTTCTTACAAACTTGGTGTCAGTGTTCTGCTAACTGCAAATTATATTCATATTTACCAGTTTTACGTGGACTGATTTAACTTTTCACTATTGGTTGAGAATAGTCCGTCCGCTATAACTTTTCCCATGCGGTGCGATTCATTTTCAATCAAATTAAGTCAAAACAGAAAGTGAAACGTATGCCGATGTGTGTAGTATATAGTATACAGTATACAAAATGTATATACACATCGACGTTCGTTTCAATTTATGTTTTGATTTAGTTTGATTGAAAATGATTCGTACCGTATGGGAAAAGTTATAGCGGACGGACTATATCTGCATAAGTATGCTCTACAAACTTTACATAAATCACGCTGTTTATAATGATCAGCTATTGCCCAAAAATTATTAAATGAATTGAGTCATTCTTTTTTTATATAATTTCGATTTACATTTAATGTTACATTTATCGTTACATCGAGGTCCCGATTCTCTCATTTACGTTAATTTTACAGTTTTTCTAGTGTATTCTTGGTCAGAGTTCCTCAGTTTCTTCAAAATATTAATTTTGAAAACACTTGGATCTCTTTGTCTCTCCTTTCCAAGATTTTTCTTCTTTGGGAATTTTTACTTAGCAGACGTATCTAATAATAAACTAATGCCTTTGATGCAGGAAGGGGTTTTCGCTGTTGATGCTTCTTGAACATGTAATCCACTGTGAACATCAGATATAACAGTGGAAGTTAGTTCACTCGTAAATTATATAGATGTTACAATGTGTTTATAAAAATATTCATCAATAATAGAAATTTATAGTATTGTAACATTGGTTACAAAGCTTTTCCACTGAGTGATTCAAAATTTGCACTTGCAATGAGGTTATTTTATTAAAAAACTTTATATTAAGGTACAGCTGGTTCCTAAAAAAACTGATACGACTCTTAGTAAGATTTGATCATTTTGAGCAGTGTATAATTGATCTGACATTATATTATATTTATTATGACAGACAAATAATAAAATAAACAAACAAACAGTAATTTTTTGAGGTTGAAGTTATCTGACACATTTTAAGATTTGGTAGTGACAGTGACTATATGTAAATAATAAATATTTATCCTTCAAAATATAATAAATTAAATATAATTAAACTCATATTCATTATATCACACCTCATCATAAGCTTTTTACAAGAACATACTCAGCGATTTTGATATGGCTTAGAGCCAGACTACATCAAGATCGCCTATAAATCGTGCTGGTAATTGCCTTGCAGCGAGACCAAAAACAAAAAGAAGAAGAAGAAGAAGAAAGTACACTGCTCAATTTTCTACAAAATACGCTTAAGAGTCGTATCAGTTTTTTTTGGAACCAGCTGTACATAAGATAGGATAAAAGTTTTTAGATCAAAATGAAAGTTGTCCTTTGTAGATATCATTTAAGCAATAGTTGAAAAACATTATAAGTGGAGTTACAATGTTATTCATATCAGTTGGAGTTGTGATCTAAAATTTAAATTGGATTAATTTTTTTTGTAGGCTATTGGGACCGTGCAAGTTCGGCAAAGCGACCTCTATTTCTACGCTCGGTACTTTTATTCGCACTTTTAATTATATTCGCCAATTATATTAGTCCTGGTTGCTGGATAATTGTCAAGGCCATAGTCCAAAAAAATAAGACGCAGGTTATGTTATGCAAACGTAAACAATTGTATGTAGTAAATAAAATTAGTTATTAAAATGCAGTACTGCAAGCAAAATACAATTAATTAAATTTACCTTTATATAATAATTGCATATCATATCAATATTGTGGAGCAATATATAATTTTTCTGCTTCAATGACAGAAGGTATGAAATATACGTCAATTTGACAGTTTCAATTGACAATATGAATTATTTAAGATAGTTGCAATATTTCTCCGCGACTCGCGCACGGTCGTTTCTCGTTTCCCTTCCAAGTACTTGCACACCGCGAATACAGATAAATCTAAAAGTAAACATAGAGGACAATGATGCATTAGAGACTGGCATATCATCTCATACGGACAACACCGCAGGAGAGTTTTTTTATATTTGAACAATTCAGCTTCGCTTCAAAGAAAGTTGGATGCATTGGAAAAAACATTTAAGCTCACCGTTTGGACTTACGGAAGATATTGAAAATGCTATAAAGTAGGGATATTATACCGGATTTGTATATACTTTTGTAAATAATACAGGCTGTAACAAAAATACAGGTCATAAATTAAACTACATATTCTGGGACCAAAAATAGTTCGATTGAACCTAACTTACCTTAGTACAAATAGGCACACAAAAAAAGTTACAGCCCTTTGAAGTTACAAAATGAAAATCGATTTTTTCCGATATATCGAAAACTATTAGAGATTTTTTAATGAAAAGTGACATGTGGCATTGTTATGGTAGGTACATCTTTAAAAGAAATTATAGTGAAATTTGTGCACCCCATAAAAATATTATGGGGGTTTTGTTCCCTTAAACCCCCCAAACTTTTATGTACGTTCCAATTAAATTCTTATTGTGGTGCCATTAGTTAAACACAATGTTTTTAAAAGTTTTTTGCCTCTTAGTAATTTTTCGATAAATCATTTTCAATCGAGATGCGGCTTCTTTTTTAATATGTTTACGTAAAAATTTTATGGGGGTTTTGTGCCTTTAAACCTCCCAAATGTTTGTGTACGTTACAACTAAACTATTATTGCGGTTACATTAGTTAAACAGTGTTTTTGAAACTTTTTGCCTCTTAGTATTTTTCCGATAAGGCATCTTTTATCGAGATGTGGCTTCTTTTCTAATACGGTTCAAAATATACCTCAAACTGTAATTATTTATAAATAATTTTTCGTATTATTACCAGTACGTAACAGTATACAAATATATGGTGGATTTGACAAATATTCAAAATATCTCGACAAAAACTAGCTTTTCGAAAAAGTACTAAGAGGCAAAAAAGTTTTAGAAATATTGTTATTAACTAATGGTGCCACAATGATAATTTAATTGGAACGTACACAAAAGTTTGGGGGGGTTTAAGGGAACAAAACCCCCATAAAATTTTTATGGTGTGCACAAATTTCACTATAATTTTATTTTAAGATATTCCTGTCATAAGGATGCCACATATCCGTTTTCAATAAGAAACCACAAACAGTTTTCGATATATTGGAAAAAATCCATTTTTATTTTGTAACTTCAAAGGGCTGTAACTATTTTTATGTGAACATTTGTACTAAGGTAAGTTAGGTTCAGTCGAACTATTTTTGGTCGCAGAATATGTGATTTAATTTATGACCTGTATTTTTGTTACACCCTGTAGATTGTACGATATTTTAAAAGAAAATAATGAGTACCACCAGTGTTACTACAAATGTCTAGTGAATTTAGTAAGTAATTTTGCCAATTTTCACAAAATTGGCCAAAAACAAAAAAAATATCTACTAAAAACACTAGCCAGTTGTGTCGTGAGTTTAGCGAACCGACTATAACTCTTGTTAAATTAAGGTTGAGTTTACACTTTTGACTTGCCTACAGATTTAAAAATATTTTTGTCATAATATACAGTATGTCCCTGTAAGTTGGAACCATAATATGGAAAACTTTTTTATTATTCATTTTACGAAAAATAGTTGTTCTACATAAAAGGTTCTGCAATATCTAGAATCTCTGATTCAACCATCAGATAGTAAATTTTTATGGGTATTACACAGGGTATGTCAAAAAATATGAATGTCACTCAAGAGAAAAGTAGCTTTATTTTTACAATATTGAACATTGTTATTATGAACAGTTAATTGGAAATAGAACTATATTTTAATATGGAATTACATCCTTCTAATTGAAAAAGAAATTAAAAATTTTTCTCAACATATATAATCAACATTATTTTCTGCTATTTCAATTATGATAACTTTTGTTATTAATTTTACGAAAGAAAAGTTATAGAAAGTTCTGAATGATCTAAACCCTAAAATATAACCATCTTATAGCAAATATTACCGATTTTGTATGAGGTATATAAAAAAACTGTTTTTTATGACGACAAAGAAGTATAACTTCTTACGTGCGTACACAAGTACACACACTCTTTTTTTTGCATAAGTAATATCATTGTCGTTACACCCGAAAAATATCTTAAAATCATATAAATTTACAAAAATGTATCGCAAATTTCTTCAAATGTAATTTGCGATGCAATGACATAAATATGAGAACTGGCACAATTATTATGGTTTCATGTTTATTTTTCGGGTCTAGCTACAATGATATTATGCAAAAATTATGTTGTATCGCAGATTTAAAATGCGTTTATCTCGAAAACAGTAGTTGAGTTTATTAGTAAGATGAATGTAATATACCTTTTTTAAGTAAAAATATTGAGAGAACAAAAGTTTTTATTCAAAAAGTATATAGAGTAGGGGATAAAAAGTTGAATGTATTAAATGAGCGCTGAAAGACGTATATGTGGCGCCCTCTCGGTAATACATTAGTTTTGGTGGCGAATTTAGATTTCTCATCCCAAAAAACCCCTGCTTACCAAATTTCGTGTTGCTATCCCATGCCTTTCGGGAAATATTCAAGAATAAATAAAATAAAAGTTTAATTTTGACACCCTGTATTTCGGTTATTATCAACTTTTGTACTAAGGTAAGTTAGCTTAAATCCACCTATTTTAAGCTCAGAAATCTACGGTTAAGTTATGGCCCATTCTTTACCAAACACCCTGTATAAAATATGATATTACTTGTGCCGTCAAGTTATAGTCCAGAGAAATAAGGTTTTTGTCGGGACACTTGAGCAGCCAGGTTGCAAATGGGTTTTTTGGGTACTGTATACCTAATACATTATAAATACAAAAATGCCCGTCACAGTTCGGACGAGAAACTTAGTTATTAACAAATAAGGGTCAAAGGACATCGCACACATCTTATGGAAAATATAATGTCACTCAAATTCAATAAAATTTATACGAATAGATTCGTTTTAAATTAACGGTCAATTCTTATCATTGCGCCGACTCTTAATTATGATTAATTACGGCGCAAATTGCAATTAAAGCAGTGGTTTCCAACCTGTGGGGCGCGCCCCCCTAGGGGGGCGCGAGACAGTTGCAAGGGGGGCATGCAGCTGTTTCCAAAATATTTTCGAATACAAACCAAAAAAGTCGGGACATCTTGGGTATTAGTGCACCCTAATAATATGTCTGTGTAGATTTTGGCATTTGATCCGACCATCACTTGTAACACCGTTGCCGTATCCTCTATTTTTTCATACTATCACGTTACAATTTTTTGTGATATTATACACGAGCGGGACACCCTCAAAAAAGCACTTAGTTTTCGAGATACTGACCACGGAGAGGCAAATGGCTAATTTTATTCATACGTTATATTTTCGAGGGTGCTGAAAACTAAAATGAGGTTTATTTTGAATTTTATGTGGGGGAACATTGTCAAAATCGCAATTTTAACCTAAAAATAAAAAAAATATAAAATCACGTTTATAAAAATATAGCTCTAACATTTCTGAAGACAAAGGTATCTGCTTCAAGTTTTTATTCTTATCATGATAACGGTTATGAATTTTTCAAAGAAAAAGGTGCGGATTTGTGCATTGCAAAGTTTAATCGCAAAAGTTGTATGACGAAGTTTAAAATTTAGCTTCTTAATCACATTTATTTGAAAGTAGAGAGTACAAAGAAGTTTTCTGGTAAGTTTTAGATCAAAATGTTTTATAGAAAAAAAAGATAGTGCAACTTTTAATGTCGACATTAGAAATTCCCAATATAACGCTTATTTTTTGAGGGACAGACAATCCAGGTCTATTTCTCATCTTTTGTACTATCCTTGGATTATAAGCTTTCATTTGACACCTCATTTGTCATTCTACCTAATATAATGACGGATAAGTAAACGTTCTTATTCTATTATTCTTGTAGGTACATTTAACATTCATTGAAATTATGAAAGAAATGGCATGGTAACACTGTGACGCACAAACATAAGATTCAGCTGTGCGTTACATAGGGTGCACTAATATCCAAGATGTCCAAAAGTCGAATAGGTGTCAAAAAAATGAATGTGCAAAAAAGGTATACGTAATCCACAATCCTCGCCGGGAATTTTTCTGGTAATGCTAAAACATCCATCCAAACTCTTGCTGGAACAAAAACATCTCGCTTTCACGTTTGGAGCCGAGCGCCAAATCTTCTTCTTCTTATGCTTGTTGTAGATATGTCGATCTGTTAATTCCGACGTTGAAATATTTCTTGAGAGGTAGACTGCCAGATATCCCTCCCGGTGGTGTCCCCGGTACTCCCCATACCTTTTGGTGGTCTCTCCGGTGGACGCTTGCCAGCTGGTTTTCCTTCTAGCGCAATTCTTGGTAGTCTGTGCTCCTCCATTCTTTTTACATGACTGAACCATTCTCTTCGTCTTTGTCTACTCCATCTTGCTACATCTTGCACGCCACATTGTTCCCTGATGATGTTGTTCCGTATTCTATCCCTTCTTGTCTTCCCTGCTATGGCTCTTAGCATAACAAGTCATAACAGGTCAGATGCAAGTTTTATAAATTCTAACTTTGCTGTTCATTCTCATATATGGGTTATTCCAGATCACATCTCTCAAACATCCGGACATGACTGCGGCCTTGTTTATTTGTCTTCTTAGGTCTCTGGCTGGGTCATGATAACTTGATTAGTTTACACCTAGATATTTGAACTGGTTTAGCTGTTCTATGGGTTTCCCATCTACCACGAGCTTGCATACAATTGGATCTTTCGCAATGGTAATGCATTTTGTTTTCTGCGTGGATATGCTCATGTTGAGTCGTTGACATGCTTGGTAGAATCGATAAAGTTCTCTTTGTAGGTCATCCTCATCTTCCGCATCATCCGCATATACATTCGCAAATATACTCGTTTTGGCTACGAGTAAAGGACGGTTTTCCTACTTTGACAAAGTTTTAGAAATTTTATTGACATTTGTAACATCTTACCTATGTGAAACTGATTTTTTTACAGTAGCTGTCTTAAACAATGATTCCACGGTTTGTGAAAATGTGTGCTGAAAAACAAGCTCAATCGTCGCATTAAATTGTTATAATGTTGTATTAATTATATATTATTTTTTTGTATTTTTGTAAGATTAGTTTTTATTACAGTTAAAATTAATATTTCTTATAATAAATAATTATTTTTTATGTATATTTTTATATGATATTTTATATTATTTTGTAGCCCATTAAATAAATTACAATATCAGTTGAGTATTTAAGAAATTAGATTGAAAAATTAAGGGGGCGCAACAATTTTTTCTTTTTAAAGGGGGGCGCAAGTACAAAAAGGTTGGAAACCACTGAATTAAAGGTTATCGAAATCACATTTTTTGGAGTCTATAAACATGTCAGTTATAATCACTATTGCTCTGGGTGCTATTCAAAACAGCTTAAACCCCGCTGGGCCTAAGCGGATTAGTGAAACTATTATAATAAGATGCTTAATAGCCCGAGAAGATTTATGAAGTACCTACCCATTTGATTTCAGATTGATTTATATCAATTTCTACTCTTATTATTGAAAATTAAGAGTTGGCGCAATGATAAGAATTGACCGTTAAATTGAAACGAATATATTCATATAAATTTTATTGAATTTGAGTGACATTATATTTTCCATAAGATGTGTGCGATGTCCTTTGTTTATCGCAAAGAGCCTTTTTTCGCAATGTTATTGTTCAGAAAATAATAATGACATAGCAATTCTGTGGAAACCACATGCAAGAAAAATAGTTAAGAGTTATATTTTTAAAGTATTGAAAAAAATCATTAAAAAGTAGTTTTTATCACACCGAAAAAAGTTTAGTAAAATAGAGTCATTTTTGGCTTCTAAACAATTTGAATAACTTTGTTAATATTGACTATAGAGTAAATCTACTTTAGGATTTCAAAAGCTGGTATTTTTGTACGAATTTAAAGAAAAAAACTTTTTGCCTAGGTTAATTAGATTCAAAGATGGCCACTTTTATTATTTAATTCGCAGTAACTTCTATATACATCAAATTCTCCTGTAACAGTGTTAGTTACCATACTACTCCGAAACGGCTTGGCTGATTTTTATAAAATTTTACACGTTGATCCTGTAGGACGTTGAAGAGTCTATTTTTATGCCCATAAGTTATAAGGGGGGTTGCCGACATTTTTTTTTATTTTTTTGGACAAAATTATCTACCTTAATTTTATATGATGTAGTATTAAAAAATACATACAACCCTTAATTTTCACTCTTCTATCACCAACCCCTATTTGTTAATACCCATCTATATATTTACATCTATAAAATTCTCCTGTCACAGTGTTAGTTTCCATTCTCCTCCGAGACCGCTTGACCGATTTTTATGAAATTATATATGTATATTCGGTAGGTCTTAGAATCGGTCGTAATCTATTTTTCATATCCCTGAGTGATAAGGGGAGTTCCCCCTAACATTTTGTAATGTTTATTTTATTTATTAAATAGACGGGATCACCCCATTACAGCATTATAATAACATTTTATTTTTAATCTAATTTATCTTATAAATACACTTTAGAATACAATATTTAGAAACAATTCTAGAGTTTACTATAAATCATGGTTTTAAATTGATTTAAACTTAAGGGCACCCAAAGTCTGAAAATTTATTTTTTTAAGTGTTTTGCGTTATGATTGAAAATTATTCTCTGAAATCTTCTCTTTTCAACGATATATAACGCATTATAGTACAAAATATCCATGGTTATGAAACTATTTATTTTCTGAACGTCTGCACTCAACTTACCGTGTACCAGTAGCTTTATAACCTATTAAGAGTGTTTTATGTTTGTGCGATTTCCCGAATACTAGGTTTTTAACTTTTGATGTCAGATATCTCTGGATTCTTAGATGATATAAGGTCCAAATTTTTACAGTGGTTGTAGATAGATAATGTCTAGTCCCGCGTAAAGTTTTATTGAAAAATGTATAAAAACAAGTAAAATAAAAAATAAAATCCAAACTTTTTTGGGTTTTTTTTGTAAGAGTATTTTAAAAAAATTTAAAATAAATGTTTCTTTCACTCTAACTTTACAAAAATCTACGCGGGACTAAACAATGCATGTAGTTTCAAAATAAAACAAAAATTAGGTCTCTAAGTGCTTTGGTTGCAGAGCTATGTGACATAATGTTAACATTGTCGTTAAATGGGACTTTGGGTGTCCTTAAATTAAAAGGGTCTATATCACAGTGACTATTTAAAAACCTCAAGGCCCTATCAAATGGATTATTGCAGGCATAATTGGTAGCATGAAAGTTTATATGAAAAAGTTCAAAAGATCTTAGTCTATGCTGTGGAATATTGAAGCTTATTTTACTTAAAAGTTCCGGACATTGAATTAAATTACTTAATAATTTATAAATTAGGTGGGGTCGTGTGTACATAACGTACTCTATAAGACTACGAGTACATACAAATTAAAAAAAAATATGATCAAAATCCATCAACAAGTTCCAGCGATATTAATCGCAGCATAATATGTTTGCAGAATCAGTTTCATTGTTTTAGTGCACATATTTTAGTAATTCCCCTCCACCGACCACGAATTAATTCCGTTCGGACGCCATTTTTAAAGCTTTATTAACCACTCTGTTGAGGTTCAAAGTCTACACAGACTTTTACACATAACCTATATATCTTCAACTTCAAAATGGCTCTAGTTAGGTTGCTTAATTGTTATAAACAAAGTAGCCGTCGTTAGTAACCTAGGCGAAAAGTTTTTCTTTGAAAATTCGCATAAAAATACCACTTTTTCAAATTCCATTGTAGTTTTAGCCTACAGTCAATATTAACAAAGTTATTCAAATTATTTAACCCTCCGTTACTCGCACACGGTGTGGGAGACCGGGCCTGTAAATAAATTCCTGTAACTCTGCTTGTAGTGGGGATTTTGAATGGCTACTTCGTATACTTCTTCAGTGGTCAATCAACTGTGGGTAAAGTCAGTTCGCAGTGTAAAAAATAGTACTGTCCTTTTGTTATTACCCAACACAGTCCCGTACACCGTGTGCGAGTATTTGTGCACCAATTTTTGTGTTTGGATCACACATCGATATTTTTAATTAGTAAGGTAATTTAAGATCTTTTCCTTATTTTCAATGTTTATAGATTAGTTTATTTATATTTATATATATAAATATAAATATATAACTTACCTAGAACCATCAGAATGAGGTTTAGGGAGATATGTGGTTTACCAACAGAACAAGTACCAGTCGTAACAACAGGAACTTCAGATCGCTGTGCTGTTTGTGATTGGAAGAAAAATAGAAAAACAAAGTTTTACTGCCAAATATGCTCAAAATATCTGTGTTTGGAACACCATTGTTCCAATGAATGTGACACCATTGTGTATTTCATGTTTTAAAAACGTTCATTAATTTTTATAACTTTTTTTGTTACTACAATTACTCTTTATTTTTAATTTTTTTGTGTATTGAATTAAGATCTAAAGTTCTTAGTAAACAAATTTAACCATATTCAATTTTTTTTTCACTTCCAAAGTTTTTGTATATACATATAAATGGATAACAATGAAAATTATTAAATTTTTGATTAAAGTAATATAATGTGAACACAAACGCATATCTACAAAATTATATGATCATATATTCATTAAATAATTTAATCGTACACAATTTTGCAAAAAAAAATAATTTTAAAACACTGCTGACCCATATTTTTGGACCCGGTCTCCTGCACCGTGCGCGAGTATCCGATCACAAAAAGTTGGCGCGAGTAACGAAAGGTTATAAGTCAAAAATGACTCGTATTTTAGTAAACTGTTTTCCGAGTGATAAAAATGACTTTTTAATGATTTTTTTAAATGCGTTGAAAATATGACTATTCTTCTTTCATGTTGTTTTCACAGAATTGCTGTAGCATTATTATTTATTGAACAATAACATTGCGAAAAAAAGCTCTTTGGGATAAACAAATTGAATAAAATTTAAACTAATTGACGCAGCGTCTTAAAATTTTTTGTGCATTGTATGGACTATTTGACTCAACTTTTCGTGCAATATGATAGTCCTAAATTCATTTTCGCAAAAGTTATAGCAAATTTTTGATTTTCGAAATTTTAGTTTGATTTTGCAATATTCGAAACAACAAATAGTCGAACCAAAATTCAAAAAACACTATTTTAAACCTTGGCTCATCTACTAAGAAAATATTATAAATAAGACATTTAATTACCCTATTTTTACCTGTAGCGATTTAAAGGAAAAAACTCTCATTTTTGACCCTTATTTGTTAATAACTAAATTTCTCCTCCAAACTGTGACGGGCATTTTTGTATTTATAATGTATTAGGTATATAGTACCCAAAAAAACCCATTTGCAACCTGGCTGCTCAAGTGTCCCGAACATGGTATATTTTTGCCTTATTTCCCTGCTGTATTAGTAGATTAGATTTCGAAAAGTTTGTGTTACACTTACTTACAACAAAAAGAACACTTTAAAAATAAAACAAGAGGTTAAATTATAAACACAAAACTAAATGAATAATTTCTCACAACGGTCAAAAACCACACTTAAAAGTTTTAAAAATTCACACCATCAGTTAATACTCAAATTTTTAAACACCTCACGTGTCTCAAGTACGATTGCGCGAAGCCGTGGAATTTACGAGACATGCTCGCTCTGTAGATCCGTCATTTGAAGGGGCCAAAAATAGACCTTGTACCAAATACTATGGACCATATAATGTATTTGCTTGTACCGCAGGTAACGTGTTACCTAACCTAATGAACATACTGAACTTTTATGGTTTTTTCTTGTATGCCCTTAAATTTAACTCGGGATGAGAATTATTATTAGCTGGTAAAAAAGTTATTTTTCTTTATACTTAGTGTGACCAACTCCAATTCAGTCCAATTCGAGACAAGGCTGAAAAAAATACCAGAAATCCGGGACTTTTCAATAAAAATCGGGCCATTTTTTTTGTCAGAACTTCAATATCATCATTTTATTGATTATTTAACATTTTTATGTTGTCAATGATATTTTTGATAGGATTAAGCCACAATTGGCTGTAATAATTACATTTTTCTTAGTTTTTTTTTTAAATCCGGAAATTGCTCTCAAAAAAGGAAAAATCAACTGATGTTGAATTTTCATGTAAATAGGTATTATAGCCTTAGGTTAATATAAAAATGTAAGTATCATACAATTGTGGCTTCTTCTTCTTTTGGTGCCTATCCCTATCGAATATTGGCGATCATTCTGCCTATATTTATTTTATTAACACATGCTTTAAATAGATTAGTTGTTGTGGTGGAGAACCATTTCTTCTGGTTCTTTAACCATGATATTCTTCTTCTCGCTATACCTCACTTTCCGAATACTTTGCCTTGAAGGATTATTTTCAGTAATCTGTATTTATTTCAGTTTCTCATTATGTGTCTGAGATATTCTAACTATCTCTTTTTAAATGTAAACATCACTTCTCTTTCTTTCCCCATTCTTCTTAGTATGGTCTCGTTGCTGAAAAAAATACCAGAAATCCGGGACTTTTCAATAAAAATCGGGCCATTTTTTTTGTCAGAACTTCAATATCATCATTTTATTGATTATTTAACATTTTTATGTTGTCAATGATATTTTTGATAGGATTAAGCCACAATTGGCTGTAATAATTACATTTTTCTTAGTTTTTTTTAAATCCGGAAATTGCTCTCAAAAAAGGAAAAATCAACTGATGTTGAATTTTCATGTAAATAGGTATTATAGCCTTAGGTTAATATAAAAATGTAAGTATCATACAATTGTGGCTTCTTCTTCTTTTGGTGCCTATCCCTATGGAATATTGGCGATCATTCTGCCTATATTTATTTTATTAACACATGCTTTAAATAGATTAGTTGTTGTGGTGGAGAACCATTTCTTCTGGTTCTTTAACCATGATATTCTTCTTCTCGCTATACCTCACTTTCCGAATACTTTGCCTTGAAGGATTATTTTCAGTAATCTGTATTTATTTCAGTTTCTCATTATGTGTCTGAGATATTCTAACTATCTCTTTTTAAATGTAAACATCACTTCTCTTTCTTTCCCCATTCTTCTTAGTATGGTCTCGTTGGTTATCTTGTCCGTCTATGATATCCTTAGGATTTGCCTGTATAGCCACATCTCAAAGGCTTCAAGTTTTTGATTGTGGATTAATCCCATCAAAATGTAATTGTCAAAAATTCCACAAGAAAACAACTTCAGAACATTTTTGTGTTGATTACTTCTTACTATCATATTTGTCCACAACTTAATTTTTGCTTAACAATGAGAAGAAAACCTCTAATTCTTAGAAGAATACATAATGTACTAAAAATTTCAAAATAAAATTATTTTACCAAAACTTTGAAAATTCGGATGGCCCGGAAGCCTTGTCCGGGACACTACTTCGTAATTCGGGCCATGTCCCGGATTTTTCGGGCTAGTTGGTCACACTATTTATACTACTTCTAAATATGAGAGTACATACTTAAATAATGTGTTACTAACCTGTATCAGTTTTTTTGTTTTCTTCAAATTGGTCAAGTTTATTTCCATGTTCTATTTCAGTATTTATGGGAAATTTCTCAAAGTCTAAAGAACCGCGTGGGTCATGAGTTTTTTCCCTTTTGGTTTCCTCCTGAATTTCATATTTAAAGACATCCAAAACAGCATCATCCAAGTGATTATACTCTATTTCTATTTTACACGTTTCCTTTTCCTCGTTAATTTCTTGTTTTGCTTCCATAATTTCAACAGCCAAAAGCAAACCCAAGCGACTCAAACATCAACAAACAACAAAACAAACAAAAACAAGCGACAAGAACAAGCAGGAAGCAGAAGCAGGGTTGCCATCTTGCCTCTTGCCTTGTGGCATGAAATATGAAATTTCACGAATCCTTAATTCGCACACTTGATCCAACGTTGCCAATTGTACGGGTAACAGTCAATGCGCGGTAAATTTAAAAAAGTCGATGCATTGTGCCAGCACACAATGTGACACAATCATAATATAATGATTAGTAATATATTAATTTAATCATTAAAGGTAGTCAGTAACTGCGTGCGTCATACATATTATATTTTCAAGTTTAATTTATGTCTTACTAATATACATACATGATAAAACTCAAGCTAAAATAAGTTTATTCAAGCGTTTAAGCTATTAGGTCAGGATCCCGAGTATGAAAAAAAATTGATAAATAGCAAGCTGAAAATTTGTTAATAGGTTAAGGGTGTCTAGTCGGACAAACTTTGATATATGGGAACACTGGAAATTTTAATTGTGGAACAGGTTAAAAATTTGGAACGGTCAGACCACGAAAACGTCACATGTATTTTGTCCAAAAGAACTTCCAATTGATTTGTTACCCTTTCATGCAAAAATCAGACTGCTATTTATCACCTGCCATAATTCCTGTCATTTGACATATTCTACGTGTTCCACTCATTTATAATTCTCATTTGGTGATAAATAGCAACCTGATTTTTGCATGAGAGTTTAATGAAAGGGTAACAATTCAATTGAAAGTTCTGTCGGACAAAATACATGTGACGTTTTCGTGGTCTGACAGTTCCAAATTTTTAACCTGTTCCACAATTAAAACCCCTTTTCCTATATATCAAAGTTTGTCCGACTAGACACCCTTAAGCTATTAACAAATTTTTAGCTTGCTTAATCAACTTTTTTTTCATACGCTGGAGCCAGACCTATATACATATATGTACAAGAACTGCAAGAAATTTTGTGAAAGTGGCTTACGAAAAAAAAAAAAAACAAACAGATCGCTTCGTAGCGGCAATTAAGATTGCTTCGTAGGGGTAACTTCAGACATGGCCTGTTCTGTTGGGCCATAACAGAGGGTTACTCTAAATTGTCGGCTCGAGTGGGGAAAGAATTTGGTAAGATACTGGGTGCTATGTAAATACCACGTAAATTCAGAACCAAGTACTAACGTTTATTACAGGAGTGAAATGGAAAGAATAAGCTAAAGATAGCCTAACTCAGCGACCTTTAATATATTACTCAGACACATATTTGCTGTTTATTTAGCGTTTGCCTCTAAATCACCGCCTTTGAAATCAATAGGCAGTGATGTGTTGTTGCCATATCAATTTCTAAAAGTAAAAGTTGATATAAAAATAGTGTTTTTCAAACTAAGCAAAACGAACGTATATAGTTGTACCGAATTTATTTTGCAAACATGAAGTTGGTCAAGTGCAATCAATTACACAGTTTAAAAAAATACCTCTAATACAAAGTATAACAATACTTGAATATATGCTATACAGGGTGTTATAACAGAAAAAAATAATAAGCAGTAGAATATGATCGCCGTTTACAATTAAAAGAAAATATGATTTAAAAATTGTGGCCTTCTATGGAAAGTTTTTGTTATCAATGGGTTAAAGTGTTTTTCACTCAATAATATGTAGTATGTGTAATAATATGTGTAGAGCACCAATTCAAGTTAAACTTGTTATTGATTTTTGTGTTTGTTATTGTTTTGTATTTTTTATGACTGTAAGCATTGTCTATAAAATTGTACAATTCTCCATGATAATAAAGCATATTTCTATTCTAAGTTGTCTATTTCTTAAACCAAAGCATTGATTTTATTACTACGAAATATTATTTTGTAGAAGTTGTCAAACAAATAAAATATTTGGGAATTATTATTGATAATTTATTTAATGGAAATTAAGGTAATAATAATAATAATAATGTTTATTCAACACAAATATAACAATATACATAAAATAATAAACTATAAAATCTTCATGCGACTAAAAACATATCAAAGTGTAGATATAGTTAATAAGAATAAACATAGGAAGCCACAAGAAAATAAATTTGCACGTAGCTATAGCCCAAAGTAACTCCTGTTGTTTATCCAAATCTTCACTAGTCAAAAGCCTTTAAAGTAAAGTTCCAGCAGTTTTTCCTTTTTCTACATATATAAAATAGCTGGTGTTTGTTCCTAAAAACAAATACATAAATAAAATTTTTACGTTGTGTACCATAAAAATCATACAAATGTGGAAAGTACCACAAAAGTACAGTACACACTTGATACTCCGACATGCTCGGTAGTCTGACCTTTTGGTCCCATACCTGTCGGACTATCAAGGGACAACTGTATTTTAATATTAGGACAGTTACACCTATAAGGTTTAGGTTAGTTTAGTTAGTTTTATATAAGGGCAGTTGCCATAATAAGCCACAACAAAAAAGTATTAAAAGAAAAAGCTATAGACCTGAAATGGGAAGCTACTATGTTTAGTTTATATATAAATGAAAGTAAAACAAAATATATAGAGTGCACAAAGTAAAATCAACATGAACATCTGAAGGTAGAAAACCATACCTACGAATATGCCTCCCATTTTCACTACCCAGACTCAATAATAAATGACAACAACGCCAGTCAAGAAAAGCATGGATTCTTAGCAGCAATAAGTGATTTTATGCATACAAAGACTTGACGAAAAGTAAGTTACTAAGTCTAACCTTAGAATCTACAAAACAAATCTACACATTGCAGTGATGGTTTGTGGAGAATTAAAATGAACACGAGCTGGATAATACTAATGCAGAGCGCAGATATTGTTAGAATTGTAAAATCTCAAAGACTAAATTGGCTTGATCACTCAGAAAGAATGCCAGATAATCGAGCTGTACAAGTAATCCAGAGATGGAAGCCCCAAGGAAATAGAACAAGAGGAAGGGCCCATAAAAGATGGATAGACGATATAGAGGGGGATCTTAAAACCATGAACATCAGAAAAGTATCTGGCAGGGCAGAATGTTGCTAAGCACACCAAGACTCACAAAGGGTTGTAGCACCATTAGAAAAAGATTGAAGGACAGTTTAGGCTATATGCATTAAAACATGGTAAGCTTTGCATCTAACCATATTGTAATAAACTATATCTTAATATCTTATACTTACATGGTCAAGAGAAGTCTCTTCATTATTTTCTTTACATTTACTTCTTTCATCAGCTCTTCTCTTGCATTCTAGATCACCTTTTCTTTTTATTGCCTGCTTTGGTAACCCATGTTTTAGTTTGGAATATCTTTTTAAAGTGGCTGGCTTTCCTAATAATTAAGTTTGAATTATTACTTAAATACATCTTTATTATTGTAGACATTTTTTAAAAACCTTATTAATTGAATTACTTACCACTTTTATACAATGTTTATTGCATATTCTTTCATATTTTAATTTTAGTTCTGTTCTCCTTATGGCTTTTACATATCCATTAATCCATTGTTCCCGACCATAGAAAAAAGTGTTGTGTGATTTGGTAGAATGCGATCTTACTCTTTAAAAAACATGTCACGTATTTCAGCGCCATCTCAGCACCTGGTTAAATGGAAGGATACTACAAATCTGGCCTCCACATAAGTGGTCTGTAGCTTCGACATGATAGGTGTGAAATTTTAAACGCTCTTGTTGTTGATTGGATAGGAAGGGTGCCACAATCTAGCCTCCATGCTAGGTACGTAGCCTCCATACGGTACTTCCAATATTTAATATTTTATTCAATTGGACAATAAAGGTAAAACACAAACAACTTTTGTTTCTTACTTATTTATTTATAAAATAATGTGACATTTTACATAGAAATATGAGTATTAATTTGGATTAAATAAATGTTTACTTGTTGAACTTTTCCACCGTCTGCACACAACAGCTGAACGGAGCCATTAGACCTAACAACAAAACGCGAAATAAAGTGTGTATTTTAAAACTGTTGGATAAACAGTACCTACAATCAGAAAAACTTACCTTTAAAAAGATACACGATTACAAAATAACAAAAATATCAAAAAACACGACTGAATATCAGCTTTTTATGGTGACACAAAAAACACATCACATAACCGACCATATAAAATAACTGAACGACAACGAACGAACGAACACGAACACAGATTACAGATTCACAGATAGCGCAGGATTTGTCAAAAGTCATGTTCCACCAATCACAATGCCGACATCAGCGCCTCTGACTAAACGGAAGGAAAATAAATACGATTACATGTTTTTTATTAGAGTTAGCGGGGCATGTTCCCGACTTTGTTTTGTTCAGTAAGGATAACTATTTACATTTATTTTTAAAAGATAATCTGTCAATTGTCAAATTGGTGTCAAATATTGAGATTTTAGTGACTTGGCAACGTTGGATCAAGTGTGCGAATTAAGGTTTCGTTGAAATTTCGATTCTGTCTAAATCCCGACCACCGGCACCGTACCGACCCACTACTTTGCGCCGTGTAATTTGGGTTGCCTATATAAACTTGAATCAGCGAAATGGGCCTTTGTTATTTAAAAAATATTACATACAAATCTCTAGCGTTAGGGTAAAAGGACTTAAGTCAGTAAATGGAATATTGCAGAAATAATTTTTAAAGATTTGATGAAACATGCTAAATCTATTTTTATCCTAATTAAATATTTTGTCAGCACATATGGGTCAAAAACAGCTTATTTACAATACATAATATAGTTTAATATGAAATATCGTAAAATAATACCCAAGTAGCAATTTTTCGACGCATTGGTTGTCAGTACAAACAAATGCACTGTATACAACGTTGCCTGAGAGCATTTTCAGATGTTTCGGCCAACGTCCCCTACCCCGACTGACATTACGATGTTACAACCTTTAGTTATACGGGCAACTAATTTATTACCATTGTGTCACAATGATTGTGACAACTACATAATATCACAGTTCATTGTGGTTCAGTTTTTTCAACAATCACAACGAGTTAAAAATGTTATAATGCTAAACTAATTTACGCCCTGGCCGACTCTGTATCACCTAATATATTTATTATTCTGAAGCTATTTCTTTGTGGCATTTACCTATGTAATTTATTATTCTAAATGGGAAATAATAAAGCCACAATTTAACTTAATGATTGTACATATTAACGTTTCCACTTCCACTTCGGACGTTTAAATATACAAGTAGATTTTAATAATAATTGTTTTCACCCTAGTAGCAATTTTTCGACGCATTGGTTGTCAGTACAAACAAATGCACTGTATATAACGTTGCCACAGTGGACTTTCAGTTGTTTCGGCCAACGACCTCTAACCCGACTGACATTACGATGTTACAACGTTAAGTAATATCTTTAGTTATATGGGCAACTAAGTTATTACTATTGTGACAACTACATATCACAGTTAAGTTTTTTCAACAATCGCAACTACTTAAAAACGTTATAATGCTAAACTAATTTACGCCCATGGGTTTTCTGGCCGACTAGGTAGGTGTCTCTCACGACCCCAGGGCATTTACGTATAGTTCTATAGATGTGTGACACGTTTACGGCAACTTCAGGAGCAAAAAAAGAATTTACTTTATAACCTTACTTTTTTCTTATTATTTTATATTTTATTTTGCTGGAAATTTTCGATTTATTTAACAACCTGTTTATTTGTTTTTTTATTAGCTGGTTTCTCCATTGTCCATTGTTTTATCAGTAGATTTGATAAGCTTAAATCTTTGTATCAGCTTTGCTAGACAGGGTTGCCAGGTCAGTTCTTACTCTTTCAGTACTATATCCGTTGCAAGATAATTTGGCTGAAACTCCGACAAAATATGTACTTTTTGTACATATTTTGTCTGAATTCCATCCGAATTATCTTGCAGCGGATAGTAGTTTTGCTTTCAAAAAATCAATAGAAATCAGTAGATTCATTTTAGGCCCTGTAAATACAGTAAAATCTGTGTTAACGGTTACCTGTCAAAATCGCCCGGTTTCATAATAAACTTAAAGTAAACATTAAGTAAAGTTCACTTTAAAGTTGACATTTACCCATATATGAATTGTGATAAAGGTAGGTACCAACTTACTTAAAATTTAAAAAACTGATTATGAAACCGAGCGTTACAATCATTTTGAAAATTCTCCAAACCAATTATATGAAGATTTCCTTATTTAGATCTGGTATTTACCAGTTTCATTTCTTTGTCCATCTATAGGGCTTTTCATCGATTGCCATTTGTTTCGAGCTTTTGTCATGTGTCACATAATATTAATATATCTATGCCATACGTCTGGGATTTGTATTATTGTATATATCAATAACGTATGACGTAGATATATTAATATTATGTGACACATGACAGAAGCTCGAAACAAATGACTGTGAATGAAAAGCCCTATTATCATCATCTACGTCCTGAATCTTATTTTCGGTAATGACATTGGGAAATTGTAACAAAATGTCTGAAAATTAATTTAGAAATGGGGTGAATACTATTAAAAAGCAAATTTTATTTTAGTGATAACAAAATATTGAAATATACCAAACATCTAATAAAAAACATTGCCTACTAGAATTTTTTAAATATCAAAAATATACCAAAACAGTAGATATCTACTAAATGTGGCAACGCTGTTAAGGAGAATGATGCACTTCACTGCACTGGTCACATGACCTCTGTCACCCAATAAGAGGGTGCGTTCTAAAGTGGTTGGGATAGTCGGTCCAGGCCGTGTTTGGTCGGCGATTGGACTTCTCGGTTGTCTCATCCGTCTATGGTTGGTAATAAGGTATATTTTAAGTAATATTGGTAATGTTGTTTAATGCACCATTTTGGTTTTTTTGGGATGTAAAGAAAATAAAAACACAAAATATAAAAAATGCAGGCATTTTCTAATACATACCTTTAAAAGCACCATCAATACATTAAATTTATACAAAACACCTTTAACATAAATTCTGGCTTTTATATTAAAATTAGATTTTTTAAATTGACATATTTTTTGTTAAAAAGGTGATAAAAAATGAGCGCGTGTGTTTTTTAAAGGTGGAATATCCATATTTGACGGTAATCTGAGATGCGTTTATAAATTTCACATCAGGTAATTTTGTTTAAGTCCTTATTTATGTATTTATATAAATTTAAATACCTGATATGATGTCAAAATAGTTTACTTTTTATATAGGTAAAAAAAACATAACCAGTCCGACTCTTTGAGTAACCATTGCACGCAGGCTGTTTTTATAGTCGCTTCAGTTGTCTTATGCAACGCTTAAGGTTGCCTAGGCAACGTCAAGACAACTCAAAAATCGTCCACCAAATTAGTGCAGAATTGGGTCGTCTTCTAGGCAATAACAACGTTGTAACAAAACGTTGCCACGCGGTAGACAACGTTGTCGCGTCGACAAATTGCTACTTGGGCAGACAATTGTTGTGGAAATTTTACAAAAAAAAAACAACCACAACAATTGTCTGAAAACAATTATTATTAAAAACTACTTGTATATTTAAACGTCCGAAGTGGAAGTGAAAACGTTAATAATATGTACAATCATTAATATAAGTAAAATTGTGGCTTATTTCCCATTTAGAATAATATATGTTTCCTTCCTGGTTTTTTTGTAGACCACTTTCAGCTGATTCTAAAAAATTAAAATGAATGGTAATTTTTCTATTCTTTACAATTAAAAATCAAAAGAAATAGGTACTACTATTTACAGGTAATAATATGCATAAATAATTCGTTTCCTAAAGAATACAGAAAATTGAAAACGTTTTTATAATACTTACATAATTGTTTAAACAAAAGAGACCCAGCCAGAGCAAAACGCAAAACTAACAGACAGAACTGCAAAAAAAAGCCACTAATTTCCATTTTTCCACCCCCTTATCTTATATGCATTTTCCAATCAAAATTTTTAGGTTGTCATGAACATGAAGGACTCAACCTCAACAAATAATAATAAACAAAAAGCTCTACTTCCACTTCCCGCCAAATGGACACAGGTTGGTGACACTGAATTCACGCCAAATAAATGAAAAAATCATAGAGTTATATATTAGCATAGAGAGAGTATCTTTCAGAGCAAAGTGACGACACCATCTTTTTTATTTGGATTAGTGCTGTTTCACTCTTACGCATAGTAAAGCTGCTACAGTTGTCCTCCTCTTCCGTGCCTATATTCACACTGAATGTCATCATAGATTTTCGATACAATGTGTTAGAAAGAGATGCAGCAAACCAGTCCATGAGATCTTGTCGTCAGGAAGCGCGGAAGGTAGGCTCTCTCTATGTTAATATATACCTCTATGGAAAAAATAGAACAATTTGCTTTTTCGTCAATTTCTTCACGTGAAGTTTATAACGAACAAACTTAGATGTCAAAGTGTGCTTTTACACGTCAAATTTGGCCTTGAATAACTTGGTCAATTTCTTGTCCAATTTATTGTTGATGTAAAGTGGACTTATAGTTCACTTTACATCAACAATAAATTGGACAAGAAATTGACCAATTTCTTCACGTGAAGTTTATAACGAACAAACTTAGATGTCAAAGTGTGCTTTTACACGTCAAATTTGGCCTTGAATAACTTGGTCAATTTCTTGTCCAATTTATTGTTGATGTAAAGTGGACTTAATGCCCGTATTCATAGTCGGTACTCAAGTATGAGTCGATGCTTAAGGTCGACCTTGAAAAAATTTGTATACAAATTCGTATAAGAATTTGTTCAAGGTCGACCTTAAGCATCGACTCAGACTTGAGTACCGACTATGAATACGGGCCTTAGTTGGATTTATAGTTTGACGTAGCGTAGACGTAGACGCAACGGAGACGTAAGGAACGGACTGGAAACGTAAGAAAATATTAGGGAGTTTTTGTTGCTACGTAACGTACGCATCTCCGTATACGTAAAGCAACTAACGTGTCGTAGAGGATGAATGTTAAAATAGGTAGTTTTTGTAACTGCCTTAACGTAACGTAAAGCAAATCGTAAAGTCGCTTTTAAATTCCGTTGACATTCAAAATAATAAAACAATGTTCACACAATATACAATTAATATACAAATGTAAAAAAAGATAAATGAATAATGAAATTGTATGGTTTTAATTGCTTCTATTTAAATATAAAAATATTATTTTTCCTTAGGTTAAAATTTTTTTATTTTTGTTTATACCTACTTTTTAGTTGTAAATTATTGTATACCTACATCAGAATTCCAGTAGGTATAATGTAACTAGTGTGGTAATATTTATTTGAAAATTTTACTGAAACTAGGTCATTTGTTTATCTAGTTTTTAATTGTGGTGATCACTCTGTATTTCTTAAATTAATACAAGATTTGTTTGTTTTGCTTTATTAACAGACAACTTAAAAACAATAAAATTTTAAATCTATTATGAAGTTCCAATTTCCAATTACAAACAGAATAATTTTACTCAAATAGACTAAACCAATAACCAATATAACCTTAAAATGTTTATAAACGGATAGTACGCTGATGAAATGTTCATTTGGTAGGTAATTGGGCAAGATCCTCGTGTGCATTCGGTGACTTTCGGCTCGATAGGGATGCGTATGAACCTAACGTACCAGCCCGTAACCTTAGGTAATACGTATCGCGATACGGGAGTTCAACCATTAATGCGCAAGCGTATATGTCAAAAAGATGCGTTACGTTTACGTATTTGTGTGCACAAAAACTCCCTAATATGTCAATTTATAGTTCGACGTAGCGGAATTTTTGCGCATGAGTAGAAAGAGTAAACAATAACTTAATTCTAATTCAACAACATAGCCTATAAATTATGCGAACAGTAATAAACAAACTTTGTGTTTATTTATTTATACTTATACTACTATTTATTATAATATTTATCTGTTTTGTGTTACATGGATTAGGAAATAAACGAAGATATGCTCCTTGGTGCCGCATGCCGTGGGATTTCCAACTATTTTGTTTCATTTCTGGTCTTTAAAATGTTTATTGGATTTACCTATCGTATAATATGTGTATATAACCCCGAATTAGGCTAATAAACAACTCATATTTATCTGAAATATTGAAATGACTCTATGATATATTTTTATTAAATTAATAACTTAACATTCATTGTATTCAAATAATTAACAAAATTCGAATATGTTGATAAACAACTTTATCTTTACAAAATTGATGAGGGAGTGTCCACTTTGGGTGACAGAACAAAATTCTTAATTTTGATTGGCCAGACGTAAGAAACGCACTGTAAAAGATGAAAGTTGGTCATCTCTTCCGTTACGTTACGTTTCTCTTATGTTCCGTCAGGCGCTTGCGTTCATTTATAAACACGAGTACACAAAATTCAGTCTTGATCTTTTCCACTGCGTCTCCGTTACGTCTACGTCTACGCTACGTCAAACTATAAATCCAAGTTCACTTTACATCAACAATAAATTGGACAAGAAATTGACCAAGTTATTCAAGGCCAAATTTGACGTGTAAAAGCACACTTTGACATCTAAGTTTGTTCGTTATAAACTTCACGTGAAGAAATTGACGAAAAAGAAAATTGTTCTATTTTTTCATTTATTTGGCGTGAATTCAGTGTCACCAACCTGTGTCCATTTGGCGGGAAGTGGAAGTAGAGCTTTTTGTTTATTATTATTTGTTGAGGTTGAGTCCTTCATGTTCATGACAACCTAAAAAATTTTGATTGGAAAATGCATATAAGATAAGGGGGTGGAAAAATGGAAATTAGTGGCTTTTTTTTGCAGTTCTGTCTGTTAGTTTTGCGTTTTGCTCTGGCTGGGTCTCTTTTGTTTAAACAATTATGTAAGTATTATAAAAACGTTTTCAATTTTCTGTATTCTTTAGGAAACGAATTATTTATGCATATTATTACCTGTAAATAGTAGTACCTATTTCTTTTGATTTTTAATTGTAAAGAATAGAAAAATTACCATTCATTTTAATTTTTTAGAATCAGCTGAAAGTGGTCTACAAAAAAAAAACAGGAAGGAAACGTATTATAGCCTTGTTGTGGCTATGAAAGGCAAAAGAAAGATACCTATAAAAAGTGTATTGACTAGTTGGAAGAAACTCCACATTGTCGATGCATAATAAGATATTACTTTATAAACAAATATCAAGACCTAGGAATGGAACCTGGATAATATAGTCATCAAGAAGATAGCAGGAAGTCATGAGCAACAACAACTTCATAACTATGAGAATATTGAGGAAATCCAGCTCCTCATATCTACTACTGGACAAACTAGAAGATTGAAGAGGACAAAGCCTTTTGAACTAGTTTGAGTGATAGGTGATAGTGAAAAGCAGAGCGTAGTGCTTGTGTGCCTGTGTATGTTAGAATAGTGCACGATCTTGTTAGATTAGATAAGAGACGCTATGGGGTAAGCTCTTCATTTTAAGGAACAGTAGTAATTTAGGTTAAATTAAAATTGCTCATTGGCCAGTTATGACCAGATTGTAATTCTCTGATGTTTGGCAAAAAGGGCTTAAGTCAGAATTGCACATCAATAATGTTTTGATGATTTCTGGACCATAAAAAAAGTGTTGCAGACTTAAACTGTATGTACCAATAAAAAGAGCCGATTTTTCTGGTCCAGAAATCATCAAAACATTATCGATGTGCAATTCTGACTTAAGCCCTTTTTCCCAAACATCAGAGAATTGCAATGTACAATTCAATACAAATGAATCATGATCGTAGTGATGATTATGGAAAAAAATATATGACAAGATTTTGTGCAATAAAAATGTTTATATTTATCAAGGATGTATTATTTGGTATGGCCACATATACTTCTGGTATATCGTCGGTGATGTGACAATACCTCCTATCTGCTTTTTCATGAATTTTGTAGGAGACGAAAAACCATTTTTAGGGTCATCTCTGTTTTCACATGTAAATTTTGACATGTTTTGTAGTAAATAGATAATTGAATTTACTACAAAACATGTCAAAAAATATCATATGAAAACAGGAGGTGACTGTAAAAAAAGTTTTTAGTCTCACTTACAAAATGGTTAACAGAGGTGACAGTTAATAGAGAGACAGATAATCAAGGTTCCACTGTATAGTGAAATTTGGACACCCGACACCCCATACAAATTTTATGGGGGTTTTGTTCGTTTAAACCCCCCCAAACTTTTGTGTAAGTTACAATTGAATTATTATTGTGGTAGTATTAAACACAATGTTTTTAAAACTTTTTTGCCTCTTAGTACTTTTTTGAAGTCAGTTTTTATCGTGATATTTTGAATATTTGTCAAATCCACCACATATTTGTATATGGTTAAGTACGATTGTAGAGACTAATAATATGAAAATTTATTTATGATTTACATTTTTAGGTATATTTTGAACCATTTTAAAAAGAAGCCATATCTTGATAAAAAGAGCTTTATCGAAAAAATAGAAAGAGGTAAAAAAGTTTTAAAAACACAGTGTTTAACTAATGGTACCGCAGAAATAATTTAATTGGAACGTACCCAAAAGTTTGGGGGGTTAAAGGGAACAAAACCCCCATAAAATTTTTATGGGGTGCACAAATTTCACTACAATTTTTCTTTAAGATGTTACTGCAATAATATTGCTTCATGTCCATTTTCAATAAAAAATCTTTAATAGTTTTCGATATATTCGAAAAAATCAATTTTTATTTTGTATCTTCAAAGGGCTGTAACTTTTTTTGTGTGCATATTTGTACTAAGGTAAGTTAGGTTCATTCAAATTATTTTTGGTCCCAGAATATGTGATTTAATTTACGACCAATCTTTTCGGGACACCCTGTATAATAAATGGGATTAGCTGGCTTAAAAATTCATAATCTACGTTCTGTAGAAAATATCCAGTTTTTGGTTTCTTTTTAACTAGATCTTAATATCTAACCAAGCATTTTAAGACCTTTTTATTAATTTTTCGATGATATATTCGTGTTTTTAGTTTGTTCAAAATATTCTAGATGATTGTACACTATAATAGATAGCCAACTAAATAAACACAAAAATTTTATTTTTGTTACAGCCTGTATATAAGTTTACCTATATATACAGTGCATTACGCACCACCTTAAAAATTGGGCATTTTTGATGTCTCGAATTTCCTAAACCTGTTGTCCCATCTAAGTGATTTTTTTATAATAATATAGCCTGAGGCTATAGGTTACTGCCTTATGCTTGTCATGCACGGGGAGCTATACTGTAATATATATTATATCACATCGCTCTCTATAGTAATGAGTGAGCCTGCACATACGGAACCATTAGTTCCCTGTCTGCAGGCTCACTCATTACTATAGAGAGCGATATGATATAATATACATATATTACAGTATAGCTCCCAGTGCATGACAAGCTTAAGGATGTAACCTATAGCCTAGGCTATATTATAAAAAAATCACTCAGATGGGACAACAGGTTTAGAAAATTCGAGACATCAAAAATGCCCTATTGTTAAGGTGGTGCGTTAATTTCTTGGAGAAGTGTATTGTAATTTAATGTAAATGTAATATCCAATAATTGTAATTTAATATAAGATGTAATATAAGTTCCTTAAAAACTTATTTTTTATTTCCCACCATACATTCTCCACAGGTCTAAATATCGATGCTAGACGTCCACCGGAGGTCCTCTCAGGACGTTAGATGGACGTTCGGCAGCAAGACATTGGACCAAACTGGGACGTCCTATGAAGGTCCAATTGACGTTCACTGAACGTCCCCTCGGACGTTAGGTGGACGTTTGGCAACGTGGCATTTGGACCAAAATAGGATGTCCTGTTAATGTCCAAAGTACGTCCCTTTGTAACAAAAATGAGAAAACTTCTGTTGGAGTGAAAGTAAAAAGAAAGATATAGGTACTCCAACAGAAGTAAGGAAAAGAAATCGATAGACACTAATGGGATATAGATGTAGAGAGATGGGCTGTGTAAAGAAAAGGATGAAGTGGCTTCTACGTTGAGAAGCCGCAATAGGAAAAATACTACTAAAGTGCAGTAGTGAAGAAAGGGGAATTAGAAGGGATAATAAGTAGACGTGGGAAGAGACAGAGGCAAACTGAATAGAGATGGCTAGCTATAGATGCAAGAGAGCAACTTGACACTCAAGGATGGATACGGCTCGTTTGCATGCCTGTCGAAGAACAGTAGCTCTATGTAGATAGTAATAATGACTAAAATATGAAATAATAAAATAAGAATAATGTACTGAAGAGGAATGAAGATGAATAATTTCTAAAGACGAACAAGATAAATAAATCTAACAAATCATGGGCGCCATGAAAATGATCTTCGATCATTCTCCCAGGTATCTTATACTGCTGTCAGATATTAAATATATCAAACCTGTAATAATGAACATAAAGGAATAATAAAAATAAATGATATACAAAATAAATAAACATATTTATTAAAAATAACTACCAGATTTTTAACAATCTCTGAGTTAAGCAAGTTCATATTATGCTGTGACTCTAAAATGACATAAGTTATACAAGAAGATATATATATTTTAAAGATAACAACAATAATGTTATCTGTTACAAACTTAAATATAAGTACCTCTTACTAACATATAGGGTACAAAATTACATAAGTCTTCTACCAAATGGTTATAGTACGCCTGCTACGTACAACTAAAGGAAACCGACGAAGATGAAAATAATACAAATAAATAGGCCCAAGCCTCACTAAGAGAAAATACAATACTGAATAAAGCAAAATTAAATATACAAATGAATAAACGTTATAGAAGTGAAGTTAAGAAAAATACCGACAAAATGACCTAAATTAACCGAGCAAATGCAATGAAATAAAGTAACGACGAAGTAACCGAACAAACGAAATAAAGCGAATAAATACAATATTTGGGAAACAAGCAAGTAATGTTACAAAATAAATTTACCCGAATTACATAAACCAATATCAAAGCAATAATAAAGTATTAAAAACCTAATTTTCTCTAGGCTTATTCCTGTGCACAAGAAGTTACCGTAGATACAAAGTTTGGGAACCAAATAATCTAATATACAAATACATATGTCAAAAAAAACAGAGGTAACCTAAATCTGGAAAAAAACATAGTGTATTTAACAGATAGTCTGAAATATAAAAAAAACCAATAGTTACTAAAACTCCTCACTAAATGTTCCCAAACGAGGTTGCGGTTGCATCCTAGAAAATGAGCATCACTATGATGCACCTCCATGCCCCCCGTAGGCCCAGGTGGCAGGACGAAAAGGAGCTGGAATGTCCCCCAAAAAGCTTGTTCCCAAAACATACTCCCAGTTTGACTTGGCGGTAGCTGCAATAAGGTCAAGGTGGCTTCCCTAGGTAGTCAAGGTGGGTACGACATCACATGAGGGTTAGTTTTCTTCCAAACGGCTAAAAACATATACTTCGTTTGATTTCTCATATAAACCGGTAAACAAAAGTAAAGAGAAGAAGAAATAATCGAGGAAAACTTTTTAGAAGCAATAACATAAAAAAACAACCATTAAAAATGGAACAAAAACTAATCTCAGGTAACCTTGAACTATTTTGAGTTTGAAAACATGAACAAATAATGGCATTGCATTTGAAATAGGAATATAAAATATGACTTATCTGAAATAACATGAGATTAAGATAGTAATAGCCATCTACATACATTTTATATACCTTAATGAAATGGTATTGAACCAGACAAAGATAGTTACATGACAATTTATAGATATATTGGATGTTCAATCGGTTTAAAACGTACAGAGAAATGGTAATTATTTCCAATATTAATTTGAGGACTTCAAAAATGTTTGGTTATGTAAAACCAAAAACCCCATTAATATAAAGATCGATATAAAGATAATATAAAGATCGAAATAATCTACATCCTTCACCTAAGGGACTGGCTAAGAACATTTAACAATGAACCAACTATTTCATATATTCAAGGTTAACTAAAAAACATTAGTAGAAAAAACGATTTACCGGTTAATTTTTTATTCCTCTTCCACTGATGGTACTCCCATCCTTACTCCAGGAAACCCGTACTCCAGGAAACAAGTGGTGGTAACTTTTTACTATACTTCCAAACTTAGTTGAAATAAAAATTAATTTCGAAGAAATTAACCGCCATTTACGGTACTAACCACCAACACCAACCTGTCAACCTCGCAGCCACCGGCCAAGTGCCTCTCATTCCTCCCACAGTCAGCGAGGAAAACGTCAAACTCTCACGGAACACGAATTAAACGACAAGGAACGGTTCAACAACTATGTTCCGTACAGTGTGACGTCACATGAGAAGTCCTTTACGATAAATTAAAGAATTTAAATGGGAGGTCAAGAGAAAATAATTATTTTTTTAAAAATAATTACAGCGCTAAAAATGATAATATAACGGGTGGACCGTTACAATCCCCTCCTACTCGGGAAAAAAAAAATTTTTTAACCAAAAAAAATTTTTTTTTTTTTAAACTTCAAAATATTAACAACTAAATTTACAATAGTCTAACAATCCACGTTGATTCGCAAGATTACTTCTAAATATAAACTAATGGTCAAGGAAAAATAAATCAATACATGACTCAAACTCATACTAAAATGTTACTATGTTACTCTCTGCTACCAAATATTAACATATATTGCTCAAAAGTCAAAACAAAACTAAATATTGTACTTAAGTTCATAATAATAACTGAGTGTCGAATTGGGCACTAAAACCAAAATTGAACTATCCATGGACATCAGATTTATAAAGGGTATATCCAAGAACGGAACAACCAGGAAAAGGTGTGAGCCAATTCGAACCATATCAAAAGTAAATGTACCAAAGTGAATAAAAAAAATCAGTAACTAAAATAGGTAAAGAATTGAACACTTTATCCAAAACTGAACTAACAATGGACACCAGATTCATAATAGTATATCCAGAGAAGAACAATCAGGAAGATTTATGGAACAATTCTCACTAATGTCAAATAATACCAATAATAAACATACCAAAGGAATCCAAAACTCAATAACCAAAATAAATGTGGAATCGGACACTTAATCCAAAGTCGGACTATCAGTGGACACCAGATTCATAAAAGGCATATCCAAAGAAGAACGACCAGGCAAATTTATGGACCAATTCACACCAATACTAAACCACATAAACAGATCAGGTCTACGTACACCCACATCCGGTGATACGAACCTATCCAACCAAATACACAAAATAAATGAAGAATCGGACACTTATCCAGAATCGGACTATCAATGGACACCAGATTTATATAAGAGTATATCCAAAGAAGAACGATCAGGCAAATTTATGGACCAATTCTTACTAATACTAAATAAACTAAATTATTGGATCCAATGGTAACTAATACTGCACAAAATAAATAAATTAGGTCTACATACACCCTCATCCGGTAATATGAACCTATCCAAACTAAGTAATCAAAATAAGTCAGAATAAATATTGCTAACAGACTAAGTAACAGAGATGTAACCTAACTAAATCAAAAGTAAGATAAATACCTAATGTGTATTGACTAAAATATTATAGAAACTACATAAACTAATTCGTGCTGGTATTCGCGAACTATAGCATGTTGCTATAACAGATGTATTAGAATAACCAGACTCAGATAAGGTACCAATAATGTAAGAATAAGTAAGGAAGAAAACAGAATGAATGGTGAACTTACAAGGTCTATGGCACTATGATAAATAATAGGAAGAAAAAAAAATATGATAAGTGATAGGGAAAAAAATTGACGAGAACGAGCACAATTTTAAATAAAACTGCAAATTCATGCGCTCTCACATACATGGAATTATTCAGGAAATGTTCCAAAATCTGAGTAGCAACTAATGCCTAAGGAAAGAAGTGGGAATATACTCTGATGAACAACTCATTTGTCTAAACACTCCAAATACTGACTTAACGAACCTACTATGTATAGGGATGGCCTAAGCATTGATTTATAAACAAGTGCGCAAGATATTTATCCATGTTTACTCATCAACTCAAAGTACAAACATACTATGAAGCAAAAGGCCTAATATGAACTAAATACTTCCCTATTAAATTGTAAAAAAACTGAAATAAGTAAACTGATTACAGAAAAATGTTTAGGAAATGTAATGATGAAAAGACATCTGCCTACTCTGCCATGAGGACATAGATTACGAAACCGGACAGCAGTGATCAGTTGCTGAATTTCGAACCCACGTATTCACCAACTTTGAGCATCAACAGACTAAGTAGTTTCTAAGAAGAAATATGAAAGACTCAAGAATTCATACATACTTACATCAAAATTCCAAACTAATTCCAGAATCATACTGTGTAGGATAGAAGGATATAAATTATTATAAAGTGTTTAAGATATTGGAGACAAATAATGTTAATAGAGTAACCCAATAACAAATTAAAAACCACATCTTTCCAATATGGCAAATTCAATAATAAGATATAAATATGATCAAAAAAAAAATTAGTAAGTAATCAAATATTCCAAATAATATAACACATAACCTGAGATAAGTAGTGCATATCATACAGTTCCATAATAATATCCATATTAAACAAGAGTACTTGTATGAGCTTACCTGTCCAAATAAGTATATAAATATATAATAATTCAACAACCCTTCTAACTTAAGGGGTTAGGTGTGCAAAAACTAAACAAAAATACAAGTGAAGTTCTGATTAATTGTATAATCCTACTGACAGGATTAGCAATTAATAACATTGACTCATAATAATAATTACAATGCACCATGCCTAATACCAAAAAAAAAATTAAATTCATACATAAAGTACTACATAATAATTAAATTAATAAGTAATAAATTAAAAGTCATCAACAACAAAGCCAAAGATGAAATCAAGCAATGTATGTAGGTACCTGCATTATCAGATGGTAAAAAAAATTAGACTAAAGTTTCTAACCATACTAAAGATTGAGCTAAGCTAAAGACAAACAGAAGAAGAGATTAGCCTGAACACCACTGTTAAGGTAATCTTCTTCTGAACTTAATAGAAAAATAGTATCAATGTTTCTAACTAATAAAGAATTTATATTAAAATCTCAACCTAAAGTATCTGTCTGATTTATATAAGCGGTATATAGTACCCATGTTGATATATTATTCTCAAAATTAACAAAACTAGAAGCTGAGATGGATAATGGAACTACTTAACTATACAATTTATCATTGTAATGTTTAACACTACCAATTAAAGAAAATAAATTATGGATGAACATCTGTAATCATCTGAACCATGCGAATTCAATGTATCATGTGTAGAAGCTAATGTTGTGGACTGATTGTGCTTTGTGGTGTGTGCCTGTCTTACCAAACAACCCAAATATCCAAAATAACAAATATAAAATATAATCTAAAGTTTGTAAGACAAAGATACATATGGAGAAAATATTAGCGACACACCAACAAATCAAAAATGCCAGCAAAATATATAAATAATCAAATCAATAAAGTAAATAAAATACCTAAATACTGAAAATAATTTCTAGTTAGGTGTAAAATATAACCACACTAGAAAAAAAATATATGCATATAGTCAATAATTAATTGTACGTGCAAACATACTACCATTGGTAGAAGGACTAAAAATCCATAATAATAGAACATAATGTCAGTCATGTATACTCATTCTAAATACACAAATAAGTTTCCAATAAAAATACAAAATTCAAACTAAAATATGAGCTGTACCACTAAAACTAAAAATGAGGTATCGAAAATAAACTAATCAAAACCAAAAGAAGCAGTATAAGTCTACCTGTTTATTATTAATAAAAATTAAAGACAAAAATAAATCAGAAATAACATATATACAAAGATATCAAAAAGTTAATAAAACAGAAAATTCCAATAAAAGAAAATTGAACTAAAAGAACTACTGTCTTAGAACCATAAAACGGTTGGCACCACGCATTGGGCAGCCAGTGTAACAAAAATAAGAAAACTTCTGTTGGAGTGAAAGTAAAAAGAAAGATATACTCCAACAGAAGTAAGGAAAAAAAAGAAGAAAAGAAAAGACTAAGGTAACTAGTTGGGGCCTCTTATGAAAATAAAAATGAAGGGGCTTCAGCGGTTGAGCCGAAGTAGGAAAAATAAAAAATACTACTTTGCAGTAGTGAAGAAAGGGGAATTAGAAGGGATAATAAGTAGACGTGGGAAGAGACAGAGGCAAACTGAATAGAGATGGCTAGCTATAGATGCAAGAGAGCAACTTGACACTCAAGGATGGATACGGCTCGTTTGCATGCCTGTCGAAGAACAGTAGCTCTATGTAGATAGTAATAATGACTAAAATATGAAATAATAAAATAAGAATAATGTACTGAAGAGGAATGAAGATGAATAATTTCTAAAGACGAACAAGATAAATAAATCTAACAAATCATGGGCGCCATGAAAATGATCTTCGATCATTCTCCCAGGTATCTTATACTGCTGTCAGATATTAAATATATCAAACCTGTAATAATGAACATAAAGGAATAATAAAAATAAATGATATACAAAATAAATAAACATATTTATTAAAAATAACTACCAGATTTTTAACAATCTCTGAGTTAAGCAAGTTCATATTATGCTGTGACTCTAAAATGACATAAGTTATACAAGAAGATATATATATTTTAAAGATAACAACAATAATGTTATCTGTTACAAACTTAAATATAAGTACCTCTTACTAACATATAGGGTACAAAATTACATAAGTCTTCTACCAAATGGTTATAGTACGCCTGCTACGTACAACTAAAGGAAACCGACGAAGATGAAAATAATACAAATAAATAGGCCCAAGCCTCACTAAGAGAAAATACAATACTGAATAAAGCAAAATTAAATATACAAATGAATAAACGTTATAGAAGTGAAGTTAAGAAAAATACCGACAAAATGACCTAAATTAACCGAGCAAATGCAATGAAATAAAGTAACGACGAAGTAACCGAACAAACGAAATAAAGCGAATAAATACAATATTTGGGAAACAAGCAAGTAATGTTACAAAATAAATTTACCCGAATTACATAAACCAATATCAAAGCAATAATAAAGTATTAAAAACCTAATTTTCTCTAGGCTTATTCCTGTGCACAAGAAGTTACCGTAGATACAAAGTTTGGGAACCAAATAATCTAATATACAAATACATATGTCAAAAAAAACAGAGGTAACCTAAATCTGGAAAAAAACATAGTGTATTTAACAGATAGTCTGAAATATAAAAAAAACCAATAGTTACTAAAACTCCTCACTAAATGTTCCCAAACGAGGTTGCGGTTGCATCCTAGAAAATGAGCATCACTATGATGCACCTCCATGCCCCCCGTAGGCCCAGGTGGCAGGACGAAAAGGAGCTGGAATGTCCCCCAAAAAGCTTGTTCCCAAAACATACTCCCAGTTTGACTTGGCGGTAGCTGCAATAAGGTCAAGGTGGCTTCCCTAGGTAGTCAAGGTGGGTACGACATCACATGAGGGTTAGTTTTCTTCCAAACGGCTAAAAACATATACTTCGTTTGATTTCTCATATAAACCGGTAAACAAAAGTAAAGAGAAGAAGAAATAATCGAGGAAAACTTTTTAGAAGCAATAACATAAAAAAACAACCATTAAAAATGGAACAAAAACTAATCTCAGGTAACCTTGAACTATTTTGAGTTTGAAAACATGAACAAATAATGGCATTGCATTTGAAATAGGAATATAAAATATGACTTATCTGAAATAACATGAGATTAAGATAGTAATAGCCATCTACATACATTTTATATACCTTAATGAAATGGTATTGAACCAGACAAAGATAGTTACATGACAATTTATAGATATATTGGATGTTCAATCGGTTTAAAACGTACAGAGAAATGGTAATTATTTCCAATATTAATTTGAGGACTTCAAAAATGTTTGGTTATGTAAAACCAAAAACCCCATTAATATAAAGATCGATATAAAGATAATATAAAGATCGAAATAATCTACATCCTTCACCTAAGGGACTGGCTAAGAACATTTAACAATGAACCAACTATTTCATATATTCAAGGTTAACTAAAAAACATTAGTAGAAAAAACGATTTACCGGTTAATTTTTTATTCCTCTTCCACTGATGGTACTCCCATCCTTACTCCAGGAAACAAGTGGTGGTAACTTTTTACTATACTTCCAAACTTAGTTGAAATAAAAATTAATTTCGAAGAAATTAACCGCCATTTACGGTACTAACCACCAACACCAACCTGTCAACCTCGCAGCCACCGGCCAAGTGCCTCTCATTCCTCCCACAGTCAGCGAGGAAAACGTCAAACTCTCACGGAACACGAATTAAACGACAAGGAACGGTTCAACAACTATGTTCCGTACAGTGTGACGTCACATGAGAAGTCCTTTACGATAAATTAAAGAATTTAAATGGGAGGTCAAGAGAAAATAATTATTTTTTTAAAAATAATTACAGCGCTAAAAATGATAATATAACGGGTGGACCGTTACACCTTCGGACCTTAAGTGGACGTCCAACGGACATTCGGTAGCATGACATTTGGACCAAAATAGGACGTTCCTTGGACGAAAACGGACCTCCCTAAAGTCCGTGAAGGACATCCTTGTGCTATTAGGGATGTATATAGTCTCTTTATTCTATTATATTCTACTCTATTTCAAACCTATTCTATATAAGTATCTACACATTACACCTATTATCATCATCATCATTCTCTTTGCCTTATCCCTATGCAGTGTCGGCTTCCCTAATTGCATTTCTCCACACAATTCTATCTTGAGTCATATCAATGTTAATCCCCTTTACCAAAATGTCCTGCCTTATCGTGTTCTTTGGTCTTCCTCTCCTACTCCTTCCAGGAATCTGCACTTCAGCTATTCTTCGTATTGGGTGATTAACGTCTCGATGTTGAACATGACCAAACCATCTTAACCTATGCTCTCTCATTTTGGCATCAATTGGTGCCACACCTAGACTTCCCCTAATATACTCATTTCTAATTTTATCCTTCTTTGTCACTCCACTCATCCATCTAAGCATTCTCATTTCCACCACATGCATTCGTTGTTCCGCTTTCTTTTTCACTGCCCAACATTCAGTTCCGTGCATCATAGCCGGTCTTATGGCTGTTTTATAGAATTTTCCCTTCAGCTTCATTGGAATTTTTCTGTCACACAACACACCACTCGCTTCTTTCCACTTCATCCATCCAGCCCTAATTCTACTGCATGCATCTCCATCTATTTCTCCATTACTCTGTAATACCGATAGTAGGTACTTAAAACTATTGCTTTTCACAATCATTTCACCTATTATATTATATTTTACTTTATTCTATACTATATATCTATTCTAATCTATCTATATATTTCATTTAATCTGTTACATTCTACTCTATTCTGTTTTAAATCAAATACTTTATTAGTAAGTATCTACATATATATTACATCTATTCTATTATATTCTACTCTATTCTATTTCAAGTTTATTCTATACTATATATCTATTCTAATCTATCTCTCTATTTTATTAATCTGTTCTATTCTATTCTGTTTCAAATCAAACACTTTACTCAAACAAAGAAACTAACGACATTCAAAAGCTTCTAATAAAAAAATCATTGCATTGGTACTACTGAAAATATTGACATTTTTACAACATTTATTCCAAGTTCCTTCAATTTTTTTGAGGACAAGAAAATTTTGCTTTCAAGAAATTCACGAATTTATTGACGTCAAGTTAATAACGAACAAATATGGATGTCAAATTGTGCTTTGAGAACACGTCAAATTTGGCCTTGAATAACTTGGTCAATTTATTGTTCAATTTATTGTTGATGTAAAGTGCACTATAGGTAAATGCCACAAAGAAATCAGTCACAAAGCTTCGCAGAATAATACATATATTAGGTGATAATGAACAATGATTTAAAATAAACAATGTTTTAAATACATACTTTTAAAACTTATAAGATTTTTAAAAGTTCTAAAATATGTATGTACTTATAATGATCATTCGTTCGTACCACGTAATACATCGAAAGATCGACAATCTGGTTGTGCTTGTAGTCGGTTCACTTCGGCTGAAAACAATTATTATTAAAAACTACTTGTATATTTAAACGTCCGAAGTGGAAGTGGAAACGTTAATATGTACAATCATTAAGTTAAATTGTGGCTTTATTATTTCCCATTTAGAATAATAAATTACATAGGTAAATGCCACAAAGAAATAGCTTCAGAATAATAAATATATTAGGTGATAATGAACAATGATTTAAAATAAACAATGTTTTAAATTACTTTTAAAACTTATAACATTTTTAGAAGTTTTAAAGTTCTAAAATATGTACTTATAATTAGGGAGCGGATTTATATGCGATCAATTTTGATGAAATATGCGCATATATATGCGGTAAAAAATTGCGAAATATGCGCAAGATATGCACAAAAGTTCAAAAAATGCGCATTTCGAGAAACCACAAATTTTCTGTTCTATTCTATTCTAGGGGGTTCTTTTATAGGGGGGTGGCAATCTTAGTTATTATCTTTCAAATAAAATCATTTTTTTATATATGCAATTTATTCACAGTTTTTACAAAAACTGCTACCAATAGTTACCTATTTAAAATAAAACAACAATATCACTATAAATATATCTTCGATTATAATTCACTTTACAATGTGTTTTTCCAAATTCTTTACGAGGAAACATATTCTTTGATCAGATAAAATATTTTTATAACTTTAAAAACTCCTTTCAACATCAATAGAAGTAATTGGGGCGTATTTAAAATAACTTGTTAATTTCCGTTAGAAAATCGTAAAACTATGGTTAAAGGTGTAAATTCTTTTAACAATAGAGGATTTAAAAGAATCACCAGAATTATAGGTACCTACTAAATATAATAAAATATAAAATAAATAAAATTCGGATTTCCGGGTAAACGTGGGGTAAACCATCCTTCATCACTTTAACATCCTACAATCATTTTATAACGGCGTACTATAAGCACTATAAGTACTTTGTGTAAAGATCGGGTATTTTCTAAGAAAAAATGAAAGGCAGTGCATGAGCCGTCTCTCTTCAGATAGTTCTCGAATTGATAGATACGACAGCCTGTGCGGGGAAATATTTTGTGTCGAATTAAAAAATTTAAAATTTTTTGGACTTAAATGTTTTTAAATAGGCACAAAATATGCATGTTTCTTTAAAAATATGCAAAATTTAGTAAAGTTATCAAATATGCGAAATATGCATGCAATATGCATTTAGCATAAAATCCGCTCCCTACTTATAATGATCATTCGTTCGTACCGCGTAATACATCGAAAGATCGACAATCTGGTTGTGCTTGTAGTCGGTTCACTTCGGCTTGTCCCGCTCAGTTATTGGGATCGTTACCCATATAGCACACAACGTCCGATGGACGTCCATATAACGTACATTTAATGTCCAAACGTCCATGGACCAAAACTGGACGTACTATGTACGTCCATTACGCGACGTCCATTGGACGTTTGATTTCAACGTACATTAGACATCCATTTGTGGTCCATGGAGATTTTACACAAAACGCTACTATTATTATGAGTAATTATATATAGCTTCTTGTTTTAATCAAAGCAATATTATTAGTAGAATACAAGAAGCTTCTAATAAATGTAGTCACATATTTTTTCATCATCGAATTAAAACACTGAACCACTAAAATTATTTTAATTAAACCTATATAATCAAGAATATTCAAATGGGAAATAAGCCACAATTTTACCTAAAAATGATTTTATTAACGTTTCGACGCCCAAGTCGGGTGTAAAATAATACTATGTATATTTTGTATTTTGACAACGACACCCGACTTGGGCGTCGAAACGTTAATAAAATCATTTTTAGGTAAAATTGTGGCTTATTTCCCATTTGAATATACTTGATTATAAAAGTGCCACAAGAAAATAGCTTCTAAACCTATATAATATTAGATGATGATAAAACGATGGTAAACTTTTTCAGAATAACGGAGCTACATCGCGCATCGGTAATTATAGAACTTACAATAATTACGGCCGGTTTCACAAAGTAAAGTTAACTTGTGGTTAAGAGATAACCAGAAGTTACGTCAAAATATGTCTTTTAGTTTCAGGTCAACGGCGAAGTATGGTTAACTCAGAGAATTTTTAACCAGAGGTTGGAGTGGGTTACCCTTATGGGTATACCCAGAAGGGTAACAATTATGAAACTGAAACGCATATTTTGGGGTAATTTTGAGGTTATCTCTTAACCACAAGTTAACTTTACCTTGTGAAACCGGCCGTTAGACACTACCAATTGAAATCTTAAATGTGCATTTTGTGACTGTTAAATTTCGCGCCAAACTAAATGAGAATCTTCTTGACAACGTTGTCGCTCTTCACGCTATCGGTCGTAAAATGTGTATTAGGCAGGTACTTTTAGGGGATTATCGCTGTTAATTGTTGTGGAATACTGAAGGAGGATTTATTTATGATAATTCACAGAATGGCAAACCCGCTTGCAATATACAACCGTACTGACTCTAAGTTCTAAGAAATAATAATGTTTGGAAAGAACAGAACAGAAATAAACCCCTTGAATGTGCATGCTTGATGGGGCGCCATTATCTGAATTTTGTCTTTATTAAGTTATTACATATTAAGTGCAGTCGTGCATTAATGAAGTTCCTATAATAAAGTTATAATAAAGAGAAATAAAAAAGGTATTTTGTGTAATATTTTAAAGTATACCTAAGTTTAGTATTATAGGAACTATTTCCTATACCTAAAGGCTTTTTGCTATGTATGTATTCAAAAAATTATGGACACTAGATTGCTTTCTGAAAAGTGCCCTACAAAAATGACTATAAGACGTACATGGAATGTACATCAGATGTACATTGAATGTACATAAGATGTACACTGAAAGCTTCAACAACGTACACTGTACGTTTGTAGCGGACGTTCTATGGACGTCCAATTTTGTGAACTCTGGACGTTCGTTGGACGTCCATCGGATGTCCATTGTACCTTAGCGGGACGTCCATTGGACGTTCCAATGTACACAGATGTACGTCCATTGGATGTCCATAAAACGTACTTGTGCTATCTGGGTAAGTATCTGGTTGTGCTTGTAGTCGGTTCACTTCGGCTTGTCCCGCTCAGTTATTGGGATCGTTAAGTGTTGTAGTTGAGTTTGAGTTGAGTGTTGAGTAGTTAGTTATCTGTCACGTCACGACCATTGTGTTGTTCTAGGGGTGTGACACGTTTGCGGCAACTAGGAGAAAAAGAATTTACTTTATAACCTTATTTTTTTCTTATTATTATATATTTTATTTTGATGGAAATTTTCGATTTATTTAACAACCTGTTTATTTGTTTTTTTAATAGCTGGTTTCCATTCCATTGTTTTATCAGTAGATTTGAGATTTGATAACCTAATCTTTGTTCAGCTTTCGTAGACAGGGTTGCCAGGTCAGTTTTTACTCTTTCAGTAGTTATGTTTTCACAAAATCAGTAGATTCTTTTTAGGCCATGTAAATATACAGTAATACAGTGATATGCACATCCGTCCTAAATGTCCCAAGAGGAATTCCACAAAATTGGAAACCTAATTATTCCAAACCACCAACTGGTAATTACCATTTTTTAGCTAAAATCTACTAAATTAAAAACTAAAATATACTTAAGGATTTTTGGGATATATTTGGGATTTTTTATAATAAAAACAACAGCTAACTTAAGGGGATAGGCGCAAAATGTCGTCTGTTAAAATGTTCAATATATTTTAAATGTTTTCATTTTTTGCGAATCCTTATAGAAAACTAATAAGTATTTTTGAAAAATTTAAACGCACAAAGAAATATTACGTTATTACCGAGGACCGAAAGTCCCTGAAAACTTCTATAATGTTTATTTTAATAAGTTACAGGGGTGAAAAAAAGAAAAAATTTAGTGTGACTTTTAATTCCAAATATCTCGTTCAAAAGAAACGTTTTGGTTTTTCTAAATAATGCAGTCTTTCATTCTGCGTTTAAATTTTTCAAAAATACTTATTATAGTTTCCTCATGATTCGAAAAGAATGGATCAAATTCTGTTGAAAGATACCAAATATCTACTAAAAAATATTGCCTACTAATGGTTTGTTTTTAACCAAGAGGAGTGATTCAAATTTACCGCGCTGTAATGCTTGTTTGTAATTGGTCCAACTGCAGACAAGTTTACTCCACTCTTATAAAATTTTGACACTAATGACATTTATCAAATTTTGACCCTAGTGGAATTTCATAGGTTAGTTAAGATATACCGGCGATTTTTTGTGTTATCTGTGTTATTCCTTTAATTTTTAGATTGTTAGTCTGCTTTTATATAAAAAGCAGTCGTTTTTAGAACTCTTTAGCGACGTATTAATATAATATAATATTCATGGATTACCGTTGAGGGCCGACATGATCAACCAAAAAAGAAGATGTATTTGGTTATTATTCTAGTGACTTTCTTAGGCGTGAATCTGCCTTTTAAGTTTACTCCTCCTGGTTAAAAAATAAACTATAGAATTTTTTTAAAAAATATCAAAAATCTACCAAAAAAGTAGAAATCTACTAAATGTGGCAACGCTGTTAATGAGAATGATACACTTTTGACACTGGTCACATGACCTCTGTCACCCAATAAGAGGGTGCGTTCTAAAATGGTTTTGATAGTCGGCGCAGCCGGGTTTGGTTGTGGTTTGGTTGGCGATTGGACTTCTAAGTTGTCTTATCGTCTAAGGTTGGTGATAAGGTATTTTTTAGTAATATTGGTAATATTGTTTAATGCGCCATTTTGGTTTTACTCGAGATTTTTGGGATGTAAAGAAAATGAAAACACCGAATATAAAAAATGCAGGCATTTTTTGATATCTTTAAAAGCACCATAAATTCATTAAATTTATACAGAACATCTTTAACATAAATTTTGACTATTATATTATTAAAATTTGTTTTTTAAATTTGCATATTTTTTGTCAAAAATGTCATAAAAAAAGGAGCGCGTGTGTTTTTTAAAGGTGAAATATCCATATTTGACGGTAATCTGAGATGCGTTTATAAATTTCACATCAGGTAATAAGTCTTTTATGTATTTATATAAATTTAAATACCGAATACGATGTCAAAACAGTTTACTTTTTGGTTTTCGCATTCACCATACAGGTGTTAAAAATATAGGTAAAAAAACATAACTAGTCTGACTCCTTGAGCAACCATTGCACGCGCAGGTGCTTTTTATAGTCGCTTCAGTTGTCTTATGCAACGTGTACGAAACGATGTTGCTTAAACAGGAGGTTGCCTAGGCAACGTTAAGACAACTCAAAAATCGTCCACCAAATCAGTGCAGAATAGGGTCGTCTTCTAGGCAATAACAACGTTGTAAGAAAACGTTGCCACGCGGTAGATAACGTTGTCGCGTCGACAAATTGCTACTTGGGTAAAGTTTGATCTGACTTAAGTCCTTTGGATCAGAGAATAAAATACTTAAGTTTTTTTGACCTGATATTTTAATCATATTAAATACACAAGTTTACATTTAATAACAGTAATATTTACAATAGTATTTATATTATAATATAACTATGATGAAGTTATTCGTCATCAGAAACAAACTCCTCTAAATCTGGGTCCTTATCGTTCATACTTGTAGTTGGCAGTTCTTGATAAAAATTTTTGTATACTTCTGGTACGAGCGGTAAGAGATCTAGAAGATGTTGCTGTTTTTCAAGAGCTATAGGTATTAACCCATCATACTTTTTCTTGGGTTCTATTGCACTTTGCCGACCTCTTCTAGTAAAATTAATTTCTTTAAAATTTTCTGACTCTTCCAGAGAACTCTTATAAAATATTGTAGCATATTTTTTTCTGTATTACAGACAACGACATTTCTGCAATTTGAACAACTCTCCATCAACATTTTTTTGCTTCTTTACAAACGTTGTCCTTAATAAAGCAGCAAAATCGTAGAAGTCATCTGAAGTTAATTCAATGACCTTAAATGGACGTTTTTGTTTGTGCATCTAATGAGAGTTGCCCAATCTCCAATCAAGAGGATGAGCAATTTTCATTCCCGATTTTTTTTCTGTATTTCAATAAGGGAATGGTCGACATCGCATTCCATGTGTAAATGCCCAGAGATCATAAATTTATGGTTGATCTCATTTATTGAGCTTTTCATTTGCATGACTGACATGAACATAGCAGCTACGTGGAAATTTTTATTCTGCCCTGCACATGTATCTGAGTAAAAGGTTATTTTAGTGACTTCAGGCGGCAGGTTCATTATTTCCTTGAAAAGACAAGAAGCAATCTCATTTGCACCACGGCAAGCAATTGATTCATGCCAGATATAACAGGAAGCTGATCCTGAAGCACAATTATGTACAGTTAAATTGTAAGTCCAGTACTTTCTCTTATAAAAAGAAACAGAAGAAGAAGAAGAAAACTTTTAGCGTTTCTCAATCAACAAGTGAGTGTTTTAGCACGATCAGTAAGATTTATGTCATAAACACTTACACCGGCACCTACGCCTGGACTATTGATACAGAGGACTTAAGTTTCATTAAGTCGTTTATATCGGACAAAACTACAAAAATAGCATTCGGTAAAAAGGATTTAAGTTACATATGTTCGTTTGGTCAAATAAAAATAGTCTGATGTAACTTATGTTCGTTGAACCAGTCTTAATAAAAACCTTATATTTTAAGATAGACTTAATTCTTTTTTACCAAAACAAACTTCTTCACAATTTACAACCAAATGTGTAGATAACTCATTTTGGCCAAAAATGGACTTAAGTCCTTTTGCCCTAACACTAGAGAAATAGAAATTGGAATAAAATAGAAATGGGAAAATTATTAATTTATAGATATTACAAAGAAAAGGTATCTAAATGGTTTTCGAGCAAGTCATGCTGTATGAAAGAATTTTATAAATAATACAATTTTTGCTATATTACCTAACCACTTTAAAAATTCACATTGTAAGGCATGAATAAATTACTGAATAAAATAAACTGAAAAGTTATTACTATAAAGATTCAATCTGTGGCTATGCTTGACTTAAATAAAACAAAGGTTAGATAATATAAAAAATCACAAATTTTATTAAATTTGGGAAAGTAGAGACTCAAAATTCAAAATCAATTGATGTAAAGTCACTTAAAGGTCTGTGAAAAGCTAGGGCTGACGAAATTTAATTAGATGTTTAAACTCTAGATTTTAATTGCGAAGCGCATTCAATGAATCATATTTATGCGATTTGCTCTTGATTTGCTTAGGTATATTATGCTAATTATGTCATGTGTGAATGATCATATATAGTCCGTCCGCTATAACTTTTCCCATGCGGTACGATTCATTTTCAATCAAATTAAGTCAAAACATAAATTGAAACGAACTTCGATGTGTATATATATACACAGGGCCGGTTCTAGGGTTTTGAGCGCCCCGGGCAAAATTTGGCGCCCTTTCATACGAAATATTATATACTGCAAATATAAAAAATAGTAAAAAAATGAAAAAAATCAAAATGTCATTATAAACCCAGATAGCAAAATGTGATTCATAGGACATTCATAGAATGTCCTAAAAGAATAATGGAATATTCAGTGAATGTCCCCTAGATATATATATATATATATATATATATATATACATTCATTTATAGTACAATCCTGAGCCTTCGATAGTAAAACTTAAACACAAACCTGAACCACGTTAACCATCCTGAACCTGTATATTGGTTCAGGATTGTTTTCTTTTTATAACTGACATATATTTTTAAACTTACAATATAAATGATTTTTTTAAACTAGTGGTGTCATCAGCGGACAAAACTGATTAACTTTCAATTCAATATGTCATTTGGAATCCGAGAGAAACCTGTTTGTAGTATGGTTCAGCATTGTATCTTTTAGTTCAGACATTTGCCACTTTGGCGCTGGAAACAATTTCTCGAATATACATGATATTTATGTATATATCACAATTAATACCATCCTGATCCATACCATGTGGCAACATTGCTTTGTCGTTATTTTCTGTAAAGATTCGGCGAATTCTATTTTTAGCCAGACAGATTTGTTAATAGGTATATTTTATATTCTTTAGTTTTGCAACTTTGCAAGAGTCGTTTGTTTTGGTTCAGGAACGTCGCTGTGTGCGCTCGATTTAAAAGTGAATATGAATAATAAAGGACGTTGTAAACTGATGGTTGATATGTGTTTATAAGTTAGGTAAAGTTAAGTTATACAGAAGGGATTAAAATAAATTCTCACTTTGAGAAAACCGGTTTAAGGATTAAATGTATATTAAATTTCTAGACAAAACATAACAGAAAATTTAAATCTTATTGATTAAAACTAAAACAACTTTGGCATTTATTAATGCCAAAAGGAACAAAATTGGGAACAAAAAAAACTGAAGAAAATTGCTCCATGGGAAGCCGAGAAAATGCATTTTTTTTAACGTATACTGATTTTCAACGTTGACATTCCATTTTTTCCAACCTGATGTTTTATTGAAATTTTGGTATTTTTGGTATTTTTCACTCGTAATACCGATAGTTTTTATTATTATAATATATGTTATGAGTCTTTTAACGATATGAAAATTTGTGTGGAGAAAGAGAACCGAAATAGAAAGGTGATGATTTGAAAATGACCATCCTACTATGTATATCTTCGCCGTACATGCCGGTCAACTTTGATCGGTTGTATCTCAGGAACCACTCACCGCAATTAAACAGTTTTTCTTTTAAAAGAAGCGTCCTGCCGCTTTCTTTCCAAGACCGTTTTCATAATTTAATTTAATATTTTCCGAGATATTATATTTGTTTATAAGGCAAAAAATTGTTTATAATTTTAAAATATTCTTAAGGCCGCTCAAATAGTCCAATTTCAATTATGTAAAGTACATTAGATAGGTATAGTGCCATTTTATACAAAAATCATAAAAATCAAAATTTTTGCGGTTATTATGGCGACCCTAAATTTTTAATCAACAATTTAATTGTTGCTAAACTCTTTATTAAATTTCCATCGGCTTCTGGAAATAAAATCGATACCAAAAGAGCTTTTATATCACTAAGTTATTTAATTATTGATAAATAATTACTAACCTAAAATTTTAGTTGAAAATTTAAAATTTTGTTTAAAAAAACCCGCATTTTCCGAAAAAAATTTTCGTAGAAGTAAATCTAGAAAAATCTGTCTCTATGCAGAATTTCACTACGGTGAATTTTTATTTGGGTGTTTTTGGTGTAAAGTTAAAATCTTTGGAGCTGTAGTGCAAAGATTGAAAAAACACGATTTTCGGGCGCCATTTTGTTTATAGAAAAGTAGCACACTATCTGTGGACTTTTCATACCTATATTATTAATATATAGGATCATAAGATTCGATTCCAGCAATAAAATTGCTGGTAAATAACTTTTTCCAAAAATTGCTTATTCTCCGATAATCTGCCCAGAGTATTCTTGCAGTTCTCAAATTTAAATATTCTACTAAGAAAGAGCCATCCACAAATATGTGAAGAATTGGTTGACACCAAGCAGCGTGAGAACGATTCGTTAATACTTGAAGAAGTGGTTGATAGAGCGGATCACGGGAATAACGTTTCTTCAATATCATTTGAAAAACCGGTTGAAAGAGAGAAGCGCGAGAAGTACGAATCCCTAATAATACAGAAACTCTTAAATTTTGATAGTAAACAAAAAAGTAAACATCAAGTGGAGAGGGAAAGTGAAAAGGGGCAACAGACAAGCAGCAGTTCTGTAGCTAAAAGGATATCATCTCTTGCTCTAGAAGAGAAGGTACTAACTCAATTAAATTACGATCATCATCATCATGCAACCCGGACCTATCAACTGTTGGATATAGGTCTCCCTCAGTATTTTCCATGCATTTCTGTTTTGTGCTGTTTGCATCCAATTTTTGTCGATCCGTTTTATTTCTTCAGACCATCTGGTTGGCGGACGACCTTTACTTCGATATGCTTCTTGTCTTGGTCTCCAGAGTATTATTTGCTGTGTCCATCTGTTATCCGACATTCTAGCTGTGTCCAGTCCAGTTCCACTTTAGTATGGCATCCGTCACTTCTCTTCTCCGTCTTATCTCCCTGTTCGTAATTCGATTCCTACGAGAAATGCCTAATATTGAGGGTCCATTCCATGGCTTTAAATTACGATATAAGCAGTATAATATGGCATCCCAAACAATTTGGTACTTTACGTTTTCCTAAACTCCAATAATTGTCAAACTAACGATCTGTGAGAAAGCCTATAAAGTAAGGAAAGAAGCAGAATTGATTTTAATCCATTAGACATGACATACCCTGGTAAGTTTGTTTTGTCGTTTACGGCTCGTAAGACGGTTTTTTGTGTCCAACAAAACAAACCAACTCAGCTACATGTATAAAAAGCCTATCTGACAAGTCGTAAATGACGAAATAACTTGGTCACAAGATTTTGTGTCTAATAAGTTAAAATCAATTATGATTATTTTTTTAATGTTACTTTACTTAAATCTTTCCTATTTCTTTTAACGTGTTCGGTTCATTGTACATTTTTTTAGCCACTTGTTGAAAAAACGCTGAGGAAAAATTACAAAGATCCAAGGGATTTTTGCTTCTATTGCGAAAAGGATGTACAATCTCATTTTGCTAGACATATTTCTAAATGGCACTCAGAAGAAATTGAGGTAGTTAAAATATTATGTCATAAAGTTAATTTGAATGGGAGACGATTGGCTTTATCAAACTTAAGGAAAAAGGGAAATTTTATCAGAAATCGGGCAGACGCCGCATTAAGACCTGTTAAAGGACAAACCTTACTGATAAGTCGTCAAGTGCAGATAAATATCTACCGTGCAATTATTGTTTGGGATACTATAAGAAAAAATGTTTACTTAGGCATACCAAAATTTGTCCGTCTAATAATTATAAGGATAATAATAGAAGACAAACGTCCCAAAGCGACGGACAAACTACAAACTACTTTGCTTCTACACCATTTTCTTAAACATGACGATTTATTAAAATCAAAAAAAAATTTCAGGATGCACGCAGATGTCATAAATATTATTGCCAAAAAAGATCCCTTAATTTATCAGTATACATATTCGTACATAAAAGGCCGTCAAAGTAAAGGAAATATGGATTTGGTAAGAAAGAATATGCGAAGACTTGCAAAACTCTTACATTTTGCAAGACTACAAAATCCAGAGATTAAGAAACTTATAGGTATTCTTCGCCCAAAGTATTTTCAACTAATAATTTCTGGAATTAATAAACTGGCAAAATATAATCCAGAAACAGAAAATTATGAGTCACCAACGTTGGCCATAAATTTTGGGACACTTATAAAAAAATCTTGCGACTTAGCAGATATTAATCTTGTTCAGATTGAGGACACAAGCGATGAGAGAAAAGACCTTAAAATATTGAAAACTCTTACAGAATCCCAATGGTGCAATGAAGTTTCTGTACAAGCATGTACCAATTTCAATCAGAATAAATGGAACAAGGAAGAACTTTTGCCGCTTACTAACGACCACAAGAAACTTAACATTTTTTTGCAAAAAACTGCAGAAGAATTATTTGACAAATTGAAATCAGATGAGTATGATTTTAAGACCTATAATTCATTAAAAGACACACAGAGGTGGCTCAGCTAAAGGTCCAAACGTTTAAATGTATTAATTTAGGGGGTGAAAACGATACCGAATTCGAAAAATGTTTAACAAGCTGAAAAATGTTTATTAAAAACTTACAGTCGTTTAGTTATAAGAGGTAAGCGTGGAAGAGGAGTACCCATGTTGTTATCACCATCAATGAAAATGCATTTCGATTATATTTTACTCTGTAGAAATAACTTTGTAATTGAAAGTGACTTTGTATTTCACACCACTGGAAGAGGATTTGTTGATGGAACTAAAACTATTCATAATGAGTTTTATATTATAGGTCTGGATCCCGCGTATGAAAAAAAAAGTTGATTAATAGCAAGCTGAAAATTTGTTAATCGCTTAAGGGTGTCTAGTCGGATAAACTTTGATATATGGGAACACTGGAACAGGGGCAATTTTAATTGTGGAACAGGTTAAAAATTTGGAAAGGTCACACCTCGAAAACGGCATATTTATTTTGTCCGACAGAACAGACTTAAACTCTCCGAACAGAGATTAAACTCTCATGCAAAAATCAGACTGCTATTTATCACCTGTCATAATTCCTGTCATTTGACATATTCTACATGTTCCACTCATTAAAACGCCCATTTGGTGATAAATAGCAGTCTGATTTTTGCATGAGAGTTTAATCTCTGTTCGAAAAGTTTAAGTCTGTTCTGTCGGACAAAATAAATATGCCGTTTTCGTGGTGTGACCGTTCCAAATTTTTAACCTGTTCCACAATTGAAACTGCCCCTGTTCCAGTGTTCCCGTATATCAAAGTTTGTCCGACTAGACACCCTTAAGCTATTAACAAATTTTCAGCTTGCTATTAATCAACTTTTTTTTCATACGCGGGATCCAGACCTATTAGGTTTATTTTTAAATACTATGTAACGTTACTGTGCAATCCACTATGTATTTCATTTTTTTTGCATTTTTAAACATTTGTTGTTGTTGAGATACAATCAAAACTTACGCCAACGCGTTTATCATTGTGTTTGATAAAAGAGGTTGCTTTAATTTCTTATATATAATATTTTATTACAATCAGTTTAGTAGTTTGTTTTTATGAGATATTTATAATTTGTAATTTTTTAAAGCCTGTATGTTTATTATTTTAAGAAATAAACTAACTAACTAAATAACTTAATAAATTACTGCTGTCATTACTCTACAGGAGTGTTCTTGTAATGTGAGATCCCAATCCCAGGGACCACCATTATAAGAGACTCAGTTTTATTCAATTTATTCTTCTCCGGAAAATAAATAAACAGAAGGGTTTAGATAAATTGTAACTATCCAAAAAGGTGTAATCTTATGCATATGTAAACGATAATTCTTACTTTTCTTGTGTTAATTTTTATTTTGACTACTTACTGAAACCATACGAAAATGTCCCTAAGAATCCCATTTCACTTAAAACTGGCAACATCTATTAGGCTCAGGTTTGTATATATACACATATGTTTGGGTTCAGAATTGACTGAAATAACAAGGGGATCAGGATTATGTCAATAATATGTAAAATCCCTATTTATATATCTTTAAAAATATTAAAAATTTCTTTTGTATATACACATTTTTGAAATCCCCGCTAGAATTAATGAATATAAGCGTGCCGTGGGCAACTCTAAATACTCTAGATATAGGAGCTTCAGGATTGTACGGTTTTCCAGATGGTTCAGGTATGATATAAAGATGTATATATATATATATATATATATATATATATATATATATATATATATATATCTATATATATATATATATATATATATATATATATATATATATATATATATATATATATATATATATATTCTTTATAGAATATTCCTAGGACCAGCATTTTGTTCAGTCCTAGCGATATCCGACGGATATCTCTGGAGAATATTCCACTAATATCCCAGATATTCTATGAATATCTTATAAACGTTCCGCATTCAAAGAATATCTTCAAGTGATATTCCACGCATATTTCAGATATTACCGGGATATCCTAAAGACATTCAAACAGGTACATTCGGGGAAGCACTCCAAGGAAATATACCATGAATATTGCAGATATTCCTTGAATGATCCATGAATATCCAGGCTCGCACATTCAAGGGGCAATGCCATCGGGAATATTCTAGATATTCCTTAAATATTCTCTGGGCTTTCCAAGTAACATATTTAAAGAATATTCGCATGCACATTTTGCACTGCAGTAATATTTTATGTAAATTAGGCCGAGTGCACACAGATAAAGCAAAAACATAATTAATAACAAAACTTTTGAGTAATGGTATTAGAAGCGGTTTTTTCTTCTCGATTAATAGGACACACATTGGTAAAGCAAAACGTTGTAGGTTGTATTGCTTCACCAATGTGTACTCGCTCTATTAACCAAGAAAGAAAAACTGCGCTGAACATTTTATATAATTGCGTTTGCTGTATCAGTATGCACGCAACCTTTGCACAATTTGGCGAAATATATGAATGAGAATATTAAAATATTAACTAATATTAATTAACTCTTTATTTCCAAATTAAAATTAATTGTGTGTTCTTCGTTTTTCTTCATCCTCTCTTTGGCTTTTGTCAGCCATTTGCTTATGGCTACTTCGACTTCCTTAGATGTACAATCTATATGTAGTTTCAATATAGATTCTAAAAAAAATATTTATTTTAGTTTTCATATTTGGATTATCTATACAGGGTGCGGCAGATAAACCATTGGTTAGAAAGATCTCGAGAATTAAAAGGCACTGAAAACTAAGAATTGGCATGTAGGGATTTTCAAGGGTGAACTATTTAGTACAAATCAGCATCCTTTTGCTACTTCCGGTTACACCGGAAGTTGGTTATAACTTTGCTTTTTTTTTAATGGGACATCTTGAATTTTATGGCATTTTTAGATTGTCCTTTAGGAGCTGATTTCACTGATCTATCACATTTAAGTCCAAAGGTGAATAGTTCCGAAGATATAGGGTGTTAAAAATAGATATTTTTAAATTTTAGGAATTTTTTGTTTTAAAAGTATATTGATTATTGGTCAGAACGGATTACATTTTCCTATCCTAACTTTTTATTTACTATACATTGACATTTAATTGAAACAAATACAGGGTAGTCGAGAATTCCGAATTTTTGACCATCCTGTATTTGTTTTAATTAAATGGCAATGGATAGTAAATAAAAAGTTAAGATAGGAACATGTAAGCTATTTTGAACAATAATCAAAATACTGATAAAACAAAAAATTCCTAGAATTTAAAATTATTGATTTTTATCACCCTATGATCAAAATCGGAAATACTGTAGCTGTTTTGTAGTACATGACAGGCTATTTTTGACTACCTATTCCATGAACTTTTATTTGGCAATTTTATATGTAGTAGGGCCATAATACTACATAAAATTGATAAAAGTTTATACATTATTTCCGATTTTAACTTGATACAGTTTACCCAAATAAGCCGGTCATAGTGTATTGGAACTTTCTTATGCAGGGTGCATAAGAAACATACATATCAATGCAGGGTACATATCAATTTTGAGTTTTCAGTGATCTTTAATTCTCGAGATCTTTTTAACCGACAGTTTACCTGCCGCACCCTGCATAAGAAAGTTCCAATACACTATGACCGGCTTATTTGGGTAAACTGTATCAAGTTAAAATCGGAAATAATGTATAAACTTTTATCAATTTTATGTAGTATTATGGCCCTACTACATATAAAATTGCCAAATAAAAGTTCATGGAATAGGTAGTCAAAAATAGCCTGTCATGTACTACAAAACAGCTACAGTATTTCCGATTTTGACTTGATACATCAATTTTAACTCACCAACATTTCTGTCTATCTATCTCACGCTTTCAATTGTAGTAGGTTGAAAAACTTTCATTAGAATATTTAATTATTTTGACTAAATCTTTATATACAGGGAAACATATTTCAAGTTCTATGTAGAAACAATCAATGACAAGTATTATTTTAAGAAAATTGCTGCCTTCTGGTAACTCTAAATTTAGCCTGCTCCTTTAATATTCGCTGTGAGTTCTATTTAAAATAAATACTGAGGAATTATTATTTAATTCAGTTACTGGGAATCGGTCAGGAATATAAAAAAATTCTTTTGTTTCTGTACGTTTCAGTTTATTTTAATTTAAACCATTTTCAACAGTTTGTCACCTCATAGAGGTTAGTCGTTAGTGGTTTCGTGTGTCAAATATATTTATATTTATTTATTTATATTTGACACACGAAACCACTAACGACTATTATAACCTCTATGAGGTGACAAACTGTTGAAAAGGGTTTAAATTAAAATAAACCGAAACGTACAGAAACAACAGAATTTTTTTATATTCCTGACCGATTCCCAGTAAATGAATTAAATAAAATTTGACGGTCATAAAACAAACTTATAATACTGAGGAATATTATTTTTGATAAACTTGTTTAATAATCTGATTTATTTCTACACAAAACTGTCAAATTTTAACAAAATATATACTCACTTATTACGGCAGTGCAAATTAGAGTCTTATTAAAGGGATTTTTCCCCTTATGACCTTGAAAACTGTAGATAACTGCTAATTGATCATTGAAGATTTTTTTCAAGCATCTCCTGACACTTTCCTTGTAATCAAAACCTCCCACCTGACGCATGTAAATAACCTGCAGACAGTCACTTATTAGATTTCTAACTGTAGTCTAACAATTTTTATTTGAGTGTGATTCATTGTTGAGAATGCGCTTGAATCTCCTTTTGATATAGATACAGATGAATCGTACTCAAATAAAAATTGTCAGAATATAAACATTGAATATTTTCAATACAAAGTCTCAGAAAAATTTTAAAAATATAAGAATATCACTCACAAAGTTGTCTAGATTTGTTGCATTTTCTAGTAGCTTTTCAACGTCTCCTAGTTCTTCTAAGGTGGATAGAGGTAATTTCTTATGAACTTCATCATCAGTTATATCTGTACTTTTTTGTTGCCCTCTGATTATAGTGGACAATTCATCCACTTTTCTGTCAATTTCACTAAGTTTTTGTTCTTGTAATTCTAACGTTCTTTTTATTCTTATTAAATATGAAATTGCAGTTTCTTGAGCATTGGCATCTAAAACAAAAATCAAAATTATTGACCAAATAGCAACTACATAGGTGCTTTCACTGTAGTATTGAGCCGTACTTTTTGTTAACAATTCATATTGTTTTCACGCAAACCATCAATTTTTTTAATTGTTAAAAAATCAGTTTAACATCTGTAAAGTTGATTTACAGCCAATACATAAACTGAAATTAGTACTTAAGCACAATGTGAATGGTCTTTAATTTTAGAAATTCAATAACAATTAGAAAATAACTTACTTGTTGGTGTGGGTTTGGAAGTTTCTTGCACGGTTTTTACTTCCCGTTTGTTTTCTAATCCAATATTTGGATGAGTTCCTAAAAGATCATAGTTATAAATAAAGCTTATGTAAAAATACACATTAAAGAATGTGCCACAGCACTTGAATTTGTACTCCAATCTGTCGAATGGTACGTTTGTCAGTTCACTTGCTTTGGTGGTAGATATATGCAAGTGACTATAACACTATGAGTTCATATCATATATTATATTTACAGTACAGCAAGTTAAAATGAATCATCACCTCATAAAACTTATTTTATTATTAAAAATGTGCTCACTTGATTTAGATGGGGTACACTTTTCATGTTGTTCTTTCTTAGACTCTGCAATAAAATAAAATTACAAAATTAAAATTTATCATAACACCTTTTTAATTTTACAACTTACTAGGAAATGAATGTTCAAAAACCAGATCTGACCCATCTGAGTCCTGCTCACTACTACTGCTCGCTATTTTCCTTGGTTTAGGAGGTCTCTTTTGTGGTAACACAGTTTCTTTATCTGATTTGTAATTCTGGCTATTGCACGCTTTACTAGCTCTAATGTGAGCTTTGTTACACAGTACAAATTCTGTCTGGCTTTCTAACACTGCCTCATGTATTGGCCATTCCTCTAAGGGGTCATATTCTTCAATAATAAAGTTGGATAACTCCTTCTCAGTATGATCGTCCACGGGAGGAAATTTACAAAGTTTGTTTGCTTTGTCATACCACTTAGCTGGTACTGCCTCAATTGTTTCACTTTCTGGAAATCTCAAAACAACCCAAGGCATTTCTTCAACAAATTCTTTGTAGGTTTCCAGTGTTCCATAAAAAAAAGATATGTAACTTATTAAAATATTGTAGAATTTTATGATTTTATGTGCAATAAGATTGCTTCCTGATAATAGTTCAGTAGTGCTCTTCAATAAATAAGGTAATAAAAATAATAAAAACAATAAAATACAGGCTGCATATACCCAAAATAACCATAGGTGCAGTTTTAATTTTTTTAATATCAGCCTAACATGCATGCATATCTCCACTTTTTTTATTTCACAAATACAGAAGCTACAAATATAACAACTCTTTCTTGATAATAAAAAATAAACCAACTTTAAGGTTGATCTTACTATAATGACGAACATTTCTTCACCATTTTTTAACAATTTTTTGTAATTTCTTTTTTATGTAATTGAGAGTTAGTTGGTGTAAAAGGTTTACGTATAATAATTTATTCTAATTTTAACTACGAGCCTATACTGAATCAATATATATGATGGAACTCTTTTAAATAACTGGAACTGGGACTATTTAAAAGTAATTTTAAAAGAAAATTAAAAAGTATTTAAAAAATGGTCAAGGAACATTTCTCAGTAGGGTAAGATCAACCTTAATAAATACCGAATCACCATGCAGGAAGCATCTTAATTGTTACATATATTACTATTCAGTGCAGTAGAGGTGCAACTACAAATTTGTTATTGTAAGACATTCTACAGCATTTTAATGCTATATCTGATATTGGCCAATATTTTAAAGTACTTAAATTTTCTACTAAAAATATATCCAAGTTTGATGAATTACAAGGAATGTTAAAAAAGTCAGAGTTACTCTGATATTCTGAACCTATTACTACATTCTGATGTAATCTAGGGCAATATACAATATTTTTAATTTCAATAATTGACTTATCTTTTAGGATGCAACAAGAATCTTTTAAAGAAAGAGATAATGCAAATTTCTCAAAGCATATTTTTTTAAATTCAGGCCCTGTAGTATCGTCTATTAAAACACCCCCTACATATTCTCTTTCTAAACAAAATTGGAAAGGAATTTCCTTATTTCTATTTTGTGGAGTAAATTGAATTTTATTAGTGTTTAGTTCATAATTACGCCGAATAATTTGCTGAATAGGTTTGTCATGCTTTCTAACCTGCTTAAGTAAACTCTGCAAAAAATTTTCACTAGAAAAATTACTGAAATTCTCTAATGAACCAAATTTTCGACAGTCATCAGCTAAATGCAGCAGATTATGAAAATTGTGTGACATTATTTGTTTACCATATAACCTCTGAACGGTTTCGACAAATTTTCTTAATAAAGCCTCTGCATAATCTATTACATCTACATTGTTGCTATCTGTCAAACTTAATAATAAATGTATTGAAACGGAAAGCATTAAAAAATTTTGATATTTTTGCTTTTCTATTATATCTTTCAAAACAACTGGACCTGTGTAAATTAAAAACTGTCTATATTCAGTAGCTTTCCAGCGTTTTGATTCTTTTAAAGTTCGAGGTTGACGAGAAAATTCTGATGGAATATAACCAGACATTTCCACCAACTTTGCAGATATATTTTCAATTTGTCTACTGGATAGTTTATGTGGAGGTCGCCCGTTACACCAAATTCCACAAACAATTTTTTTTACAACTCCTAATGCAATTAGGTGCATGTAGTCTAATGGTATATCAGTTATTAGATTTATGTTTTTAATTTCACTTAGAATGGTAGTCCATGTATGATGATCTGAATCATCCTGCTTACTAAAATTATGTGTTCTTTTAATAAAATTCAAATCTGTAAAACACACTCAATCACTTATATATTCCCCTTCCTGAGTACATTTTGTACATGAACTGTAGCCGGAATGTCCTTTAATTTTTAGTATCGAAGCCTTTGCAACTGCATCAAATAAAAACATACTAATTTTAAATGCATAGGATTGTCCAAACACCACAACTCCATTTTGAATTAAATTATTTGCCTCATCCACAAATTCAGACAAAAAATTGTTAAAATCATGAGGTTTTTCATATCCGTGATAAATCCCTATAAAAAATACTGGACTGTTTAAACTACATTTATTATTTATTCCCAAAATCGGATAAACTTGACTAGCTGAGCTTTTTGACAATGGTAGGCCATCAATATTTATACCTATTTCTATACAATCTCGAGCTGTGGGTTTCATATTAAACTTTTTATAATGATTTTCTAAACCTTGTTCTATACCAACATGACAGTAATGACCGGGAGTTACATTTCTCATAATAGTACAATTTGGAGTGTATAAGAAGGTTCTTGGATCATGAGGTAATTGAGAGAGATTATTACTTTCTTCTGAGGAAAAGGATCTTAAAATATCTAACAAAGCTCTGAGTGATGAATGGGGTACACTATATGAAACGGCCCAGTCTCGCAATTTATTGAACCCTGTTGAATTCGTTGGTTTAATAAAAAATGTAGTATCAGAGTTTAAAATCTGGTTTGGAACAGTTTCTAAATTATGAATTGTTTCATTACTGGACATTACTGTATCTAAATCACTCTCCTCACTACTTAAATTAATCATTGGATCACCCATACATTCATCGGAAATATCAGATTGTGAGGCTACATTAATAAACTCATTAGAAGATCCTTGATCATAGTTAGTTTTTACTGTGGTTTTACTTTCACGTGTTCCCGCATTTTCCTTAACATAGTTTAGAACTTGAACTATTTCCCTATTTGTTCTTAGATAAAAATTACGGTTTCGTTTTAACGTAGTATGCTTTCGTGGCATTTTATAAAGTAACTTAAAATTGTACTTACATTAATATCCACAAAATTTTGGCCGATGCTTGTTTAAAAAGTCGCCTATTGCTACTTGCTTTGCTTGCCGAGAATGGAGAATGCCGATGCCACAAGCCGATGCCGCCAAAATGATCATGGAACAATGGTGTTACACGTGTTACATCAAAGAATACACCATGGAGCAGGGTTGCCAGATGATTTTTTTTTAATTCCCTAGAATTTTTGTCAAAATTTCCCTAGATTTCCCTAACAACTTGACAACCATTTTTACCCTAGAATTCCCCATATATTCTCAATATACGCATGCGCATTACAAAACTGGGCATTGGATAAGCTCTACTTTTTCCATCTGGACAGCTAATGCGCAGGCGTACTGCCTCTGGCTAATTTCAGGATGTCCTCCGCGAGTAGACCCAGTATTTTTTTGTATATGTTACGAGCAAAGCCCGAAATTGGACAATCCTAGCATTGTACGGAAAATATTGTACACTTCTAGCATTCTACTCCCAAACTGTAAAATGTCCGAAATGGTCAAAATTAAAAATGATCGAAACGCTGATCGATTCGAATCGATTATTGTTGACAAGCGACACACAAATCAAAAATCGAACATTTATGGTTATCTAATCTAATAATCTAGTAATATTTTTATGTTTAATGGTAGAACCCAATCCCAGAGAAATATCTTCGTGGATTTTATATATTGTGGACAATAATTTAATCCTACAACCCAGAAATCAGAAACCCTGATTAATTATAGATTTATAACATAACCTTATTGATGTTTGTTTGCCCTTGATAACAAATGGGGAATAATCAATAACCGTAAAAATCGATATCTGTCAATTCTCTTCACTTTCCACTTCCAAACATTGACGCATCGCTGGGATTCCCCGAATTCGCGAATAAAACGATTTTCATGTAGATAATATATATGTGCAATTTTATAAAGCTTATAAAATCAAACAGATTTTTTAAAATCGTCTTACAAATATTAAGAATTCCCTAGATTTTTCATAGAATTGAATAAAATTCCCTTTTTCCCTAAGGTGGCTCAAAATTCCCTAGGTTTAGGGAAAATTCCCTAGGTCTGGTAACCCTGCCATGGAGTGATTATAGATACTTGATTTGTTCTCTTGTTTATGTTTTGATGTGATTAAAACAAAGCTACAACTATTAAACTTGCTTCTTTTTCATAAACATCATTATACACTTGTGCTATTCCATTGAACAAAAACAAAAGTTTGACAGCAGACAGCACGACCGTCAATTCTTCTTCGGTTTTTCACTATGTACACATGGCCCTTTACTATTTAGCTTTTTAGAAATGTCTTAAAAGAATATTCTGGGGATCTGCTCCCAAAGAATATTCCTCGAGAGATATTCTAAGGATGTGCTACTGAAGAATATTCATCGAGAAATATTCTTAGAATTTACCCATAGTAATGTTCTATGGATATTCTGTTGGGAATATTCACAGAATATTCGTCCAAGATATATATATATATATATATATATATATATATATATATATATATATATATATATATATATATATATATACATACCAATCGGACAATTAGAAGCCCGGAACACTTAACAGACAACCCACAGCCCGGGTGAAATATTCGTCTTATAGGAGTGTATTTTCTATTAAAATGATCAGGGTAACGAGTTTATCAAGAGCAACCTGAGAGGGGAAATAATTTCTTTCATTTATTTTTTTATATGTACTAAATAGACTATTAGTAGCCCGGAGTATAATCCAGCAAATCGAAGCCCAAATGTGTAAAAAAGTATACTTAATACATTTTAGGAAGCCCTGCTGTGTTGCCAACTTACTTTACGACCCGGGCTTTGAATTGACTGTGTGCTCTTTACATAGGATCACGCATTATATGTGTTTTGTTGGTTCTATAGTTTATAGCAGAGACTCCTAATGAGTGTTGGTGAAGTCCTTTGGAAGTTGAAATTCACAACAGTTAAAAGTCAAATGTGACTAAAATGGAATTAGACCATTTTGAATTTCCACTCTTCAGTTATTGTTTAAGGCCATCGGTACATAATTCGCAAATATTTTACGGCTATCCCTACTTTTTCTGTCTTTACACGGCAAATTACGTGTATTAAAATTCACACTGGTATGGATATGTAAACATTACTAGAATGTCATTCTACTTGACAATGTCATGATTAACTTTAAAGAGATGGCTTTTAAATGTTCTTGAATAACTGCTATTTGTATAATTGCAAATTATTAATTCAGTTAATAAATGTGATAATTTTTTCACTAACTATGTATTCACTGATTGTAATAATTTATATGTACAACAAAAACTAATACTCAATCGAGAAAAGAGGAAAAATATTAAAGTGATTTATTAATAATATATTGTTACTACGGAACGCTTACAATTTTGAACATCTTCAACAACAAAATACTTGGATCACAGAATATATTATCCTGATGTATTCTCTGAGTGGTCCTTCCACAAATAATACACAATAAACAACTTTTTATTAAGTTCACGTCTTAAATCAATTTTATTTGTCAAATACACTATATGTATATCAATATTATTTAATCAACAACTCAAAATATTCCTGATGCCATGTCAAATATTTAAAATTGTCACTGATTGTCGCTGTCTGACTAACAATATGCTGACAATATTCTATTCGACTGAGTGCGTTGTAAGACAAAGATAGATTTGGAAAATATTACCACGGACATTGTGTTCATTTTTTTCGAATCCTGAAAAAACCAATAAATATTTTTGAAAAATTTAAATGCAGAATGAAAGACGGAATTATTACCGAGGGCCGAAAGTCCCTTAGAATAAATAAAAAGTTTATTTTGAATGAGATATTTTAAATTAAAAATCACACTAAATTTTCTCTTAGTTTCTACCCCTGTAACTTATTAAAATAAACATTATAGAAGTTCTCAGGGACTTTCTGCCCTCGCTAATAACGTAATCTTTCATTCTGCGTTTAAATTTTTCAAAAATACTTATTAGTTTTTTCAGGATTCGAAAAAAAATGAATCCCCATTTGAAGAGCATTGCAGCCGAAAATAATACCCATCTTCTTAATGGTCAACAAACTCACTCCCAATGTTAATTTGTATTATTTGTGATTAACTTCAATGGATTAATCTGTAAAGCCATGAGAAACAAAAAGTTTGGGAACGACTGGTAATAGGATCAAATGCATATTGAAAAGTCTGACAATGTGATAAAATGGTTTATTAATTTAACACATCTTATTTAAAAAAAAAGGTTATATTCGGTAGAACAAACATGTGTGTAAAAATAGAAATAAACTAAAGAAAAAGTAAAATATCTTATTACATAACTTTTAAAGAAAAATGCATTCGGTTAAACTAATAAACATTTCTAATTTAAAATGAAAAATGGTAAAATGGGTCATTTTGCTCTAAAAGTATTATACACTAAAGTCTTTATTTTCAGCCAGTCTTTATTCTTTGGAAAGTCCTTATATTTAGGGATGCATTCTGCACACTCGCCTGTTTTGGGCGCAATTTTCTTCTGAATATGATCCTTAAAATAATGACATATTAGTGACTTTTCTGCCTTAGACCACCGTTCACGCCCAGCGTTACTTTTCTTTTCTACAAAAAAATTGATTATAGTTCTACATGTTTTGTATAGTGTGTTCATCAACATTATTTTATTTCGAAAAATAATTCAAAAAATCTGTCGAGTTTTACTTTTATTGTAACAGTCGTTTACTTATTTTATAAAACACCTTGTATATTGTGAACATGAACATATTAAATAGCACTTCCTTTGTATATTGTGCCAATGTGTGCTTTTGACCTGTGGGTGAGTTTCACCTCTTCTCGGGGTTGAAAAATATACGTTTAAAATAAATCCAGAAATGGATAAACTGACTAATTATAAGTAACTTTTGTTCTATTCTATAGCATTTTTTCACGAAGTTAATACTTTTCGAGTTATGTGCGAGAAAATAATATGTTCACTGTTCAACAAAAAAATAACATTTTTAGACGGTTTTTGGCAAATAACTTAAAAATGAAGTATTTCATCGAAAAAACATTCTTAGTAAAAATAAAGCTTATAAATAATTGAAAAAAATGGTCTATGAAAGTATGAACTCTCTAGACTCTAGACCCAGTAGAAGCAAAGTTGTAGGTAATGAAAAATAGGTTCATATTCGTCAAATGTCAAAGCGAATATTTCAACGTGAAATAACCAAAAAATGATGCACTTCTTGGGGAAACTTCCTTATAGCTTTTTAAAGTGTTTAAATAACTATATCAAAATAAATAGACACAAGTGCATGAAGGGTCTATGTCACACTTTTAAGTTATTGAGAAAAATGATGTTAAAATTTTTATACTAGAATTTTTTTACTATCAGATCAAAATATACTAAATTTATAGAATATGTAGTCCTAAAACTAATATATTTGTTAACAATATTTAAAATAATAATTTATTATATATGTTTTATACAGTGATGGGCGTACTAATAACCGGCAAAATAGCGCAAAAGATGAAAAACATATTAAGTTGTGAGTTAAAAAGAGACGAACTCTAATGGAGGTGTTAAATTTAGCGATAGTAACTTATAGATTGACATTATATTGATTGTTTCCCACCTTTAAACGTATCGGACGAGTTTGAGAAATGTCACTGTCACAGTTACAGTTTTAGTTGACATACTCCTCTGATACGTGTAAAGGTTGGAAACAATCAATATAATGTAAATGTATAGGTTAATATCGCTAAATATCCCAGCTCGACTAGCTTTATTTTTTTTTATCTCACAATTTAGTATGTTTTCCATTTTGTGCGCTATTTTGCCGGTTATTAGCTCGCTCATCACTGTATATACATTGTGTACATAGGTCCTTTATCCACTTACATTTTAAAAAGTTACTGTGTACATAGATCCTATACACTCTAGAAAATATTAATTTTAAAACGTTGACTTGTTTGAAAAATTTCTAGGGTCGAACAATGTACTTTTAACATAAAAAACATATTTTGAAAAAATTGTCACATACACCCTTCATGCACTTGTGTCTTCAAATATAATAATAAAATAGAATAATTAACCTTATTCTTATTGTATTTTTACTTTATTGCAATTTTCTATTTGCATCATATTCATAGATAAAAATAATAATTAACTTATTTAATTAAATTGTCAATATTAATTAATGTATTTATAGAAGACGTTTAATTATTTATTTTGATTTTTTAAATAATTGAAATAAAAATTATATATTAACAAGATGCCTAGTTGCTACTAGCAACTACTTACTTATATAAAATCTCATTACCAGTTTACCATTCACCGTTTATTTTTTTAATATTAACATAATAGTAAATTTAAGATTTTTTCACAGTGAATATTTCACAGGTAGTGAATTTTTGATCAATTCTAAAAAAATGTCCGTACCTCATTTTCATTAATGACGTTTTGATTGGCATTTATTTTGGCCATCGCTACCATTCTTTGAGATCGCTTCATCTCGTTATGCCGGCACAACCTATTCATTAGAAGGTGATATTAAACAAATGATCTAAGATCTTTATCGAGAAAAATGAAAACATGTTGTGTTACTACGTAACAGATTTAGGGCTTCGTAAAATGCGTACAGCATATATCTGGGTCTGGGTAATACATCCGGTTTATATACCGGCTAGAACAGAGGCTTGCGCAACAAATGCATACCGAATTTTATTCGAATATTCTAATACATTATATTTAAAAAAAACTTGTTATTTTCGGATCTGAAAAATGAAAAGAGAATTTGATACAGCTATAGACAAGAAAGTTTATTTTTTGATAAACAATAACCCTTAAATAAATAAAAAAAACCGCAAATACCTTGCATAAGTCGGTGGTCCGCGCTTAGTTAATATATTTTTTATTACACTGGTTTTAAAGAACTAGAAAAAGAGATTTTAAAACCGCTTGCCTTAAAATAAAATCATTTGTTGATTCCAGAAATGCCATTAGTTTAATTGAATCAGATTGGGTGCTTGAGACCAATGAATAATAACACTGGTCAACAAAAAAAATTGAAAAAAAATGAACAGACACTCTGATGGGTGTTCTTTACTAAGTTTGGGTCGCTGAACTCGAATATGACCTCCGTTTTTTTCCATCACCCTCCATTTTTCCGCTCCCCCCTATTCTTGCCAAAATAGTGGTGAAATAGGTAAATTTCGTTTAATTTGCTCATTTCGCCGCGATAAATGCCAACTTATAGATTAAAATTACAGTAAAATAATGATTAAGATTATGCCCAACGATAAACATAATTGGGGATCTGAGGGGGCGAAAAAAGGGGAAGAAAGGGGTATTTTTCTGAAAAAAACGTAAAAAATCAGCATTTTTCAGTATTTTTTTTTTGGAAAAAAGCGACATTACAGGCCTTTTGCCATTTTTTACACCTTCCCAATACCCCCCTTGAACCGCCTTGCATCATTATATCTCTCTTTTTCACCCTCCCCCCCTTAAAGCCCCCTCGTTCTTCAACAAGAAAAAAAAACATAAATATGGATGTACAAAAAAAAAAGAAGTTACCTATTTATCTGAAACAAACTCTTATGTGGTTTTGATTGTATCTGAGAATTATGACAAAAATATGATTAGACAAGGTGGAGGGGGAGAAAAAGTATTGAAATTAATCATAAGGCTAAGCAATCAAAAAGTCTGAAAAAAAACATACCTGCATCTACTCGGAAATTTTTCTCCTTTTGTAAGCGTCCTCCGGTGTTTCTCGAATTTGAGTCCAACAGTAGTCCGCCAACATACTAGGGTTCCATTTTCCAGCGTATCTCTTCTCCATTTGGGCAATCTGCTGATGAAATCTTTCACCATGCTCGTCCGAAACGGCTCCACAATTTTCTGGGAAAAAACTCAGGTGGGAGTGGAGAAAATGGACTTTCAATGACATATTGCAACCTAAAGCCTTGTAAGATTTAAGTAGCTCATCAATTCGTTGTTGATAGTCATCTGACCTTTTGTTTCCAAGAAAATTGCGACAAACAAAAACAAAAGATTCCCAGGCTCTTTTCTCTTTTCTTGACAAACTGTTGGAGAAAGCATCGTCATCAAATAACTGTTTAATCTGGGGTCCCACAAATACGCCTTCTTTGCTTTTGGCATCACTTATATGCGGAAATTTTTGCTTCAGATATAAGAATCCTTTACCATCCCTATTTAGAGCCTTAACGAATTGTTTAAAAAGGCCCAGCTTAATGTGAAGTGGAGGTATAATGATTTTTTTTTTGTCTACTAAGGCACCAAAAGCGATGTTTTTACAACCGGGAATATCATTCACGCGCAAGGGCCAGTCTTTTCGCACATAATGTTGATCTTTAGCACGGCTGTCCCATTCACAAAGAAAGCAACAAAATTTAGTGTATCCAGCTTGCAATCCAGTTAATATTGCCACTACTTTGAGGTCAGCACAAACATTCCATTGATGATGATCGTAACTAATTTTTTCCAAAATTTTTCTTAGATTGTCATATGTTTCCTTCATACTGGTTGCATAGGCAACAGGGACCGATGGTAGATCATTTCCATTATTAAGTAAAACCGCTTTTAAACTAGTTTTTGAGGAATCAATGAAAAGTCTCCAGTTTTCAGATACGTATGGTATTTTTAGCTCAGTCATTAGTCCTGCAATGTTGTTACAGCTAATTAAATCTTCATAATCATCATCTCGCGAGAAAAAAGAAATGAAGGCGGAATTTCTTTTTCTGAAAAACGTAATATTGACATCTTTCTGCAGGAGACTTTTCTGCTGAAGTCGTGAACCAAGAAGCTCAGCTTTTATTTTAGGCAGGTCTAAATCGCGAAGTCGTTCAATTCCTCCTGAGTAAAAAGTTGTGGTTCGTTCGAACCGTTAGGCGTGTAGTCTCCATCTTGGCTCCCATGTGAGGTCTCCTCTTCCAGTGGTGACGCATTCTGTTCAGTTGCTGATTCTTCATCATCTAGGGTGTAGTTTACGGGTGGTATGGGAACAGGCAGCATATTACTATGTTCCACGGGTCTAATTGCCTAAGGGATATTCGGATAAGTGATGGTACGTTTCGATTTTCGCGAAAATCCAGATATTTTCGTCATACAAAAATAACAGTCCTCGGCATGAGAAGTGGGCTCACGCCAGACCATTGGTACAGCGAAGGACATCGGACGTGATTTCCCACGTAACCACGAACTTAAATTAGTGTAACAACTATTGCAACATAATTTTGGGGCCCATGGCTTGTCTTGATCCCCGACTTTGCAACCGAAATAATGCTCATAAGCTTTTCGAACCATCTTATTTAAAGGTCTCCTTTGATTCTTAAAAGTTACTTCTCCACAAATATAACAGAAAGAATTCACATCATTCTTACAAAAACGCGGCATTGTAACTCCAAAAACTTTACAAAGAAATGTACTTGAAGCACAGAAAAAAAACACGTGTGCTAAACGCAAACACCTCACTTTTAAAAACTTCGAGACAGTCTGTCTCGAACAACACGCTCACTGCAACTGACAGGTGCTTGCTTGCGAATTCAAGTAGTGTAAAAGAGAGAAGGGGGGGGGGGGGGCGAAAAAGAGAGATAGGAAGGTGCAAAGGGGTAGTGGGAAGGTGTAAAAAATGGCAAAAGGCCTGTAATGTCGCTTTTTTTCCAAAAAAAATACTGAAAAATGCTGATTTTTTACGTTTTTTTCAGAAAAATACCCCTTTCTTCCCCTTTTTTCGCCCCCTCGGATCCCCAATTATGTTTATCGTTGGGCATAATCTTAATCATTATTTTACTGTAATTTTAATCTATAAGTTGGCATTTATCGCGGCGAAATGAGCAAATTAAACGAAATTTACCTATTTCACCACTATTTTGGCAATAATAGGGGGGAGCGGAAAAATGGAGGGTGATGGAAAAAAACGGAGGTCATATTCGAGTTTAGCGACCCAAAATTAGTTAAGAACACCCATCAGAGTGTCTGTTCATTTTTCCATGTTGACCAGTGTAATTATAATTGTAAAAACATACGTTTTGTAGTTAAAAGCTAGTTCCTATTTTGTAATGAAGATGTTGATCATGCAAGTCGTCCAGATTTTTAGCTTTTTAGCCGCTACATCAAAAAATGAATTAAAAAGTCAAATTTTTCAAAACTATATGATTGAAAAAAAAATAAAACGATAGTGCTTAATTTTCACTTATTTTTGAAAGAATTCAATTACAAATATTTTCAACTTATTTTCAAAAACATGATGAAGATTCGGGTATGTTTCGGGTGTTTTCTTCAAAAGATATGTACATTTATGAAGTAAATATAAAAAATTAGATTAACTTTTAACTTAAGTGCACTTATGTTAGCACTCCTACACATTAATCTGAAACCTCATGTTTTAGTGAGTTTATCCTCCGGTTGACCTAACTAAAATATTCTGTTTACGATCTCTAATTACATTAATCTTGATATAAAAAAAAGCAAATGAAATATATTTGAATTTTTAATATAATTTTTCTATTCTACTGTCATAAATTTGAAAGAAAACGGGGACCTTCTCTAACAAAGCTTGTCCAATTTGGATTTTACCAGCCTCTACAACACAAAATAGGACCTATATTTGTTATCCTTTTAAAAATAGTACTTATTTGTATAAATATGTGCAAGTAATTTGATATAAATCCACGAATCGATCTTAGAAAAAGTAGTTTTAAAACCTGTGGATTTAATCTTGTCGAGTTAACCAGTCTGATTTTCACTTAAATTGTGGTAGCAAATTTTGCAATAGTTATGCAGGTACACTTAAATTAGATGGGCTATGAGATGTAATTAATTATAAATTTCGACTGTAAAGCGGAGTCATAGGGGTGGTTTATGTGAAATTTATTGAATTTATCTATTTAAAAAATATACTCACCTCACTTCCATTTGTCCTGATTTCATCTTCATGACTGGCATTTACCATTGCTACTATTCATTGCGAACACTTCATTGGGGACGCATAAGGCCCGCACAACGTATTCAATCAAACACAATGTATAATCACAGATTTGTTATCTTTAAGATGTAAAATTAAAACATATGATATTGCGATGTTGCCTTTTTTAGGGCTTCGTAAAATGCTTACAACATAAATCTGTATAAAAACATATACACAGACTACAACAGCGACTCCGCGGCAAAAGCTTGCACTAAATGGTGTATATATAGATATAAATTCCATCATTATGAAGCCCGAAAAATTGCAGGTTTTCTAGTATTTACTCATTATATATGCGAACTTTAAGCAACTTAAAGACGGCAAGCTATTAGTAGCCCCCCAATACATGTGTGTGTTCGACCAGCTCCTTCCCCTTCCCCCTGTAAGTCTAAGAACGACAAGAAAACCATACGAAGCCCAAAATCGGGCTTCGAAAAGGCTGGAGGGCTGTGAATAAGCCGTAGAATGTTCACATTTTGGCTTCCTATTGCTGGTTAATATGTATATATATATATATATATATATATATATATATATATATATATATATATATATATATATATATGGATTCCGACTTTAGGAAGCCAAAAACGCTATATCGCACCGGTCATACGAAGCCCGACACCTCCTTACGAAGCCCGGATTCGGGCTTCGTAATTCTTTAATGTTATTTCCCCAAAAAACGTACTTTACACCATCTCTCGATATTTTAACACAGCTCAGAACATGTGAATACGCTTGGGCTTCATATATATTCGAACAAATTTTAGAAATGTATCATAGGTAGCTCTGAAATCATGATTAACAATACGAAGCCCGGGCTGCTTATGCCTGGAATTATTATCAAAACATACACTCGTAGTTCATGGTATCTACCACCAGTTTGTGCTGCGAAAAAAAGTATATACTCTGTAGAAGTTCAGCAGCGTTAGGAAGCCCACATTGAGCTACCGATTATAAGAAGCCCTGAAGTTTGGCAACGTTTTCGCGTATTCCTCAAAGTACTATTAGCTTGTAAACATTTTTATTATTACCTGGCCATGCACATTTTTCGTATTTTTGGGTCGTTCATCGTCATTAATCTTGTGTACTAAGACTCCCGAGAACATATTATGGTAATTCTTAGCGTTACCTGTACACAGTAAGATACCGACAGAAAAAAGATTTAAAAATTGAATCGCAAAAGAATTATTTATTTTAATTGATACAATTAATACAAATTAATACTTTGTATTACTAATTTACTATTTTAGTTTGTAATAAGCCACAAAATTTGCTACCAAATAGGAAATTAATATGACAAATTAAATTATTGTTTTTTTTTTATTTAAAAAAGGTTAATGCCTCGACAACTAATGGCCATTGGCATGGTAGGTACGGTAATTTTTAACAGTTAGGTACCTAGTGTAATGTGTAGTGTGTGTGTGTTGAGTAAGTGTCTTGTTACTTTGCAAAGTTGACGTCATTGTCTTTGCAAAGAGACGCTAACAGTATCCGAACGTCTGCGGTCCCTCCGGTGAGTACCGATCCCACAAGGACAGAAACTATTTTCATTTATTAATTTATAATAAATGAAACACTTCTGACCCTGGTGAGATTCGAACTCACAACCATTCGGATTTTTCGATCCAAAGGTAGGCGCTCTTACCACTCAGTCAAGGACGGGGTTAAAGTTATTATTATTAAACATTACTTTATAAAATTAAAAATAGTCATTCTTATGAATTATGCGTATTATTCTGATTCTGATACGATGAACACTTGTTTGATGGGTCTGAGCCACACAATTGAGGGTTAGGCCACTGTTTCATTCGTATTTTTAGTATCTGTCAAGGCAACAATACATTATGTAGTGCCATCTTGCCAAATATAGAGCTAGATTGTGTAGACCACTGTTGAACCATATATCCAATTTTTCTGCTTTTATTGATGTATTAATCTAAAAATGCTCAATTTGTGGACTGTGCCACTGTTGCTCTGAGCGCCTCATTTAATACAAATACAAAATATTTAATACAAATGCATATAGATTTTCCCTTCGGAAAAAATCAAACAATATAGATGTTTTTTAATTTCATTAAGGGGATGGGTACGTAGTTTCTGCTGAAATGCTACTCACATAAGATTCATTTTTTTTTCGAATTCTGAGAGAACTAATAATTATTTTTGAAAATTTTAAACTCAGAATAAGAGATTACGTTATTAGCGAGGGCCGAAAGTCCCTGAGAACTTCTATAATGTTTATTTTAATAAGTTACAGGGCTAAAAAACTAAAAGAAAATTTAGTGGGACTTTTAATTTCAAAATATCTCATTCAAAATAAACTTTTTATTTATTGTAAGAGACTTTCGGCCCTCGGTAATAATTTAGTCTTTCATTTTGCGTTTAAATTTTTTCAAAAATATTTATTGTTTTTTTTTTCAGGATTTGAAAAAAAAATGAACACAATGTCCGTGGTAATATTTTCCAAATCTTTGTCAGCAGTAAATAGAATATTGCCAGCATATTGTCAGTCAGAGAGTGACAATTTTAAATATTTGACCTGGCATTGGGAATATTTTCAGTTGTTGATTAAATAATATTGATAATGTGTTTAATAAATAATTGATTTAAGACGTGAACTTAATAAAAAGTTATTTATTGTTTATTATTTATGGAAGATCCAAAGCAGAGAATACACCAGGATATATTCAGTGATCCAAGTATTGTGTTGTTACAGATGTTCAAAATTGTAAGCGTTTCATAGTAACAATATATTATTAAAAAATCACTTTATCACTTTTCCTCTTTTCTCGATTGATTATTAGCTTTTGTTGTCCAGTAGATAAATTATTACTGAATACATAGGTAGTGAAAAAATTATCAGTAGTAATTGCACAAGAGCTCTGAAATTATCGCATTTTTCCCGAGTGACACTTTGACAGTATTAATTTCACGACCCGAAGGGGAGTGAAATTACGTCAAGTGGCACGAGGGAAACAATTCGATAATAATTTCAGAGATCGAGCTGCAATTTGCTGCGATTATTTCATGAATAAAACTGTTTAAAACCAAAATTTTATTGTAATTTATTTATGTAAGTACAAATTAGTACAATTAAACACACAGTTGTTATAAATATTTGACGATTGAAAGTCATCACTTTTATAAGTTTTAAAACAGTAATTGTCATTAATGTCACTGAATGTATTTTTTCACAGCAACGAAGGGCATCTGACGTAATATACTTGACGATGGGATATTATCAAAAATGATCAATTTAATTTGTATTTCTGTAGCTTTCTATTGGTCGGAAATATGAAATAATCATATTAATTAACAATTAAGGCAATTAATTATACTAGTAAAAGTTATCCAAGAACATTCAAAAGCCATCTTTACAGTTAATGATGAAATTGTCAAGTAAAGTTTACATATCCATACCAGTCACAATTTTACTACACGTAATTTGTCGTGTAAAGACAGAAAAAGTAGGGATAGCCTTAAAATATTTGCGAATTATGTACCGATGGCCCTAAGAAATGTTTAATAAACAACATATTAAAAAGTTCTACTCTAGAAGTGGGCACTTAATTTTTTATTAAACAAATGAACTGCGAAATTAGATGTTTCTTTAAAAAAAAGTGTAACTAATAAAATTTTTCTTATAAAGCTCTCAAATTTGCACAACTTACCTTTCAAACATCTTACTAAACAATGTTTCATTCAAAAAAATGCCAAAAATTTAATTCAAATGATATGACGCAAAAATGCAATTTTTGAAAACTTTTACGTAAGTTTTAAGTAAAAACGTAGTTTACAGAATTACCAGCACTTTAAAACGGTGTTACTCAAGTTTGAAAAGATTTTTTACAATTTTATAGGTGATTTTTTAAAGCATTTGATATATTTTTTAAAATTTACTCAATAATTTTATTTTAGAAATGAAACTATGAAACTATGAATGAAACTATTCCTTTTTGACAAAAATTAAGAAAGATAACAAAAATGTACCTAATACAAAAACCGAAAATTACCAACTAAAAAATTGTTTATAAAAAGTGATCAAAAATGTTTTCTCTAAAACTTACCTAAAATAAATTTAATAATAAGCTTGAACAATAATAAATTTTCAACAAAAAAATATTTTTAGCTCTTAAACATTATGTCTGCGTAACTTCGAACCTATTAATAACTTTTTTATTACCAGTTTTACGAAAAAAGTTATTCTTTATAAAATACTCTGCATCGTATATGATCTCAGATGCAACCATCAAATATCAAATTTTATTAATTTTACATACGATTTTACATTTTGACATACGAGGTATGTAAAAAAATATGAATTTCACTCAAGAGTAAAGTACCTTTAGATTTCACAATTTCGAAAATCGTTATTAAAAAAAGTTGTTTGGAATTACAAAATATGTTTCACTGTTCAATTACATTCTTCTAAATGAGATATTGTGAACTATAAAGATATGGTATGTTTAACAGTAAATGGTCGAGTTCAATTCGTTACCACTGTAAACATCCTGGAATCACCGATAATAGTATAAAAGGTCCGGTTTCAGGTAAAATTTAAATATGTTTTCTGGTACAATTTCTTTGCTTTATTATGGGATTACCGTCTAGTCAGTCTTAATTGTCAAAAGACCAACTCTGTCTACCTCGGTTGCTTATCGCTCCGGGTGGGTCTTAACAATGGGCCAGGTCAGATAAATTTAATAATATTTACGACCGCACTAATTGGACTCAACCATTTACTGTTGAACAAACCATACTGAACTGTTAAGCAAAAGTCATATTTTTTACATACCTCGTATAAAATTGAAAAAGTTTGATATCTGATGGTTGTTTTTTGGACTTTAGACCAGAATAGAGTATTTTATGAAGAATAACTTTTTTTCGTAAAATTAATAATAAAATAGTTGAAATAATTGAAATAAAATAATGATGATGGGTATCCGTAGTTTGAGAAAACATTGAATTTTTTTTCAATTATAATGATATAATTATAATAAAACATAGTTTTTAATTCCCAACAACTTTTTATAATACCCATATTTTGATATTCTGGAATATAAAGGTACTTTACTCTTTAACAAAATTCGTATTTTTGACATACCTCGTATAAAATTGATAAAACTTGATATCTGATGATTGGGTTTTAGATTTTAGACTATGCAGAGCAATTTATGAAGAATAAACTTTTTTTCGTAAAATTTGTAATAAAAATGTTTCAAATATGGTTCCTTGCTGCGCAGACATAGTGTAGAAGAGCTTCTTTATAAGCATTTTCAAATTGTAATGCCATATTCGGATTCAGCATAATCAAAAACAAAATAGAAACAAAATTCAACGATATTTTTAAAATTATTTTAAATTATATAATTTAACATGATTGTTTGGAATTAAGAACTATATTCTGATATGCAATTTCATCCTTCTAATGGAAAAAAAAAATTTGAAAATTTTTCTAATCAACATTATTTTTAGTTGTTTATTTCAATTATGATACATATAGATATTTGTATAACAAGGGAGGAAAGTGCTTCTTTTCCTCCCGAGAATGAAGTTTACTGCCCGACGCGTAGCGGAGGGCAGTAATCATTCAAGGGAGGAAACGGCACTTTACTCCCATGTTATACATATGGTTTTTCCACCTTCCTCAAATAACAAGTCATTTTTTCATTTTTACTTAATTTATTTATGTAACTAACCAACAAAATTTATTAGAACTAAAACTAATAAGTACGTACAATATAACTGTCAACTGTCAAATATAAGTCAAAATAAAAATGTAAAAATTGTTAAATCAAAATAACAATTTACAGTTTTTTACCATTCTGTGAAATACAGAGTGTTTTATAAATAAACGTTAAAATGTATACAAACTTACGTAATAGAAAATAGATATTGTACAGGGCGTCAATAAGTTATATTTTTATGAATGAAATACCATGATGTCACTTTTACTTTTCTTCCCTAGGGAGGAAAAGTACAACTTTGCTCCCTACAATCAGGTCCGGAAAAGTATACTTTCGGCAGAAGTAGGTGGAAAACTCTTTTATTATTCATTTTACGAAAAACAGTTATTCTTTATAAAATGTTCTACAGGGTCTAAAACCTAAAATACAACCGTCTCATATCAAATTTTGTCAATTTTATACGAGGTATATAAAAAAAATATGAATTTTCCCAAGAGTACTTAAATAATATACCCTTATTATTCACAATATTGAAAATTGTGCTTATGTAAAGTTGTTTAGAACTAAAAACCATAATTAACCCGCCAGTGGTCGCTATATGAGATTTTCTCTCACGGTTTCAGAAAATTGCACAGAATTTTTTTTCTGGGAAATTATAAGATCTGTAGTTCCTTCTAGTCTCCTAACTATCCTCCCTCGACAATCTAATAGAATCGTCCGCTTAGATAGTGACTCAGTTGACCTAATATCACCCAATTGTTGAGTCAGCGCGCTTCAAGTGAGACATTCTCTCATCAAGCGACCACCCGCGTTACGAACTGTACATAAAAATTAATTTTATTTTGGCACTTAAAACCTAAAATAATGTAAAAAAGATTGTAATTGTCATCAATCAATTTTTCCAGAGCATTCTTGTTATATTTGTGTGCTGTGCCGTAAATTATCAAGATACGGAGATTGATTAATATTGGTTTAATTCCGATTATTTCTTTTTATTTTATTATATTATTATCTATATTATGTTACATTCTTTTTTTCTTATTATTAGTTAATAAAAAAAGTTTAAAAACTGTTTTAAAAACTTTATTTTGTAAAAAAGGTAAAATTTGGATATGTGAGAGAAAATCTCACGAGCGACCACTCGCGTAACAATCTACCTAGCGACCAATGCCGGGTCGCTAGGTTGGGAATCTATCTTTGGTTGGGAAATAAGCCACAATTAAATTGAAAAAATAATTTTATTCGCGTTTCGACGCCCAAATCGGATGTCGTTGTCAAAATATAAAATATTACTAATATTTACTCGGTAATATTTTGTATTTTGACAAGGACATCCGATTTGGGCGTCGAAACGTTAATAAAATTATTTTTTCAATTTAATTGTGGCTTATTTCCCAATCAAAATAATTATAAAAATGCCACAAGGAAATAGCTTCAGAACAACACTAAAAACCATCTTCCAATATTCCATCCTTCTCATTGAAATATTCTGAACTATAAAGGTACTTTATTCTTGATCGAAATTTATCTTTTTTGACATACCTCGTATAAAATTAATCAAAATTGATATAAGATGGTTGTATTTAAGGTCTTTGGCCATGCAGAACTTTTTACAAAGGATAACTTTTTTTCGTATAATTAATAATAGACCAGTAAGGATCTGTTTTTAGATGGATGTGAGAGGTGGCATTCAGATTTTTGCGGATAAAGTTAGGTGATAACTTCGTTAATAATAATTGATTAATGCTCCGTCTCAAATATGCCCGGAACATTAATAAAAAAAATAAAATATTTAAAAATTTCAAGAAATTTCGTTTTTTTCTCTACTTTTTTTGCTTATAATTTTAAAACGATTCATTTTGGAATAAAGTCGTATAGGAATAAAACAAAGGTAATTAAATTTTCTATCAGATGCGATTGGTTAAAAATCTCTTAATTAATCACCCTTGCTGCAAAATAGCAATAAATATAAAATAAGGGGGCAAAACAAGCCTGTTTTTATTCAATTATTTTCCATCACTTAGGTTACACTTGGAACCTTCCTAATTCGCTTAGAAAATTTTTGTAATGTGCTAAAACCGTACACCAAATTTCATTAAAATTGACTTACTAGATTTTGAATAATAATTTTGCAATCTAAACTTTTTTTTAAAAAATTAAAATTTTTTAAAATCTTGCACAACAAAAACTAGTATATACAAAGATTTGTCAATTTTTTTACATATAAAGAAGCACTCCACCTATCTAGTGCACTTTACAGAATTAAAATCGGATTGTTTAAGCAGCCTCAGCAATGTTTTAAAATTATAAACAATTTTTTGGCTTATAAACAAATTAGTCCTGTGGCCAGGAGGGGATGCTGCGGGCTCCTTTATTTAGATGGACTTACCCAAGATTTTTATGTATTTTTTGACCCGTGGAACACGATTTTTTTGGGTAACAGTTGATCCGGATGTCAATAAAATTGTTATAAACAAAGAACTTGAGGAATTACATAACATCGATTTTTCGCAAAATAAAACATTTTTTATATTTCTTGGGTAAGTCTAAGCAAAAAATGTTCTTACAAGTTTTTTCGTAGGATGCATAGTTTTCGAGATAAACGCAGTGGAACTTTCAAAAAATCGAAAAAGTGAAATTTTTGAACGCGAATAACTTTTGATTAAAAAATAAAATAGCAATTCTGCTGACAGAATTTGAAAGTTTAAATCAAATTATACCGGTTTTAATTATTTGCATTGCTAAAAATTAATTTTTTATTATTAAACAAAGCTATTTGTTTATAAGCCAAAAAATTATTTATAAGTTTAAAACATTGCTGAGGCCCCTTAAATAATCCGATTTTAATTCTGTAAAGTGTATTAGATAGGTAAAGCACCTCTTTATATGTAAACAAATTAGACAACTTCTAAATGGTCTACTTTTTGTTCAGAAAGATTTTAAAAAATTTGAACTTTTTTAAAAACATTTAAATTGCAAATTTATTATGCAAAATCTATCAGGTCGATTTTAATGAAATTTGGTACACGGTTTAAGTATGTTACAAAGAATTTCCTAAGCGAATTACTAAGGTTCTAAGTACCACCGAAGTGGTTAAAAACATTGAATAACAACAGGCATATTTTGCCCCCTTATTTTGTATTTATTGCTATATTGCAGAAAAGGTAATAAGTTAAGACATTTTTGACCAGTCGGATATCATACAAAATTCAATTATCTTTATTTTATTTCTGTACGACTTTGTTCCAGAACGAATCGTTTTAAAAAGTTATAAGCAAAGAAACAGAAAAAAATCGACGTTTTTCGAATTTTTAAATATTTTATTTTTTTTATTAATGTTCCGGGCATATTTGAGAAGGAGCATAAGTAAATTATTATTAACGAAGTTATCACCTTACTTTATCTGCAAAAATTCGAATGCCACCTTTCACATCCAAAAATAGACGTTTTTTCACAGACCCTTACTGGTCTATAATAAAAGAGTTATTATAATTGAAATAACTGAAAATAATATTGTATATCCATAATTAAAAAAAATTCAACTTTTTTTTAATTAGAAAGATGAAATGGCATATTAGAATATAGTTCTTAATTCCAAACAACTTTTCATTAAAACAATTTTTAATATTTTGAATAATAAAGCTACTTTACTCTTGAGTAAAATTCATATTTTTTGACATAATATCTCGTATACGGCTTAAAAAAAAATGAACTGATGGTTCTATTTTTAATTTAGACCATTCACAACTTTTCACGTTGACGAACAGAACGTCTATAGTCGTCTAATTTCCATTGATGTAATGTGACACAACGTCTATATACGTTGAATTTTTCCCTATTCTACTTTGCAAAATACATATAGTGTCACAACACTTGCTTATACATTTGACGCAGTGTCCGTCAACGTGTTAATTGGACACACTGTACAAAACAATTATTGTTATTGTTTAAACAAATAATAAACAATTAGCGGCAAAATCTGTGAGTAGAACTTTTTACTTTAACATGAATATAAACTAACAAAAAAAGTTTTAGAAAAAGATAATCTTGTTTGAGTTGCTCCGAAACAATGCATCTTTTCGTTCTATCTTGACTCTTCTAAAATGCTTCGTATAGATTGCTGAATAGAATTGGTCTTCTTATAACAGGCAATATGACGACTTATATACACATATAAGGATCTCGTAGAACAGTCGTATTATTTAAACGTAAATTATAACATGGCAACATCGTCGGGCTTCGTATAATGCGTAATCCATATACACTGTGAACGCGTTTATACGAGTGGGCTTCGTAAGACCGTAGGAATAAGACAGTGCTACAATCCCCTTACCCCGTAAACCGCGGGCTTCCATTCATCGGCAGGTTGTAGCGGGCTTCCTATCATTTGTGAGCCATATATATATATATATATATATATATATATATATATGGATTCCGACTTTAGGAAGCCAAAAACGCTATATCGCACCGGTCATACGAAGCCCGACACCTCCTTACGAAGCCCGGATTCGGGCTTTGTAATTCTTTAATGTTATTTCCCCAAAAAACGTACTTTACACCATCTCTCGATATTTTAACCAAGCTCAGAACATGTGAATAGGCTTGGGCTTCATATATATTCGGACAAATTTTAGAAATGTACCATAGGTAGCTCTGAAATCATGATTAACAATACGAAGCCCGGGCTGCTTATGCCTGGAATTATTATCAAATCATACACTCGTAGTTCATGGTATCTACCACCAGTTTGCGCTTCGAAAAGAAGTATATACTCTGTAGAAGTTCAGCAGCGTTAGGAAGCCCACATTGAGCTACCGATTATAAGAAGCCCTGAAGTTTGGCAACGTTTTTGCATATTCCTCAAAGTACTATTAGCTTGTAAACATTTTTATTATTACCTGGCAATGCACATTTTTTGTATTTTTGGGTCGTTCATCGTCATTAATCTTGTGTACTAAGACTCCCGAGAACAGATTATGGTAATTCTTAGCATTACCTGTACACAGTAAGATACCGACAGAAAAAAGATTTAAAAATTGAATCGCAAAAGAATTATTTATTTTAATTGATACAATTAATATAAATTAATACTTTGTATTACTAATTTACTATTTTAGTTTGTAATAAGCCACAAAATTTGCTACCAAATAGGAAATTAATATGACAAATTAAATTATTGTTTTTTTTTTATTAAAAAAAGGTTAATGCCTCGACAACTAATGGCCATTGGCATGGTAGGTACGGTAATTTTTAACAGTTAGGTACCTAGTGTAATGTGTAGTGTGTGTGTGTGTGTTGAGTAAGTGTCTTGTTACTTTGCAAAGTTGACGTCATTGTCTTTGCAAAGAGACGCTAACTGTATCCGAACGTCTGCGGTTCCTCCGGTGAGTACCGATCCCACAAGGACAGAAACTATTTTCATTTATTAATTTATAATAAATGAAACATTTCTGACCCTGGTGAGATTCGAACTCACAACCATTCGGATTTTTCGATCCAAAGGTAGGCGCTCTTACCACTCGGTCAAGGACGGAGTTAAAGTTATTATTATTAAATATTACTTTATAAAATTAAAAATAGTCATTCTTATGAATTATGCGTATTATTCTGATTCTGATACGATGAACACTTGTTTGATGGGTCTGAGCCACACAATTGAGGGTTAGGCCACTGTTTCATTCGTATTTTTAGTATTTGTCAAGGCAACAATACATTATGTAGTGCCATATTGCCAAATATAGAGCTACATTGTGTAGACCACTGTTGAACCATATATCCAATTTTTCTGCTTTTATTGATGTATTAATCTAAAAATGCTCAATTTGTGGACTGTGCCACTGTTGCTCTGAGCGCCTCATTTAATACAAATACAAAATATTTAATACAATAATGCATATAGATTTTCCCTTCGGAAAAAATCAAACAATATAGATGTTTTTTAATTTCATTAAGGGAATGGGCACGTAGTTTCTGCTGAAATGCTACTCAAATGGAATTCATTTTTTTTTTCGAATTCTGAGAAATCTAATAATTATTTTTGAAAATTTTAAACTCAGAATAAGAGATTACGTTATTAGCGAGGGCCGAAAGTCCCTGAGAACTTCTATAATGTTTATTTTAATAAGTTACAGGGCTAAAAACTAAAAGAAAATTTAGTGTGACTTTTAATTTCAAAATATCTCATTCAAAATAAACTTTTTATTTATTGTAAGAGACTTTCGGCCCTCGGTAATAATTTAGTCTTTCATTTTGCGTTTAAATTTTTCAAAAATATTTATTGTTTTTTTTTCAGGATTTGAAAAAAAATGAACACAATGTCCGTGGTAATATTTTCCAAATCTTTGTCAGTAGTAAATAGAATATTGCCAGCATATTGTCACTCAGACAGTGACAATTTTAAATATTTGACCTGGCATTGGGAATATTTTCAGTTGTTGATTAAATAATATTGATAATGTGTTTAATAAATAATTGATTTAAGACGTGAACTTAATAAAAAGTTATTTATTGTTTATTATTTATGGAAGATCCAAAGCAGAGAATACACCAGGATATATTCAGTGATCCAAGTATTGTGTTGTTACAGATGTTCAAAATTGTAAGCGTTTCATAGTAACAATATATTATTAAAAAATCACTTTATCACTTTTCCTCTTTTCTCGATTGATTATTAGCTTTTGTTGTACAGTAGATAAATTATTACTGAATACATAGGTAGTGAAAAAATTATCAGTAGTAATTGCACAAGAGCTCTGAAATTATCGAATTTTTCCCGAGTGACACTTTGACAGTATTAATTTCACGACCCGAAGGGGAGTGAAATTACGTCAAGTGGCACGAGGGAAACAATTCGATAATAATTTCAGAGATCGAGCTGCAATTTGCTGCGATTATTTCATGAATAAAACTGTTTAAAACCAAAATTTTATTGTAATTTATTTATGTAAGTACAAATTAGTGCAATTAAACACACAGTTGTTATAAATATTTGACGATTGAAAGTCATCACTTTTATAAGTTTTAAAACAGTAATTGTCATTAATGTCACTGAATGTATTTTTTCACAGCAACGAAGGGCATCTGACGTAATATACTTGACGATGGGATATTATCAAAAATGATCAATTTAATTTGTATTTCTGTAGCTTTCTATTGGTCGAAAATATGAAATAATCATATTAATTAACTGAATTAACAATTAAGGCAATTAATTATACTAGTAAAAGTTATCCAAGAACATTCAAAAGCCATCTTTACAGTTAATGATGAAGTTGTCAAGTAAAGTTTACATATCCATACCAGTGACAATTTTACTACACGTAATTTGCCGTGTAAAGACAGAAAGAGTGGGGATAGCCTTAAAATATTTGCGAATTATGTACCGATGGCCCTAAGAAATGTTTAATAAACAACATATTAAAAAGTTCTACTCTAGAAGTGGGCACTTAATTTTTTATTAAACAAATGAACTGCGAAATTAGATGTTTCTTTAAATAACCCCGAAAATATAAATTTTAGAAAAAACTGACTTGACTTGAAAAATTCAGACTATTGAAAAAAACCTAAATATAAGATTAAAATGTTTATAAAATTAAATCTGTAGCTTCTATAATTTTTTATTTATAACGCTAAAGTCACCCTTCTCACAAACATTGGCGCACTGTAAACTAGCGAAGTGCACGGCTGAGTTATTTCAGTGTATTTCTCTAATTAATGGATCAAATAAAATTTTACAAATTGGACAAGAAAGAAGGAAATTAAGAGAAGGAACAAGAAAGAATAGCTTAATTGGAAAGAAGAACAATTAAGCTATCTTATGGTTATAATAAAAAGAAATAAAATGTATGGGCATAAGTACGGTGTGGGCTGAATTTTGTTTAAACATTATTTAAAAATGTGTAACTAATAAAATTTTTCTTATAAAGCTCTCAAATTTGCACAACTTACCTTTCAAACATCTTACTAAACAATGTTTCATTCAAAAAAATGCCAAAAATTTAATTCAAATGATATGACGCAAAAATGCAATTTTTGAAAACTTTTACGTAAGTTTTAAGGAAAAACGTAGTTTACAGAATTACCAGCACTTTAAAACGGTATTACTCAAGTTTGAAAAGATCTTTTACAATTTTATATGTGATTTTTTAAAGCATTTGATGTATTTTTAAAATCTACTCAATAATTTTATTTTAGAAATGAAACTATGAAACTATGAATGAAACTATTCCTTTTTGACAAAAATTAAGAAAGATAACAAAAATGTACCTAATACAAAAACCGAAAATTACCAACTAAAAAATTGTTTATAAAAAGTGATCAAAAATGTTTTCTCTAAAACTTACCTAAAATAAATTTAATAATAAGCTTGAACAATAATAAATTTTCAACAAAAAAATATTTTTAGCTCTTAAACATTATGTCTGCGTAACTTCGAACCTATTACTAACTTTTTTATTACCAGTTTTACGAAAAAAGTTATTCTTTATAAAATACTCTGCATCGTATATGATCTCAGATGCAACCATCAAATATCAAATTTTATTAATTTTACATACGAGGTTTTACATACGATTTTACATTTTGACATACGAGGTATGTAAAAAAATATGAATTTCACTCAAGAGTAAAGTACCTTTAGATTTCACAATATCGAAAATTGTTATTAAAAAAAGTTGGTTGGAATTACAAAATATGTTTCACTGTTTAATTACATTCTTCTAAATGAGATATTGTGAACTATAAAGGTATGGTATGTTTAACAGTAAATGGTCGAGTTCAATTAGTTACCACTATAAACATCCTGGAATAACCGATAATAGTATAAAAGGTCCGGTTTCAGGTAAAATTTAAATATGTTTTCTGGTACAATTTCTTTGCTTTATTATGGGATTACCGTCTAGTCAGTGTTAATTGTCAAAAGACCAACTCTGTCTACCTCGGTTGCTTATCGCTCCGGGTGGGTCTTAACAATGGGCCAGGTCAGATAAATTTAATAATATTTACGACCGCACTAATTGAACTCAACCATTTACTGTTGAACAAACCATACTGAACTGTTAAGCAAAAGTCATATTTGTTTGATATCTGATGGTTGTTTTTTGGACTTTAGACCAGAATAGAGTATTTTATGAAGAATAACTTTTTTTCGTAAAATTAATAATAAAATAGTTGAAATAATTGAAATAAAATAATGATGATGGGTATCCGTAATTTGAGAAAACATTGAATTTTTTTTTCAATTATAATGATGTAGTTATAATAAAACATAGTTTTTAATTCCCAACAACTTTTTATAATACCCATATTTTGATATTCTGGAATATAAAGGTACTTTACTCTTTAACAAAATTCGTATTTTTGACATACCTCGTATAAAATTGATAAAACTTGATATCTGATGATTGGGTTATAGATTTTAGACTATGCAGAGCAATTTATGAAGAATAAACTTTTTTTCGTAAAATTTGTAATAAAAATGTTTCAAATATGGTTCCTTGCTACGCAGATATAGTGTAGAAGAGCTTCTTTATAAGCATTTTCAAATTGTAATGCCATATTCGGATTCAGCATAATCAAAAACAAAATAGAAACAAAACTCAACGATATTTTTAAAATTATTTTAAATTATATAATTTAACATGATTGTTTGGAATTAAGAACTATATTCTGATATGCAATTTCATCCTTCTAATGGAAAAAAAAATTTTGAAAATTTTTCTAATCAACATTATTTTTAGTTGTTTATTTCAATTATGATACATATAGATATTTGTATAACAAGGGAGGAAAGTGCTTCTTTTCCTCCCGAGAATGAAGTTTACTGCCCTCCGCTACGCGTCGGGCAGTAATCATTCAAGGGAGGAAAAGGCACTTTACTCCCATGTTATACATATGGTTTTTCCACCTTCCTCAAATAACAAGTCATTTTTTCATTTTTACTTAATTTATTTGTGTAACTAACCAACAAAATTTATTAGAACTAAAACTAATAAGTACGTACAATATAACTGTCAACTGTCAAATATAAGTCAAAATAAAAATGTAAACATTGTTAAATCAAAATAACAATTTACAGTTTTTTACCATTCTGTGAAATACAGAGTGTTTTATAAATAAACGTTAAAATGTATACAAACTTACGTAATAGAAAATAGATATTGTACAGGGCGTCAATAAGTTATATTTTTATGAATGAAATACCATGATGTCACTTTTACTTTTCTTCCCTAGGGAGGAAAAGTACAACTTTGCTCCCTACAATCAGGTCCGGAAAAGTATACTTTCGGTAGAGGTAGGTGGAAAACTCTTTTATTATTCATTTTACGAAAAACAGTTATTCTTTATAAAATGTTCTACAGGGTCTAAAACCTAAAATACAACCGTCTAATATCAAATTTTGTCAATTTTATACGAGGTATATAAAAAAAATATGAATTTTCCCAAGAGTACTTAAATAATATACCCTTATTTTTCACAATATTGAAAATTGTGCTTATGTAAAGTTGTTTAGAACTAAAAACCATAATTAACCCGCCAGTGGTCGCTATATGAGATTTTCTCTCACGGTTTCAGAAAATTGCACAGAATTTTTTTTCTGGGAAATTATAAGATCTGTAGTTCCTCCTAGTCTCCTAACTATCCCCCCTCGACAATCTAATAGAATCGTCCGCTTAGATAGTGAATCAGTTGACCTAATATCACCCAATTGTTGAGTCAGCGCGCTTCAAGTGAGACATTCTCTCATCAAGCGACCACCCACGTTACGAACTGTACATAAAAATTAATTTTATTTTGGCACTTAAAACCTAAAATAATGTAAAAAAAATTGTAATTGTCATCAATCAATTTTTCCAGAGCATTCTTGTTGTATTTGTGTGCTGTGTCGTAAATTATCAAGATACGGAGATTGATTAATATTGGTTTAATTCCGATTATTTCTTTTTATTTTATTATATTATTATCTATATTATGTTACATTTTTTTTTCTTATTATTAGTTAATAAAAAAAGTTTAAAAACTGTTTTAAAAACTTTATTTTGTAAAAAAAGGTAAAATTTGGATATGTGAGAGAAAATCTCACGCGCGACCACTCGCGTAACAATCTACCTAGCGACCAATGCCGGGTCGCTAGGTTGGGAATCTATCTTTGGTTGGGAAATAAGCCACAATTAAATTGAAAAAATAATTTTATTCGCGTTTGGACGCCCAAATCGGATGTCGTTGTCAAAATATAAAATATTACTAATATTTACTCGGTAATATTTTGTATTTTGACAATGACATCCGATTTGGGCGTCGAAACGTTAATAAAATTATTTTTTCAATTTAATTGTGGCTTATTTCCCAATCAAAATAATTATAAAAATGCCACAAGAAAATAGCTTCAGAACAACACTAAAAACCATCTTCCAATATTCCATCCTTCTCATTGAAATATTCTGAACTATAAAGGTACTTTATTCTTGATCGAAATTTATCTTTTTTGACATACCTCGTATAAAATTAATCAAAATTGATATAAGATGGTTGTATTTAAGGTCTTTGGCCATGCAGAACTTTTTACAAAGGATAACTTTTTTTTCGTATAATTAATAATAGACCAGTAAGGATCTGTTTTTAGATGGATGTGAGAGGTGGCATTCAGATTTTTGCGGATAAAGTTAGGTGATAACTTCGTTATTAATAATTGATTAATGCTCCGTCTCAAATATGTCCGGAACATTAATAAAAAAAATAAAATATTTAAAAATTTCAAAAAATTTCGTTTTTTTTTTCTAATTTTTTTGCTTATAACTTTAAAACGATTCATTCTGGAACAAAGTCGTATAGGAATAAAACAAAGGTAATTAAATTTTCTATCAGATGCGATTGGTTAAAAGTCTCTTAATTAATCACCCTTGCTGCAAAATAGCAATAAATATAAAATAAGGGGGCAAAACAAGCCTGTTATTATTCAATTATTTTCCATCACTTAGGTTACACTTGGAACCTTCCTAATTCGCTTAGAAAATTTTTGTAATGTGCTAAAACCGTACACCAAATTTCATTAAAATTGACTTACTAGATTTTGAATAATAATTTTGCAATCTAAACTTTTTTTAAAAAATTAAAATTTTTTAAAATCTTGCACAACAAAAACTAGTGTATACAAAGATTTGTCAATTTTTTTACATATAAAGAAGCACTCCACCTATCTAATGCACTTTACAGAATTAAAATCGGAATGTTTAAGCAGCCTCAGCAATGTTTTAAAGTTATAAACAATTTTTTGGCTTATAAACAAATTAGTCCTGTGGCCAGGAGGGGGTGCTGCAGGCTCCTTTATTTAGATGCACTTACCCAAGATTTTTATGTATTTTTTGACCCGTGGAACACGATTTTTTTGGGTAACAGTTGATCCGGATATCAATAAAATTGTTATAAACAAACAACTTGAGGAATTACATAATATCGATTTTTCGCAAAATAAAACACTTTTTTATATTTCTTGGGTAAGTCTAAGCAAAAAATGTTCTTACAAGTTTTTTCGTAGGATGCATAGTTTTCGAGATAAATGCAGTGGAACTTTCAAAAAATCGAAAAAGTGCAATTTTTGAACGCGAATAATTTTGATTAAAAAATAAAATAGCAATTCTGCTGACAGAATTTGAAAGTATAAATCAAATTATACCGGTTTTAATTATTTGCATTGCTAAAAATTAATTTTTTATTATTAAACAAAGCTATTTGTTTATAAGCCAAAAAATTATTTATAAGTTTAAAACATTGCTGAGGCCCCTTAAATAATCCGATTTTAATTCTGTAAAGTGTATTAGATAGGTAAAGCACCTCTTTATATGTAAAAAAATTAGACAACTTCTAAATGGTCTACTTTTTGTTCAGAAAGATTTTAAAAAATTTGAACTTTTTTAAAAACATTTAAATTGCAAATTTATTATGCAAAATCTATTAGGTCGATTTTAATGAAATTTGGTACACAGTTTAAGTATGTTACAAAGAATTTCCTAAGCGAATTACTAAGGTTCTAAGTACCACCGAAGTGGTTAAAAACATTGAATAACAACAGGCATATTTTGCCCCCTTATTTTGTATTTATTGCTATATTGCAGAAAAGGTAATAAGTTAAGACATTTTTGACCAGTCGGATATCATACAAAATTCAATTATCTTTATTTTATTTCTCTACGACTTTGTTCCAAAACGAATCGTTTTAAAGTTATAAGCAAAGAAACAGAAAAAAATCGACGTTTTTCGAATTTTTAAATATTTTATTTTTTTTATTAATGTTCCGGCCATATTTGAGAAGGAGCATAAGTAAATTATTATTAACGAAGTTATCACCTTACTTTATCTGCAAAAATTCGAATGCCACCTTTCACATCCAAAAATAGACGTTTTTTCACAGATCCTTACTGGTCTATAATAAAATAGTTATCATAATTGAAATAACTGAAAATAATGTTGTATATCCATAATTAAAAAAAATTCAACTTTTTTTTAATTAGAAAGATGAAGTGGAATATTAGAATATAGTTCTTAATTCCAAACAACTTTTCATTACAACAATTTTTAATATTTTGAATAATAAAGCTACTTTACTCTTGAGTAAAATGCATATTTTTTGACATAATATCTCGTATACGGCTTAAAAAAAAATGAACTGATGGTTCTATTTTTAATTTAGACCATGCACAACTTTTCACGTTGACGAACAGAACGTCTATAGTCGTCTAATTTCCATTGATGTAATGTGACACAACGTCTATATACGTTGAATTTTTCCCTATTCTACTTTGCAAAATACATATAGTGTCACAACACTTGCTTATACATTTGACGCAGTGTCCGACAACGTGTTAATTGGACACACTGTACAAAACAATTATTGTTATTGTTTAAACAAATAATAATCAATTAGCGGCAAAATCTGTGAGTAGAACTTTTTTACTTTAACATGTATATAAACTAACAAAAAAAGTTTTAGAAAAAGATAATCTTGTTTGAATTGCTCCGAAACAATGCATCTTTTCGTTCTATCTTGACTCTTCTAAAATGCTTCGTATAGATTGCTGAATAGAATTGGGCTTCTTATAACAGGCAATATGACGACTTATATACACATATAAGGATCTCGTAGAACAGTCGTATTATTTAAACGTAAATTAAAACATGGCAACATCGTCGGGCTTCGTATAATGCGTAATCCATATACACTGTGAACGCGTTTATACGAGTGGGCTTCGTAAGACTGTAGGAATAAGACAGTGCTACAATCCCCTTACCCCGTAAACCGCGGGCTTCCATTCATCGGCAGGTTGTAGCGGGCTTCCTATCATTTGTGAGCCATATATATATATATATATATATTCGGCCGATATTCCTGGAATATTCGGAATATTTATATTCTTTTCAGGACATTGAGAGAATGTCCCAGGAATATTGCATGCTATCTGGGAAGAACTATGTAACATTATATTCAATCAAAAAATAGTACAATAGTCAGTTGTACAAGAGTCATTATTTATAGCTGATGCAACATATGGCGTAGCATAATGCACATTGCCAACAAACAGAAAAAATGTATAACGTTTTACTTTTACAATACCAAAAACGGTATTGTGCGCACTGCAAGCGCAAAATCTGCATCCCCAATGACTAAATTGAGGGAGTGGGATCCACATATCCCAAAAAATAAGGAGGATATTCTTTGCAAACACGAGCTTGTACACCTTTATTTCTTCCCTCTATGTTAGAGCCGTTGTCATATCCTTGGCCTCTACAGTCATCTAAATTCAATTGAAAATCATTCATTGTTTTATTATATAATGAGTAGGCCTGCCTCGATAGGTACCTAGAACTAAGGCTATATGGGAAACAATCGAAGACCTTGAATTTCAACGAATATTAATAAAAGCAGTATAAGAACTATACAAGAAGAACAAAGTAGCTATCAAAACGGGCAATAGAATAGCCAGTCCATTTAAGACGAAAAATGGACTGCTACAGGGCTGTTCCATATCCCCTATCCTATCCTATTTTAAATATTCCTGGAAAAAAAAACCCTGAAAACATGGAGAAGAAAGTGCTAAGGAATGGGTATACCAGTAACAAAAGAATAGGCTGGAAATAGACGAAGGTAAACAAATCAAAAAAACAAGTACAAGTATTTAGGTTTCATAATATCAAACAAAGGAACAACTGAAGAAGATAATATAAAACATAGACTAGGACCAACAAGAGACTGCAGATTTTTATCTAAGGAATCCAAATCTGCAATAAAAAAATGAAGGCTCCTATTTAAGATTTTAAAATGACCCCCCCCCCCGACCCCACCTCCGTGGGGAGTCGCGTTTGATGCCATTCGATAGATTTAAAAAAAATATTAAATAAGTGTATTTTACAGTTTTTCGATTTGATGTTCATTTCGCGAAATATCGCGGGATTCGTATTTAAAATATTAAATTTACCCCCCACCCCTCTGCGTGGGAAGTCGTGTTTGGTATCATTCGATAGATTTTTAAAACAATATTGAGCACATATTTTTTAGTTTTTCGATCTGTCATTAATTTCGCGAAATATTCGCTTTTTTCTTGTGAAACTTTGGGACTCACCCATTTCCTTAAGCCAGGCCCAAAGTGTCAGATTTTTAAAATATACACTCTCTTGTATGTACTTAACTTACCTTATCTTTATCTGACAATTTAAAGTTTTTTTAAGGATATATTTTTTTCGGGCCCCCCTTAACGAACTCCCCTGTGTTAAGAGCCAATATATGGTAGAGGTACATCTGCAGGGTACCAGGTTTCTCCCCATATGATAATCTGACGCGCTCGAGTAACTGCAAAAATCCCCGCTTGGGCTCCCCTACCATAATATAGATTTAATATTATAATACTAATGAAATATTTGGTATCTTAGGAAACTACTTTAAAACTACCCACCATTACGGTGATATTGATTTTCACACTTAATTGCTTACAACTGTTGATCCGTTGCTACCATAATATACAACCGTTACCACATACATACTTATTCAACCGTTTGACAATAAACATTAATATTCCTTTGTCAAAAGGGAAATAAATAATTAATCCCAAAAAGGTTTTAAAGTAAAACAAGTATAGTATAAAAATGGGGACCGATTTTAGACGAGAATGGATAAAAAACCGCATTACTACATTCTTCGGATTACCTTCTTCTGAATATTTTGAAGAAATGATGACCAATAAGGAGGAACTGGAAGACAAATTTTACTCTTTTTTGGATGATACTGTGGATACTAATGAAAGAAAGGCATTTTTCTTTCTGTATAAGACTTCATATGAGAAATTAGTCGACGAAGAAATATTAGTTCCACAGAAAGGTGAGTGAATTTTTATTAACAAAATTATATTATTTGCTTGTCTTCTCCGCTTCTTCTTCTTCATTACAGGCTTGAGGTTGAATATACAATCAGTTCTTGTCTTATGCCTTAATTTTTCTATGCAGAAAATCTTTTAATGCTCTTCAATATTTTGAAAAATTTCGTTAGCTTGGAGCCTAGTTTACTGCTCAGCTTTTACGCATTTTTATACACTTTTACCACACCCAGTTTTTGTCTATCGATCCACTCCAATGCTTTTCAATATTCATGAACGCAAACATCTACAGGATAATTTTTCATTAGTTTGATATTATTTGTTTTAGAATATAGACCTTATAATCGTATAATGGCTACTACAGGGTGTTTGGTAAAGAATGGGCCATAGCTTAACCTTTGATTCCTGAGATTAAAATAGGTCGATTTAAGCTAACTTACCTTAATACGAAAGTTGACAATAACTGAAATACAGGGTGTCAAAGTTAAACATTTATTTTATTTATTCTTGAATATTTCCTGACAGACATAAGTTAACAACACGAAATTTGGTAAGCGGTTTTTTTTGAACGATAAATTTAAATTTGCCACCAAAAATGATGTATTGCCCAGAGGGCGCCACATACGTCTTTCAGCGCTCGTTTAATACGTTCAATTTTTTTTTATCTCCCACTCTATATAGGTAAGTTTGAATCAAAATTTTTATTGTCTTAATATTTTTACTTAATAAAGATGTACTACATTCATCTCGCTAAACTTAACCGTTTTCGAAATAAACGCATTTTACATCTGCAATGCAACATAATTGTTCGCATAATATCATTTGTAGTTACACCTAAAAAATAAACTTAAAGCCATAATAATTTCCAAAAATGTAACGCAAATTTCTTCTAATGGAATTTGCGATGCAATAACAAAAATATGGGAACTTGCACAACGATTATGGTTTTAAGTTTATTTTTCGGGTGTAACTACAATGATATTATACAAAAAATTTGCATCGCAGATTTATAAATGCGTTTCGAAAACGGCCAAGTTTAGCAAGATGAATGTAGTATATTATTTTTAAGTATTAAAAATATTAAGAGTATAAAGATTTTGATTAAAAAGTATGTAGAGTGGGAGATAAAAAAATTGAACGTATTAAATGAGCGCTGAAAGACGTATGTTTGTATGAATTTAGATTTCTCGTCACAAGAAACCCCCGCCTCCAAAATTTCGTGTTGTTAGCCCATGCCTGTCAGGAAATATTCAAGAATAAATAAAATAAAAGTCCAATTTTGACACCCTGTATTTCAGTTATTATTAACTTTCGTACCTTATTAACGAGAACCTTTTACCACCAAAGTTAACGAGTATAGGTGTACCACAGGGTAGTATTTTAAGTCCACTTCTCTTTTCATTGTACAATATAGATTTAGAACACATAGTACCTCCACACTATAATATTTTACAATTTGCAGATGATGTTGTGTTGTACACCTCCCATTCTTCTCTAGATATATTTGTAGACGTCAACTTGAATTTACATTAGATTGTGTAAAAAATGATTACCATTCCCTAGGTTTATCCATATCAACGACAAAGACTGAAATTTGTTTTTTCTCCAAAAAACGCCAAATTCCTCAAGGCACCTTCAAATTAGGTAGAATAGAATTTCCAAAAAAAAAAATTGTGTTAAGGCCATGGGTACATAATTCGCAAATATTTTACGGCTATCCCTACCTTTTCTGTCTTTACATGGAAAATTACGTGTAGTAAAATTCACACTGGTATGGATATGTACATATTACTAGAATGTCATTCTACTTGACAATGTCATAACTAGCTTAAAGAGGTGGCTTTTGAATGTTCTTCTGAATAGAAAGCTACAGAAATCTGAATTAAATCGATAATTTTTGATAATCTCCCGTCGTTAAGTAGGTATATTACGTCAGATGCCCTTCGTTGCTACGAAAAAATACATTCAGTGACATTAATGACAATTAATGTTTTAAAAATTATAAAAGTGATGACTTTCAATCGTCAAATATTTATAAAAACTGTGTTTAATGGTACTTACATAAATAAATTACAATAAAATTTTGGTTTTGAACAGTTTTATTCATGAAATAATCGCAACAAATTGCACTCGACCTCTGAAATTAATATAGAATTTTTGCTCTCGTGACACTTTGACATAATTTCACTCGCCTTCGGCTTGTGAAATTAAAACTGTCAAAGTGTCACTCGGGAAAAATTCAATAATTTTAGAGCTCTTGTGCAATTACTACCGATAATTTTTTCACTAGCTATGTATTCAGCGATTGTAATAATTTATATGTACCTACAACAAAAACTAATACTCAATCGAGAAAAGAGGAAAAGTGTTAAAGTGATTTTTTAATAAACGGAATAACTTTTAACGGAAACTATTTTAATAAATGGAACGCTTACAATTTTGAACATCTTTAACAACAAAATACTTGGATCACAGAATATATCTTGATGTATTCTCTGCTTATATCTTCCATAAATAATACACAATAAATAACTTTTTATAAAGTTCACCTTTTAAAATTATTTATCAAATACACTATATATCAATATTATTTCAACAATTCAAAATATTCCCGATTCATGTCAAATAATTATTTAAAATTGTCACTGATTGTCAGTGTCTGACTGACAATATTCTATTCGACTGAGTGCGTTGTAAGACAAAGATAGATTTGGAAAATTACCACGGACATTGTGTTCATTTTTTTCGAATCCTGAAAAAACCAATACATATTTTTGAAAAATCTAAACGCAGAATGAAAGACTAAATTATTACCGAGTGCCGAAAGTCCCTTAGAATATATAAAAAGTTTATTTTGAATGAAATATTTGAAATTAAAAATAACACTAAATTTTCTCTTAGTTTTTCACCCCTGTGACTTATTAAAATAACCATTATAGAAGTTCTCAGGGACTTTCCGCCCTCGCTAATAACGCAATATTTCATTCTGCGTTTAAATTTTAAAAAAATACTTATTAGTTTTCTCAGGATTCGAAAAAAATGAATCCCCATTTGAATAGCATTGCAGCCGAAAAAACGTACCGATCCTCTTAAATATCTTGGGACGTATTTGGATCGTAAATTGTTATGGAAGGATCAAATTCATTATATTATAAAGAAATCAGAAAATTCTATGAATATCCTTAGAGCTTTTTTAGAACCGGTTGGGGAGCTGACCCGAATATTGCATTGCTATTCTATCGCTCAATGATTCGACCAAAATCCAAAGGAATAAATGTTTGAGACTCTGTCTCGGTTACTTAAAATCTACTCCTATTACTATTATTGAGAATGAAGCTAAGGAACCACCACTTACTCTACGTAGACAGTTTTGTACAGATAAGTTTGTAGCTAGAGCTATCTCAAAAAACGTCAGCTACTTAAGGAGTATTCGTAACTTGAATATATTAGATTTAAGCCACAAATATTGGTGTACTAAAAAAACCCCCATATACGTTGAAAGCTATAGGAAATTGACAATGTATGAAGACCAAATGTACAAAAATAAAATACCTCCAATTTACACTAAACCTCCTGAAACTCTCTTTTCCAAGGTAATACAAACAAATTACATGGATTCAAACCTTCCAGGCAGTATTATCAACAAAATAATTAAAGACAGGTGGCCTATGTTTCAATATATTTTTACTGACGGCTCCAAAATTCAAAATAAAACCGGAAGTGCAATATATCACTGGAATTCTGAATACAAAGAATCATGCTGATTGCCTAATGAAGCTTCAATATATACTGCCGAATTATCAGTAGTAATTGCACAAGAGCTCTGAAATTATATATTAATTTCAGAGCTCGAGTGCAATTTGTTGCGATTATTTCATGAATAAAATTGTTCAAAACCAAAATTTTATTGTAAATTATTTATGTAAGTACAAATTAGTACCATTAAACACACAGTTTTTATAAATATTTGACGAATGAAAGTCATCACTTTTATAATTTTTAAAACATTAATTGTCATTAATGTCACTGAATGTATTTTTTCGTAGCAACGAAGGGCATCTGACGTAATATACTTAACGACGGGATATTATCAAAAATTATCACCTTAATTTGCATTTCTGTAGCTTTCTATTGGTCAGAATCTCCTACGAATGAAATAATCAGCTTTATTACTTGCGTTAAAATATATAGCCTCTGTTGGTATGGACAATTATATCATCAATCGACAAAAAATCTAAACCACATTGAGATAGAAATTAAGAGTCTATATTATGATATTACTTAGAGGTTACTACGTTAGAGGACATTCTGGAATATTTGGAAATGGAGAAGTCGACAAATTAGCTAAATCTGCAGCTTTAACCAAACGAAACATAAACAACATACTTCTACCAGTAACCGATATAGATAATATCAGTAAAAACCATTGCAAACAAAATTGGCAACGTGTATATAACCAAAGTACAACGGGAATAAATTTTAGAAATTGCCAACCACTAATTCCCAATGAGAGATGGTTTAAACAAGAATCAAATAGGCTATTTATAAAAACAATAAACAGAATGAGGCCAAATCACGCACTGACCCCAGCATAGGTATCAGTGATAACCCATATTGCGCCTGTGGTGGAATGGAGATCTACAGCACCTCATATTGGAGTGTGGACAGTACAGACAAAATATTAAAGTAATGTATGAAAAGTTAATTGATCTAAATTGTGCTTTACCTGTCAATTTAAACGAAATTCTTTTTCCAAAAAATAAGCAGACGTTACAATGTCTTTACGAATATGTAACGTCCTGTAAATTTAAATTTTAAATAGGCTTAGATAATAAAATTAAAAATTGTAAAAATATCACACAAAATTGAAAAATGTATCCATTACAGTGGCGGCTCGTGATTTTTACAATAGGGGAGGCTATACCTAACTGTAAAATATCTAGACAAATGTGCACTAGCAAAAAAAATGAGCCAAAAAATGTAATTTAAGGTAATGTAATTTTTTTGACCATTTTTATTTACATTTCATAATATCATCCTAATTCATAATTTTCATGATATCATATCATTTTAAAAATAGTTAGTCTAATTGTAAAAGTTTAATACCAAAGTTTGTGTCGTTTATTTGTTAACAATTCCATCTATTTGTAAATAGATACCTATGCATATCAAAATAAATACAGATTTGAAGTTTTGCCGTCCATACATAATGAAGCTTCAAATTTTTTAAGATACTCAACTGAATTTTTTAATTCTAAACGCGGCCTACTGCGAATTCAAAAACACGATAAATTACCGATATTTTGCTTTGAGTTAGAGATATCGGAAAAAGTTTTTTGAGCAAGTTGTTCCAAATATTATTATAACCCCACATACCAAATTTCATAACAAAATTCTCACTTTTAGATTTTTCATTATTTTTAGTCAGGACCCTAAAATTCGTTGTCCCGAGACGTACGCAACCACGCAACGGAGCCGAGAAGCTACTCTGCCTCCCTTGGTATATCTCCGGGCAGCGTGTGATGGCACCGTAGATGCCACTGTTAGGAGACCGGGTCTCCTTAAACGCCTGCTGCGCTGCACAGAGCATTAGCAACGGAGTCTGCTGGGCTTCTCGGCTCCGTTCATGAATCTCGGGATAACCCAGGGTCCTGCCTACAATAATATGTAATAAAACTGAGACGCGATCATGCGTTCTAATGCTAATGCTCCGTACGTTTGGATAATTAGTGATAATATGGAATTTACACGTTGTATAATAGTGAGACTGCTTGTTGTTTTCGCGATTCATGATAAACAAAACAGTGTAGAGTGTGTAAAAAATTTATGGGGAGGCTGTGCCTCCTTTGCCTCCTCTGACGAGCCGCCACTGATCCATTAATATATTATAACACCCTGTAAATTTAGATAATAAGTAGGTTTAGATATAAACTTAAAATTGTTATTGTAATACCATACAAAACAAAACAAAGTCTGCCTAATGGGCTATGTCAAAGCCATTAATAAAAACAAAAAAAAAACTTTCGTACAAAGGTAATTTACCTTAAATCGACCTATTTTAATCTCAGAAATCTAAGGTTATTTATTTATTTATTTAACTATGGCCCATTATTTACCAAACACCCTGTATATTTATTTTTTTTGTATTTTTTGTTCTATTGTTAATAATTTTTGAGTATATTTGATAGATTGATTCCAATAGACTGAGCCATCTGTAGTTTTCGCAATTATTGTTTTCACCCATTTTATGTTTGACCTCGGACTTTCGGGATTTTGCTACCGGAAGTACTGTTTTAAAGTCGCAGAAATGGTAAAGGCGATATATTATTCCTTAACAAGACGAGAATAAATATATATTTCCGGTTTCATGCTTGTCTGTCCGTCTAAATGTCTATCCATAAATATAACTCCTCCGTTATTAAAACAGCGTGACAAATGGGGTGTCAAGTGAAAGCTTATAATCCAAAAATAATATTAGAGGTAAGATATTAGAGTTCGGACTTTCGGTTCCAAAGTTGCAACTGAAAGTATTGTGTTGAAGTCATCAAAATAAATAGTACAAGCGATGTATTATTCGACGCGCCTGAGCAAGACGAGAACAAGTATATATTTCCGGCACAGTATATTGCTAATGAATCAGTAGGGTCACTCCGGAAAAAATCCTTTGCTCTCTATATTTCATTTTGGTGACAATGACATCAAATTCAGAAAAATTTTTAGCCCTTTGCGTAGATGAATGACATTTAACGGCATCCTACCTTGTCGTGATTGGTCGCTGCAGTTGCGCCTATGCCGTGATTGGTCGTTATCGTTGCGCATTCAAAATTTTGTCTCGGAGTGAATTGCTTTTTTTGAATTGTCAAAATTGTGAATTTTGATTTTGTCAAATTTGTCAAATTTTGTCAAATTTGTCAAAATCAAAATAAAAAAAAAATCAAAAGTGAATTGATTTCAAAATTCGGAGTGAATTGCCAAATTGGAACCGTTAAAATGGAGAGTAACCCTGCTGATTCATTAGAATTATACTGTGATTCCAATTTTATGCCTGTCTGTCAGTGAACACATCTCCTCCGTTATTACAATATATAAAATGACAATTGATATAAAATTTTCAAAAATAGATACTTATTAGTTTTCTCAGGATTCGAAAAAAAAATGATGCCTTTAAAAAGCATTGGCCGAAATTTTGCTCCTACACTCTTAAAAAGAGTTGTTTTCATTAAATTTCGAAGTTTGCGATTAAACCAATTAATAGCACGTTTTCTGCTATTCACGTTCTTTAAAGGAAAACAAATGTTGTATTCTTCACACATAGGACAACTCTGCCGTTGGTTGAATTACAGTGGATATCGTTAAACACAGTCCAATCTTTGGATTTAACTTTTTCCACAAAGTTCTTAATATTTTTTTCATTAATTAATATTTTTTTAGTCTTTTCTATAATTGTAGACACATTTTTAAAACTACTTATAATAGCAAATACCTATACCTAAATGATCAGATATTACAGGATCGCAGACACCTGTATTTAAATTGAGTTCATTAATATAACTATTATCAAGGCAAGAGCTTGAAGTAAGTGAAAGGGCGGCAGCAAAAAAGTGCCATCCTTACACAAAGCAAAGTGCAAAGACTTGTTTGTTTAGGACTAGTACCGGGTAGATTATGACATACTAACATCAAAAATAAAATTATAAATACCAAATGGATGATTATTTTTGATCAGATTGCATCCATATAAAGGCTTAAATAACTGACCAAGTAGACATCTTCCCAGGAGAGGGATGAGACAGAGAAAAAATTCGACCAAGGCCGCAAGACTTTACCTGGTATACAGACGAGTCGAAATCGCAAAAGGATCAGCGCAGGAATATTCGGTAGTATTTAGCGAGAATTTAAACATTTCTATATTGCACTTGGAGAACCTTATCTCTATATTTTAGAAATATATTTTTGCAAACTTACAGTGTGCAAGATAAATTAACATAAGGGTTTTTGAACTGAAAGGGACAAGCAAAGATTCATCAAAGGCAGTGTTTATGTATTTGGACTAACACACATTTCGTCGGGGCTTCAGTAGATCGGTTATATACAATCTCTTAACCAATACCCGATAAACCTCTTATTCTTATTTATTTAGACCTTATTATTCTTATTTAGACCTTGTAAATGCAAGGCTCTTGAATCAAATCGAATCTTCTCAGAAAAAAACACCAAGGTCTGCTGAAGTACTACGCTGTAGGTCCGCTTGCTACACTGATTGGAGTCATCGCGGCATCTGATGGTTTTGAAGGAAAACTTTAGTATGCCTTAAAATAAGTAGCCCTTAGGGCTTGTAGGGGACTTCGTTCACTAGTATTTGTGCGTCGTCATCGATCTTTCGATTTTTTGACAACAGTCTCTTAATGTCTTGATTCTGTTTTCTTAGTCGGGCCCTGATAATTGCTTTTTAACAGCCTCTATCTTGGGGACCATGGGATGCTTGAGCATATTATGAGGATCGACTTCATTTAAGTCTTTCACAGTCCCTCCATAGTCCTTACCATCTCAGTCGTCCATTTTTGTGTATACTTGTTAGTATCGTTTATTATGTTTTGTGCCCTAATAACACAAAGCATTCCAGGAATGTTCCTAGAAGGTACACACAGGACATTGAAAACATTCCTGGAATGTCCCCAAAAGCACACGAATGTCCCTGGAAAGTCCCAGGAAAGTGCTGTGTCAGCATTTTAAACATTCCTTGAATGTCTTGTTGGAAGATTCCATGAATGTCTACGAATGTTCTTTGGACATTCACAGTACATTTTTTAGACTGAATGTCTTGTTGGAACATTCCACGATTGTCCAAGAACATTCCATGAATGTTCCTAGGACATTCACAGTATATTTTTTAGACATTCTCTGAAATATATTGTCAGTGATGTGACAATACCTCCTATATGTTTTTTCATGAGTTTTGCATGAGACGAAAAACATTTTTTAGGACCACCTCCTGTTTTCATACGTAAGTTTTGACTTGTTTTGTAGTAAATAGATAGTTGAATTTACTACAAAACAAGTCAAAAAATATATGAAAACAGAAGGTGGCCCAAACAAGTGTTTGGTCTCTCTTACAAATCTCATGAAAAAACAGATAGGAGGTATTGTCACATCACTGACGATATGTGGCCATACCAAATAGTGCATCCTTGATAAATATAAACATTTTTATTGCATAAAATCTTTTCATATATTTTTTTAATGTAATTTACTAATATTACTATAAAAAAATGTGTCACATTTGCTTTGTAAACCTTTCGTTTGCCTTTCATAGCCACATATTCCGTTTCCTTCCTGGTTTTTTGTAGACCACTTCTCTCAGCTGATTCTAAAAAAAAATTAAAATAAATGGTAATTTTTCTATCCTTTACAATTAACAATCAGAAGAAATATTATTTACAGGTAATAATATGGATAAATAATAATAATAATAATTCCTTCATCAAGAGATAGCTATCAAGCTGGGACTTCTCCAAACGAACCATCTCCCATATTATCAATACGTCCCTGAGAGTATGCTTGAGGATGGCAACTACAAGCTATACTGGGACCGCACTGTGCTCACAGACCAAACAGTGGCACATAATAGACCAGATCTCATACTAGTTAATAAATTAACAAGACAAACAACACTAATTGATGTGGCGATACCTAACAACAATAATCTGCGCAGTAAATTTACTGAAAAGATAGCCAAGTACAGAGATCTGGAAATTCAAATACGAAGACAATGGAGAATGCACAGTACCCAGATGTATACCTATTATTATGTCTACTACTGGAGTCATTCCAAAGAACCTCCTCGAAAACATAAAAAAACTGGGTCTAAATGAACACCTTTATAATACCATGCAGAAAGCTGTACTACTTGTGACGGCCAGATGTGTACGAAAATTTCTGGGAGATACTCCAGCATATCAAGTCACCTAGGGCTCGATAACACGGAAAGAGTCCCACCCGAGCCAATCCTTTTGATACCGTAGGTATCTGGGATGAGTCAATTTTTCCCCTAGAGGGAGTGTGAGCCGTATGGCTAAATCTGGATAATAATAAAATAAATATTAAATAATATTTAAATAAATAATAAATAATATTTTGTATTTTGAGAATGACGTCCGATGTGGAAGTAGAACTTTAATAAAATTATTTTTTCAAGTAAATTGTGGCTTATTTCCCAGTTAGACTAATTTATTACAAAAATGCCACAAAGAAATAGCTTTTTCACAAACAAATAAGTATTTATTTTATTATATTTACTGTTTTTATTATTTACTTTAACGTAAGATTATAACTTAATTCTTGTTTTCTATTTCTGATGTTTTTATTTATTTACATTGAATATTAATCAAACATTGAATATTAATCAAATAATTAAACAATGTCAACTTAGATCTCTGATGTAGATAATGAAGTGCAACGGTATCTATATTGTACGGACTGTATTATTAATTAGGTTAAGCATATTACCTGTGTGACATAAGCTATTGGAACAGCACAGCCTCTCAATGAACAGATGAAAGTGAAGTTCTGTCAATATCTTTTTCTAAAAAATGTTTTGAACATACTCCTCTACTAACAAATCTGATCTATACTTTACGCCTTCTTCTCAGGATCTTCTGGAAAGCTAAAAATACAAATATATGCATTACTAAGCAATATTAACGAATTTATGTTTTAAATAAAAAATATGATTAATGAACTCAAAAATATTATAAAACAGCTTAGAAATTGTTAGAAACAGAATAATAATATAGTCGGTTCGCTAAACTCAGACACAACCGGCTAGTGATTTTAGTAGGTAATTTTTTTGTTTTTGGCCAATTTTGCCAAAATTGGCAAAATAGGGCTTTTCATCGATTGTCATTTGTTTCCAGCTCCTGTCATATGTTGTATAATCTGTGTATAATATTAATATACACGGATTATGCGACATATGATAGATGCTCAAAACAAACGACTGAATGAAAAGCCCTATTACTAACTAATTAGTAATTATTAACTATGTAGTAATTATCTTCTTTTTTTGGTAAAATTTGCAAAATTATTTACTAAAATAACTAGCCAGTTGTGTCTGAAACTCAGTTGTACTGGGACTCTGAGTTTAGCGGACCGACAATATCTTTATATTCTGTGTATTCATTATATGTAGTTGGTACTATTATAGTGTGTGGTCTACCCTCGTTTATAAACGCATACATTAGCAAAAACGCAAAAAGAAGAATTATTATTTTAATTTTACAAAAATCATCCTTTTGTTATTATCTCTATTTACTATTATGTTATTATATTATCTCTATTTACTATTTTAGTTAGGAATAAGCGAAGTTTGTGGCTTATTCGCAATTAAAATAATAAATGAATATGACCAATTATTAACTTACAAAATAATAATTTTTCTGATTTATACGTTTTATTCACTTTGTTATATCTACGTTACTTAAAAGATTTTTTATTAATAGTATTAGGGTATTAGTATTTTCTGAAATAGGGGTTATTCCTTTGTTTGCATATTTGCTAACCTAACCTAGTATGAAACGTTATTCCTGTAGAATACATTGCTTCTACCATGCAACTTCGTTGAGAACAGGACACCATTATGCACTATACAAGCACAAATAAAAAACAAAACAAACAACAAAAAACATAGACGTTTCGTTTACCAAACATTACCAAAACGAAAACAAGACCGAAGGTGGCCAAGATGCCAAGATGGCCGAAGCGCCGAAGTGAGGTGGTTCGTGGTTGGTCGTTTTTAGTCACGTGATGCCCTCTCTAAGCGCCATGCACGGCGAATTTGAAAATGAACGCAAATGAAATAAATATAAAAATGCCTCTCTTCCGTTTTTCACAAGTTTCTGTTATAAGTAATTTTTTTTCTTAACAAAATCGCATCAGCCAAATTGGCTATTAGCCAACAATAATTTTTATTACATTTGTATGTTTATATATTGTATAAAATGTTAATTGAACTTAGGAAACTCTTTAAATTTGACATATTGCACTGTATGCCAAAAATGTCACTTAGTTTGTTTGGTATGTTATAAGCAATGTTATATCTGTTACACGTATTTATTATTTGGCAACTTAAAATATAGGAACATTGGTAGTATGTTCACATAATGTCTTATGGTAACATTCCAGGAATAATTTAAACAGATGTTCACCGAATGTTCCCCAAATGTCCAGGACATTCAAATATTGATAGAATTTTGGTAGTACATTCCTGGAATGTTTTGTGTTGTTAGGGTGTATACTTGTTAGCATCGTTTATCCACACGTTCCCTGCAACAAATGATGTTTTATGGAACTGTAGAAACAAATTTGACTTCGTATAAGGGTCCAATCCACTGCTTGTTCTAGTTTGTTGATGAGCTTTGTTTAAGGCTGACCTAGTTGTGTATCAGGATGGTGTCTATATGCTAACGCTATCCCGAATGCTTTTGTGATATTTCTGTAGAACCTGTAGAACCATTAAAAGTTCTTTGGTTCTTTAGCGGCTCTCTTTTGTTGTGAAGTAATGGTACTCTTCCGAGGTTTCGTTTTACCCTCAGGTTTTACCGGTACACACGCATTTGTTTTATGTGGATTTGTCGTGACCATGTCCCAGCATCCATTTTTGTTTCAACATTCATCCTCATTTGTTGAGCTCCAGAAAGGTGTTTTTGGTACGTGGCTCAGAGTCTGTTCCTCTCAGAATACCTTCTAGTGTAGTATTTGTGGCGGACACAGAATCTGCGACTGGAGTCTATGATCTCTTTTCTCTTTTATTATATCGTTGTCCATAACTTTTTTACTAGTTCGGACAAAATACTTTAAGACACAACAGTGTGATCTTATCGTACTAATCCTTCACAGTTCGTCAACTCTCTGGGGTATCGCTTACTTAAGGTAACACTGTCTCCCCTGTACCATGTCTCTCCTGGACAGGTACTCTGGACGCAGCTTTGGATTGAGTAGTACAGTAATTGGAGCACGAATCTGACTATAAGATATACATAGGTACTAGGACTACGTTTTTGTAGGAATAGAAATCATAATTCTGCTTAGCCCATTTTTATTATTGTTTCAGTCATAAAAGAAGCTTTACCAGAACTACCACCTGAACCAAAAAAGAAAGGGAAAAAGGGGAAAGGGAAAGAAAAGAAAAAGAAGAAAGGTAAAGGAAAAAGCGAGAGAGCCACTCCAGTTTCTGATGATGGTAAGTACCTATATAGAGAGGTTAAAAAATATGGAATAAATTATTTTTTTGAAGAAACCTACCCTGGAAAAAAATCCTGAGACAGATCGATTTTTATTTTTAAATTACAATTTTTTGACATATATACCATAATAGTGACGTCATTTATTTGGACGTGATGACGTAATCGATTAGTTTTTTAAATGGGAATAGTGGTCGTGTGGTAGCTCATTTGAAAGGTTATTCAATCCTCTATTCAGTGATACAAACAGTAACATCATTATTTATACAGGGTGAACAAAATTAATTTTTAATTTAATATACATGACACAAAAAGAAGAATGTATGTAATTTGTTTAACTCAAAATATATTTTACTGACGAGATAATATAAAAAATGTTTATTTCATAAATAAACATTGCTTTCCGCTTAAATTAAATGTCAAACAGCCACCCGCCTGCCCCTTGTCAGTTTGAATATTTAATTCAAGCGAAAGGCAATGCTTACTTGTCAAATAAACATTTTTTTCTCTCTTCTGACTGCAGTAAAATGTATTTTGAGTTAATACACGTATGAAGTTTTGCTACATACATTCTTTTTTGGTGGTATTTAATTTATTTCAAAAATAATTATTTTTTGGCCACCCTGTATAAATAATGATATTAATGTTAATATTACACAATAGAGAATTGAATAACCTTTCAAATGAGTTACCACACGACCCCTATTCCTGCTTTAAAATATCATCGATTACGTTATCACGCCCAAATGGATGATGTCACTATTATGGCTTATATTATGTCAAAAATCATAATTTAAAAGTAGAAATCGACCTGTCTCGAGATTTTTTTCCAAAATGGCCCATTTTCGAAAAAATGAATTTATTCCATAATCCATAATTTAGAATCTCTTTGTATATTCGACATGGGTCGATAATTCCATTATGTTCAGAATATCGAAAAAAATATTTAGAAAAAATATAGGTATGTACCTAATGCTTTTCTCCAGTCTTGGCTAATATGCCGTATTTTACAGGGCGCTAAATAACTACATGGTAAAGAAAACATAGATACAATAAAAGGAAACACTGTATATTTTCTCATATATGTATTTAGATTCGTCTCATAATGCCTTAATATGGGGTCTATGGTATTTAACGAGTTATAACCATTTTACTTCGAAATCATTATAAAATAAACATATTCTATACAAATAAGGAATAAATAAATAAGTATTCTTCTTACACAATAAGGTAAACAATACGCTCTAGTTTTCAAGTTAAGTTTAAAAAAATTATATACAAATATTCTTATACAGGGTTAATTACAACAGAAAAAGTTGATTAAAAAAATCAGAATGTTTAAAATTTAAAATTTAATTTTCCTTTGATAATAACCCCAAAAACTTGATTTACGTAAAAAATGGTAAGGAACGAAATTTGAGTTATTTTTCTAACAAATATTGTACTTTTTTTTTATTTTTGTAGGATAAAAAATAAACGAAAATACTACAATTTAATATTGAAAGTTTACTACAATTAAACAAATAAAGTAATTGAAATAAAAATAATAAACAATATTTTAAATATAAGATTTTTCGTTAAAAGAACATTGATAATTATTGATATTAGTTTTTAAAATAACGTTAAGATGGTAAAAATCGATTTTTTTTTGTTCGAATCTGCTTGCACATAAATTATTGTGATGTATTTATCTTAAATTTAACGTTTCCCAGAAACTGAAGGAGGTATTCCAACATCTGAGAACTTAGCAGGACAAACAGAAATAGAAAACGCAGATACAAAAATAATTTCTGAAGACAGACAAGATACTGTAGATACATCGTTAACGATTAGTGGATCTGAGCCTCCTTTAACAGAAACAGAGGCTTCTACTTTACAAACACCAGAGATAACAGATGCAGAGACTACTGACGTTGAAGGTAAGTGCATTATCATTTTATAAAGATAAAAAGGTAAGTACTAATTGAAATCTTGCCATTCAATAATCAGTATTAATCTCAGTAGTTACAAAATAATTTTAAACCGCGTCCTGACTGGTAAATTTTTCGTGCGTATTGAACTAATGGTTCGTCCCAAGAATTTGCGTCGCAAATTTTTACCAGTGAAAACGCGGTGCCCGACCATTTAATCTTCGTTCGAAAACCGACAACCGATGAAGCGTGTGCGTTGTGTGCGTCGAAAATTCTTGCGTCCGATCTATGCGACGAACAAGTCCACATTAGCACAATTTACTTCGGGCACGCAAATATTTGCGACGAACAGCTGGTTCTACGCAAATTTTTACCAGCGAGGATGCGGCATTAGTAGTTACAAAATAAAAAATGGACGGCAACATCGTTGTAGAGGTCGTGGAAGTTTTGGTGTATAATTGTCTAACAGAAAAAAGAATACCCAGCTTGGGGAAAAACGCCGAAATATTACTTTTACATAAGAAAGGAGACACTACTAATATTGAAAACTACAGACCTATAAGTTTGTTGTCACACTTATATAAATTGTTAACGAGAATAATAACCAACCGCATAACACAAAAACTAAATTTATATCAACCGGTTGAACAGGCAGGAGTCAGAAAAGCGTTTGGTACTAATGATCACTTACAAACCATCAGAACACTGGTAGAAAAACCACAGAATATAATCTACCCTTACATATGGCATTTATTTACTTTCACATGGCTTTCGATAGTATTGAAATTTTGTCCTTTTTGTCAGCCCTGACGGCTGCTCGAATAGACTCACGGTACACTACACTCATTAAAAACATTTATGAACAGGCCACATTCCACATCAAAATCAATGAAGACGAAAAAACTAAAAATGGCGCCTTGGTAAAAGTATTAGACAGGGTGATACTATTTCACCAAAGCTTTTTACGTTAGCATTGAACAATGTAATCAAGCAGCTTGACTCAGTGCCGCGCCAGCACGTGGTAGCGCCTGTGTGCAAGACATTTAATGGCGCCCAAAAAATAAGCAATTTTTTAAAAATCGTTTCGTTAAATAAAACAATGTGAATAAAAATAAACAATTATTATTTATTGTAACCAAACGAAAAAAATTAAAATTCCCACACATGCAATAGGAAAATAAAAATAGTTAAAATAATTAAATAAAAATATGTAAAATCTTTGGCGTAACAGCATAAACAAGTAAATATATAGGTAAACATAAAGTATTATGGAAATAAAAGACAGATGTTGAGCAATGAATTTATTAAATCTTGCATAAGTATACTTACGCTCCTAGAGCATCATCAGGGGCGTTTCGTCAAATTGGAAGATATACTTGAATGTTGTAATATTGGTTTAAATTAAATAATGGCAGAAATTAACATACAGCTCACACTGGACAAAAAATAAACAGATTAAAATCAAATACTGGTACTACATTAGGTACATATCGAACATGTACAAAGGTACCTTCCTAATTTGACGAAACACCACTGATTATGCCCTAGAAACAAAAGTATAGTAGTCGATATCTGCCTATTAGATATTTTCATAAAATTCATATATTCGAGCAGTCAACCATTCTCTATTAATCATGAAAAGCTATTTTATATTTTATATTAATTCACTTTTCACGCCTTCAGTTCGGAAAATATTTTTATACTATGTACAGTGAATAGTATCAATTTCATCTAATGATAGATTTTGTCAACCGCTCTGAACTGGTGGTCGATCTTAAATATTTTTTCTAAGTTTCAGTTTAGTAAAAGATCGTTCAATAGTGCAGCAGATATGGGCAGAGTGAGCAGAATGCGAAGAGCTACTGTTAAATTTGGGCAACTGCAGTTAATTCGTTTAAAAATATAAATTTTAAAATTTAACAAACATCATTATTTAATTCTTTTCACAAAGGCTGAGGCTGTATTATTTCTTCAAACAAATCTTCTCTCTCTATATCTAGATTCTAGATGACCAAATCTCATTTTTTTTCAAATTTCTACACAAAAGTTTTACTTGTGAGTTTTCTCTACTATCGTTCAAATTATATAAAATTTTTAAAGATTTCAAATTTCATTTCATTTACTGAAATTAATGCTTGGTCGAGAACACAATAAAAGAAATTAACTTTGGACGACATTTTAGGACCCAAAATCGGTTCGTCTTTATATTCGTAGTCGAACTGTCTAGGCCTGCATCCCGCGTACCAAAAAAACTTGATTAATAGCAAGCTGAAAATTTGTTAATAGCTTAACGATGTCTAGTCGGACAAACTTTGATGTACGGAAACTCTGGAACAGGTTAAAAATTTGGAACGTCAGACTACGAAAACGTCCCATGTATTTTGTCGGACAGAACTTCCAATTAATTTGTTACCCTTTCATTAAATTCTCATGCAACAATCAGACGGCTATTTATCACCTGTCATAATTCCTGTCATTTGACATGTTCTACTTATTGATATTCTTGAGTTGGGGTTAATTTCATGTAATCGAATGAACTATCTTTCAGTAAGTCGTCCCAGGAACGCAACTCATAAATATTGGCAATATCATTTTAAAGTCTTCTACTTTAAAATGTATAATATATGTCTGAATTGCCAATATAAATGAGTGAGATTAAATAAATTATTAGAAGAATTTTTTTGCTTAGCAACAACACTTTAGTTTATTTTAGTAATATTTTGTATTTTGACAACGGCACCCGATTTGGGCGTCGAAACGTTAATAAAATTATTTTTTTCATTTTAATTGTGGCTTATTTCCCATATAAATAATTAATCATGTTCTACTTGTTGGACTTATTAAAATGCCCAGTTGGTGAAAAATACCAGTCTAATTTTTACATGAGAGTTAAATGAAAGGGTAACAAATCAATTGGAAGTTCTGTCTGACAAAATACATGGGACTTTTTCGTAATCTGACGTTCCAAATTTGTAACTTGTTCCGCAATTAAAACTTCCCCTGTTCCAGTGTTCCCCTGCATCAAAGTTTGTCCGACGAGACACCGTTAAGATATTAACAAATGTTCAGCTTGCTATTAATCAACTTTTTTTGGTACGCGGGATCCAGGCCTAGTCTGCTTTTATTCTGACGCCGTAGCTATGCGGCTGATTGAAAACTAGGCTCCACACCCAGTTTCTCTGCATCTTCATTTGCTGTAGTAATAACATTATTAAATTTGCTATCTGTCCGAAACTCGAGCAAGAATGATTTTAACTCTTGTAAAGCATTTAAAGCCAGCTGCATATTTATTGTTTTTATTATAAAATTTTGCTAACGAAGTTAACTTACATTAGAACTTCATACCATATGTGGACTGAGCGTATGAATATAAAAATGTTGATATATTTCATCTCCTATACATTTTTTGGCTACATGTCTCTACAAGATTTTTCTTGTTTATGCAGATTGCAAATCAATACGTAATGTGCCTACCTTTAAAGTTGAGATATACAGGGTGACAAGGTCGGTAAATGGGTAAAATTTTATCCGCGAAAAATTTATGTAACAACTCTAGTGGCGCCCCTTAATTGTTGGCGCCTATGTGCGCCGCACACATTGCACACGTGGACGGCGCGGCCCTGGCTTGACTGAGAGCAAAAATTTCTAAACATTGATGGTGTACGTTTAAGTCATTTGATGTTTGTGGATTATACAGGGTGTCCAGAAACTCTACCGACAAACGAAGACAGGAGATTCCTCAGATAATTTTAAGACAATTTAACCCAATTCACCTAGTCCGAAAATGCTTCTTAAGGGAGCTAGAGCTCTTTGAAGATGGCGTCATGAAATTAGTTTTTCTTAAATACCTCCAGAACGCTTCTATTTAGAAAAACGAAAATTGGTATGCTTATTTACTTTTCAGAGATGAATCGACTCCATCCATTGCAAATTTCTAGTACCGGTCATAGGCGTGCGTTTTGGGTAGAGCAACGCGTATCGCATAACCTTTTTGTTCCTTAACTTTTATGCATTTTTGACACCGGATTATTAAATTGTGAGATATTCTAGTACTAAAAGGTACTCTTGATTTAAGTCGGTAGGACACACCGTTTTCTAGAAAAATCGATTTGAAAGTTTTTCGTTTTTGGAATTTGAAAAAAAATTGAAAGAACTTTTCAACAAAAAACGAAGTATTTTACCAACATAAAGTAAGAGTAACTTTTAGTACTCGAATACCTCATAATTTATTAATCTAGTGTCAAAAATGCTCAAAAATTCAAGACAAAAAAGTTATGCTATAAAATAACTGTTGACCTACCCAAAACGGACGCCTATAACCCGTACTAGAAATTCGCAATTAATGAAATCGATTTATCTCTGGAATATAAATAAATGTACCAGTTTTTGTCTTTCTAAACAGTTTTTTTTTTAATTTTTTTTTTAATTCAAAAAGCGAAAAGTTTTCAAATCGATTTTTCTAGAAAACGGTGTATACTACCGATTTAAAATAAGAGTACCTTTTAGTACTAAAATACTTTCCAATTTAATAATCCAGTATCAGAAATGCATAAAAGCTAAAGATAAAAAAGTTATTCGATAAAATAAACGTTGCCCTACCCAAAACGGACGCCTATGATCGGTACTAGAAATTTGCAATGTATGGATTAGAATTATATCTTAAAGATAAATGCGCGTACCAATTTTTGTTTTTCTAAATAGAAGCGTTCTGGAGGTATTTAAGAAAAACTAATTACAAGACGCCATCTTCAAAGCGCTCTAGCTCCCTTAGGAAGCATTTTAGGACTAAGTGAATTGGGTTAAATTATCTTAAAATTATCTGAAGAATCTCCTGCCTTCGTTTGTCGGTAGAGTTTCTGGACACCCTGTATAGTATTATTTAGTACAAATATCAAGGTACTGAAGCAAATATTGAAGGAATTAAACCAACAGTCAAATAAAATAGGTCTCAAAATGAACCTTCAGAAAACAAATTAATATAATGAGTAATTTATAAACTAATCTTGCTATTGACAACATCAGTTTTGAAAATGTAGACCACTATATATATCTTACATATAGACATACCATTAAAATTAGCAAAGAAAACTAAATATCCGAAATAAAAAGACACATACAATTGTATTTGGTAGCTTTCGGAAAGTTAGGCTTTATTTTGAAGAATAAAGATACCAATGTGTCGAAGACGTCATAGGCGTAACCAGGATGATCCTAAGGGGGGGGGGTTACAACTACCTGAAAGGGGGGGGGGTTACAACTACTGGAAGGTCTCTGAGGGCTATGGTGTTAAGCGTATGGAGCTCAAAGTACATCCCAATGGGGGGGGGGTTACAACCCCCAAAACCCCCCCTGGTTACGCCTATGGAAGACGTAGAGTTTATGACAAATGTATCTTGCCTGTAAATACATATAGACTGGAGACCATAGAATTTAAAAAAAACCTTCGAATAGCTTAGTACAACCCAAAGAGCGATGGAGAGAACCATGTTAGGGATTAGTTTGAGAGACGGGATTTAAAATATCGACATTCGTGAAAGAATAAAGGGTACTGATGTCGCGGAATGTATAGCGAGGCTCAAGTGGCAATGGGTCTGACATGTTGCCTGAAATAATCCCAAAAATTGAACACAGAGATTAACAAACTGGAGACCAAGAGAGAACAGGCGAGGAGAAGGCAGACCGAACAAGAGGTGGACAGATATCAAACAAGTCGCGGGCAGGCAATGGATGAGAAATGCTAAGAGTAGAAATCGATGGAATCAAATCGGAGAAGCTTTTGTCCAGCAGTGGACGAACATAGGTTGAAGAAGAACAAGAATAAGTTAAAATAATCTTAAAAATAATACATGGATATTTGATACTTTGTCTTTTGTCGTTATCGTATTACTAAAGATCATGATTTCCCCTGATAGCGTCAAGTAAATGCTTCCATTAGTTTCTATTTTCAGCTATTCTAAGTGTTGTGTAGAATGAGTGGTCCCCGTCCCCGACTCTATGGACTTGTTCTCGTCCCCTTGATCTTCCTTCTCCTTCCAGATTGTCCAGAGTCCATCAGTCTTTCTAAATTCTTTTTATTTCTATAGGTCCTCCTGAACTCAAAGGACTAAAGGATTCGCTACAGACAGATTGTAGACAATCTTGTTTTAATATTAAAAGGCTTCGAAATAGAAGTATTTGTGAGAATACCAGTCCAGGATAGAGAATCTTTCTCTAACATATCAAATGCATCGATATTTTAGCTCTCTTGTGGCCGACGGTAAATTCCAACGGAAATGGACCTAGTTACTCGATAGAAGTAATACTAATAGAAAATAAAAATGTATACCATTTTTATTCAGTTGCAATGTGAAAGCAAAACTGTCCTAATGGTAGGGGAGCAAAGTATGCTAAATGTGCAGTCACTCGAGCGCTTTGGGAACCTATTGGGTTGTGATTATTAGGTCCTAAAACCAAAAAAAGTTAAGTAAAATTTTTCATTTTAGCGGGCGCTTGTCATTTTTTAATTTAATTTGCCATTTCCATTAATCGTTTTTTCCGATTATAGCGCCATCTATCCATAATTTGAAAACATGTTTCGAATAAAAGTTGCTTATTTTTATGCAGATAATCCAAATCTGCAATAAAAAATGGGGGCTCCCATTTAAGATTTTAAAGTAACCCCCCACCCCACCTCCGTAGGGGGTCACGTTTGGTACCATTCGATATTTTTTTCAAAAATATTAAATAAGTGTATTTTGCAGTTTTTCGATCTGATGTTTATTTTGCTAAATATCGCGGGAGTTGTATTTAAAATTTTAAATTTACCCCCCACTCCACTCTGAGAGGGGTCATGTTTGGTACCTTTCGATAGATTTTTGAAAAATATTGAACGTGTAGTTTTTAGTTTTTCGATCTGACGTTCATTTCGCGAAATATTCGCTTTTTTCTTGTGAAACTTTGTGACTGGCCAATTTCCTTACGCCCCGCTCAAATCGTCAGATTTTTTAAATATACACTGTTTTGCATGTACTTAACTTACCTTATCTTAATCTGACAATTTGGAGTATTTTTAAGGATAGATTTTTTTTTTCGGGCCCCCCTAAACGAACTCCCCTGTGTTAAGGGCCAATATATGGCAGAGGTACATCTGCAGGGTACCACGTCTCTCCCCATATGATAATCTGACGCGCTCGAGTAACTGCAAAAATCCCCGCTTGGGCTCCCCTACCATAATTTTCACTTAGTTCAGAGAGCGCAAACCAGCACTCTATATCGACGATTTTCGCCTCTTGTTAGAGGCATCATCAGAGAGGCACAGGTGTGCTGTTCTCTGTCCTAAATGAAAACGGCCCACGAGCTAGTCCTCGCATTGCAACTGACGTTATGGTAGTAGGTACCTAGCTACATCTGCTAAGTAAAAGTCAAAGCCATGAAGGCGTTACCAGGAAAATGGTCCAATAAATTTTTCATTTAAATATCTTTTAAAAATATTTCTAAATATTTTTATTAGCATGAAAAACGACAAAAATAACGTTACTTACTGAAATTCACAAATTAAAATGGCTCGATCACATAACTAGAATGGAAGAAGAAATAATTACCAAAGAATAATATACACTGTACACTGAACAATAATATAAAAATAATAAACACTGACGTTGGTATACAAAGGAAAAGTGGACACTCCTTAAAAACATTGATGTAGCTGGTAAAAGAAGATCTGATATTGAGGCTACACAGTGTGAGAAATCTAATACATGACAGAAAGAGATGGAAGAAAACTATTAAAGCCTTGGCAAACTATGATTTTTTTAGCAATTAATAATATTACATCTCTGTCGCCGGTTTCACCAACAACAAATAGTAATTTACTCTGTGAATAAAGTTATTCGACCAATAAACTGACATTTCTTAATTTTACTAACGTCAAATAAGACTTATTTTATATATTTAGTCTCACAATTTCGAATAAATTGGCCAGTTAATCTCGCTGTAAGTATCTACAAGAAAGTAAATTCGTCAGTTTAAATTATCAGTAGTAATTGCACAAGAGCTCTAAAATTATGAAATTTTTCCCGAGTGACACTTTGACAGTTTTAATTTCACGAGAAGAAGACGAGTGAAATTATGTCAAAGTGTCACGAGGGCAAAAATTCTATAAAAATTTTAGAGATCGGGTGCAATTTGTTGCGATTATTTAATGAATAAAACTGTTCAGCACCAAAATTTTATTGTAATTTATTTATGTAAGTACAAATTAGTACAATTAAACACACAGTTGTTATAAATTTAATTTGACGGTTGAAAGTCATCACTTTTATAATTTTTAAAACATTAATTATCATTAATGTCACTGAATGTATTTTTTCATAGCAACGAAGGGCATCTGACGTAATATACTTGACGACGGGAAATTATCAAAAATTATCGGGTATAATATCACAAGAGAGTGAGAATAAATTGATAATAATGCGACAGTTTTTCGAAAATTTGTTGTCTGGCAATAGACACCAGAGCCCGCAGGGCTCGAGTGGCTATTGCCCAATGACAACAAATTTGACTAAAAATGAAGCATTATTTTCTTATTTATTCTTACTGTCGTGTGATATTCGTAAGATTATTTCTTAATACGTATATTATGGATATTTTCTTAAATGTGACAGTTGTCAAAACTAGGAAACTGGTTGCCATTAAACAGAAACAATCTACTTAAAAAAATTCTATCGGTAATTTTCTACAGTTGATAATTCTCAAGTATAATTTTAATCTGATTGGACAGAATTAAACATGTGATCAAATATCTTACTATACGATTGGAAGTTAAAATCATTCAAAAATAATCGATTTAATTTTTTAGAATTATGTAGCTTTCTATTGGTCAGAATAACCTATGAATGAAATAATCAGTAGTAATTGCACAAGAGCTCTAAAATTATTAAATTTTCCCGAGTGACACTTTGACAGTTTTAATTTCACGACCCAAAGGGGAGTGAAATTATGTCAAAGTGTCACGAGGGCAAAAATTCTATATTAATTTTAAAGATCGAGTGCAATTTGTTGCGATTATTTCATGAATAAAACTGTTTAAAACCAAAATTTTATTGTAATTTATTTATGTAAGTACAAATTAGTACAATTAAACACACAATTGTAATAAATATTTGACGGTTGGAAGTCATCACTTTTAAAATTTTTAAAACATTAATTGTCATTAATGTCACTGAATGTATTTTTTCGTAGCAACGAAGGGCATCTGACGTAATATACTTGACGACGGGAAATTATCAAAAATTATCGGGTATAATATCACAAGAGAGTGAGAATAAATTGAAAATAATGCGACAGTTTTTCGAAAATTTGTTGTCTGGTAATAGACACGAGAGCCCGCAGGGCTCGAGTGGCTATTGCCCAATGATAACAAATTTGAGTAAAAATGAAGCATTATTTTCTTATTTATTCTTACTGTCGTGTGATATTGGTAAGATTATTTTTTAATATGTATATTATGGATATTTTCTTAAATGTGACAGTTGTCAAAACTAGGAAACTGGTTGCCATTAAACAGAAACAATCTACTTAAAAAAATTCTATCGGTAATTTTCTACAGTAGATAATTCTCAGTATAATTTTAATCTGATTGGACAGAGTTAAACACGTGATCAAATATCTTACTATACGATTGGAAGTTAAAATCATCAAAAAATAATCAGTTTAATTTTTATTTCTGTAGCTTTCTATTGGTCAGAATCTCCTATGAATGAAATAATCAAAATTATATTAAGACAAATAAAAATATAAACGTCTAACAAATTTTATTCGACGAATAACTATTCATTGATTTATTTATTGTTGGTGAAACCGGACCATAATATGTGGATCTTATGGTTTGTTTCACGTTAAGAATAGAACGTTGAGCTTACGGAGGTCAGTGTTGCCAAACCTCTCGCGCACGGGAAGATACTCGACTGCCGATATAAGATTCATTCTAGTCAGTACGGCGTGACATCGACGCGCTTCTCTTGTTCATAAGAAATACATGGGGCTATCTCCGCAATATTCGATTCTTAACGTGAAACGCTCTATAGTATAATGTACTCTGCCTTCCTCTTCTTGTTGTGCCACTCCTATTTGAGATTGTAAATGATCAAGGCTATCCTGATCTTGTTTACATCTGATCTAAAGAGTTCATTCGTATAGGACTTTTCATCGACTCTCGTTTGTTTCCACCTTCTGTCATATGTTGTATAATCTGTGTATAGTATTCATTGTATATGTTACCGTTAAAACCCGATTTCAGTTAAATCCCTAATTTACTAGGAAATACTAGTTTTAACTACGCACTTTTTAGACAATTCTAGTTTTAACTAGTCAAAACTAGATTTGACTGCTACATTCAGTTAAAACTGTACTAAATTTACAATCAAGATGCAGTAGAAGAAATAAATAAACCAAGACACGTTAAATGCTACTAGGAGCACTCAAGTTTATACATTGTAAATTATGATTCGGGACTACTCCTAGTAACATTTAAAATGTCTTGGTTTCTCTATTTCTACTGCACCTTGATTGTAAATTTCGTATAGAAACGGATATCATTTAGAGTAGTTAATACTAGTTCCAAATAGTTTTTTATGGAATTGCTAGTGAATACTAGTTAAAATTGTTGCGAAAAGAGACAAGTACTACGGCTTATTCGAGGTAGTGTTAATGACGACGGCGGCCGGTTGGTAGCAAACTAGTGTGTGCAACTGTTCATTGTTTTGCATCGTTTTTATTGGTTATATTACACCACTGTGTATCATTCATCATGAGTGATAATATCAAACATAAGGTTGAGAGCAGAGATATAAGAAAGTGAAAAAAACGTGTTTTGGAAATTATTTTACAAATGGAAGAGACAGATAAGAAAGAAAGTCACTGCAATATTGTGGCAAAAAGCATATACAATAAATTAATGGTCGAAGTACAAGATGCGGAACTGTTTGTCAAGAAAACACCATTACAAAATTGAAGACTGAAACGATTTAGAATTGTTGAAGTTGGCGAAATAAAAAATCTACTTCTAAAATTGATCGCATCAAATATTATGTACCTGCCGAAGACATTTTTGGCATAATTGAAGCAGCCCACGGTGCTACTGTTTATGGAGATCGGAATAGGTTGAAGACTGAAATCGCCAGGAAATAGGCAAATATAACAATTGATATGATCAATACTTTCATACCAATGTGTGAAACCTGCCAACAGAAGAAGAGTAAAAATATAAAAGCGAAGAGGGGTCTTGTGTCGAAACCTATATTGCATTCAGAACTGAATAGTCGCTGTCAGGTAGATTTGATCGATATGCAATTACAAGAGGTTCTGCTCTAGATCAATAGAGAACTACACTAAATGAAATTAGTTCGGGATTTCTAGTTTTAACTGAATTTAGCAGTCAAATCTAGTTTTGACTGGTTAAAACTAGAATTGTCTAAAGCGTATAGTTAAAACTAGTTCTTCCTAGTAAATTCGGGTTTTAACTGAAATCGGGTTTTAACGATAACATATATACAGATTATTCTACATATGACAAAAGCTTGAAACAAATGAGAGTCGATGAAAAGCCCTATTGCATCCAAACCATTTGCTTAAGTAACATGACATGACTATGACACTGTACAGCCTGGATTCCCTGCAATATACTGTCTAATGCACAGTATATCTGGATACAGTTTAAGGCAAATTAAACATTTAGGAACGACTGAATTATTCAACGGTATGGCTATATTTACCCATCTATTTATGCATTTTAGATGAAAATATATTGCTTTATTAAATATAATCGAATTTTAGATATACCAACCGATATCGAAGATGGAAAAAAGAAGAAAAAGAAAAAGAAAGATAAAGGCAAAAAGCAAAAGAAAAAGAAAAAAGGTAAGCCAATAGTTTAGCTTACCTATATATTTTTAGTTGAAAGACTGATAAATTTTGTACACCTTTGAATGAGCCAAGGAAGTGAAAAAAATTGAATGTCAAAGTGTGTAAAAAGTATTTATTTCCTTAGCTAAGCGCTTTCGACCAAGTTGTCAATACTGACTGAGTCAATTATTTCTCTTCAGTCATGATGGTTGGGTAAAATGCCCATACCATGAACACAGTTTTAATGTGTTTGTAACGTTTGTGAGGCAGTTTTTTCATGTTTTTTTTTATGCTTGGGGTTGCACGGAAGGCAATTGGAGCATACATGACTATATTTTGTAATGCTTAGGTATCTAATGTTACGATACTCACGCATTCGACCCTAAGTAATGGCACTTCTTTTTATATTGACCATTAGCTCCGATGATGCCAATTTTGTCGAAAGCGCTTAGCTAACGAAATAAATACTTCTTACACATTTTGAAATACAATATTTTTTCAGTTCGCTGTTATATATTTTTATATAATACAGTGGAAAAATCGCTAAATATATTTGCTTCTTATTCTTATTTTAGATGGTACACCTCAGATTGAGGCTGAAGAAGATGAATACATCATGGTTCCGGTAAGTTTTTATAATTCAATTAAGTTCTTATTAACGTTAATTTGATAGAACAAATCATTTATTGTCCTGAATTGTAGACAACAGTGGGTTAAACAACTTGTCACTCAACAAGAAAGTGACTGCAACATAAGGAAAAACTCTTGTGCCTTATTAGACCACCACTTAAAAACAGGACATAAATTTGAATTTAATAATGTAAAAGTCTTGAAAGAAGGTATATAATATAAAACCACTCTTCCTTGAGATGGACACATTAACAAAACTTCTGAATCTATCAATTATAAAACTGACACTAACCATTTGAGCAATATCTGCCAACATTCTAACAACGAATAAAGAGGCATATGCATCTATATTCGTTGATTCTAACTAACACGTAGCGTGATAAAACATTTCTTAAGGTACTAAGTACACTTTCGAAGACCAAAAATAAGCATTTTTTAAAGATTTTTTCTCTCTGAAGCTTTATTAAAAATGAACATAACACTTTTTACATATTAACATCTAACTCTTAGAGAATACAAAAAATATATCTTTTTTCATTTATGCCCGTACACTAATATAGTAGAGGGCGCCAAAATCGAGGCCTCGAAAAATAGTAGTTCCGATGGCGGACAGTTAATCTCAGGATTGGCATCTCTGAAACAAAAAAATCGCACGGCAATTGAAAAAGGAATGTTTCTTACGTGACAATTTACCACCGTTAGTAAAAAATTCCGCAAAACAAAGATTTTACGGAAATTTGAAAAATTTTTGTGAAAAAATCGCCTGTTTTCTTTCAGTTTTTCATGGTTATAAAATATTTATTTTTTTATTTTTTGGTCAAATTGTGATGAATTGTTACGTAAAAAACCTTCCTTTTTCAAATGCTGTACGATTTTTTTGTTTCAGATATCCCAATCCTGAGATTAACTGCCCGCCATCATTTTTCGAGGCATCGATTTTGCGTCCTCTATAATATTAGTGTACGTGCATAAAAGAAAAAAGGTATAATTTTTGTACTCTCTAAGAGTTAGATATTAATATGTAAATAGTTTTATGTTCATTTTTAATAAATGTTCTGAGAAAAAAATTCTTGAAAAAAATGATTATTTTTGGTCTTCTAAAGTGTACTAGTACCTTAAACTTTAGAAAACAAACACATTACTCACAATCTTTTAGTTACTCTACCTTAATTTTTGTTCAATTTCTGAATATCAATATTACACTAACTCACTACGAAGGTACCATCAATTACATTTTATATGCTCCTGGTAATAACTATTAAGATATTTCATGACATTGTGTAGTGAAGGCTTGCGAACATTTCCATAAATACTTGTATGATAGAAGATTCCCTCTTCGAACGGATCACACTACTCTCATATGGCTCATAAAATTCCGTAATCCGGAGATCAAGATGGCAACATAGTTAAAACGATTACAATAATATGATTACGAAATTGAACACACGGCTTGAGAACATTCAAATGCTGATGCTCTTTAGATACGACCACGCTGTACAAATTTGTAATCACTGTGTTAAATTAGGGGGACGATTTTACTCCGTGAGACGAACCACCGTCATTAATAATCAATGGCAGCCTCAACAGCTGCAAGACACCCAAGCAGATAATGCGTGTATAAAAAGAGTATTGGATTGGATGCGTCGAGGGGAGATAAGTCAAGTCCTACTGGAGCCAATGAAATTGGCTGGTACTAAAAGATAATCTTCTATACAGAACCTTTGAGAACGATATTGGTACAGAATCTAAGCTTCAGTTAATGGTACCTAAAAGTAAAGTGTCAGAAATATTGTGTCAGTTGGATGACGGTGCAGCAGGTGGACACTTTGGTACTACGAAGACTCTGCAAAAGGTCCGAGAACAGTTCTATTGGATGAACTGTAAAGATGATCTAAGAAGATGGTGCCGGAAATGTGAACTCTATGCAACCAGTAATGTTCCATTTGGTAAAAAGAGAGAACACATGAAACGGTACAATATTGGTAGTCCGTAGGAAAGAGTAGCAATAGACATTGGAGGTCCATTCCCAAAAACGGATGATGGTAATAAATATATCCTGGTAGCCAGGGAATATTGTACGAGATGTACCGAGGTCTATACATTACCAAATCAAGAAGCTGCTACTGTTGCAGTGGCACTTGTTAAAGAATTATTCAGCAGATTTGGTGTTGCCTTGGAGATCCATTCCGACCAAGGGCGCAACGTTGAGTTAACCTTCTTCCAATAGATTTGTAAATTGATTGGTGTCAATAAGATCAGAACGATACCCCTGCCACCTTCCACCCAATCAGATGGAATTGTCGAGGGAATGAACCAAACGATAGGTAAATATCTGTCCAAAGTTGTATCCAAACATCAGAGAGATTGATACCAGCACATTAATTTATTCATGATGACCTACCGCTCGGCCATGAAAGAAACTACAGGTCAGACCCCAACACGCTTGATGTTGGGTCGTGAAGTTTGTTTGGCTGCAGACCTTTGGAGGAGCATGTTACAGGTGAAAACTATGTCGACCACCTGAAGTTACGAATGAACAACATTCATGAACTTTCCCGACAACACATCCAGATAGCCAGTGATAGAATGAAAGATTAATATGATTCTCAATGCAAGAATGAAAGCTTTCAAGTAGGTGATCTTGTCTGGCTTTATAATCTGCAACGCCTTCGAGGTTTGTCTCCTACACTACAAAGAAAATGGGCAGGTCCAAATGGATTTAAAAAGGAAATAAATGACGTAATATACCGAATTAAGAAGTTGCCAAAGGTAAACCAACAGTGGTTTATATAAATCGTCTTGCACCATATGATGGCTCAAATGAAACGGAAGAAGCACGAGTCCTTCAGCATGAGATGAAAGACTACGGACAGCCAAGATTACGTAGAAAGAGTGCTAGATTCGGTGTGACCACAGAAGTTCAACAGGATATTTTTAGAGTTCCGGAAAACGTCTCTCAGCACATTGTTTTCTCCAAGACCTCGAGTAACCTCGTTCGTATTCAATAGGAAGTTCGGTCGCTTGGACGGGTTAAGGAATCAGCATCCTAAACTTGGAAGAGTACTGCGATTAGAAGATGGTCTTTGATCTTTGCTGCTTATGACCAGGAAGTCTTATACAGAGAAGGCAAGATACGATAACATATGTCGTGCTTTAATCTAAAGAAAATCGTGTGTAATTATGACATCAAATATTTGGATTTACCGAAGATAGTCCATCTAGTAGAAAATCCTTCCTGAATTGGAAGATTGTGAGAAGCATGCTTGAAGTGATCTTTCGAGAACTCGGCGTACGAATCACTGTGTGTTGCGTTAACCCGAAGAGATCGTGCCCTTCAAAGACAGTAGACTGTTATTTCTTCTTGGGAGTAGATGCCGAGCTGAATGGTAGGTTGTGCCATTCTGGTCCTTCATCTAGAGTTGCTGATCAGGGCGTTCAGATTCTAAGAGGAGAGCAGTATAACGAAAAAGGTTATTTCGGACCTACCCCGTATAAAGCTAACGGTTTCAACTCTCTTGGTGTTCTCGAATCACCGCTTCGTGATGCGCGAGGATAGGTGTTCCAGAACTTACGAGAAACGGCGTTCAGATTACTCGTGAAATAGAGATGGACGTAGATTATTCTGGAATAACGTATTTTAATATACAGGGTGTTTGGTAAAGAATTTGCCATAGCTTAACCTTAGATTCCTGAGGTTAAAATAGGTCGATTTAAGGTAACTTACCTTAGTACAAAAGTTGATAATAACCGAAATACAGGGTGTCAAAGTTAAACTTTTATTTTATTTATTTTTGAATTTTTCCTGACAGGCATGGGACAACAGCACGAAATTTGGTAAGTGATGCTGGCATTGTACAATCTACTAAATTATGTTAAACAAACGTTTCTGGCTACTACCAGAGGCGTACGACGGGGGAACATGAATGGTTGACCCTTCCCAAATTCTACGCCACTGGCGAAATTGCTATTTTAGTGCAATTTTTTGATTCTCCAACACTTTCTATGTAAAAAACATACTCTACATTCGTAACGATAAAGCCATTAGTTTTCGAGATATTTGAAGCTAAAAACGAAGGAGTATAATACATTAATCTAAATAAATGTGCCTTTTCATTTTCAACTTCAAATATATCGAAAACTAATGACTTTATCGTTACAAATGTAGGGTATATATTTGCCTAGAAAATATTGGAGAATCTAAAAATTATACTAAAATAGCAGTTTTATTAGTGGCGTAGAATTTGGGAAGGGTCAACCATTCACTTTCCCCTGTCGTACGCCTCTGGTATTAACCACAACGATTATTTAACATAATTTAGTAGGGTGTACAGTACCTACACTTTCTGCCAATTACCATAAGGATATGTCAAATAGTTTTATAGTACCGGGCACACATAGTTCTTAAAGTTTTAAATAAAGAATAAATTACTAAAAAAGAAAGAATACTTTAAAATAATTTAACATATCCGTGTGATACTTGGCAGAAAGTGTAGACACTGTACACCCTACTAAATTATGTTAAATAATCCTTTTTGGCTACTACCAGAGGCGTACGACAGGGGAAAGTGAATGGTTGACCCTTCCCAAATTCTACGCCACTGATGAAACTGCTATTTTAGCATAATTTTTAGATTCTACAATACTTTCTATGCAAATAATATACTCTTCATTCGTAACGATAAAGTCATTAGTTTTCGAGATATTTGAAGTTAAAAGTGAAAAGGCACACTTATTTTGATTAATGTATTATGCTCCTTCGTTTTTAGCTTTAAATATCTCGAAAACTACTGGCTTTATCGTTACGAATAATAAAAAAATTGCACTAAAATAGAAATTCCGCCAGTGGCGTAGAATTTGGGAAGGGTCAACCATTCACGTTCCCCCGTGGTACGCCTCTGGCAGTAGCCAGAAACGTTTATTTAACATAATTTAGTAGATTGTACAATACCAACAACACTTACAAATTTCGTGCTGTTGTCCCATGCCTGTCAGGAAATATTCAAAAATAAATAAAATAAAAGTTTAACTTTGACACCCTGTATTTCGGTTATTCTCAACTTTTGTACTAAGGTAAGTTAGCTTAAATCGACCTATTTTAAATTCAGGAATCTAAGGTTAAGCTATGGCCCATTCTTTACCAAACACCCTGTATAAAGAGCGACGATGTTAGTTTAGTTTAGTTATAAATTAAATTCTGAGTTGTAAACTTCTAAAATGAATAGTCGTATATTAATTCGAACCCAGAGTTTTATTTTAGTATATAAAACTTGCTACAATATTAATATTTTATTGTCTCTTAATAATTTATTTACTACCCTTTATCTAAAAATGAAAAACCATTTTTTAGCAGTATTTTACTCTTTATCTATTATCTATTTTATCTCATTCAAAAACCTATTTATAGAAAATTTTATTTTTAGCAAATAATACAAAAAACAATAGTAGATTACATACTTCACGGCGAGTTCATGAACACTGGAGAGAAGATGTTCGAAAGTGACAGCTATCGAATAATATATTTTTACAGAAAAACAGACGGCGGAATTCCACGCTTCAAGCAAGCTTCAGATGCTGATATAGAGATGCCATATTATTTCTTGATTGGTTCCAGCACAGGGAATTTCTTACATTCAGTTACTCACTTGTGCAGCCAGGTAAAAATATCACAATAGCTCTTGATTGATTTTTTATTTCTCCTTTTTCTTCTTCTTCTGGTAGCACTACAACCTGGGGTGGGTCTTGGCTGACTGCACAACCCCTTCCATCTCGAATGGCCGTCCATGATAGTTGAGTCAGTGGGTAGCCCCACTGTTCTTAAATCTGATCATATATTGACTCTCCATTGTATTGGTAGGCTTCCTAAGCTTCTTAAGCCTTCTTTCTGTCGGGTTCCTCCCAGATTAACTTGGCAAGGTGGTTATTAGAAAGTCTATGGACATGGCCAGCCCATCTTAGACGTTGCGTTTTAATTTCTTGGACTACGTGTTCGCTCGCTCTATATATCTGCTTGACCTCAGAATTTTTTCTCATTGGGTATTGGTTGCTATTATAGGGTCGTGATAGAGTTCAAAGGTTCTTTTGAGTATTTTTCTCTCAAACATCTCAAATCAAAGTTTTCTTTCAATTGTTTGGTCAGACTCCACGTCTCACACCCATACATGAGCACCGGTCTAATCACTGTTTTATATAATCTCGTGGGTTTTAGATTTAATAGTATGGTGGAGTTTGCTGCCTGGGGTCGTATTTTCGAATTCATTCGAGCATATTTCGATACGAAATTAGAAATTCGCTCGAAATCCAGTATGTTTTTCGAATATTCGTGTACGAATTTTTTCGGATACGACGACCCGAATTGATTTGAACCATTCGAATTTTGATGCTCTTATAATAATTGTCATTTCAGTTATCACTGGGCCCATGTACTTCAGATAAGATTCAGCTGATAGTTTTTAATCCTTGTTGCATAGAATATTTTTACATTGAACTTACATTTTAACATTAAATGCGTCTTAATAAATTCTATCAACTCTTTTTTTTGACCGATACTGAACCACCATATTCCATGCACTTTTTTGCTCCTTTCAGCTAATTTACAAGAAACGAATTATTCTAGATCAGGGGTGGGCAAAGTGCGGCCCGCGGGCCGCATGCGGCCCTTTAGACATTTTTTTGCGGCCCGAGGAGATTTTTCGTTTCAAGATTTTTTCTAATTATTGCTAATATTGATAATTAAATATAGATAGATAATGCAGATATTAATATTATCACTTTTGCAGCGGGTGATTTTTCCGCAAATTGTCAACATAACGCGGGCAATTATTTGGGATTTGGCACAAAGATTTATCGGCTCCCTCAATGAAATCCATGAAATTTCAACAAATGAAAATGATATTTTCGAAGTAGTCAGGAACTGTGTGGAAAATTTTGAATTAACCCGTAACCACCTAGTAAGAGTAACAAATGACGGATCACCAAATTTAAGAGGAGCAAATATTGTAACGTTGAAAAAACTTAAAGATTACGTTCAACAGTTACCAAAACATGATTTATTATTCTTCACTGCATAATCCATCATCAGATATTGTGCAAAAATGTTTTGCAAGTGGACAACGTCATTTCAATTATAACTAATATTGTTAACTGTATTAGTTCAATAGGATTAAATCATGTGAATTCAAAGCTTTTGGAAGAGTTATAGAGACAGAACATACTGATGTCTTATACCACAATCAACAATCATATTCGATAATTAAGTTTAGAAAAGGTTCTTAAAAGATGCTGTGAATTAGGGGAGAAAATTATTTAAAAATTAAACACTGCTACTTTGCTAAATTTATAAGTGTTAATCGCAAAATGAAACTTTTGTAATGAAATTCAAACTATTCATTGATCATATAAAAAAGAAAGAATTAGTCCAATTATTTCCCAATAATTTTGTTTAGTCCGGATCTGGTATATTCTTGTGATTAGAAGTTGGGTGGTTTGGATTTTAAATGAGAGGTATCTATCTCAAATATCAAAAAATAATACAAGGTGGTTCTAAAGTTATGCTTCCAGAAAGACATGGGCAAAATCGATAAAACACCCTGTAACTCAATTATAAAAATCATTGAGGTAATAATTGTAGTATATCTAGAACCACCTTAGTGACCTCTATTCACAATTTAAGTATTCCCGTTTCTCAATGAAACACTCTGTATATTTGCGGCAAATACCGTGCTTAAATAAGTGCGAATGTGGTATAGGGGGTAGGGATATGGTTTGAAAATTTTGAAATTTTCGATTTTTTTTATTATTTTGTATGAAAATACATAATTTCAAAAATATTCTCGGAAAATTTCAGTTTGACCGTAGGAAAACTACCAGAAATACAGCATATTTAATATCCCTACCTTCGATTCGCTTTGCAGCGGCTTGTTGAGCGTAGCGAGAAACGTTCAACAGCTGTTCCATTTTCTTTTGTAAATTACTCTGCGATTTAAAAACATATTCCGGTGTACATCACTTTATGATTTGACAGACAGAATAAATTGAAAATAAAAGTTGTCAAAACTAAACGCGTTTTTCTCAAAACTGCTCAACTGCTTTTTATAGGCAGTGGACATTGTAACTCAAAGGCTACTTGGCAGATCCACCTGAAATTTTTCATTTTAAAATTTTCTTTAGATATTTCGTGAGGTAACAATAACAAATGTGTTGATTTTCACTATTTCGGTATTTTCACTTCTGAGAGATATCAAAAACGCAAAAATCGTCAAAACTAAAAAAAAACTCAGTAGTGTTATGTCGAGAAACTCATAAGCTAATAAAATATTTTTGAATTTTTTATTTCATATGATCCAATAACGAGTTCTGATGTCTAGTGAAAAATTAATTTTTTTGTTTAGGTGTCGGTAAAAATTTGCAACCGTTGGCCTATTTTGCAATAGTTGATCTTGAAACATTTTTTCGGATATTCTTTGAATTGTGCTGAATATGTTTATTTATTTTAAAAATAAAATAATTCCACCATAGTTGCTAAACATCCCCCCCCCAAGTTAAAAATTTGAAAACATTGCGGCCCTTGGTAATAGACCAAAAACCTTTTGTGGCCCTTATTAAAAAAAAGTTTGCCCACCCCTGTTCTAGATGACAAAATCACCATAAAGTAGGTTAAGTAAAACTGTGAATTATTCTTCGTTTTTTTCTTATTTGAGTTTTGGTTGTTCGAATTTGCAGCGTTGCCGGTGCAAATTCTTCTCGCATAAGTATAACATTTCGAAAGATATCCAAAACTATAGATTCAAATTCGTGTACGAAATTTTTCATTCGAGTTAACTCGTAGGTATACGAAAAAATTCGAATGAATTCGAAAATACGACCCCTGAATTTTTGCTTTAATCTCTTCCGTAATATCATTATACAGGGAGATTGATTAGTGTGATAAAGCTCAGTAGGTGCGCTCAGTAGTATCAGATAGCAATAAAAGTTAATAACAAAAATTGTAGCCAACTTTAAGCTTCACATTACAAAATCAGATATAATGTTATAGGGTGTTCGATAACATAGTGGCAGATCAAACTTATGTTTTTTGAAGTGAAAACTTCTTTAGGGACGTTGTGCACTTTCTTTGGATAGGGGAAAAAGCATTGAATTCGCGACCGTCATCGCGACCCTCATCGCAACCGTCATTGCGACCGTTATCGCTCATGCTATATATTATGTGTATGTATATATACATTGTGTAGACGTATTTAAATTTCTAATAAATGTAAAACCTATTTTACGATGGGGAAAAAAGATTAATTTCGCGACCATCATAGCGACCGTCATCTCTTCGGCGAAATAAATTTTGTATATATATATATATATATATATATCTATATATAACAAAGGAGCACTCGTAAGTGTAGGGTTTTATCGGTCAAGTGGGTGAAAAAAGAGACAAAGAATTCAGCTACTTCATCTATTTATTGAAGACGTTTCGTCTACTGCTCAGTAGACATCATCAGTTCATCTACAAAAAGAGTGTTATAAGAAACAACATCCAAAAGAGAGGTAAAAAAGCACTAGCGTTACCTTAAAAAGACATGTAGCAAAAGATAAGATGTACATAGTAAAAAAAACCTTATCCATGAACCAATGTAATGTATAAGTATGTAACATTTAAGTGTATAGTTAATATTTAAAAACTTTAGTACAGCCAAAGACAAGACCATGTGGTAACAGTCACATATAAAAAACAAGTGGAAAAAAGCTGGCTTGCTTTTTTTTTCCAAAGTCAAGAATGAACCAAGAAAAAACCAGATTCACACTTCCAAAAATTTAGTAGTGTTTAAGCATACTTCATTTTAACCTTAGGCAACATCATTAAATGAATATAGTGCTAATATGCAACTTCGAAAATTTAAAGTTGAATAGTTACCAGCAGGTCATCCTAGCCCAACGGACACACAAAAGAAAATGGAGTTTGAATTATCAGGTGTAAACTGACATCTCGCCAAGAGGCAGGCAACCTTTAAAAAATTTTATAACAAAGAGTGACTGACAACTGCAGCGCAGCGCGGTAAAATTTAAATTGATGTATTTAAAACAGTTATAAAAGTGTTTAAAAAGTGAAAGTAATATCAAGAAGTAATCAAGGGATGTACCTTATACCTCGTAGACAAGAATCACAGTTTATTTTAAACAAGTGAGGGCACTTCACACAATTATATGGAAAAGTGCCTACGTTAGTACTGGTCATCCAGTTACTAACGAATATATAAGATAGTACAATAGTATAACTCCCATATATCGCAGCTCAAAATGCAAGAAAAAATATATATATGGGAGTTATACTATTGTACTATCTTATATATTCGTTAGTAACTGGATGACCAGTACTAACGTAGGCACTTTTCCATATAATTGTGTGAAGTGCCCTCACTTGTTTAAAATAAACTGTGATTCTTGTCTACGAGGTATAAGGTACATCCCTTGATTACTTCTTGATATTACTTTCACTTTTTAAACACTTTTATAACTGTTTTAAATACATCAATTTAAATTTTACCGCGCTGCGCTGCAGTTGTCAGTCACTCTTTGTTATAAAATTTTTTAAAGGTTGCCTGCCTCTTGGCGAGATGTCAGTTTACACCTGATAATTCAAACTCCATTTTCTTTTGTGTGTCCGTTGGGCTAGGATGACCTGCTGGTAACTATTCAACTTTAAATTTTCGAAGTTGCATATTAGCACTATATTCATTTAATGATGTTGCCTAAGGTTAAAATGAAGTATGCTTAAACACTACTAAATTTTTGGAAGTGTGAATCTGGTTTTTTCTTGGTTCATTCTTGACTTTGGAAAAAAAAAGCAAGCCAGCTTTTTTCCACTTGTTTTTTATATGTGACTGTTACCACATGGTCTTGTCTTTGGCTGTACTAAAGTTTTTAAATATTAACTATACACTTAAATGTTACATACTTATACATTACATTGGTTCATGGATAAGGTTTTTTTTACTATGTACATCTTATCTTTTGCTACATGTCTTTTTAAGGTAACGCTAGTGCTTTTTTACCTCTCTTTTGGATGTTGTTTCTTATAACACTCTTTTTGTAGATGAACTGATGATGTCTACTGAGCAGTAGACGAAACGTCTTCAATAAATAGATGAAGTAGCTGAATTCTTTGTCTCTTTTTTCACCCACTTGACCGATAAAACCCTACACTTACGAGTGCTCCTTTGTTATATTGGAATTGACGGTCGTACTCCTTTATGATATATCTATATATATATAAAAACATAAGATGTAGATCTTTGAAACACACTCAGTGAACCAAAGATCCAAGGTTATTGGTTTAATTATTTAATTGTTTTATATATATATATATATATATATATATATATATATATATATATTAATTTATTATGTGTATGTATATATAAATTGTATAGAAGCATTAAATTTAAAATAAATATAAAACCTATTTTACGATGGGGAAAAAAGATTAATTTCGTGACCATCATAGCGACCGTCATCTGTCCGGCGAAATAAATTTTGTAGGTACAATATATATTTTATGTGTATGTATATATAAATTGTGTAGAAGTATTAAAATTTAAAATAAATGTGAAACCTATTTTTGGATGGTGAAAAAGGATTTATTTCGCGACCGTCATAGCGACCGTCATCTCTTCGGCGAAATAAATTTTGTACGTGTATTTATTATCTGTATGTATACATAAATTGTGTAGAAGTATTTAAATTTAAAATAAATATAAAATCTATTTTAGAATAGGGAAGAAGGATTTATTTCGCGATTGTCATCGCGACATCGCTTCGACGAAATAAATTTTGTACGTATATTATCATAATATACGTATAATAATAGTAATATTATCTATTTTCTGATTGAACTCACGAAATGTAAATTGCTTGTTGAAGTGAAAACTTCTTTAGGGACGTTGTGCGATTTCTGCATAGGGGAAAAAGCATTGAATTCGCGACCGTCATTGCGACCGTCATCACTTATGCTATATATATATTATTTGTATGTATATGTAAATTGTATAGAAGTATTTAAATTTAAAATAAATTTAAAACCTATTTTAGGATGGGGAAAAAAGATTTATTTCGCGACCGTCATCTCTTCGCCGAAATAAATTTTGTACTTTTCTATATTACGTGTACCTATACATAAATTGTATAGAAGTATTTAAATTTAAAATAAATGTAAAACCTATTTTTCGATAGAGAAAAAGGATTTATTTCGCGACCGTCATCGCGACCGTCATCTCTTCGGCGAAATAAATATTTTGTACGTATATGTATTGAAGTTAAAACTTCTTTAGAGACGTTGTGCACTTTTTGGATGGGGAAAGTATTAAATTAGCGACCGTCATCGTTTCGACGAAATAACTTTTTGAAGTGAAAATTTCTTTAGGGACGTTGTGCACTTTTTAGATAGGGAAAAGTATTGAATTAGCGAACGTCATGGCGACCGTCATCGCTTCGGCAAAATACATTTTTAAAGTAAAAACTTCTTTTGGGGACGTTGTGCACTTTTTAGATGGGAAAGAAGTATTGAATTAGCGACCGTCATCGCTTCGGCGAAATACATTTTTGAAGTGAAAACTTCTTTAGGGACGTTGTGCACTTTTTGGATGGAAAAAAATTATTAAATTTGAATGGGGAGAAAGTAATAAATAAGCGACCGTCATCGCTTCGACGAAATAAACATTTGCAGTGAAAACTTCTTTAGGGACGTTGTGCTCTTTTTGGATGGAAAAAATATTAATTATCGACCGTCATCGCGACCGTCATCGCTTCGATGAAATAAATTTGTAAAGTGAAAACTTCTTGAGGGAGGTTGTGCACTTTTTGGATGGGGAAAAATATTAAATTAGAGACTGTCATCGCTTCGACGAAATAAATATTTGAAGTGAAACTTCTTTAGGGACGTTGTGCACTTTTTGGATGGAGAAAAATATTAAATTAGCGACCTTTATCGCTTCGACGAAATAAATGTTTGAAGTCAAAAATTTCTTTAGGGACGTTATGCACTTTTTGGATGGGGATAAATTACTAAATTAGGGACCGTCATCGCTTCGACGAAATAAATATTTGAAGTGAAACTTCTTTAGTGACGTTGTGCACATTTTGGATGGGGGAAAAGTATTGAATTAGGGACTGTCATCCAGCGCTTCGACGAAATAAATATTTGAAGTGAAACTTCTTTAGGGACGTTGTGCACTTTTTCGATGGAAAAAGTATTAAATTAGCGACCGTCATCGCTTCGATGAAATCAATTTTAGAAGTGGAAAGTTCTTGAGGGACGTTGTGCACTTTTTGGATAAGAAAAAATTATTAAATTAGCGACCGTCATCGTTTCGACGAAATAATTTTTTTAAGTAAAAACATTTTTAGGACGTTGTGCAATTTTTTATGGAGGAAAGTATTGAATTAGGGCCGTAATCGCTTCGACGAAATAAATATTAAAAATGAAACTTATTTAGGGACGTTGTGCACTTTTTCGATGTAAAAAAGTAATAAATTAGCAACTATCATCGCTTCGACGAAATAAATATTTGAAATGAAAACTTCTTGAGGGACGTTGTGCACTTTTTGGATGGGGAAAATTATTAAATTAGCGACCGGTATAGCTTCGACGAAATAAATTTTTGAATTGAAAATTTGTTTATGGTCATCACTTCGCTGAAATAAATTTTGTACATATATAAATTATGTGTATGTATACATAAATAGCACAGGGCATACGCATCGCGTATATCGTATATGATATAGGTACAGCACTTCTTTTAGGATGGGGTAAAAGCATTGAGCTCGTAATTTATATACTATAAGAAGTTTTCACTTCTGTCGGCACTCCCACGAGTGCCTTCAATTTTTTTTTAAATGGAACACCCTATATTTTATTTTATATTCGAAATCTTCTTAACTTCCCCATCACAAAAATATAAAGGTTTGTTACACAGGGTATTTACAAAGTTATAACCAATGATCTATGAGAATCGTAACAAGTTCAGCTCCCTATATAAATAAAAATAAGCACAACAGCAATGGTTTATTGGTGCCATATTTTTTTTTGTTGATTGTCAACATTTTTAAGAATGGTTGATATTGCTAATTTTCTTTATATCGAATACAGGGTAAGTCAAAATGCAAGTACATACATTATTTTCTCAGTAATTTAAAATAGAACACCCTGTATTTTATGTCACTATCGAAAAGTACCATTACCGTATTTTAATTTTTGTATAATATTCCATATGTCTACATTTGTTAGTTTACGAGATATTTTTATTTTTCCGAACAAATTGTTAATAAGGTGTCTAAATGTTTCCAAATTGTAAGTAAACCATGACTGAATTGTCTAAAACTGACGGTTCACCATAATTGTTTGTGTATTGTGTTATTAAATAGTTAAGATGACTTTTACTGTTGATGAAATGGTAGATATGATCTCGAATTGGGGGAGTTCAATAAAAATGTGTTATTGTCAGTAAGAATTTATCAGGAACGGTTCCCTGAAAGACGACAACCTACAACAGCAAGCTTTGAAAAATTAAGGATTGGGTCTTAACCGCGCTGGTTCAGTTATGTATAAAAACACTGGCGAACAAAAAGTACTGTAACAGAATAAAACGAAATAACTGTGATGCTGGTAGTTACTGAAAATCAACATACAAGTATACGAAATATTTGCAAAGCAAACGAACTAATTTACTGCTCTGTGCAAAAAATTCTTACAAAAACCAGAATGCACCCTTAACGCAACAATCATATCGAGAATTAATTCAGGAAGATTGTCAAACGAGAATATTATTGTGTGAATGGGCCTTAGCTGAAATCAATTGGCAGAGAGATTTCTTTGATTATTTCATTCATAGGATATTCTGACCAATAGAAAGCTACAGAGATGCAAATTAAGCTGATAATTTTTGATAATCTCCCGTGGTTAAGCATATTACGTCAGATGCCCTTCGTTGCTATGAAAAAATACATTCAGTGACATTAATGACAATTAATGTTTTAAAAATTATAAAAGTGATGGCTTTCAATAGTCAAATATTTATAAAAACTGTGCGTTTAATGGCACTTACACAAATAAGTTACAATAAAATTTTGGTTTTGAACAGTTTTATTCATGAAATAATCGCAACAAATCGCACTCGACCTCTGAAATTAATATAGAATTTTTGCTCTCGTGACACTTTGACATAATTTCACTCGCCTTCGGCTGTCAAAGTGTCACTCGGGAAAAATTCAATAATTTCAGAGCTCTTGTGCAATTACTACTGATAATGTACTATTTGGAGATGAAGCTACGTTTCATAAAAACGGTTCAGTTAATAGGCATAACTTTATTATTAGATTAGACACCTAATTAATAGTTTGCTCTAAAAATGAAAATATCTCGAAAATTAACAAATTTGGACATAATTATACAGTGCTAGTCAAAAGTCCGTACCCCCCTCTTATCTTTTGAACGGTTATACCTATAAACGTGAAATTTGGAGGGAGGAAATAAACGAACGTAAACTTCTTAACTAGTCATGACAGGTGACATAATAGTGATAGATGACGTTACAGAGCCACTGTGACCGATAATTTTAAATAGGACCTTATGGCAAGTGATACCTCGTTTGAAAGGTATTCAAAATACCGATTCAGTCATACTAATTTTTTTGGGTTTAAGTGGATTTTGATTTTGGTGAATAAATTAAATAAACATAATATTGTAGTTTCGCATTTAATTAATAAAAATTCAAATGTCCGCCTATGGTTTTTTTGTCAAAAAATTTGACGTTTTTTAATTCTCTAGTAGTTTTTGCGTCAACGTCAACCTTTTTGATAAATAATCATAGGCGGAACTTTGAATTTTTATTAATTAAATGCGAAACTACAATTTTATATTTATTTCATTTATTCATTAAAATTAGCTTAAACTCAAACAAAATTAGTATGACTGAACAGGTATTTTCAATACCTTTCAAACGAGGTATCACTTGCCATAAGGTCCCATTTAAAATTATCTGTCACAGTGGCGCTGTAAAGTCATCTGTCACTATTACGTCACCTGTCATGACTAGTTAAGAAGCTTATGTCCGTTTATTTCCTTCCTTCAAATTTCACTATTATAGGTATAACCGTTCAAAACATACGAGGGGGGGGTACGGACTTTTGACTAGCACTGTATAAAAATTAAAGTACGGTAATGGTACTCTTCGATAGTGATATAAAATATAGGGTGTTCCATTTAAAATTTTTGAGAAAAGAATATACTTGCGTTTTGACTCACCCTGTATTCGATGTAAAGATTATTAGGAATAACAACCATTTTTAAAAAATTGTTTTAAAAAACAAAAAAATATGGCATGAATACACTATTGCTGCTGTGCTTGTTTTTATTTATACAGGGAGCTGCACTTGTTACGATTTTCATAGAAAATTGGTTATAACTCTGTAAATACCATGTATAACAAAACAAACCTTTATATTTTTGTGATGGGAAAGTTAAGAATATTTCGAATATAAAATGAAATATAGGGTGTTATATTTAAAAAAACATAGGTGTGGTTTGCCACTATGTTATCGAACACCCTATAACATTCTAACTAATATTGTAATGTGAAGCCCAAAGTTGGCTACAATTTTTGTTATTAACCTTTATTGCTATCTATTACTATAGCGGATCTACTGAGCTTTATAACACTAATCAATCATCCTGTATGCAGTGATTGTTGCTCCGAGATATTTAAAACTCTCCACTCTTTCAAAGTTATACGGGTCTATCGTAACACATTGCCCTATTCTATCTCGTTTCTTTTGTCTGTTGATGCACATGTATTTGGTTTTCTCTTCATTTATCCTTAAATCAATTTTCTTTGCCCCTACCTCCAATTTATTGAAAGTCTTCTTCACATTGGTGACTGAGTTTCCCACAATGTCAATGTCATTGATTATCATTTGCAATTTTATGTGCAAATATCATTTGTGACATTCAATATCAACAAGCAATATTGGATTCAATAAGTCATAAGTTTCAAAGTTACTGAGGTAGTATAGTATAATTGGTCCAAAAAAAGGCCTAACCTAAACATCCAAAGTAGAAGTTTTCCTCTAACACCAAATTGTTCTATATGGTCCACATATTGTTCAGTAAAAAGTTACACCATTTTGAGCGTCCGGTTTGGGGGGGGGGGGGGGGGGGGAGATGGGGGAGAAGTCGGTAAATTAGTAGTTTTTTTTAGGTTTTTCGTCAATATTTCTAAAACTATGCTTTAGCGTAAACAATGTTCTATACAAAAATGTTCTACATAAAATTTAAAACAAAGAGGTCGTGTACATAATTGTTATAAATCAACAGTTCCAGAGTCACGGAGGGTGAAAATTGGAGATTTTCGATACTTTTTATATTTATTGGGCAATTTCCTACTGATTTCCTTTAACAGGATTGTGTTTTATAAACAAAATTTGCTATTTCAGTGGCCGATGGTATGTTGGTGATAAGCCCTTGAAGAAACGTCAACCCCACCACCCAAAATCATCATCAATGGCCCAAAAATATAAAAAGTATCGAAAACCTCCCTTTTCACCCTCAGTAACTCTGGAACCGTTGATTTTATAACAATTATGTATAGAACCTTTTTTGTTTTAAATTTTATGTAGAACATTTTTGTATAGAACATTGTTTACGCTAAAGTATAGTTTTAGAAATATTGACGAAAAACGTAAAAAAACTACTAATTTACCGACTTCTCCCCCATCTCCCCCCCAAACCGGACGCTCAAAATGGTGTAAATTTTTACTGAACAATAGGTGGACCATATAGAACAATTTGGCGTTGAAGGAATACTTTTACTTTAGATGTCTGGGTTAGGCCTTTTTTGGACCAATTATACTATATACTACCTCCGTAATTTTGGAACCGTTCATTTTAGAAGGATTATGCATAGAACCTTTTTTATTTCAAATTTAATGTAGAACATTTTTGTATAGAAGGTTGTTCATGCTAAACCGCACAGTTTTAGAAATATTGACAAAAAACATAAAAAACTACGAATTTACCGATTTCTCCCCCTCCCCCCCCCCAAACCCGACGCTCAAAATGGTGTGACTTTTTTCTGAACATTATGTGGACCATATAGAACAATTTGGTGTTAGAGGATAGCTTTCACTTTGGATGTCTGGGTTATGCCATCGTTTGGATCAATTATATCATACTAGGTAACAGACAGACGGACGGACAAATAGGCATGAAACCGGAACTATATAAATATTTGATTTTATTTGATTTACTAAGGCGCTTCAAATAATATTTATCGGTTTCGTTGACTTTAAATAATAGTTCCAGTTGCAACTCTAAAATCGGAAGTCCTAGGTCAAATTACTCACCTTTAATGCCTTCTCTTTCTTGTAGTTCGTTCTTTAATCGGAGGTTGGCTATCGTCACAGTTATCCGTACCTTATTGGAGGCGGCTCGGGAAAGATCTACTGAGCTGGAACTATACCACCCTCTTAAGTTTCTCAGCCAGGAAATTCTTCTTCTACCTCTTAATTTTGCCATGCATTATGAGCATTAATATCTCATGTTGTTGAACAGCTTTCTTGTTTTGCTATTCTTCATCACCTCGCAATCCTTTTGTAGCCTTTTTAACACTTCTGCATTCGTAACTCGTTGGATCCATGTTATTTTCAAAACCCTTTTAGCACCACATTTCAAATGCTTTCAACTTCTTTATGTTGTCTACTTTCAGTGTCCAGATTTCCATTCCATACAACAAAGTCGAGAACACGTAGCATCTTAAGGCTCTTATTCTCAGATCCAGAGGAAGGTCTTGATTAACAAACATTTTTTTCATTTTTATAAATGCTTTTCCTGCAATTTCGATGCGTGTCCTGATTTATCTACTTTGGTCGTTGTTTTCTGTTACCCAGGTTCCTAGATATTTGTAGTTATTCACCCTTTCTACTTGTTTTCTTTCTACTTGTTACCTAGCCTTTCTACTGTGTGTTGGTTAGAAATTTCTATTTAATAAGTATTAACGTGGTTTTCTTAACGTTCATAAATAATATATCTAACTCATAAATATTGGACAAAGAAAAAATGTTCACTTCTTGTAGATAGTTACTTGAAAATATCTCAATACCGAAGTACTTTCTATACTTATGAAAATCAAGTTTCACCTATGTATTCCCATGTATTAGAAGATCTTTTCTCAAAACAAATTAATACTTTTTTTATGGATATTAATTTAAATCCAGCCGTTTTTCAATAATTTATACTTCATAAATGGCCACATTATCAGTTTTACTATACAGATGGATCCAAAGTACAAAACAAAGTAGGATGTGCAATAATAAATATTCAAAGTGGATTTAAAAATTTATTCAAATTGCCATGTGAATCATCGATATACACTGCTGAAATGATAGCGATACTTTTTGCTTTAAGACACATATATAGTAACGAACTCTATAGTTGCATAATATTTACAGACAGTAAGAGTGTCGTTGACAGACTAACTTACGTACATAAGTCCCAACAACTAAATCATATAGAACTGGAAATTATGACTCTTTATAATAAAATTGCAAATTTAGGGAAAAACATCATTATATCATAGATAAAGGGACACGCGGGCATTAGGGGTAACGAAATAGTAGACAGGCTAGCCAAATCCGCCCTAGAAATAGGCGAAGAACCTTCCCTGAACTTATTACCCATTTCGGATATTGATATTATTAGTAAACGACATCAAAAAGAAAACTGGCAAACGTATTATCGAAACACGAGAACTGGAAGTAATTTCAAACAAAAGCAGCCTGAAATTCCCATAAAAAGATGGTTTCATTCTGTATCAAATCGCCATTTCATAAGAGCTATAAATAGATTGAGATGTAATCACGCTCGCTCTTACTCCCCTTCATATGTTCTGTTCAGTTTGGGTCTCACAGAGTCACCTAACTGTGAGTGTGGAAAAGAAGGTGATCTACTACATATTCTCCTCGAATGTTCCCATCAATCAGTAAATATAAACAAATTTTATGATAATCTTAATACTTTAAAAATTCCACTTCCCCTCTACCTAAACAATTTGATTTTTTCTGAAGATATAAATACATTAAAAACAATTTGCGAACATATCAAAAACTGTAAATATAAATTGTAGCAATATAGTTAACCCTGTATTTAAGTAATTTTGTTAAAACAAAAGAGGCATGTTTGTTAAAACAAAACAAACATGTTTGTTTTGTTGTTATTTTTTAACCCTGTATATTGTGACCCTGTACATTCTATCTGGTCTAATGAAGGAGGCGTTGTGTTTACAAAGTATCTGGGATAGACAGACATGGATTATTTAAGGTTTTCACATTTTTTTCAAAATGGATGAAAACAACATACAGGGTTAATACAAACAACTGGAGCTTTATTTTTTTGCTTTTCACATTTCTTTTTTTTTTGCAAGGACTCATTAAAGAGTGTGTCAATTTAAAAAGGTACCACCCTCTATAATTTGGTCCCTATAGAAAATCTAAAAATATACAACAACACGTCAAATTTATTTGTGAGGGGGATATTTTGTAGACCAGTTTTCGACTAAATTACATCAACCCTCTAACGGGGCGGACACAACCCCCAGAGTTGAGAAAGATATATAATTTATGTGGGATTTTTGAAAAGGTAGTTGAACGACTTTTAACATAAGGCATCTCAACCCCCCTTTTCATTAAAGATTTTGGGGGTTGTGTTAGCCCCCGCTAGAGGGTTGATGTAATTTAGTTGTAAACTGGTATACAAAATGTCCCACTTACAAATAAATTTGACGTGTTTTTGCATTTTTTTTTAGATTTTCTATGGAAGAATATTGCTTTTTTAGTAAAATTTTTATATGCTTTTTTAATGGGTTTATTAATTTGTACTATTTATATTTTTGCTTTATTTTGATGTCTAAATTAAACTACATTTAATGTAGAATCTATACAGTAGGAAAAATGAAATACCCATGAACGAACATATAAAACACGCTGTATTTTCCTGTCACCGTGTCAGACAAAAAATTGGCCAGCGCAAGTACATGTAATAATTATTATTACATGTACTTGCGCTGGGCAATTTTCTTTGTAACACGGTGACAGGAAAATACAGCGTGTTTTATATGTTCGTTCATGGGTATTCTTTCATTTTTCCGACTGTACATATATTTGAGTCCAGGGTTCTTTAGCCGTGCGTCATCATTTAAAGCATACGAAATTTACTCGGAAAGTCGGAAATTTACTCCACGCAACAACAAGTGACAGAAAGTAGCTACTGCCCCGATCACGGGTTATATTGTAAAATTTGACGTTATCAAATAAATAGAATGTCAAACATAAGTTAGGATTTAAAGTTTTGGTGCAGAATTACAGCTACATTTTAAGTCGCTTAATAAATTATTTTAAGGTACTAGTAAACTTTAGAAGGCCAAAAATAATCTTTTTTTTCAAGAATTTTTTTCTCAGAATCTTTATTAAAAATGAACATAAAACTTTTTACGTATCAATATCTAACTCTTAGAGAGTACAAAAAATATATCTTTTTTATTTATGCACGTACACTCATATTGTAGAGGGCGCAAAAGTCGAGACCTCGAAAAATGATGGCGGACAGTTAATCTCAGGATTGGGATACCTATCTAAAACAAAAAAATCGTACTACATTTTGAAAAGGAAGGTTTCTTACGTGACAATTTACCACAATTTGACCAAAAAATAAAAAATAAATATTTTTTAATCATGAAAAACTGAAAAAAACGGGCGATTTTTTCACAAATTTTTTTAAAATTCCCGTAAAATCTTTTTTTTGCGGAATTTTTCACTAACGGTGGTAAATTGTCACGTAAGAAACCTTCCTTTTTCAAATTAGACAAGTCGAAAATGGCGGGTTCGTTGGAAAAAATATTCCCATGAGATTTTTTTGCATAATCACATTTGTAAGACACCCCAGAATAAGGTTCAAAAAGTCGCCCACGCGAAAAGTGGTTTTTTTTTTGAAAAATGGCTTTGGCAGAGCCAATTAGCCAGACTTGTTTGTGATTGATTGCAGATTCATAGTCATAAATTTCTTATAAACATAAGTACATTCTACAATATTATTTTTATAGATACATTGGTACATTGTGTAGCTTTTTTTTATTTTGTTTTTTTTTTAATTATTTTACTGTTTTTTTAATATTATATTTTAATTTGTGCGAAACACTTCTTTTTTTTTATGTTTGTTTCTATTTTTTTTTCTTTTTTTTTGTTTATTATTTTTTTGTTATTATTTTATTATGTGTTTTTATTATATATATATTTTTTTTTTATTTTTTCAAACCACATTAACAAATTATGCCTATTATATTACGTTTACAACTTGTATTTACATAATTTAACATGTTTATAAATGAGATGAAGAATTTCCATATCATTTGTAAATATTAAAGTATTAAGGTTTATTGGGAAAAAACATTTTAAATCTTTTAATTCCTTATAAAGGTCGTTTATGTTATTTATGTTTAAATGACATTCTAATATGAAATGTGTTAGATCTCCGATTTTGCCACAAGTACAATTGGGAGTATCTGACAAGCCGATTCTATGCATGTAATATGGCGTAAGAGCATGATTGGCTCTCAGCCGATTAATGGTCTTTATAAAATGTCTGTTATATTCTGTGTAAAACCATCTTTTTGAGAATATCCTAGGGTTACAATGAGCAAAATTTGAGCCAGTATTACATTCTCTGTAATGCAATTGCCAATTATTTTTAAGTTTTTGTCTGCTAAAAGTATCAATATCTGAAGCTGGAATTAAATTTTTGTTTATTTTTTCTCCGATTACATAAGCTGATTTAGCAAAATTTTCAACTATTTCATTGCCTTTTATTCCCAAATGACCTTCCAAGCAATTGTTACATTTACTCCTAATTGTGTAATTTCAAACAGAGTTTTAAGTATATTCAATTCAATGTGGTTTATGTGTTTGACTGTTTGAATGTTACTTAATCTGTCCACCACGCTTTTACTGTCAGTAAATATAACATAATTGCTAGTTGGATTCAGTAGTACATACTGAACAGCAAACATTACTGCTATAATTTCTGCTGTGTATATTGAGCATTCAATAGGTAGGCTATATTGATGATGGTAATTTTTATTTTCGTGGAATACTGCACAGCCCGTTCCATTTGCGTCTTTTGACCCATCGGTAAATATGTACTGAAAATTTGACCATTTTTCTCTAATAAGTATATCAAACATATTTGGCGGTAAATGTGAGTTTAAATAACATGTTTTAACCTTGTTAGAAAATAATGTTTTTGTCATTGCACTGTAGTAAGGCGGAATTTGGCTTTTATAGATAACTTCACTGTACTTTACCGTACTTAGATAACTTTCTACCAACGGTATAGATTTTTTAGTTCTCCAGTACTTATGAGTGAGGTCTAAAACTGATAGCTCATGTAGATCTTGAAGGTATTTACATTTTTTGGACAGAATTCGAGTTGTAAATTTATCACTGAGAAATTGGCGGCGTAAATGCAATGGAGGTTCCACTGCTTCATTTTCCATTATTTGGACTGGAGTGGATTTTAAATAACCTAGGCATAATCTTAAGCATTTATTTTTTTGAATTTCAAGTTTATTTAGAAGTGTATTGGTCGCTGATCCAAATAAATGACAGCTATAGTCGAGAATGGGGCTGATCATGTTACGGTAAAACATCAAAGCAATATTTGGGTCTGCTCCCCAATTTGTTTTACAGAAAGCTCTTAAAATATTTATCGAGTTTTCTGATTTTTTAACAATATGATGAATGTGATCTTTCCAAGACAATTTCCTGTCTAGATAGGTACCAAGATACTTAACACAGCTTTTAATTGGAAAATTAAATTTTCCAACGTTAAGATTGCCTTGTGGAACTCTACGCTTTTTTGTAAAGTAACACACCTCAGTTTTTGTGTCAGAAATTGATAATCCTACTTCTTCGTAGCACTGATTTACGATTTCTAATGCGACTTTTAAATTATCCTCACATCTACTTAACAATTTTCCTTCTGTATATAAAACAACATCATCAGCATATTGAAGAATTTTTGTATTGTTGGGTATACTAACTTCAAGATCTATGTTGTACAGGATGTATAAAATCGGGCTTAAAATACTCCCCTGTGGCAATACAATATTAGTTAGTCGAGGATATGAAAATTCATCATTATTAATTTTTAAATAAGTTAATCTGTTGGAATATAAAGATTTTAAAAAGAGAGCAAATGAATTAGGGATTCCAATATACAACATTTTTTTGTAAAGAATGTCTAAATTAACATTATCAAAAGCAGCGGAAATGTCAAGGAACGCAGCTGCTGTAGACTTATTTCTTGTAAAGTTAAGTTGAATTGACGTAACTAGAGCTGTAGTTGCATCTTGACTAGACCTAGACTTGCGAAAACCATATTGGGATCTTGGAAGTATACCATCGTGTTCTAACCAATGTTCAAATCTATTTTTAATTATTCTTTCGTATGTTTTTAAAAGTCATGAAGACAAGGAGATAGGTCGGTAAGAATTTGGATCACGGTCTGGTTTGCCAGGTTTTTTAATAGGAATTATCAGGTATTCTTTCCAACTATTTGGTACTGGTATCTTATTTGTCCAAATATTGTTGAAAATGTTTAGTAGTGAAATTTTATGTTCGATCGGTAAGTTGTACAACAGCGAATATGACACATTGTCTATACCTGGAGAAGTATTATTTCTTTGTTCAAGGGCTCGATGCAATTCCCATAGATGAAAATTTTCGTCAAAATTGTGGTTTTGTCTGGATACTGTTTGAATATCTTCTTGTACGGTGTCGTCATTTGGAACCCATGCCGGAGCAATTTTTCTGTTTTCATGTATCTTCTGGATCAATAGGTACTCTGTTGGCTTGTTTGGGGTTTTTAAAACAATTAACTTTTCGCCAGACATCTTTTAATGGTGTTCCTGAGTTTAGTCTTTCGCAAAAATCAATCCAATTCTTCTTTTTTTTCTGTTTGAAGATTTTCTTTGCAACAGCGTCAAGTCGTTTATACTCTATTAAATTTTGGAGCGTTGGATTCTGTTTATAATTAATGAACGCATGTTTTCTACTTTCAGCTGCTAGTTGACACTGATTATTCCACCATGGTTTCGGAATATAGCTTCTGTTTTTTTCGTTAATGGAGGAATATTTTGGAATAGCGATGTTGGCTGCCTGGTTTATATGTGTTAACAATTCTTCGTAGATTAATGGAACTTCCATTGCTTCCAAAGTACTGGCATAAGTCATCCAATTGGCTCTGCTAAGGTTCCATATTCTATGTTTTCTACTGGATGTGGCTTCTGTTGCGGAGAAACTTTGTGATGAAATAATGATTGGCACATGGTCAGATCCATGAGGTTCTAGTAGAGTATTCCAATGGAAATAAGAAGCAATATCTCGGGAGCAAATGGTTAAGTCTACAGCAGAAGGTTTTTTGGAAATAGCGAGAGTGGGAGACCCATCGTTTAAATATTCTAAATTACAATATTCTATAGCATCTAGAAGATCTTTACCTAATCTATCATCAACTTCGCAACCCCACGCCAAATTGTGTGCGTTAAAATCGCCTCCTATTATAAATGGTTTTGATATATTTTCTAAAAAATTTATCCATTGTTGAATTGAAACTTTATTATTGGGTTCATTATATAAAGAAATTATATGTAAAGGTTTTCTGAAAGGTGAAATTTTAATGGAAATACACTTATATGTAAACGAATACGTATTTGGAAAAATTATTTCTTCACATTTTATGTTAGATTTCAAAAGGATGGCACATCCGCCATATCCATCAGGGCGGTCAGCTCGAAAACAATTAAATTCTTTAAAATTATAATATTTTCCCGGTTTGAACCAGGTTTCAGATAATAGAGCTATACTGATGTCGTTCTGATGGAGTAAATATTCTAAATTATGTTTATTAGCAACTGCCGAACGACAGTTCCATTGTAATATGTTTATTTTAGTTAGGCCTGCGATTTGATGTTAGATTTTGGTTAAAATGGTTACTAATTAACTGAATTACATCAGATTTTGAAATATTAAAATTATTAGTTTGTTTAATTGAATTAACAATTGTAAGAAATGATTCTAAAATGACATTTATTACAGAAGAATCTAACTCTTCTGACTGTGAATCTGCAACGTTTAAGTTTTGTTGATAGAATTGACTTTTAACTATTCCCTCAGAATGTTTTGGAGGGGAAACTACAGATATTATTTCTTTTCCGGCTATATCAGTTGGGTCTGGACTATTTGGCTTTTGCCTTTTATTTGGCCTACTGGTGTTGGTGTGAGGATTAGATATAAATTTAGCAAAGTTATTTCCTTGGGTAGAAGTAGAAGGTTGTGAATTTTGTGAAAAATTTGTATCATTGTTTGTTATATTTGACCTAAGAATACTAGCATATGAATTCTTTGGTATATTTTTATTTGCATCGTAAAAATTAACGTTTGTTAAACCCATCGTCTCTTTTATTAACTTTTGTCGTGTGAATTCTGGACATGCGCTTAAATTCGTAGTCAAGTGATTCCCCTTACAGCTGAAACATACTTGTGTGAACTCAACTTTTGTACAATTTTTAGAATTATGAGATTCTTGGCATCTATTGCATCTTGGCTGACTCCTACACTGACTGCCTAGCTGGCCGTACCTAAGACAGTTGAAACATAACAGAACTTTCTGCTTATACACTTCAATTTCTTTAATAACCTTATTTATGACTACATATTTAGGTAACGTTTGCGATTTAAAGGTCACTATACAAGATTTAGTAGGGACATATTCGACAATTTTTTCCTCATTAACAATTTTCTCTAATTTATGCGTAATTCTTTTAACGTTTGCAATTTCAAATATACAATGACTATCATACTGTTTTATTTTACTTTTTATATACTCTTCAGAGAAATCTATGTCTATGTCTCTAATAACTCCCTGTCTGTGTAAAATAAATTTTGGAATAGATAGATCCAAATTATTTGATCTAAAAATTTCCAGAGATTTGTTTTTAATAAGATTATTTGCAGTTTTATACTCTTTGCATTTGACTCTAATCCTATTTCGGCCGATGGCATCTATACTGGAAATCATATTGTCTGCTTCAGGAAAGTTAGACAAAATAATTTCACCAATTTTCAAAGAATTTAATTTACCTTTAAAATCATTAGCACTGTTTTCGATGTAAATGTGATATGGTCCCAGGTCATTACTATTAAATAAAAATGCTTGCCTTACCTCTTTTAAGTTCGGTTTTGTTTCATTATTAACATTCATATTCGTTGTATTTGGATCATTTGGATACTGGTTGTTGTTGTTTTTGGTTGTCAAATTTATTGGAATGGGAGTACTTACAGAAAGTTCCATTTGTTCGGCATCATTTGGACTATCGAATATAATAGTTTTTCTGGGCGGTGGATCAGGAGGCCTACCTCCGCTATTGACACTCATATTGCAGTTGTAGGCGCTTCAGCAAAGGATATTGCAGTCGTAAAAAATTCAAATTAAATTAAGACAATGGGGGGTCTCAATGATCGTTGTACCGAAGGTACGTCCGATTTCTATGATTACTACTATAAAAATGTAGAAAAAAACGTCGAAAACTAATATTTTTTAAAGAGCAATTTAAAAGATCGGTTTTCACTTTGACGTTTCTCTGACAGTGTGCGAAAAGTGGTTCAAATTTTTTTTAACATTTTTTAATCAAATTGCAAAAATCAATATTTTTGGTTCGAACAATTTTTTTTAGATTTTTCGGACCTTTCCGGACAAAAAAGATCTCTTGTAATTTTTCTCTAAAGTTGATGGGGTCGGAGTTATAAGCAATTTAAAATTTGAAAAACGCGAAAATGGCCATTTTTAAGACTTAATAACTCGGTTAAAAATTATTATTATGAAAGTCAGAAAGTGACTAAATCAAGCTTAAAGCCCCCCTACATGATCCTGAAGAAATTTGAGTCATTAATTTATTACTAAGCAGTTATTTTTCATTATAAATAATGAGCGGTAAGATCGTATTGACGCGGCTGTAAATGTGAGTGCGAGTGAGATGCGCCATTGGACTGCCTGAATGGCATCTCTCTCGCACTCATCGTGGACGGCCGCCTAATACATGCATGGCGTTCATTATTTTTACTTAAAAATAACAGCTTAGTAATCAAATAATGAAAAAATCTTCTTCAGGATCTTGTAGGAGGGGCTTTAAACTTTGATTTAGTCACTTTCTGACTTTCATAGTAATAACTTTTAACCGAGTTATTAAGCATTGAATATCGCCATGTTTCGTTTTTTTTTTTATTTTAAAATGCTTTTACCTCGAAAACGATCAACTTTATAGAAAAATTATAGGAGACCTTTTTTATTCAGAATGGTCCAAAAAACCTAAAAAAAATTGTCCGGGCTAAAACTATTAATTTTTGCAATTTGATTAAAAAAATTTTAAAAAAAAATTTGGACCACTTTCGCGTGGGCGACTTCTTAAATCTTATTCAGGAATGTCTCACGAATGTGATTATGCAAAAAAATCGCATGGGAATATTTTCTCCAAAGAACCCGCCGTTTTCGCCTTGACTAAATGCCGTACGTTTCTTTTTTTATTTCCTCGAAAAAACTACTTTTCTTTGAGGCCTCTACTTTGGCGCCCTCTACAATATTAGTGTACGTGTATAAATAAAAAAAGATATATTTTTTGTATTCCCTAAGAGATAGATATTAGTATGTAAAAGTTTTATGTTCATTTTTAATAAAGGTTCTGAGAAAAAAATCTTGAAAAATGCGTATTTTTGGTCTTCTAAAGTATATTAGTACCTTAAAGTTTTGGTGCAGAATTACAGCCACATTTGAAGTCGCTTAATAAATTATTTTAATAGCAATAATGATTAATAAATAAATAAACAATTTATAAAAATGCAATAAAATATTTTCTTTTTGTCATTTTCGCTTTAACCGAAACTTAAACACAATAATTGTTCCTTAACTGTGTGAATGAGGTTAGATTTGTGTGTTCTAAAAATTAATGGTAAAATAAAATACACTTACCATAAAATTTAAAACTCCAATATAAAATTAGTTGTGAAAACAACTGTTCGTGTGATAGAAAACTTCAAAATGAAAAAATTCGACAAAAAATAACAAAAAATTCAACAGACTGACCGCTACAAAGGTAAACAAACCAAAAACGTCACAAATTCTACTTAAAATGTGAAAACATACCCAAGCGCCATTTTTATACCTATCTCTTTTCGATGTACTGAGTCTCGAGCGTTTATAAAAATACCATGTGTTTTTACTTAATAACAGGCGGTAGCTGGTTCGTCTTTAGTTTCATGCGTTGAAGAGAATGATGCTAGATACTAAAAAGTATGTGTTTTATCTCGCGAGGTATTAATGACGCACGGATAAAGAATCGTGGACTCAACTGTACTTACTCTGTTCTCATTGTAATATAACTTATTTTATTTTATGTAGATGTTCACACCCTTAATAAAAGGTTGCTTCGAGGAGCCAGCACTGAAAGCTCCTGGAAAGGACAATGGAAATGAAGATAGAGGTACTCGGGTTTCATCAGATTTTAGGCGGCCTTCTGATTATCGCAGGATATCAATGTACGTAAGTAAAGTACAACGAACTCACGATGATAACGAGTTCGAAATACCCGACGATCGACAAGATGGTAGTCTTTCTACACCCATCAAGGATGAACTGTTTAGAGAAGTTTCGACTATTGTGCAATCTTTCGAATGGTAATGAATAGAATAGAATATTCTTTATTAATCCAATGAGATCACAGTGCGATATAGGAGAAGTCATATAATTACATAAAACATAATCAAAAAAATATAAATTAACAATAAAAAATGCAATATACATAGATCGTCTCTGAACCTCGTCGGTCCTCATTCCTTGTAGTCTTTTATTAAGTCAAAGTAATCATTTATAGCCCGATCAGGGAACGAAAAATTTTACGGAAACCTCCAAAAAAATAAAGGAAGGATGAAAATTTGGGAATAGGTAGTTGAAATTGTCTATTATTATATAAGAAAAAGTTTACAATTCTATATCCCCTCCATTTTACAAAAATTGGAAAATACGGGGTGAAAAATTTTTTCTCGGGGGTGAAAAAATATACGTTCAAAATAAGTCCGGAATTGGATAAAATGACTAATTCTAAGTAACTTTTGTTCTATAGAGTTTTTTTACTAAGTCAATACTTTTCGAGTTATTTGCGAGTGAATGTGTTCATTTTTAACCAAAAAAAAAAAAAATGTTTTTGAACGGTTTTTCGGAGAAAACTCAAAAAGTAAGTATTTTAGCGAAAAAAATATTCTTAGTAAAAATATAGCTTATAAAAAATTGAAAAAGTGGTGTATGCGTGAGGTCTATAGACAAAGTAGAAGCAGAGTTGCAGCTAATGAAATGTAGGTTCTTCTTCGTCAAATTCCAAATCAAATATTTCAATTTGAAATAACCAAAAAACGGAGCACTTTTCGGAGAAAATTCATTACAACTTTTTTAAAGTGTTTAAAAAAGGTTTATTTTTGTTTTTTAAAAAAACTTCTAACATTAAAAGTAAGTGAGTTACGCTCAAAATATTGTTGGTCCCTTTTATTTTTTTGGCAAAAAATGTCGAAAATTACCCCTTAATTAGTTTCTCAAATAAAATTAATCGTTACCGCTTTACAAGTTACTTTACTTATGTATTGTTTATATTATCTATAAGTTTCATTGTTTCAAAGTGCTCAGTTTTGAAAAAAATTGGGTTTAAAATAAAACAATTTTTTTAATTTTGAAAAAAATCGTAATTGTTTATGAAATTACCTTAAAAACAATTAAGAATACCAAAAATCTCAAAGAATAATAAAATGTACGTCTTGCTTCTCTGAATATTTTTGATTTTTTGTTAGACAAAAATTGTTATGCTATGGCTGTTCAAAATTTGCCTAAACTCGTGATTAGTTACTCGTTCAAGCCATTTTAACTACAGGTTTTTCAAAACGAAGCTGTTTGAACTGATGAAACTTACAGTTCATATAAATAATACACAGACAAAGTAACTTGTGAAGTGGTAATGGTTAAATTTATATGTGATGCTAATTAGGGGGTGAACTTCGCGATTTTTTTACCAAAAAAATAAAAGGGACCAACAATATTTCGAGCGTCATTCACTTACTTTTAATATTACAAGTATTTTTAAAAAAACAAAAATAAACCTTTTTTAAACACCTTAAAAAAGTTAAAATGAATTTTTCCCTAAAAGTGCTCCGTTTTTGGGTTATTTCACATTGAAATATTCGATTTGGAATTTGACGAAGAAGAACCTACTTTTCATTAGCTGCAACTCTGCTTCTACTAGGTCTACAGACCTCATGTATACAGCATTTTTTTCAATTTTTTATGGGCTAGATTTTTGCAAAGAATATTTTTTTAGCTAAAATACTTACTTTTTGAGTTATCTCCGAAAAACCGTCAAAAACATGTTTTATTTTGTTAAACATGAACATATTCACTCGCAAATAACTCAAAAAGTATGGACTAAGTGAAAAAACTCCATAGAAGAAAAGTTGTTTAGAATTAGTCATTTTATCCAATTCCGGCCTTATTTTAAATGTATTTTTTTCATCTTCGAGAGGGGGGAATTCCCCTCCATTTTTGTAAAATGGAGGGGATGTAGAATTGTAAACTTTTTCTTATATAATAATAGACAATTTCAACTACCTATTCCCAAATTTTTATCCTTCCTTAATTTTTTTTGGTCAGATTGTTCTTTGATCGGACTATTAGCTTGTAAACGCATAATTGGATCAATCATGATTTTAATTTATTTTTGAATTTTTGAATATTATTTTCATTTCTTCTATCAAGTGGCAAACAATTATTATAAAATTTAGATCTTACAAAATCAGGGCTACTTTCAGAAAGAGTTGTGGAAAGTTTACACACGCTTATCAACCTCCTGTGCCTTGTCGGGTAACTAATGATAGTGATAGTTGAGGGTAAAGTTTTGGAATTTAGTTTTAACATGAATAATACACTTGTAAATATATACAGCATGGAAAGTCAACAGTCTGTGTTCAATAAAATATTTTTCTACGGCTGTGCTAAAAGAGCCACTTTCACGAACGCATTTCGTTTCCGAAAGATTCACTTTCCTGCACGGCGTGCGTGAAAGTAAATTTCGTTCGGGTCAACGGCAGTCTCGTGCGTGAAAGTATCACTTTCCGGACTAATTAGGAAAATAACTATTACGACATAATTGTCTATTATCAATATTAAATATTAATCTGAAAATTCTTTTTTGAGTTATGAAAACTCTCGAAGAGTTCCTAGAGTTTCCCCACAAGACAACATTATAAGCCATATATGAGTAAACCAATGCCTAATATACACTTATCAATTGATTGGTATTAAATAGAGTTTTCAACTGAATGATCGCATTTTGCAGACTTTAGTAACATTTTCATCCCATGTCATATTGCTTTCTAGAATGCTACCAAGAAATAATGCTGTATCACTAAAAGGTATTTCCTCAGAAGTAACTGTGGTCTTATAATCATGGGATGACTTACTGCGTGAGTAGAACTATATACAAATGGTTTTATTTGCATTTACCATTAAAGAGTTAATTTTACACCAGGTTGTAAATTCATTGATGGTAGCGGGTAGAAACTCCTTTAGAGTCCTTTGTATTCTATTGGATAGTCATATCAGGGAAAGTGAATCAATCCCTGCCCTCCGCAGATTCCAGGAGCTTCTTGACCCGGGAAGCTAGCACCTACTAAGGGTCCCTTGTCCAGGGTTACGGATGAAGTCCAGAATGGCATCCAAGGCGACGAAGACTACTTTTCGGTACGGCGAAGGTGGCGGAGCTGGCAACCCTTGATTTTAGGGATAGTATAAGATCAGGGTAGGTGGGACTCTCTAGCTGTAGTGGAAGCAACTCGCATAGGAGAAGGATACTCCGATGTAAAATCCCTGGCCGTAAAGGTTGGGGGTTAAGGCATCGAGCTAACTCCTGGGTACTTATAAAACACGTACGATGTTAAAAAGCCTAACCAAAGCCTCAGAACAAAAGATTGGAAACATAGTAGACGAAAACTGCAAAGAAAACGGTTAATGAATTTTTGTACATGGAATGTGCAAGGTATTTCCCGAAAAACACCAGAAATCATGTCAGAACTCAAAAACGCAAAGATAGATATCGCGTTGCTTACGGAAACTAAAAATAAGGGTAGCGGTTCCGAAAAGTGGGGCCACTATGACCTGTTCTATAGTGGAGTAACTAAAGACCAAAGAGCACAACAAGGAGTTGCTATTGTTATTCGCAAAACTTTAAGAAGATATATTACCTCTTGGGAAGCAATTAATCAGCGGTTTATAAAAATGAACATCACGATAAAAGGAAGCAGAATAGCCATACTAGGAGTATATGGAATTAATGAGGACGCATTGATCAACAATAAAGATGAATTCTTCGAACAACTGAACGATGAAATTATAAAAGTAGGAACATCTACGGAGATCATATTTCTGGGAGACTTCAATAGCAGAGTTGGACGGGAATTGAACAACAACGTGGTAGGATCACACGGTGAAAACACCAGAAAAGATAATGGAACCAGATTAATAACAACATGCACATAAAATCACTTAAAAATATTAAATGGATTTTATCCACACCCTGATATACATAAGTACACCTGGATACAACAGACCAGAAATCTGAAATCTATAATAGATTACAGCGTTTTAAGACAGAGAACTGCAATTAAAATACAAGATGTGCGAGCAACCAGAGGGTCATCATGTGGCACCGATCATCATCTGCTAAAAGTTAAAGCGATACTCCCAAACAGATATGAAAAAGAAAAAGAGCACATCGAGTCAAATCAGTTAATAAAACAAGTACGGTACAATCTATACACTCTAAACCATAAGAGTGTAAAGCTACTATATAAAAAACGTTTAGACGAAAAATTAGAAAGGAGTAGTTTTGAAAATACCGAGGAACACTACGAACACATCAAAAAGTCCATTCATGCGGCAGCAGAAGAGTCACTGGGGAAATGTGACGAAAGCCATAAAGGAATAAAACCGTATTGGTGGGTGAAGAAGTAGAAAAGGAAATTACAGATAAACGTCGGAAATACCAAACTACCAACAAAAAGAGAAAACGATAAAATAATTTACAAAGAAGCCCAAGCCAAAGTAAGAAAGAAGATAACTCAAAAAAAGAACGAATCATGAGAAAAGAACTGCCAAAAAATCAGCACTTACATAGGAGGTAGAAGCACAGAGAGTTGGAGATTAATTAAAAATATGAGAACTAATAAGAAAAAAGACATTATATCACCAATAATAACGGAAAAATGGGAAGAATATTTCAAAAAATTGTGAATTTCAAAAAAGACTGCTTAAATCGTGCCGAATTACCAAAAGAATGGAAAATATCTATCATGTTAACCATCCACAAAAAAGGCAGCAAGAAACAATGTGAAAATTACCGAGGAACTGTGGTAAACAGCACAATAAGTAGGATGTATGGGAAACTTATTAAGAACAAAATAGAAAATGACTATATAGATTTCGAAGCTGAGGAGCATGCTGGCTTTAGAGCTGGGCGGTCCACAGTTGACCACCTGTACTCTATTACGACGCAAGTTATTGAGAAAAAAAACAGCCGTCAATAAAGAAGTTCACCTGGTATACGTAGACTTACAAAAAGCATATGACAGTGCCCCCCAGCAAACTATGGTAAACCCTACATCAAACAACATTAAACATAGTCTTATCAAAGCAGTCCAACGTCTGTATAGGTATAGCGGAACGACTGCAAAAATTAAAACTGGATCAAGGATGTCTGAGGGATTTAAGGTCACGAAAGGATTGAAGCAGGGTTGTTGTATTTCGCCTACCCTTTTTAAAATTTATCTGGAACAAGCACTCAAGCTGTGGAAAAGAAAATGTAAGGGCATGGGAATCCCTCTCAATGACGACACAACACTATACACTTTATGTTTCGCTGATGACCAAATTCTGATTGCTCAGGATCCTGACGACTTGAGTTACATGACGCGGAAGCTAATAGAAGAATATAACAAATGGGATCTCGAAGTCAACATTAAGAAAACTGAAGCCATGTGTATTGGAGGAACAAAGCAGTCCATTACATTAGACGATGGGGTAGAAATTAAACACTGCGATGAATACAAGTACTTGGGCATGAAGATAACTCAAGATGGAACACTCGATGCTGCCATATAAGACAGAAACATACAGGGTAGAAAAGCCATATCCATGATGTACGGCATTCTGTGGGACCAGACAATATCTAAAGCGAACAAACAGCTCATATACAATAGCACCATTGATAAAAATAAGAGTTTAAAGGTACTGCGCCGACAAATGACTGAAGGATCGAAAAATATTTGTAAACTTGTAAATAAAAAAGGAGAAATAACAACAAATAAGGAAGATATTTTAAAAATTGCTCAAGATTTTTACTCAGAATTGTATAAGCGAGAAGAACTTCCAGATCCTGATCAAAGTCAAATACCAAAAGTTCAAAATGTAGGCTCAGAAGACATCCCAGACATCACAACAGAGGAAATAAAATCAGCTCTCTCGGAGATGAAAAACAATAAATCACCTGGAGAAGATGGGATAGTCATTGAACACATCAAAGAAGGAGGAGAAACGTTAATAAATGTGTTGAAAAAGATGTTCAATGTTTGTTTGACAAGAGGCGTAACCCCCTCTCAGTGGCATAATGCAATAATAACCATAATGCATAAAAAAGGTGACATTTCAGATCTGAAGAACTACAGACCTATTAGTTTGCTCTCCCATACATACAAACTATTCATGAAGATAATAACAAAACGGCTTGTGAACAAACTGGATAGTTACCAACCTTGTGAACAGGCTGGGTTCCGCTCCAGATACGGAACAAACGATCATCTACAAGTTATAAAAACGCTAATAGAAAAGTGCACAGAGTATAACAAGCCTATCTTTCTTATATTCGTGGATTATGAAAAGGCGTTCGATACTATAGATCATCATAAAATGCTTCGAGCATTGGCGGACTGCCGCATTGACTACCGATATATCGCCTTGATTAAAAGTATCTACGAAACTGGTACAGCTTGTGTTCGACTTCATGAAGATACCAAGAAATTTAGAATAGAACGTGGAATTAGACAGGGTGATACTATCTCCCCGAAATTGTTTACAGCTGTTCTTGAATATATGTTCAAGCAAATGGAAGGAGAGGATAATATGGGAATCAATATAAACGGGGAGGATCTGAACCACCTAAGATTTGCCGATGACATCGTTTTAATATCTGATAGAGTTGATAAAGCTACACAAATGCTGCACACGCTCTATAAAGTGTCAAAAACAATTGGTCTTAAAATTAACACCTCAAAGACAAAATTTATGACCAACCTTGTAGTCAGCGATAAAATTCAGATTGGGAGTCATAGCATCGACCAAGTAATAGCTTACAAATATCTAGGACATGAGATTCGCTTAGGCCGAGATAACCAGACAACTGAAATACAAAGAAGGATAGGTCTTACATGGGCTGCCTTCGGTAGATTAAATAACATTTTCAAGTCTAATATTCCAGTTTGTTTAAAAAGAAAGGTCTTTGACCAGTGTGTTTTGCCGGTTCTTACATATGGTGCAGAAACACTAACTCTGACAAAAAGAACAATAAATAAAATAAGAGTTACACAACGCGCTATGGAAAGATCAATGTTAGGTATTACCATCAGAGATAAAGTACCAAACCTAGAAATAAGAAGAAGAACAGGAGTCACGGAGGCAGTTGAAAGAATAGCCATGGCTAAATGGGCTTGGGCAGGACATGTTGCCAGACTGACGGATGACAGATGGACCAAAAAGATTCTGGAATGGCGACCAAGGCAGGAGGCATATCGAAGCAGAGGACGACCACCGACTAGATGGACGGATGATATCAAGCGCATCACCACAAATTGGATGCAAGAAGCTCAAGATAGAAATAGGTGGAAATTTTTACGGGAGGCCTACGTTCAGCAGTGGACAAATATAGGCTAGTTGATGATGACCCATTTCTCGCAGTACTTCCGTGTTCGTTTTCCTCTGTGTCCATGCTATTCTAAGCATTCTTCTGTAACACCACATTTCAAATGACTGTAGCTTATTTATGTGTTCTTGCTTTAATGTCCAGCTTTCAAGTCCATATTGTAGTATCGAGAACACGTAGCATCTCAAAGCTCTTGCTCTCAGTTCTAAGCTAAGGTCTTTGTTGCAGAGAACTGTTTTCATTTTTACAAACGCATTTCTTGCTATTTCTATCCTGGTCCTTATTTCTGTTGTTTGATCATTTTTCTCTGAAATCCAGGTTCCTAGGTATTTGTATTTATCAACCCTTTCTATCGGTACATTTCCCAAATGTATGCTTGTTTGTATGTTTGTTTTCTTAGTTATTATCATGTATTTGGTCTTTTTTATATTCATTTTTAGTCCATATTCTTTACAGAAATTGTTTGTTTTGTTCAGTAGTAGTTGGAGTTGTTCAGCAGAGCTTGCTATAATCACGGTGTCATCTGCATATCTTATGTTGTTAATAGATCTTCCGTTAATTATTATTCCTTCACTTTGAGATAGCAATGCTTCTTCAAAAATGGCTTCACTATATGCATTAAAGAGTAATGGAGACATAATACATCCCTGCCAAACTCCTCTCCTGATTTCAATTTCTGGACTGGGTTCGTTATCTATTACAATTTGTGCTCTTTGATTCCAGTAAAGGTTTGTTATTATTCGTAAGTCCCTTTTGTATATGTTTTTTGTCTTTAGAATTTGGACTAATTTTTCATGTCTTACTTTGTCAAAAGCCTTCTCAAAATCAACGTAACAAACATGCACATCCACATTCATGTCCATGCATCTTTGAGCTAACACATTAAAAGCAAATAACGCCTCTCTGGTTCCTAGTCCGTTTCTGAACCCAAACTGACTATCATCTATTCCTTCTTCTAGTTTTTTGTTTATACGACCATGTATTATTTTCAAGAATAATTTGAGAATGTGACTTATTAATGATATTGTTCTGTATTCACTGCAATCTTTAGCGTTTGTATTTTTAGGGATAGCACAAAAGGTTGAGAGTAACCATTGTTTTGGTATGTTTCCTGTTTTGTACACTGTGCTAAACAAGTCTACGATAATGTCTAAGGTTTCATCATTTATATATTTTAAGCTTTCTACTGGGATTTGGTCTGGACCTACTGCTTTACCATTTTTGCTGTTTTTTAATGCCGATTTAATTTCTTCTTTTAATATCTTCAAAACCGTATCATCTTCTACTTCGACTTCCATCTGCTCTGTTCTATTGTCTTTGAACAATTCATTTATGTATTCTGTCCATCTCTTTAATTTTTCGTTAGTACTCAACACAGGTTTCCCATCTGTATCTTTTAGTATTCCCGGTTTTCTTTTTCTGTTGATCTGCGTTAATTCCTTAATTTTTTTATGTGTGTTAAAATTATCATGTCTTTTCTGGTGTTCTTCTATTTCTGCGCATTGTTCTTTTAACCACTGTTCTTTAGCCTGTTTAATTTTGGATTTTATTTGTTTATCCACATTTTTGTACATCTGATTATCTTTGTTTTTATGCTGACGTCTTTCTTCCATTAAATCTAAGATTTCCTCCGTCATCCATTGTTTCTTTTTGTATCTGGTTGGTGTAAGAATTTCTTTTTGACATTTATCTATTTCTGTCTTTATTAATAACCATTTTGTCTCTGTTTCAGTATTTTGCTGGATTTGTTCTTTAACATTCATTAAACGTCATTGTTATTAATTTCATCTGTCAGGCGTTGTTTTATGAGTGGGTTTCTTAGTTTACTTGTATCGACTTTTACATCTGTTGTTCTGCGTTTTATTATTTTCATTTTGAGCCTAATTTTGGTCACTACTGGGTTGTGATCTGATCCTATGTCGGCACCTGGATAGGTTTTTGAAGATATAATTGCGTTCTTCTATCTTTGTCTAATCAATACATAATCTATTTGGTTTCTTACAATTCTCCCTTCTTGATCTGCTGGTGACTTCCAGGTATATAGTCTTCTCTTTGGCATTTTAAACAATGTATTAGTTATGACAAAATTATTGTTTTGGCAAAATTCGATAAGCCTGTCACCTCTTTCGTTTCTGTTGCCCAGACCATATCCTCTTGTACATTCTTCTACTTTTTCGTCTCCAACCTTTGCGTTAAAATCTCCCATTATAATTGTAACATCCTGCGTTTTAATGGATTTTAAAATATTGTCTAGGTCTTCGTAGAAAGTTTCAATATCGCTCTCTGGTTTGTCCGCAGTCGGAGCATAAACTTGTATTATGTTTAATTTGGGTTTATTCTGATTTAATTGTAAGAGGATAATTCTGTTGGAGTATGGAATGAAATTTACTACAGCTTTATCCATGTGTTTGTTTAGTATTATCCCGACACCATATCTGTGTGAACCGTCTTGACTTCCTGAATAGTATATTGTTTTATTGTTGATTTTCATCTTTCCTGAGTCGGGCCATTGGACATCGCTGATTCCTAAAATGTCTACATTCAGCATTTCCATTTCATTAACGGCATTATGTACTTTTCCAGCTTGATGTAGACTTCTAACATTCCACGTCGCTACTTTGCAAGGTTTTCGCATGTAAAGGAACTAGTTAGCTAAAGATTATTATCACGGTGAACAATAAGACGTGACCGCAATTAAAGATTCCCTTGTCGATTAATTCATCACTCTGTTGTTCTGAAGCTATTTCCTTGTGGCATTTTTAAATGAATTATTTTAAATGGGAAATAAGCCACAATTTTACCAAAAAAATGAATTTATTAACGTTTCGACGCCCAAGTCAGGTGTCGTTGTCAAAATACAAAATAATACTAAATAAAAAAAAATGTTGTTGCTTAGTAAACAAATTCTTCTAATAATTTAATAAAAATAATAGTTTAAAATGTATAATAAATGCCTGAATTGCCGATATAAATGAGTCAGATTAAATAAATTATTAGAAGGATTTTTTACTAAGCAAAAACATTTTTGTTTATTTAGTATTATTTTGTATTTTGACAACGACACCCGACTTGGGCGTCGAAAAGTTAATAAATTCATTTTTTTGGTAAAATTGTGGCTTATTTCCCATTTAAAATAGTTCATTATTCATCACTTTGTTCTGCTTTATATTTACATTTTAAAAAGCGTAGAGGATAAGAATTTTTACTTTCCGACTTTTTTGACTTATGGTTCATAGATGATGCTAGTAGCACCTTGTGGTAAATATTTTAATAATTACACCGAAAGATGAGAGAGATTTGTCTTGAGTTCAGTGCTTCTACTGAGGTGCTCTGATGAGATTTATGGAATCGAAATGCGTATTAAACAGATAGTAGAAGCCCTATTTTGAAACCAAATCTCAATTAGTTTTTATAGTCTAAGATCCGAATCAAGGTCGACGTTCACCCATCTGCTTTCCGGATAAATTTTTTTTTGTTAAATTTCATACGTAGGCAAATATGACTTGCCATGGGTTAGCTATCAAAATCTTATCATAGTTATCCTTAAGGGGTGCGTCGGATTTGAAATCAACATTACAAGCACATTTTTGTGATTTTTTTGGAAGTATGGTGTAATTACTTTATTTTTAAATTAAATAAATATGTTATAGTAGTCAATAATTAAAAAAAGTATAATTTCTCATGGAATATTCAGAAAAGAATTTAAGCAAATACATTGAAAAATATTTTAAGCAAAATTTAAGCAAAAACAACGGATTTTACGGTGGACATCAGAATTCATCATATCATTGGATCATATTTAAGAAAAAAATTTTATTAGTTTATGAGTTTATTGAGATAACGCTGTCGTGTGTTTTTTAGTTTTAACGAATTTTGACAGTTTGGTATCACTTAGAAGTCAAAACAACGATTTTTTTGCAAAAAAGGGTAAAAATAAACATATTTATTATTGTTAAACAAGAAATAAGCAGAAAACAAAAAATATCTCGACAACGTTACCTCACGAAATGTCTAATACCCCAGGCTGTGGGTGAAAAAACGTGATATAATTCAGGAATTTTTGAAACCTATCAGGTGCTGTAAAGGACGATGCCAGGAATAACTTCTACTAAAATATGACCAAAAATATTGTGAGCTTTTTTTTTAATTGCGATTTTCATTTGTTAAATTTGCAATTTTTAAAGATTTTTAATTTTGCAGCTTAGGATATTGATTTTAGAGAAAAACTTTTTAATAGAAAGTTGTAGTAAATTAAAAAACCTACAATTGGAGCTATGCCAAGTTTAATTTCGTTTATTAGTTATTGCAAAACAGCATGCGAAAAGTCCAAAAAGACCGTTTTTTACAATTGCGTTATTTATTGTACAAATAATTTTTTTTTATTTTTTAAAGCTTTGAAATGAAGATCTTTTAATTAAAAATATAAAAAAAACAGCAAGGTCGGATTAACGAATTTGTTGCTTAGATATTATAAATTGTTTATCCCAAGAGGTCAAATGTCAAAAACTATAACTTTTTGAAGAAAAATCGTAGAGAGTCGTTGTAACATCCAATCTCCTTCTAAAAGTTATTTTCATATTCTGATGTAAATAAATGCGTAAAACATTTTCAAACCTCTAATTTTTGGGTTTGAAAATAAGGGGGCAAATTTCGTTATAAGCTTTTACAGCTGAAGCGGCCCAGTACATCCTATGAGTTTTTAACTTACAGATTATTGTTGCTAAAGATAAAACGAAGATTTATAAAAAAATAAAAAATTTCTACGACCAGCTGAAGCCGAGCTAAATGTAGGGTTTGAAAATAAGGGGGCAAATTTCGTTATAAACATTTAGAGCTGAAGCGGCCCTGTACATCCTATGAGTTTCTAACTTACAGATTATTGTTGCTAAAGATTAAAAGAAAATTCATAAAAAAAAATAAAAAAAATTTACAACCAACTGAAGCCGAGATAATTGTTTATTTTTTCTTAAATCGTAGTGCCTTTATTTATAACATTTAAGAAATTATTTTACAGTCATTGACTAAAGAAAGACTTATATTATCTTAAAATAAAAATTATTATAAACTATAATAACATTTAATTATTAAAAATTATTTTTAAAATCGGTGCTTTTGCGAGCGGCCGAATTTTGCAAATCGCCGGGCTCGCTTCAAATCCGCGCGCTCGGAAAATTTTTACGTAACTTGTATTAAATTTTGAGCGAAAACAATTTAATAATATTACCATTATAATATACAGTGTATTTACCACTGTGTATATTCTTGATAAACTTTTATATGTGACATCTCATTTCTGAAGAAATAATATTACAAAAATATAACTATATTTTTAATTTTTGCATTGTTATATAAATATAATAATAATGTTACTTCTTATTATACAATATAAAACTTTTTCTTCTTGTAGTGACTATCCGTTTTGGATGTTGGCGACCATCATGGCAATTTGGCAAACCCCATTTGGAAACAGAACCAGGAAGGCGAAGGATTACCTTGCTAGAAAATTTACGTACGTCGTTCAACACAACAACTACAAATCTTTTTAGAGCAGCAATACCGATTGAGTGTGCAAGTACAGATTGCCATGATGGTAGCCAACATCCAAAACGGATAGTCACTACAAGAAGAAAAAGTTTTATATTGTATAATAAGAAGTAACATTATTATTATTATATTTATATAACAATGAAAAAATTAAAAATATAGTTATGTATTTCATATATATGTATCATTTTTGTAATATTATTTCTTCAGAAATGAGATTTCACATATAAAATTTATCAAGGAAAACAAATACAGTGCTAAATACACTGTATATTATAATGGTAATATTATTAAATTGTTTTCGGTCAAAATTTAATACAAGTTAAGTAAAAATTTTCCGAGCGCGCGGATTTGAAGCGAGCCGGGCGATTTGCAAAATTCGGACGCTCGCAAACGCACCGATTTTAAAAATAATTTTTAATAATTCAATGTAACTATATTTTATAATTATTTTTAATTTAAGGTAATATAAGTCTTTCTTTAGTCAATGACTCTAAAATAATTTCTTAATTGTTGTAAATAAAGGCAGTACGTTTTAAGAAAAAATAAACAATTATCTCGGCTTCAGTTGGTTGTAGAAAATTTTTATTTTTTTATAAATCTTTGTTTCGTCTTCAGCAACAATAATCTGTAAGTTAGAAACTCATAGGATATACAGGGCCGCTTCAGCTCTAAATGTTTATAACGAAAATTGCCCCCTTATTTTCAAACCCAACATTTAGCTCGGCTTCACTTGGTCGTAGAAATTTTTTATTTTTTTATAAATCTTCGTTCGTTTAGTTTTTAGCAACAATAATCTGTAAGTTAAAAACTCATAGGATGTACAGGGCCGCTTCAGCTCTAAATATTTATAACGAAATTTGCCCCTTTTAACCCAAAAATTAGAAGTTTAAAAATGTTTTACGCATTTATTTACATTAGAATATGAAAACATAACTCTTTAGAAGGAGATTGGGTGTTTCACCAACTCTCTGCGATTTTTTTTCAAAAAGTTATAGTCTTCGACATTTGACCTCTTGGGATAAACAATTTATAATATCTAAGCAACAAATTCGTTAATCCGGCCTTAAAATTTTTTTTATGTTTGGAATTGAAAGGTCTTCATTTTAAAGCTTTAAAAAATTTAAAAACATTATTTGTACAATAAATAACGCAATTGTAAAAAACGGCCATTTTGGACATTTCGCAGGCTGTGTTGCAATAAACAATAAACGAAATTAAACTTACCATAGCTCAAATTGTAGGTTTTTTAATTTACTACAACTTTCTATTAAAAAGTTTTTCCCTAGAATCAAGCTGCAAAATTAAAAATCTTTAAAAATTGCAAATTTAACAAATGAAAATCGCAATAACAAAAAAAGCTCACAATATTTTTGGTCACATTTTAGTAGAAGTTATTCCTGGCATCGTACTTTACAACACCTAATAGGTTTCAAAAATTCCTGAATTATATCCTGAAATCGACCTATTTTTCACCCACAGCCTGGAGTATAAAGAAAATATATATACAAGGTGAAGGTCGACCAAGAGTTGGATCCTGTACTCTTATTTTTAGTTAATATTCATTATAATTATTTTTAAGGGTTGCGGAACATGTTGAGGATGAACTGGATTTACCAATGGTTGATTTAAGTGATATCATTCACACAGATTTCACCGATGAGGAATTGTCCACAATGCCCAATATTATTGCTTTATTAGAGGATGCAGTCGAAGGTTGGGAGCGACATATCTTGAAAGTTCTAGAAACATATTTAGTTAAGGTATATATTAGTGTTTACAATCTACTTATTCAAAAATACTTATTTAAATGTTTGATTGACTTGCAGAAATCATTTGACATAGTAAGACTCAAAGATGTAATCCATCTTCTGTATAATAGAATAGTCCCCCTAGATATTGTAAAAACTATTAAAAACATCTATATTGTTCGTCCGCTATAACTTTTCCCATGCGTTACGATTCATTTTCAAACAAATTAAGTCAAAACATTAAGTGAAACGAACGTCGATGTGTGTATACATTTTGTATACTGTATACAATATACTACACACATCAGCATACGTTTCACTTTATGTTTTGACTTAATTGCTTGAAAATGAATCGTGACGCATGGGAAAAGTTATAGCGGTCGAACAATAACAAAACAACAAAATGGAAGTCAGAATAGATGGACAACTGTCAGAACCTATAGATATAGACAGCGGAATAAGACAGGGAAACTCATTGAGTCCTAAAATCCTTAAATTAGTTATGTATGAAATCATCAAAAACGTCAACAAAGGAAGAAGATATAGAGTGGGAAACAAAGAAGTAAAAATACTCTGCTATGCACACGACGCAGTATTGACAGCCCAAGATGAAGATAGTCTACAAATAGTAGTCCACAGATTCAACATAAGAGCAAAATAATTCAATATGACAACTTCATCTCAAAAAACTAAAACAATAGTAATCAGTAAAGAACCAATCAGATGTAAAATGTATATTGATGATATCAGTATTGAACAAGCAATGGAAAAAAATACCTTGGAATTACATTGTCAAGTTACGGAGACCTGGACAAAGAAGTGAGAAATCAAGTACAGAAAGCAAATAGACTGGCAGGATGCCCTATGGCAAAACCGACATATTAACACTGAGATGAAGTAAAGAATTTGTAAAGCCAGTGTAAATGTACGATTCCGACATCGACTGCAGGCGGCAGACGGCAACTGCAGGCGGCAGTTAGAGTTGTCACCATAACGACGTCATTACTTTGCACTATTAATTTGTATAATTATTAGCAACTGCTGTCCGGCAGAACGTCAGTTGCTAATAAATATACAAATTAATAGTGCAATGTAATGACGTCGTCATGGTGACAACTCTAACTGCCGCCTGCAGTCGATGTCGGAATCGTACCTTAAGACCAATAATGACATATGCATCAGAAACAAGACCTGATACAGCCGCAACACAAAGACCACTGGAAACGGCAGAGATGAGAGTACTGAGAAGAATTACAGGAAATACGCTGAGAGATCGAAAAAGAATTGAACACATTAGACGACAATGTAACGTACAGTTTATAAACGAATGGACACTAAATATAAAAACAAATGAAATAAACAAAAAACAAATGGAATAACCACATAACCAGAATGGGGTAGACACGTGTGGTCAAAATAGCAAGAGATAAATCACCAAACGGTAGAGGAAGTATCGGCCGACCGCGCAAAATTGGAGTGACAACATCCCATAGAGGTATCAATCCACCAATGAACAAGCAGAATTGCTTAAAAGAGGAAGAAGAAGAAAAATACTTACAGAATTATCTACTCAAGTTCTAAATTCAGTGGTGATAATGTTTTCAAATCTACAGAAACAAAAAAAAAGTCATGCATTTGGGTTATGAAAAATGTTGTTCAGAAATCAGACGAATAGGTCTGGATCCCGCGTATGAAAAAAAAGTTGATTAATAGCGAGCTGAAAATTTGTTAATAGCTTAAGGGTGTCTAGCCGGACAAACTTAGATATATGGGAACACTGGAACAGGGGAAGTTTTAATTATGGATAAAAATTTGGAACGGTCAGACCACGAAAACGGCACATGTATTTTGTCCGACAGAACAGATTTTAAACTCTTCGAACACAGATTAAACTCTCATGCAAAAATTAGACTGCTATTTATCACCAAATAAGCGTTTTAATGAGTGGAACATGTAGAATATGTCAAATGACAGGAATTATGACAGGTGATAAATAGCAGTCTGATTTTTGAATGAGAGTTTCATCTCTGTTCGGAGAGTTTATGTCTATTCTGTCGGACAAAATAAATGTGCCGTTTTCGTGGTCTGACCGTTCCAAATTTTTAACCTGTCCCACAGTTAAAACTGCCCCTGTTCCAGTGTTCCCATATATCAAAGTTTATCTGACTAGACACCCTTAAGCTATTGACAAATTTTCAGCTTGCTATTAATCAACTTTTTTTTCATACGCGGGATCTAGACCTAGAATGTTTTATGGGTACAAATCAAACTACATTATCTATTATTAAAGGAATCATTAAATCATTATTAATCCATTCCTATTCAGTTATGTTATATAATGGAGCCAGAATTATCTATTTCTAACGAAAATTATTTTTTAACAGAGAAAATTTTATTAACACCTATTTTAGTAAAAAATGATACACATTGTGCTTCACTCGGAAACTTTTTGTGTCAAGCTGTGAATCTGTCGAGTAAAGGCTGATTTATCTTACAACGGGACGTGCACAGCATGGGGCGTATACCAACAGACAGCGCACGTCCCCGTTTTCGCTCCGGCCCGTTGTACGATAGCTAATGCAAGTACGCAGAATCAAAAGGTGCGAACCTTTTCTAAAAGTTAGGTCGCATTTTCGAGTAATTTTCATATCCAATTTATAGTCTAATATAATCTGGAAAAACCCAGAGTAAAAATATACTACAAGATTTTCATTGGTTCTAGAAACTTTTCTGGAACTTGACGAATGAAAAATTTTTGACAAATCTTGTGAATGGCCGAAAATCTTTTTGCAATGAATTTTGACTTGATTCAAGTTCTCTGATTAACCCAGGTATGACAATAGCAAAAGGCACCGTTAGGCAAATATTCCAATTTTCGGTTTCAGAGAACCTGTATGAAATGAGTCTGTGTATTCTAATACATAGTATGGCATAAGTAAAATAAAAAATCTACGGTTTCGTTTTGATTTAAATATTTCTCCCTCCATCCTCCGATAGTACTATTTCTAGGTCTACCTCTTGTCAAGGAGGCTCTGAGGAAGACAAATTTTCACCAACACGACCGTAGTTTCTCGATATAAATTAAAGCTAATTATATCGCAGTATAGACCAAAAGCCCTCTAACGGGGAATAAGTGAAATGAATTATTTCGACTCGATTCAAATTCTCTGATTAAACCAGGTATGCCAATATCAAAAGGCACCGTTGGGAAAATATTCCAATTTACGGTTTCAGAGAACCTGTATGAAACGAGTCTATGTACTCTAATACAGAGTATGGCATAAGTAAAATAAGAAACTCTACGGTTTCGTTTTCATTTAAATCTGTCTCCGTCCATCCTCCGATAGTACTTTTTGAAGAAAATCTTTTTGAATCTTTAGATAATCTAGAATCTAGAACATTAATGCAAAATAATTGTCTTATTGAAAAACATTAGCAAAGATAAAATTAATAGTGAAAATTTAAGTTTAATTTAATATATCAAAAATTACACTTTTATAAAAAAGAACTTTTTATAATAAAACGTTTTCATTAATAGGACCCAATATTTTGCTGTTTCAATTTCTATATCATAATTAGTATATTATTCAACGAGTATTTACTGATGGGCATTATGAAGCAAGTATGAGGAATACGAAACGAGCCGCCTAACGGCGAGTAGAGTACGTGCTTCAAAATGATAATTAAATGCAAGTTGTATACACGATTTTTTCTATGATCATTCACAACTCAAAATATATTCAAATTTATTAATCTCGTAACGCAAATAAATTAAGTAGTTTGTCAGTTTGTTTACATATTGATAACTGTCAAAGCGTATGTATTTGACTCGCCATTGGTCACTGCGCGTGTGCCACCTTAATCGCAAATGCCATATCGCGATTCTATTGGTTAAAAATCTGTATCGCAATGAAAATCTGTATCATAATGAAGTTCGTTATGATACAGGTAGTGAAATCATAATTGATATATTATAGTATGAGAATAGAAAAAAGGATTTTGTAATCGACTTTTTCTGCGACCGTTTAATAACATGCTCATTATTCGCTATTTTTTCATAGATAATAACACCCATTACTTTACCCGTGAGTAATAGTTCATTACTCACGGGCTGAAGTTACTCACGGGCTGAAGTTACTCACGGGCTGAAGTTACTCACGGCTAATTACTCACGGGCTAAAGTTAGATTCAAGTGGCGCATGCCACTTTTAATATTAATCGTATATAAACTGCAAATAAAATTACTTAAACTTGTTTATTTAATACAATAATTATTGTAATTTATATCAATAATTAACTTCAAAAAATTTTTGAAGAAATTTTAACTGTAACAATGTGAGTATATTATTTACGTTTATATCTTGTTTAATACAAATTTTGACGTTTATCATTAATTTATTTTAGCGACAGTGATAGTAGCGCATTCTGTTTGTGTTAATTGGAAATAACTAATATTGTGTTTATTTTTTAAATCATATTGTGTTATAGTATATTATTCAACGAGCATGTAATGATGGCTATTACTCACGATGATGAAGTTTGCGACACGAGCCGTTGGCGAGATTACCAAATACCGAAAGTGCACTTGTATATTTTTGTTATTTGTAGTTTTTTAAAAAGAATTTTGAAAATTTTGAAAGGAGAAAAATCGTCACTTTGAGCCTAGCAAATGTTCGACTTGCGCCCCTTGGACTTGGCGCCCGGGTGTTTTGCACCCCTTGCACCACCGGGTTGAGACGGCCCTGATATTATATAATATATGTAGTTAAATGTAAATATACATTATAACTTTAATGAAATACGTCCACCGATAATAGCCATTTCCTATTTATTAGATTCATTGACAGTAAGTAGGTACAAATTTATGCTTATACTTTTTTGGAAACGAATAGAACTTGGATTGACTATTTATTATTGTATTTTTACAATACATAAGAATTTGGTAATAGTAGACAACCAATTATTCATCCACGTATTAGGGGTAAACAGCATTTTGGAATTTTTGTAAATTATTATAATTTAATTCTCGAGTAGTTGATAATTGTATTTTTTACTAATGAAAATAAAAATGGTCGTAGAAAAAGTGTAGTATTCTGCTCACATGTAATGGCTATTACTCACTCTGATGAATTACGACACTCGCCTACGGCTCGTGTCGCAAACTTTATCATCGTGAGTAATAGCCATCATTACATGCTCGTTGAATAATATACTAATTTTAGAGGCATAATTATTTCTCTAGCTGAGTTAAACTCATATAAATTAAAGACAATATTTAAAATCGTATTGGGACCGTGCAAGTTCGGAAAAGCGACACGTGGTTTCATAGCTCGGCAACATTTCATAGTCCTGGTTGCTGGATAATTGTCAACGCCATAGCCCAAAAAAAATTATAAGAAGAAAAATAAGATGATGTTATGATATTAAAAGGTAAATAATTGTATGTGGCAAATAAAATTTTTGTATTAAAATGCAGTACTGCAAGCAAAATACAATTACTTAAATTTACTTTTATATAATAATTGCATATCATATCAATATTGTGGAGCAACATATAATTTTTCTTCTTCCATGACAGTAGGTATGAAATAGAAATATACGTCAATTTGACAATTTTAATTGACAATATGAATTATTTAAGAAAGTTGGAAGATTTCTCCACTATTCGCGCACGATCGCTTCTCGTATCCCCTCCAAGTACTTGCACACCGCGAATACATAATATTTATATATAATAATTAACTTATAAAGCATGAAATTAAATTATATTAACTTTTAATCATTTATTAAAAAAATAAAAAAAAATACGTAACAGACAGTTTTCGAACTCAGGACCTCTCGTTCTCCAGTCTACCACTCTGCCACTGAGCTACCACGTATCGATTCGTTAACGTACTTCAAAATGGTATTTAAATGTCATTGCATTAGTCACATATTTAAAATAGTTTGAAATTAAAAAAATCGATTTATCCATAAAATAGCAATTAAATATTGCATTGCTAGCTAGTTCTGAGCTATTCTGAAAATTTCAAGTGTTTAGGAAACATAGAACTATGTTTAAAATGGATTACAAAATTTGTGGAGGTAGAGACAAAGACCAAGCCAAGTATATAAAAACGTTTTAAAAATGGATAGATCTCAAAATTGAATACTTTTTGTTAAGTTAGGCAAGGTTAGGTTGGTAGAAATTTAATACGTAGACTGCGTGCTGCAATCTAAAATTGTGCGACCAGTGCGACAGAGAAAAATTTTTGTATTTAAGGTAGGCATTATATTTCTAATCGGCGGGGTTTCCAATGACGTTGCGTTTATCGACCACGTGATAAATTGAAACCGATTTGATAAACCCCGCCGATTAAGTACAGAACTTATTTTTCTGTCGCACTTAATGTGTTCTTTATTATTTTGTTTTATTTTTAACACATATGTTAATTGAAAACAGTTAATTTATTAGTTGTATTCTTAACTTATTTACACACTTTATATATTTATTATAACAGTTTATTTTATTATATTTACTATTTACAACAATTTATAAGGCGCACCACTAAAACATATAATTTCTATATATACAATTATTACAATGTATATTTGACGTCTATAACACGCGACCTTAACATAACAACTGAGCAAAAATCCTGAACAATTCAACTTAAATATACTACGGCCCTATGTTCTACCATATTTTAGGCCCCGCCCCGGTCTGAATTAAATAGAAAAGTGACAGACAAGCAGACGTAAACAATTAAAATTATACGAATTTTTATAAAGAGGTAGTATTTTCGATACAGTCAGTCTGGCAAGACTTCTAGTATTTTCGATCCTATTCGAACGCCAAAGAATCAGTAGACCATTAACTACCTAAAAACAGGTACTTGTCGGTACGAGGTCCGATCGGGTCACGTGAAGGCACTTTCGTAACGGTATTATGTGGTGCTTCAAAATTGCTCATTCACAAAATAATAAATTTATTCCATTTGGCTTTGACACACTGTATACACCTGATAACCTCTCATCTGACATATAAATACTGACTTTGCTTTTATATTTTCTTCGTAATTTGTTTATAAACATATATTTTGTCTGAATATAAATATTTTGCAGACTCCTGTGGGAAAAGGACCCTTACCAGAATATGAATATTGGCATGATCGAGAAGCAGCGCTAAGTTCTATAGTGGAGCAGTTAAAAAAACCTCTTTTAGTGAGAATTTGTAATATTCTCGAAAGAGCGAAATCCCCAGCAATCGATAGTTTCCTCCAGTATCAAATAAACCTAAAGCGACATTATAGTACTGCTAAAGATAACTTTAAATTCCTGTCCACTATTTTCAGATTTCTTAAGGTAAAATTATTAAAGTTACTTTTTACAGTTAAGTTAGGTTTTTTTTTAACTAAGTTTTATATTTAACGTTATAGAAAACAAGCATAATATGATCTTTATAATAATATATATTCTTTTTTTTTAATTTCAATTAACCGCTTCAACCACTAAGGTTATTAGTGAGATTTTTTTGTAAACAGTCTAGACAGTTCGCTTATTGTACCTACATCTCATTGATATTGTACACTCATGATACCCATTCCAGAATTCGAAGACCCTATACCTTATCTCCGAAAAGTGTTTGCCACCGACCATCCAGTGTCTGGCAATGTTAACTTAAGCCTTTATGAAACAGTCCCATTGTATGCAGATATCCCTTAACTGACACATGTTCAGTAAGGGAACATGCTATAATACTGAACTGAATATTCTCACTTAAAATAACCACAGAAGAATGATAACCATACTTAAGATTACAAGATGACGAGATTATTAAAAAAAAAATGAAAAGTCAACTTAAAATATCAACTTAAATTCCTCTATTGACAGAAAAAAAATTAATAGAGTGGACAGTTTGATGTAATATAAGTTTCGAATTATTTCTAATGCTGTGTGTCCGTTTCTTTGCAACTGTTGAAGTCGTGGAGTAAAAAGAATGTTTTTATTGACAGCTACTGAATTATTACACTACAGGCGGTGGCGTAGCATGAGTGTTGGCTGCCCGGGGCGGAAGACAATTTTGCCGCCCTTTTAATTAGTTATTCTAATTTAATGTATACCTACTATACATTAAATACATTAAATTATAGAGAACTTTTCGGCGAGAACAATTATCATTATTTTGCAATATACAGGTTAAATTTTAAATAAAAGAAAGTTTATCTAAGTTTTACAATCACGTTTATTAATACAAAAATTCTTTTACTTTAACCAATTAGATACATTGATATAACTTAGATACCTATTAGGTACTTAAGATTAGGTACACATTGACGATCGACAACATTAAATAAAATCAATTTTTAATTAGAACTAGAACAATACTATAATGTTATATTTTTATTAAAAAGGAATATGAGTATTTGTTAGAATTAAAAACAAAACTTCCGCCTTCAATTCAAAATTTATAGGTCTACTTTTTTTAAGACCAAAAGTCTTTTATTGCACCGTCAATGTCTATCGCTATTGCATCACATAAATCTTGCTCGATAGACAAAATAGCAAAAATAGTTAGTCTTAGAGTACTCATTGTCGATATTAAATAATTTTTAATCAATTTCAATTTTGAAAAACTTCTATCACAGCTGATATTGCTTATAACAACTGTGAAAAATCCAGCTTGGATTTAACAATACATTTAAATAATTCCTACATCCTAACATATGCCGCGGAGACAAGGACCGATACAAGAAAGACGAAACAACAAATCAACAATATCGAAATGAAAGTATTAAGATCAATAGCGGGCATATCATTAAGAGACAGACAAAGCAACAGAAGTATACGAGAACGATGCAAAATTCAAAATATTAACAGGTGGATAAAAACAAGAAAGAAAAACTGGAACGAACATGTAAACCGAATGGAACCAGATAGATTAGCGAACATCTGTAAAAACAACAAGCCGTATAGCAGAAGACCCGTTGGAAGGCCGCCGAAAAGGTGGAAAGACAATGTACAGTCAACAACAACTGAAACAGAATAAGAGGCAGACAAACAGGAGTAATCATAGTCGCGCGAAGAAGAAGAAGAAGAATTTAAATAATTCAAGTTAATTTGCATTAATTAATTTATTGTCGTTGCTTGTAGTAGCAACGGAAGTCAGCGATCGAAGTCTTTCCAGCTTGAAATCCTGCTCGTCAATTTCATCAGATGCGTAGTCTAGATTACATTCAGTGTTTTCTGGACCTAATAATATAGCCGGTGTTAGATAAGCAAACTTACATATCTGTTAAATACTGTAGCTGTTGAAAACGCTCACGAATTTCTATAATGACTTCATACGAATTTCTACAATAACTACAAGAAAACAGCTTTCGTCTCAACTCATTTTCACAAGACAAGTTAGCATCTCTAGTTTCGTCATCAAAAATATGCTTTCTTGTTATGCCCCTCCGTGGTTTTATGGAAATTCCAAGTTCTTTACACATATTTTTTGCATAACCTATAGCTCCATTTGCCCATTCCTCTCTTTTCTCTGTCAATATATATGCAAAGCATTTACTTTCTGAGCGCACAATCTTATGTCAAGTCCAATTGTTTGTAAATTGTTCCCTTGTTCCCATAAGTCAGTATAGACGTTGTTACCAGTCGCTAAAAAATATTATCATTCAAAGAAAAGTAATTACCCGAATACGTCACAAAATAAGTAATGAAAAATTCCGTGCTCCTTTCAATCGCTCCGAATTTGTAGCTGCGATAAAAATATAAAATGGTTCAAATATTTACAAAATCTTCTTCTTGTAATAAGACTATGTCCTGTTTCTTCTGTTACAGTCTCTGCTGCGATCCGGAGCTCCAGCTCTCGTACCATCGTTTTTTGGATCTTCCTATGGGTCGCTTGGTGTTGGGCTTCTGTGTCTTCGCCCATTGCGCCATAATACGTTCAGGCTCCAACCAATCTACGTGGTCTCTCCACATGCGTCGTCGTGCTCTTGTCCATCTCACTACGTCTTGAACGCCTAGCTCTCTCAATGTGTCTTCGTTTCGTATTCTATCTCTGAGTGTGATACCTCTTATGGATCTTAGAGTTTTCATCTCTGTTGTTCTCATTATTTGTTTGTTTGTTAGGTATATTTACAAAATATTTTTATTATTTATTGGTAAATTTTGCCGCCCCCTAAAATGTGCCTCCAGGGGCGTGCCGCCCCTGCCGCCCCCACTACGCTACGCCACTGACTACAGGTGTTGGTTAGGTAAAACGTTATAATAGACTGCGCTCAAAGTAGCCCGAATCCCCTAATTTATAATCTCACCAATTTTGTACACCTCAGCATAAATTTAATGGCTCTAGCATAGTAACAAAAAGTTTGTACTTTGAAAGCTGACAAATATAATTTAAACGAGAAACGAGGTATTGCAACACTATTTGGCAATTCATTTAATTTGCCGGAAGTTGAATAAACTGGTGACTAAACTATTAATCGCTGTTTCACATTTATACACGGTGAAACTATGAAAAATTAGGAAGTTAAGATTAATGTAAGATTACAAATTAAGGGATTAATTATTTGTGATTGAAGAAGAGGAAGACCAATGCTTAAAAATAAACTTTTTTCTTAGCTCCGTCAATTCGTTGGCTTGCAAATTTTAGAAGCCACGAATGGTGTAACCGCAAGATTAGTTCTAATAAAGTTTTTTTTTTTAATATTGTTAATCTTAAAAGTAAAACTTTTGTTCGTCATGAACTTTTTTTATTGATAAGATGGAACGACAGATATTATATTAAAGATCAATTTGGATTCGTAATGGTTTTGGTGTATGGTAGGTTTGGTTAGGCGTTGATTTTAAGAAGTGTTGCTGGCTAGATTGGCTCAGTTTCCAAAGACCATAAAAGAAGAAGAAAAAAAAAAGACCAACTTTTGTTTTTTTTTATTTTAATTAAATGACTCAAATTTTGGTTATCGTGTTAATTCTTTTCTCTTTCCATATAGCTGCTAACTCATAGTAACGACTTTCAAAAAGTCACAGAATCAATACCTCATTTAATGGAAGGTCTTCAACTTATCTGGGTGCTATCTGGATACTATAATACTGATGAAGTTATGGTTCCCTTTATGGAGAGAATAGTATGGTGTCTATTAGAAAAGGTCAGAAATTCGTTAAACAATGAAATGTTATTCAGGTAAGTATTATTAATTATTGTAAACGCACACACAGGGGTTTGACTCCGCGTTGAAGTTTTGGGTTTTAGATAAACCATTGTTTGACGACGTTTCTGCAAGGTCACATTTGCCATTGTTAAGTCAGATTAGTTCTGCTTCTTCGTGATATCCGGGAAGAATTGATTACTAAACTCCTGAATGCTGTCCTTGAATACGTTGCAGCACACCTTATGATTGATCCTGTGTGCACGGGACGCGGGTGAGCGGGGTCTTAATCGCTAAGTTAGTTTCTACGCTTTTCTGTAGAATTGGTTTCCACTCAGTTAAGAATGTTTGGGCATCATCTCTTGTTTAATGCTGTAATGATATGGGATTAGAAGTATTTTTAGTTAAATATGTAATTCTTATGGTGGTACTCCATCCTCAGGAACTTCCTAGGTTAGTTGGGGGTAGTTACCCCCTATGATAGGGGTTGATGAAGTAAACGTATACGTATACGTATCTATTTACCAAAGTATACGTATCTATTTACCAACTCTAAGTGTAACAGTAAAGAGTTGGTGCGTTTACGGTATAACCATCTGAACGAATGATAATTGATAACAGATCGAATTAGAATGAATCACGCTCTTTAGCTGGATGTATAAATAAAGTGTAAGGTGTTGATGTACAGAATGCTGATACAGCGTGGCCGTGAATTACCATAATATTGACTAGCTGACTAAACGTTATTGCCGATTAGTGTACTTGTGTTGAGAAATCTGTGTCACCTACTTAATTGAAAACAAAACGTGGTGTTTGTTTTTCTAGGACATTTAAAAATTAAATGGCTATGTGTTGCTCTTATCTTTGGATGCTGATAATCCTGATACATTCTCATTACAACCTAACTGTTGCTAATCCCATATAAACACAGCATTTAACTCAAATATGCAACAAGTCAACAGTTTTAGAACTCTATCATCGGTTGTATTTAAATTTTTTTGATGTTTTTCAATATCTATTGCTCCTCTGATTACATATTCCCAATGATAGGTAAATATTTAGCATCATTCTTTCATTTTAGTTTATTTTATGCCCTGTGTTTATAATATGTTGTGCTAGGGATGACGTCTTCACTTTTATTTCAATGGCATTTCTACGTTCTTCTCGTCTAACCTGTATTTGTCGATTGTTCTGTCCGATGTACAATTTTTCGCAGTCCTGACAAGGAATACAATCCTTGATTTTTCAAAGCAATTTTTGTTTTAGTGGGTGGTAATATGGTTGAGATCTTCTTATCCGTGTTTGATTTTATTTTCAACTCCAGCGTCTGACGCAGGCATGCGAGCATGAAGACGTAGAAACGCTATGTTGCATTAAGTAATTCTGTGAGTAGTAAGCGATCATGGTATTTAAGGTATTTAACTCGGCATTGGTCGCTATATGAGATTTTCTCTTACGGTTTCAGAATATTGCGCACAACTTTTTCCCTGGTAAATTACTCATGATGTAGTTTCTTCTAGTCTCCCAATTATCCGTCCTCTACAATCGAATAGACTCGTCTACTTAGATAGCGGTTCAGTTGACTTAGTATGGCCCGATTGTTAAGTAAGTGCGCTTCACGTGAGATATTTTCTTATCGCGCGACCACCGTGTATAGTATTATTTAGCATTATTTTGTAGCATTATCCTATATTATAGTAATATTTTATGTAATATTTGCAATATGAATCGTGCACAGATAATTTTAGAACTTGCCCTGTTGCAGGACGATAAAAGGTACTAGCACAAATTTGAAATTTACATATATAGGGGAGTGCATATAGATTTTCACTTTGGAAAAAATCAAACAAGACAGAACTTTCTGTAATTTTATTAAGACATGTTTAATAAACAACATATCAAAAAGTTCTCTCGAGAAGTGGGTGCTTCATTTTTTATTAAACAAATGAACTACGAAATTAGATGTTTTTTTAAATAACTCCGAAAATGTAAATTTTAGAAAAAAGCTGACTTGACCAATGAAAAATTCAGAAAATTTTACAAAAAACCTTATATAAAGAATTTTCTAAAATTAAATCTGTATCTTCTATAATTTTTGAAGTTATACTTCTTTACGCGCGATATGAGGGTGAATTTTAATAGGATTAAAACGATTAAAAGTTATCCAATATAGCAGCTGTGGCACAGCTGTTTTCATATTATACTTTTGGACTTATTAACATAGAAGAGATGATTGTTGCATGCCAATGTGAGAGCCCATCAAACTGTGACTAGTATGAGTGCCGCAAAATTACTGATAAAAACCTATTAGCTCGAAGGCGTAGAGAACTGTGGATAACAACAATCAACCGGGACGATCTACGATCTCGCTTATTCAAAGCTAAAGAATCTTACACTGGTAAGTGTTTTAAAAATAGTTGATCAAATTTTGTTATGATATTTGAACATAGCCACTTTGCACGATGCAAGTGATTGCGAAATTTACTAGTCGTTATACGGGCTCTGATTGGGTGTTGAAATGATCTGTCAATAATAAATAATTGTTCAATATGAAGGTAAACAAATGTATAATATATTAGTTTTATTCTTGTGAGGACAGAAACAAAAAAGTTTATAATTGTAGTGATTTTTAAATAGTTTTTAAAGCAACAGGTACGTAATAATTGTAAATGTATCATAGGTACCTACCTATTTGAACCTACCAAAATACATAGTATGTAATACTTTTATTTACATAATTTGATTACCATCAAAATTTCTATCAATATTCACATAATATATTGTTTTCTTACTCTATGTTTTGTTGTATTTTTTCAATTCTAAATCATTTCAATTCAAAATCAAAATAATTTGATTTACATAATTCAAAAATGTCAAAAGTTTAATCCGTTTAGTTAGTCGATCTTCGCACATAATGACACACTGTCTCCGTGGCGAAGCGTTTAATGCGAGTGAACCCCAATACAACGCCAATACCAGCCGCGCTGGTAAGTTGGTTCGAATCCCAATAGAACCTTTTATTTTTTTATTTTTTTTTATACATTTTATGATTGTAAGTATATTTATTATATAATTTTATTTTCAGAAAATACGTATGTAGTTAAAAAATTTTCCGATAATTAATGTTCAGAAATCATTTGTGGCATTTTGAATGTGTCTGTGTGTGTTTTATTCTTTTATTATTTTAATTTTTGGCACTGTGTTAATAAAAATGTTTAAGAAGTAGTAAGTATAAATTAGTTTAATATTTAAATAAAATATAAATAAAAAGTATATTAATTTCGTTTATAATCATATAATCATATAATAGAAGTATAACTTCTTACGTGCGTACAAAGTACACACACATTCTTTTTTATTTATAACGCTAAAGTCACCCTTATCACAAACATTGGCGCACTGTAAACTAGCGTACAGCGAAGTGCATGGTTGAGTTATTTTAATGTAATTCTTTAACTAATAGATCAAATGAAATTTTACAAATTGAACATGAAAGAAGAATAATTAAGCTATCTTATGGTTATAATAAAAAGAAATAAAATGTATGGGCATAAGTACGGTGTGGGCGGAAAATGAGCCTTACATGAATTTTGTTTAAAAATTATTTAAAAATGTGTAACTAATACAATTTTTCTTATAAAACTCTCAATTTTGCACAACTTACCTTTCAAGCATCAAGCATCTTACTAAATGATGTTTCATTCAAAAAATCTCAAAAATTTAATTCAAATGATATGACGTCCCAAAAAATATAATTTTTGAAATCTTCGTAGTTTTAGAGAATTACCACCATTTTAAGACGGTATTACTCAAGTTTGAACAGATCTATTACAGTTTTATAAGTGCTGTTTTGAAGCTTAGGATGTAATCTTTAAAATGCACTAAACTATTTTACTTTAGAAATGAAATACACTATTTCTTTTTGAGAAAATTAAGAAAGATAACAAAAATGTAATACAACAACCGAACATTACCAGCTAAAAAAATGATCAAAACTTTTTTCTGTAAAACTTACCTAAAATACATTTAATAATAAGCTTCAACAATAATAAATGTTCAGCAAAAAAATTTTTTTGCCTTATACAGTATGTTTGCGTAATTTGGAACCTATTGATAACTTTTTTATTATCAGTTTTACGAAAAAAAGTTATTCTTTATAAAATACTCTGCATCATATATAATCTAAGATGCAATCATCAAATATCAAATTTAATTAATTTTATACGAGATGTCAAAAAATATAAATTTCACTCAAGAGTAAAGTACCTTTACATTTCACAATATCGAAAATTGTTATTAATGGTAGGGGAGCCCAAGCGGGGATTTTTGCAGTTACTCGAGCGCGTCAGATTATCACATGGGGAGAAACCTGGTACCCTGCAGATGTACCTCTACCATATATTGGCTCTTAACACAGGGGAGTCCGAGAAGGGGGGCCCGAAAAAAAAATCTATCCTTAAAAAAACTTGAAATTGTCAGATTAAGATAAGGTAAGTTAAGTGCATGCAAGAGAGCGTATATTTAAAAAATCTGACGATTTGGGCCGGGCGTAAGGAAATGGGCGAGTCCCAAAATTTCACAAGAAAAAAGCGAATATTTCGCGAAATGAATGACAGATCGAAAAACTAAAAAATATGTGCCCAATAGCTTTTAAAACTCTATCGAATGATACCAAACACGACTTCCCACGGAGAGGGGTGGGGGTAAATTTAATATTTTAAATACGAATCCCGCGATATTTCGCGAAATGTCCATCAAATCGAAAAACTGTAATAGACACATATTCAATATTTTTAAAAAATCTATCGAATGTCACTAAACACGACCCCCACGGAGGCGGGTGGGGGGTTACTTCAAAATCTTAAATAGGAGCCCCCAATTTTTATTGTAGATTTGGATTCCTTACGTAAAAATAAGTAACTTTTATTTGAAACATTTTTTCGAATTATGCATAGATGGCGTTATAATCGGAAAAAACGATTGTTGGAAATAGAAAATTAGATTAAAAAATGGCAAGCGCCCACTAAAATGAAAAACTTTACTTAACTTTTTTTGGTTTTAGGACCTACTCTTCACAATCCAATAGGTCTCCATCGCGCTCGGGTGACTGCACATTTAGCATACTGTGCTCCACTACTATAAGAAAAGTTGTTCGAAATTAAAAATTTTGTTTAAGTGTTCAATTACATTCTTCTAATTAAAATATTTTGAATAATAAAGGCACTTAACTCTTGGGAAAAATTCATATTTTTTACATATTTCGTATAAAATTAAAAAATTTTGATATCTGATGGTTGTATCTTAGATTTTAGACCAGGGAGAGCATTTTATGAAGAATAACTTTTTTTCGTAAAAGTGATAATAAAATAGTTCTCATAATTGTAATAAAATGATGAGTATCCGTAATTTGAGAAAAAATTGAAATTTTTTTTTCGATTAGAATGATGTAATTCTTATATTTAAACATAGTTTTTAATTTCAAACAACTTTTCATAATATCATTTTTTGATATTCTGGAATATAAAGGTACTTTACTCTTTAACGAAATTCATATTTTTGACATAACTCGTATAAAATTGATAAAATTTGATATCTGATGCTTGAGTTTTAGATTTTTGACTATCCAGAGCATTTTATGAAGAATAACTTTTTTTCGTAAAATTGATAATAAAAAAGTTTTCCATGTGGTTCCTAGGTACGCAGACATACTGTATAAGAGCTTCTGTATAAGAATTTTCAAATTACAATGCCATATTCGGATTCAGCATAATCAAAAACAAAATTGAAACATATTTGAGCAAAGTTTAATGATGAATTTAACGATATTTTTTCAGCATAATCAAAAACAAAATTGAAACATATTTGATCAAAGTTAAATGATGAATTTAACGATATTTTTATAATTATTTATACAAAACAATTGTTATTGTTTAAACAATTAATAAACAATTAGCGGACAAATCTGCGAGTAGAACTTTACTTTAACAAGTATATAAACTAACAACAAAAGTTTTAGAAAAATATCAGCTTGTTTGAATTTTTCTGAAACAATGCATGTTTTCGTTCTAATTGCACTCCCCTAATATTGAAATACAAAAATAAATATTATTTCTACATTTTTAGATTAAAATATACAAGTTCATCAACACTCACATTGTGTAAAGCTAATAATAACTTTATACTAAGTTTAAAATCTATTTTGAAAATTTTATTTCGTAAAAAAAGGCAAAAGTTAGATATGTGAGACAAAATCTCACGCGCGACCACTGAAGTAACTGCCAATCTAGCGACCAATGCCGGGTTAATGTATTGTTCAGTTTCTTCTCTACTTCCTCAAATCGTTTTCCTTGAGCACATATGGCACGATTACCGGCGTAAAGAATTAAATAATCTTAGTGACCAGATTTAGCCATACAGCTCTCTCTCTCTAAAGGGAAATTCACGCATCCCAGATACCTAGGGCATCAAAAGAATTGAACTTGCTGGGACTTTTTTCGTGTTAACGAGTCGTAGGTGATTTGATACGCCGGAGTATATCCCAAAAATTTCGTACGCATCTGAACGTCGAGAGTAGCATAGCTTTTTGCGTAGTCTTATAAAGATCTTTATATTTTAGACGGAGCTTTTTAATGTTTTCTTTGAGGGTCTTTAGAATGACTCCAGTAGTAGAAAGAACAGTAGATATTGTCTGGGCCCTTTCCATTCTCCATTGTCTCCTTATTTGTATTTCGAGATCTCTCTACTTGGCAATCTTTTCGTCTGCTTAACATGCCGATTATTGTTGTTAAGTTTCGCCATATATATTATTGTTGTTTGCCTAGTAGAGAAGTAAGGATCTGTTTTTAGGTGGATGTGAGAGGTGGCATCCAGATTTTTGCGGATAAAGTTAGGTGATAACTTCGTTAATAATAATTGACTTATGTTCCTTCTCAAATATGCCCGGAACATTAATAAAAAAAAATAAAATATTTAAAAATTTCAAAAAATTTCGTTTTTTTTTCTAATTTTTTTGCTTATAACTTAAAAACTATTCATTTTAGAACAAAGTGCTATAGAAATAAAACAAAGATAATTAAATTTTCTATCAGATGCGATTAGTTAAAAATGTCTTAATTTATCACCCTTGCTTCAAAATAGCAATAAATATAAAATAAGGGGCAAAACAAGCCTGTCCTTATTCAATGATTTTCCATCACTTAGGTTACACTTGGAACCTTCTTAATTCGCTTAGAAAATTTTTGTAATGTGCTAAAACTGTAAACCAAATTTCATTAAAATTGACTTAATAGATTTTGCATAATAATTTTGCAATCTATACTTTTTTTATAAAATTAAAATTTTTTAAAATCTTGCACAACAAAAACTAGAACATACAAAGATTTGTCAATTTTTTTACATATAAAGAAGTACTCCATCTATCTAATGCACTTTACAGAATTGAAATCGGATTATTTAAGCAGCCTCAGCAATGTTTTAAAGTTATAAACAATTTTTTGGCTTATAAACAAATTAGTGCTGTGGCCAGGAGGGGGTGCTACGGGCTCCTTTATTTAGATGGACTTACCCAAGTTTTTTTTGTGCATTTTGACCCGTAGAACACGAATTTTTCGGGTAACAGTTGATCCGGATGTCGATAAGATTGTTATAAACAAAGAACTTGAGGAATTACATAACATCGATTTTTCGCAAAATAAAACATTTTTTTTGTATCTCTTGGGTAATTCTAAGTAAAAAATGTTCTTACAAGTTTTTTCGTAGGATGCATAGTTTTCGAGATAAACGCGGTGGAACTTTCAAAAAATCGAGAAATTGCAATTCTTGATCGCGAATAACGTTTGATTAAAAAATAAAATAGCAATTCTGCTGACAGCATTTGAAAGTTTAAGTCAAATTATAGCGGTTTTAATTATTTGCATTGCTAAAAATTTATTTTTTTATTATTAAACAAAGCTATTTGTTTATAAGCCAAAAAATTGTTTATAGATATAAAACATTCCTGGGGCCCTTCAATAATCCGATTTTAATTCTGTAAAGTTTATTAGATAGGTAGAGCACCTCTATATATGTAAAAAAATTAGCCAACTTCTAAATTAGTCAACTTTTTGTTCAGAAAGATTTTAAAAAATTTGAACTTTTTTAAAAACATTTAGATTGCAAATTTATTATGCAAAATTTATTAGGTCGATTTTAATGAAATTTGGTACACGATTTAAGTATGTTACAAAGAATTTCATAAGCGAATTACTAAGGTTCTACGTGCCACCAAAGTGGTTAAAAAATATTGAATAACAACAGATTTATTTTGCCCCCTTATTTTGTATTTATTGCTATATTGCAGAAAAGGTAATATCTTAGGACATTTTTTACCAGTCGTATATCATACAAAATTCAATTATCTTTATTTTATTTCTCTACAACTTTGTTCCAAAACGAATCGTTTTAAAGTTATAAGCAAAGAAAGCAGAAAAAAATCGATGTTTTTCGAAATTTTTAAATATTTTAATTTTTTTATTAATGTTTCGGGCATATTTGAAAAGGAGCATAAGTCAATTATTATTACTGAAGGTGTTACCTAACTTTATCTGCAAAAATCTGAATGCCACCTCTCACATCCAAAAATAGACGTTTTTTCGTAGATCCTTACTGGTCTATTCGCGATGTGCAAGTACTTGGAAGGGATACGTGAAACGATCGTGCACGAATAGCGGAGAAATATTGCAACTTTCTTAAATAATTCATATTGTCAATTGAAATTGTCAAATTGACGTACATTTCATATCTACTGTCATAAAAGGAGAAAAATTATATGTTGCTCCACAATATTGATATGATATGCAATTATTATATAAAGGTAAATTTAATTAATTGCATTTTTAAGGCATTTTAATAACTAATTTTATTTACTACATACAATTGTTTACGTTTTTATCACATAACCTGAATCTTATTTTTTCTTCTTATTATTTTTTTTTGAGCTATGGCCTTGACAATTATCCAGCAACCAGGACTAACGTAATTGGTCAATACAATTAAAAGTGCGAATAAAAGTGCAGAGCGTAGAAATAGGTGTCGCTTTGCGCAACTTGCACCGTCCCAATAGTATGTTTATTAACTAATATGAGATCCGATCTCTTATGTCCCAATCGTTGGTCTTTAAACACAGTGCGATCCCATTATAGCTTTTAGTGTCGTTCGTTTTCAAGCATTCTATGAGGGATCTATTGCTAATTAGGGGAGATTATCTATCTGGAAAGATCCAAGTTTGCTAGCTAGCTAGTATTTGGTAAAGAATCTTTCCTATTGAGTCATGGCTTTCTTTATCATAATCAGTTCCGACAGACGCTTGGCAGCCCCCGGTAAGATGAATGGTTTCTTGGGCTTAACATCCGTAACGGTATTTGTCGTTTTGGACCTAAGGGTCTTTGACAATAGACTTCAGGTAATTTTTAGTTTTAATAACCTGATTCTAAATGGCAAGCAAGAAACCCTCCGTCTCGGAAAACACCTTTACTGATGTCAATCAATAGTTCGACGCTGTATTGTCGACATATTTTTAGTTGTCCTCATTCAGATGCCGCACATGCAGAGGTTTACCCATCAAAGTGCGCATTTTTTCTAGTTTAGAAAGGTGGTTTATGCGCATTTCTTGTTCTCTCAGTTTAAGCGGTGTTGTGTCATCTACTGCGCATATTGCGCGATGTAAAGTTTAAATTTTTAAGTTAGCAACTTGTGTATCCAATTTCTAACCTATATCCATGAGTCCTCTCCCCCTATCATTGAAATGTATTCTCTCTAATGCACTGCGCGTGGATGATGCTTTTTTGCTTTTGTGAGTATGTGTTTGTGTTTTTACTATTCACTGAAGACTTTCTTCTATATCCGTTTTTAACCATTTTATAATACCAAATAAGTAGCTAAGCGCGGAACAGGCGTACGTATTTATTGCCTTAATATGTAGTTATTTATGATATAAGTGTTAAAAGTAAAATTTCAAGGCACGCATGTGAAAGTTGCAGAATGAGCGAAGCGAATTCTGCAATTCACATGGGTGCCTTAAAAATGTACTTTTTAACACGTATATCATACACTATTTTTTCTACAAACGTCTTATATATCAACAATTATATTTTATTCATTCTCAATTACAGGACAATATCTACAAAAACTTTTACTTGAACTTGACTGATATTCCATTTTTATATTTTTCATGACATTACATCAAAACTGCCTATACTGTCAATAAGTAAATCATAACAACTATAGAATAATAACATCTACATACTTTTATTGTTGTATACGCTCTGAGCTTCGCTGGTGTCGCTCCTGGCGGATTACTAATTCAACTTTCACTGGTAATTTTTAAATTTATTATTTAATTGTTATCGCTTAATATTTACAACGCTAAAAAGTAATTAAATTGTAATAGATTTTTTTAAGATTTTGCTCATCATTTTGACGTTCTATTGATGAAATATTAATTTCTTACTTCAGATACTTTCACAATTATCGTGTAGATGGCGCTAAGATTAATTTATAATTACATATTACGGAGCATTAAAAAAACGTAAATTCAGTATTTAAAACGTAAGAATATTTAAGGTAAAAATATATACCACAGCTTTTACCAACTAATATTTTTTTATAATTAATGTTTTTAATTTTAATTTTAAATTAATCACTTTGATATTTATGTCAAATTTCCGGTAAACGTTTACAGACTTGCCACTACTGGCGCTCGCGAATTTATAAATATCCCCTCTACGTACGAGCTCACAGCGTATATTCTAACAAATTTTAATAGTTTTTTTTCTACAAACGTGTTAAAAATGCAATAATACAGTTTAAATTAAATTTTAAAAAACCTTTTAAACCACCTTTTTCAAATTGCGCAAGTTGTACTATTAATATTAATGTTAATAAATAAAATCAAAATATTTTGACGTTTCACAATTTGACAATTCACTTTTAACTGCAGTGCCTTAAAAATTTTAAAGCACTAGTGCTTTAAAGTAGCATTTTTAACGCTACTATGGAGTGCTAAAAATTGCATTTTTAACACGGTTGTAGAAAAACAAATGTTTATGATATGACGGATTTAGCTGTCTTATCCTTCGTATGAACTTGGAAGAAGTTAGTTCGGTATTCACTTGTTTTTTATCAATTTTTCGCACTTTTTTAGTATTAGTAGGTATTAGTCATCATTCGATCTTCGTTGTCCACTGCTGGAATAGATCTCCCTAATAATTTTCCATATGTTTCGATCTTGTGCCTCTCGCATCCAATTCCTATGGCAACGTTTTAGATCATCAATTTAACGTGTTGGTGGACGACCTCGGCTTCGGTGGGCATCATCTCTTGGTCTCCATTCCAGTATCCGCTTTGTTCATCTGTTATCTGTCATTCGAGCCACGTGATCCGCCCAGTTAATATTAGTATTACAGTAGAACCCGCTTATTGGAATAGCCTTCGCGCCAAGCAAAAATATTCTTATAAGCGGGATATTCTAATAACCGGTCGTTGGTGCCTAGCCGAAATAAATGTACCGAATATACGTAATGGTAGTACATACTATGTTAACATGTATATTGTATATGTATATGGTTTTAGGTCTTTTTATGTCAATAATACAGTAGTGTAACTATTAGGTACTTATTTATTAAAAACCAAATTGCAATATATAATGTGGATGCATACAGGAATTAATATGAAATGTATACAATATACAGTTGTGTAAATATTTTCTTATTAAAATACATATAAAAGAGTTACTTATTTTGTCTTGAAAAATAATCGGTAATTTGTACTTGTCTTTTTTGTTACATAAACTACTAATCAGTATTTGTTGCTCTAAATTATAAAAGTTAGAAAAATTTTCATTGGATTGACCCTCCAGAAAACTTATTACCTTCGAGCGGTTAGGATAGCCGATTAGCTGTTTCTATAAGAGGCAAATGGGTGTCAATTTGTAAAGAAATTTGCAGACAAATGAAATTATTTTATGACCTGTGTCGGCGAAAGATTAAATTCCTAATCATAACAAAGTAATAAAGTAATAAAGTGTATTACTTGACAAACCCTACAAATATATTAAACAGCACTATAGGTCTTCGAATCCTTTGTCGACAATTCATAATACCAGACATAATTTAAATTTTTAGGAAATTGTAGGTATGTAAAAAATTTATTCGTTGACATGAAGAATATTATATAAAGTGGTACGATCTTACTAAATCATATTCCAATAAACGGATAAATTTATTAAGGAGTAAAGGGAAACGTTTTGGGACCTCGAATTTTTATTCCATAAGCCGGGATATTCCTATAAGCACTACTCTAATAAGCGGGTTCGACAGTAGTATTAGTATTAAAATTTTATTTCAGTTTTCTTTAATAAGTATAATTCGTGTTTTCATTACATAAATTGTATGATTTTAATATTTTATTTCAATATTAATAAACAAATATATTATATTTTATGCAGACATCCCATTGATATGGTAAGAAAGTTAACCAATGATGCCAGGGAAATGTTAGAAATGTGGCAAACCGCCTATTTAAAAACGAGGCAGAAAATTGAAGACTCAGGAAAAGGGCAACGTTGGGAATTTGATAAGAAGAAACTTTTCGCCGCATCTAATTATATGGCTCGTGTTTGTAGAGACCTGAATGAAGTGGCTACGGTAATCTCCTTTAATAAATATAAATTTTTTACAATGCATCACAAATATTTTTAAAGTTCTTAATATACACTAATCATAAAAGTATCGCATGATTTATAAAACAGAAAAAAAGTTTAAATGTCATTTTTAATTTTTACCAGAATGTTATAACACTCGTGTATGGTATCCTTTAGGGTTTTACAAACCCATATAATTTCAAGTTGAAGCATGTTTTTGCCGAAAAATTAAAGTTAATGAAAATATTAAGAAAGTTTATTTATTTAGGACATTTGTGTCCGAGAACTTGATCTGTGCACTGTGTTTGCTTCATTTTCAATGTGGAGGTGCGTTCTTAGTAAAAAATTAGTAATTTAACGTCATTAATATTCGAAATTGACGATCGCAGCAATAATATTATTTTATATTGCTGATGTTCTGGGAATCCACCAATCCAGCGTTTCAAGAGATTTTTTCAGAAGGTATAGAGAAACTGGAAGTTACACTAGAAAACCAGTTCCAGGATGTCCCAGGTTCACGAACCCCCGAAGGGAGAAAGGAACTTTATCATTGCCGGAGATATCAATCCTAAATCCGTTCTATGGGGGTCCCCAAGGAACGATGGTAGAGGAGAGATATGGAATGAGTGGATCTCCTCTGTCGATGTATTAGCCGTGAATAACGGTAAACATACTTTCGAGAGAGGAGACTCACGAACCCATATCGACGTCACGCTAGTATCTAATAGGTACGCCAGCAAGATAACGAATTGGGATGTCTTAGACGACAATCTGTATACATACCACAAATACATCTCCTATGAGATCGGAACCAAGGGGATTAGCGGTGGCGGCAGAAGGGTTGTGGCCTTCAATAGGACGATGTTTACTGAGAGGATCGGTGAACTCCAAGGGGAGGTCAACGACTTTTCTAGTCTTAGAAGTGCCATAATACGTGCGCATAGGGCGAGCACAAACAGTAACCAGGTATCGTATACGGTACCGTATTGGTGGAACGAGGATGTTCAAAACGACTGCGTGCAATGTTTCAGACTGAGGCGCATCGCACAGAGGGACAGAACCCTGCAGTCCAGGGACGCGTACAAAAACGCCAAAAATAACCTCAATAGAACCATCAGGAGGTCCAAACGTACGTGCTGGACCAACCTGTGCGATGCGCTTGAGGATGACATATAGGGTGAGGCTTACAGGATTGTCTCCAAAACCGTTAGAGTCGAAACCCCATACAGACTTACAGATGTAAGGAAGAGTGACATTGCTAAAATCCTTTTCCCCAGGAGGCCTGACGTACTGTTTGTGCCCACCATATGTGAGCGCCCGGAAGCTGTCACCCCCATGGAACTTGCTAGGGCTGTAGAATCGATAAAGACAGGGAGGTCGCCGGGACCGGATTGTGTGCCACCGGAGGCCATAAAAATCGTGACGACGGCCCAACCTGAGTTAATGAAATCGGCATTGTCCCAGCTTCTCACGTCCCAGATCTTCCCTGATGACCTGAAACGAGCACGCCTTACTCTAATACCGAAACCCGGAAAAAATCCGGAAGAAGTCAGCTCCTACAGACCGATTTGCCTTCTTGATTGCTTAGGCAAACTTTACGAAAACATAGTTAAAAACCGCCTACAAGCGGAGCTAGACGCCGTGAATGCCATCTCCGACAGGCAATATGGCTTCAGGAAGGCGAAATCGGCGGTAGACGCTGTCAGGCATTTAGTCGAGGGAGTCAAGGGCACGAGGAGGAGATGGGCCGCGCTGATCATGTTTGATGTCAAAAACGAATTTAATTCGGCAAATTGGGGGCACATCATAAATAGGATGGAAGCCCTCAATTTGTCGGATTATTTGGTCAACATAGTCAAGAGCTATCTGTCTAAGAGGTCCCTAATAATTAATAAAAACAATATTACCAAGCTCACTGCCGGCGTTCCCCAGGGGTCAGTCCTCGGACCGACCCTCTGGAATATACTATACAACGGCGTACTGAATTTGTGGCACGGGCGCTACTCTGAGGCTGTGGCTTACGCGGACGATCTTGCCATCTTCGTCAGCCACGACTGTCACTGGGCGTTAGTTGAGATTGCTCAAGGATGTTTCAGCAGGGTGAACGCTTGGATGATCGAGAATGATCTTGAACTTGCAAGCGCAAAGACAGAGGTGGTGATTCTAAAGAAACCTAGAAACGGGCCAGACCTGCTGTTCCATTTTGGAAACAACGAGGTCAAACCTTCCTTCTGCTCCAAATACCTGGGTATAGACCTCGAACGTGGACTTGGGTTCTCCAAACACCTAACGAGAGTGGTAAGGAAAGACGAGGCACAAACCGCAGCTCTCCGAAGAATAACACCAAATATCGGAGGGCCAGGTAGTGCCAAAAGAAGACTGTACCTCAACACTATACAGTCCACCCTTCTCTACGGACCCCCGGTCTGGGTCGAGGCTCTACGGCACAAGAAGTGCAGAGAATTGTTAAATAAGGCGCAGAGGAAATCTCTGTTGAACGTAGTCAGTGCCTACAAGACTACGTCTACGACGGCCCTACAAGTGATAGCGGGCGCCCCTCCTATCTACCTGCTAGCCAGGGAAAGAAAATCTCTATATGAGCAACAAAACGGCCACTTACCGGAAGTAAGAGCGGCTGCCAGAGAGCGGCTACTCATTGACTGAATTGGAATTGACATTGGCAGAATGGGAGGCGGAAATAAGTAAAGCCCAATGGACCAAGCAGCTTATACCGAATGTGGGGACGTGGTACGCTTGCAAGTTTAAGCGGGTTAATTTTTATTTCACCCAATTTTTAACCGGGCACGGGTCCTTCCGGGTGTTCACTTGCAGAATCGGTAAGGCAAACGATGACCTGTGCCGGACCTGCCACGTGAGGGAAGACGCAGAACACTGCGTTTTCCGGTGTAGCGTCTTCGCTTGCGAGCAGGCCAGGCTCAGGAACAGATTCGGCGATATAGGCCCCAATAACATAATTAACGTCGCGGTCGAGAATAAGTCAAACTTTAAATTTATTATAGACGTAGTCACGGGTATTGTAAAGGGCAGAGCGGTTCTAGAACGAGCGGAACAAGATGAGTGAGATTGGCTACACGTAGTTGATAAAAAGTAAATAAAAAATAGTAAAAAAAAAATTAAAAAAACAGAAAAAAGACAAAAAATAGGAAAAAAACTACTACAACAGATATAAACATTCACAGGCACATTACCCTAAATTTTTTTCAAGGCCTACCTATTTATATTCATCTTTAAGTCTCCCTACACCTTAATCAAATATGTTCTTTCTACCATTTGTAGGCAGGCTCACTGGGCCGATTATCAATTAAGTAATACCCACCTTCAGTCGTAAACTCCCCCTATCCGCGTGTCATTTTCAGACAGGCGAGAATAGCATAGCTAATCCTATACTACTATTCAGCTCACTATCCATAGACCTCCCCTGTCCGTCTGCTCATCTTAGGTAGGCGAGCCTGTCCTTTCTTTTTATGAGTTTATCCTCAAAGACCTCCCCCTATCCGCCTCTCCGTTTCTAGGAAGGCGAGAATAGTATAGAAGGGCCTAAGCCAACCTTCTCCTTTAGCCCTACTTACATAGACTGCGCGGGATATCACCATGTATCGTTCACTAATGAACACGTCCAGGGATATTTCAAGTGGTTATGGGCGGCACGCGGAACGCATGGACCTACTCTGGTCTGTGAGCCCTAGCGTGTTCTCCTCTCCTGTCTGAGTCCAACAGTACTAGGGACACCTTCCCTAGTCTGCTAAGAGCGTTCCACCTCAAATATTCCCTATTATGCAGGCTTTGCATTCATGTAATCTTACAGCTAGGCAACTGCAAAATGATTTTTTTGATAATCCGTAATGTTCGAATAAGTGTCAATTCAGTTAGAAATAGATTAAGGAAATTTGGAATCTGTTAACGAGGAGACACAGTTAGTCTATTAGTCGCAACATAGGGGGTCTCGTGGACACTTTTAGTTCGCCGCGATTTGATGGTGGTATTATAGGTTTTTTGGGTCGCTGAATCCAATGGAAGTGGTCTGGAAGCCCAAATGTGGTGCGTTTAATTGTTATTAACAAATTATTGCAAAATTAGGTGTTTTTCAGGAATTATTAGAAGCCCTGTAAATAAATTGAGAGTGTTGAGGTCTTTTATGGTGTAGTTTTGGTCGCTGAATCGAATGCGACTAGTCACGATTACTCAAAATATGTTCTGATTTTGTTAATAACAAAATAATAGTTTATTCGCCGAAAAGCTCGAAATGCGCTAACTACAGCAAGTATGTAGTCTTTTTAATAGTATTTTTATATGCTAAATCGATTGCCGCTAGTCGTTATAGCTTAAACCACGTTCCGGCTTTGTTATTAATAAATTATTGAAAAAACAACGGTTTATAGTACGTTCACTCACGGTTTTTGCTCTAAATTTTAAAAAACCACTTGGATTGACATGAAATTTGGCAAACACGTAGCTAACATCTCAAACAAAACAAAACATGTATAACTACAGTCTCTAAGCATTTTTTTCTGCCTTCTCGTCTTTCCAATTTTTTCAGATCCGACTTTTTTATACCTCACTAACGTACGTAACGTAGTGATAGGTTAAATTCTTAGTATTGTTCTTCTGTTGTTCTGCTCGATAAATATTACTATTTTATCAATGATCTTAATCTACCCATCTTTATATTCACCTCTGCTACTTCTGGTTTTCCACTTCAATTCCTTTTGACATATTCTATAATAAACCCAAAAAGGTCAAATTTCTAAACTTTCAAATTTATATTCATTAAATGAAGTAAAGAAACACAGACTTACTCACAATCATTTAATAAAACTTTGACGACCGGTTTCGATCTCTACACTATTCAGATCATCTTCAGGTCGGCGTTACAAGTAGTTAAATGACGCCGTTACAAGGGCTGCGTTGCAAGTTCATCGGTAACATGTTTAAACGTCCAACTCATGCTACGAGGATAGCTAGGTGAGGCAAGCGGACATGCTTCGTAGGTCAAAACATAGTGAAATTTGAATGGATCCTGAAGGAAGATGTGTGTTGAGAAACAGAGAATGTTGTGTTAGCAATTAGAAAGACAACGTTCGAGTGGGAATGTTACTAATGTAGCTAAGTACGAAAAAGCTTGATTGTAGACACTTGTACTAATGTGATGGTCTTTGCTCGTAGATGTTTTGAGATATGGGCAGAGGTCAAAGTTAGGAAAATGACCAATAGGAAAAAATTTTTTAAGTATGTATTGTTCCCAGTCAAAGGACTAAGGGATGTCATATATTTAATATAATTGTAGGTGCCTGACACTTTGAAACCTATGAAATGTAGAGGATTAGAAGAAAACTAATTAGATAAAAAGATAGATAAAAAAGATTGTCAAAATAATATTGGTTGAAAATCTGTAAAAATTAAAGGTGATCTGAAAAGGAAGGGGTTTTACTTGAGCTATTGTATGATAGAGTATGTTCAGAAAGAAATATTGAATAAATAATGATAGGGTGTAAGCACTTACTTGAGAAAAAATTTTTAAAATAATTTTTAAAATAAATGCAAATTTTTTTCTTATAATCCTCTACATTTCATAGATTTCAAAATGTCAGGCACCTACAATTATATTAAATATATGACATCCCTTAGTCTTTTGACTGGGAACAATACATACTTAAAATAATTTTTTCCTATTGGTCATTTTTATAACTTTGACCTCTGCCCATATCTCAAAACATCTACGAGCAAAGACCATCACATTAATACAAGTGTCTACAATCAAGCTTTTTCGTACTTAGCTACATTAGTAACATTCCCACTCGAACGTTGTATTTCTAATTGCTAACACAACATTCTCTGTTTCTCAACACACATCTTCCTTCAGGATCCATTCAAATTTCACTATGTTTTGACATACGAAGCATGTCCGCTTGCCCTGTCCCTCACCTAGCTATCCTAGTAGCATGAGTTGGACGTTTAAACATGTTACCGATGAACTTGCAACGCATCCCTTGTAACGGCATCATTTAACTACTTGTAACGCCGACCTGAAGATGATCTGAATAGTGTAGAGATCGAAACCGGTCGTCAAAGTTTTATTAAATGATTGTGAGTAAGTCTGTGTTTCTTTACTTCATTTAATATGGACTCACATATGCAACCCATTCAATATTTTTATATTCATTATTTCAAAGGATGTGCAATTGAATTGGTCGTCTTTTATTAGTTCCGTATTCCCTTATATCATTTAATTTGATTTCTCATGAAATATTTACAGCCCAATACGAGACACGAGAGACACGAGATCTAGGATACGAGATCTGTGATACGAGATCAGAATAAGCAGAGACAATCAAGCACATAAAATACAGGGGCGAATAAGCCTGACATCGGCAGCATTTGGCAAACTAAGCCATATTCGAAAAAGTTCAATTCCCGTGTGTCTCAAGCGAAAGGTTTATAACAAATGTGTTTTGCCTGTACAAACTTATGAAGCAGAGACTTTAACCATCCATCCATCCAATGGCACTACAGCCCAAATCGAGCCTTGGCCTCCTTCAACAAGCTTCTCCAATCATTTCGATTTACTGCTGTTCTTTTCCATGAACGCGTTCCCAGGAAGTTCCTGGCATCCTCATCGACTTCGTCTTCCCATTTCTTTTTAGGTCTTCCAAAAGGTCTTCTTCCCTGCATTCTTGCATTCAGCAATTTTCTGGGGATTCTATTCTCATGCATGCGGACCACGTGCCCTGCCCACCGTAATCTCTGCAGTTTAGTGTATTGTGCTAGAGTTGGTTCGCTATATTGCTCGTATATTTCTCTATTATACCTAATTCGCCAGTTGTTATTTTCACTTATTGGGCCCAGTATCCTACGTAATACTTTTCTTTCAAACACATCTAATGCATTGGCAGATTTCTGTGTCACCACCCATGTTTCGCAGCCATAACTTACTATGGGCCTGATTATTATTTTATATACCCGGAGTTTTGTTTTCCGGTGTACGTCTCGCAATTTGAATATGTGGCCTATCGCGAAATAGGCTTTATTTGCCAGCACAACCCTTCTATTTATTTCCGGTTCTTCTTCATTGCTTGCAACCAGATCCATTCCTAGGTAGGTGAATCTATTCACATGTTCTATATCGTCAATAAAGTGTTGTTGCGCCGGTCTATTTGATCTGGTTTGTATGAGTAGTTTTGTTTTATTTGTATTTATTGCTAGCCCTACTGCTTCTGTACTCTGTTTCAACTCAACGTAGGTTTCTTCCGCTGCATTCATTGTTCTGCTCATTATGTTTTTTTTTTCTCTGATTCTGGCCTTGGTTTAGCCACGTAATTGTATAACTTATCACTAACTCAGGTGTAATGTGTAGTGTGTGTGTGTTGAGTAACTGTCTTGTTACTTTGCAAAGTCGACGTCATTGTCTTTGCAAAGAGACGCTAATTGTATCCAAACGTCTGCGGTCCCTCCGGTGAGTACCGATCTCACAAGGACAGAAACTATTTTCATTTATTAATTTATTATAAACGAAAAAATCCCTGACCCCGGTGAGATTCGAACTCACTACCATTCGGAACATTCGATCCAAAGGTTAGGCGCTCTTACCACTGAGCCACAGAGGGGTCTCATTATGTTTATATCATCTGCGTATGCTGCTAGTTGGGTAGATTTGTTTGTAAGTATGTTATTTCCGCTCACCGTCAACCGTCTAATTACATATTCAAGAACAAGATTGAAAAACGTTTGAGCCAGTCCGTCGCCTTGTTTCAGTCCTTGCGTTATCGTAAACGCATCAGTGATCTGTCCTTGAATACATATCTGTGCTCCTGTTTCTGCCATTGTCATTTGCACTAGTCGTATTAATTTTGATGGTATGCCAAATTCTTCCAATATATTAGGTAGAATTGTTCTATCTATTGAATCATAGGCTTGTTTAAAATCTACAAAGAGATTGTAAACGTCCATGTCATATTCCCATGCTTTGGCTAGTATTTGTTTAACTGTAAATAGTTGGTCAGTGGTAGATCTATTTTGCCTAAACCCTGCTTGATATTCCCCGATGATTTTTCCGTGAGAGGTTGAAGTCTTCGATTAAGGATGTTTGTGAATATTTTGTATCCCGAACAAAGTAAAGAGATGCCTCTATAATTCTGACACAACAGTTTGTCTCCTTTTTTATGAATAGGGCAGATTATACTTTTCTTTAATTGTTGGGGGATTTCTTTTTCTATCCATATCTCTCGTATTAGCTGGTACATCTGTTGTGTCAAATTCCTTCCTCCTTGCTTGAGTAGTTCTGCCGGTATTTTATCTATTCCCGGTGATTTATGCCTTTTTTGTATGTGGATTGCCGTTTGGACCTCCTCTAGCGTTGGGGGTCTAGTTAATTCATTTTCCTCTCCATCTTCCCCCAGCTCTTGTTGTTGTATCTCCTGCCGTGCCTGCTGCTGCTTCTGTTGTTGTAATGATGGTTGTGCCCCTTTGTTTAATACTTCCTTAAAATATGTCATCCAGGTTATCTTAATTTCGTCCATATCGCTAATGATTTCACCCTTCTTATTTTTGCAGAGGCTAGTCTTCGGTTTGTATCCCTGTCTTAAATGTTTAATAAGTTGGTATGCACTACGTGTTTCGTTTTCCTTAAACTCCCTCTCTATGTTTAGTATCCGTTGGTTTTCGTACTTTCTCTTTTTCTGCCTGCACAGTTTATCTGCTCTTCGTCTTTTGTTCTCAAATTCTGTTTTTTTCTCTCTAGTACGTCTGAGTATGTAATTATGATGTGCTTCATTTCTTTCCTGTATAGCTTGTTTGCATTCTTCATCGAACCATGTTTCTTCTCTCCGTTGGGTCTTTGTTCCTAGAACTTATTTCGTTGTGTTTAGTATGATACTGCTTATGGTGTTCCATTGATTTTCTATTGTGGAGTCTGCTTTGTTTTCTTCTAGTAATTTTTCATCCACTGTTCTCTCAAATCTTTCTTGTATCTCAGGGACTTTTAGGTTATCTAAGTTTAGTTTTTCTTGTTTTGGATATTTTTCCTTTACCTGTCGACTGATTTTGCATCTAAACCGTGTCTGCACTAGTAGATGGTCTGAGTCACAGCTTGCGCCACGTCTGCTTTTTTACATCTAATATACTCGTCGCCATTCTTTTTTCAATCAGTATATGGTCTATTTGATTTATTGTGTTTCCGTCAGGTGATATCCAAGTGCCCTTATGTATGTCCCGATGTGGGAAGTATGTCGAACTGATAATCATATTCTTTCCAGCTGCGAAATCTATTAGAAACTGACCATTCTCATTTGTATCTCTATGCAAACTATGTTTCCCTATTACCCCTATGTACTCTTCTTCTTTTCCGATCTTGGTGTTTGTGTCGCCTATCACCATTTTAATGTCGTTTCTTGGTATTGAGTCATAGATTCGTTCTAGATCTTGATAAAAGGCTACCTTAGTGTCTTCTTCTTGTTCATTTGTGGGACAGTGTACATTTATAAGGGTTATGTTAAAGAAATGCGTTTTTATCCTAAGCTTGCAGATTCTTTCATTGATGAAAGAGACTTTAACACTGAAGCAAAAATCCGCGAATAAACTCAGAGTTACAGAACGAGCCATGGAACGTGCGGTGCTGAACGTGAGCCTTCGAGACCACATAACAAACCAACAAATCAGGCAACGATTAGGAGTTCAAGACGTCATCGAAAGAGCTACGATGCTTAAGTGGAAGTGGGCAGGGCACTTAGCTAGAACACAAGATGGACGGTGGACAAGACGAATCATGAAATGGAGGCACAGAAACTACAAAAGAAGCCGAGGACGACCACCGACTAGATGAACCTACGGTATAAAAAGAGTAGCAGAAAACTGGCTAAAAGCGGCCCAGTGCAGTGTAGAGAACACTGGAAAGAACTGAAGAAGACCTATGTCCAACAGTAGTCACGATTAGCTGATTAATGAGGATGATTGTTAATTTTGTACACCAGTTTATTTTGCTACATATTTCATAAACTGATACCAATTCTTCTTCTAGATTATCTATCAGTTCAAAAATATTTTTGGACCTGAGCTGAGATCGATTGTGAGCGACCCACAGAGTATTGACAATGTTGCTAAACGAGTTGATAAACTGGTCGTCCAGATCGAGAATACTGACTTTGATATTTTCGATTTAAATAGCAGTGAAAATTGGGAAGCTATCATGGGACATTTTTATAAAGAGGTACGTCAACTGGAACTAGAAGGCGTCAGCTTTATTGACCAAAGCTTTAAAATGATAAGGTATGTATTTTTAGAAAATTTTTTACTTATTGCCCATTTACACTAAGTTAGCCTTTAATATATAGATATTATATGAATCGGTCATTTTCAAAACCACATTAATATATAGGTATCCACATTTTGTCAAAGATACCTTTATAACATTATTATGGAGCTGCTACCTAGTCCAGGGCACATCTGTTTTGAGATGGACGTTGAGAGGTGACTCAAATTTTTTTACAGAAATTGCTTGAAAATAACTCAAATAATAATATTTGAGTTATCAGCCGACTCAAAAAGTTCCGGAACATTGTGTAAATAATCAAAATATCAAAATATGAAGGAAAAATTCCATTTTTTTCTTCATTTTTTGATTATAACTTTAAAAGTATTCATTTCCGAGAAAAGTTTTACTGACATAAAAGTTGCGTAATTAAATTTGCTACATTATAGAATTGGTTTAAAATTTAAAAAAATAGTAATCCTTGTTGCAAAATAACAATAATTGCGAAAAAACCATAAAAAAAATTATTCGCATTTTACGTTTTTCATCCATTTATTCTACACCTAGGGCCTTCATATTTTACCCAGATACGATACAGTAAAATAATGCTGTTAATTTCATTAAGATCGGTTTAATAGATTTTGAAAAATAAATTTTGCAATACATCTTTCGCAAAAAAAATTCATTTTTTCAAAATGTTGCAGGACTAAAAATAAAGCAGATAGCAAGTTGAATTTTTTTTGCATATAGAAGAGTGCACCTTTCATTTGCAATTTACAAAATTAAATCGATTAACTACCACGGCGTCAGAAATTTTTTTAAATAAACAATAAATTTTGGAGCTACGCGCAGGATAGCGGTGTTCGATTCACACAAGTTGATTTCCACCAAAATTTCTCCCAATCTTTATCTAATACATTTATTTTCTTACTCTATATTTTGTTGTATTTTAAAATTTTAATTCCACAAAAATCAAACTAATTTTATTATTGTTTGTGAAATATTGTTTAAACAATTGCATATGTTTATAAATAATAAACTTTAATTCTCTAAGTTAAAATATATGAACAAAGAAAGATTTTGATAAAAAAAAGTGTTATTTCAAAGGACAGAGTATGTGTTTTTATTTTGCAATAAACAAATTTATATATTTATATCGAAATGTACTAAAAATTAAAATGTATCAATCATTATTAAAGGTTATTGGAATGCCCAATCAGAGCAAACTATCCGCTGTCCTGCGCGTAGCACAAATAATTAATGTTTATTTAAAAAAAATCTAACGCCGTATAAGTTAACCGATTTTAATTTTGAAAATTGAAAATGAAAGGTACAGTATTCTTCTGTATGTAAAAAAAGTTAAACTTGCTCTCTGCTTTAGTTTCAGTCCTGTAACATTTTGAAAAAATGATTTTTTTTGCGAAAGCTGGATTGAAAAATTTATTTTGCAAAATCTATTGACCCGATTTTAATGAAATCCACAGTGTTATTTTATCATATCGTAAAGTTTGTCTGGGTAAAATATAAAGGTCCTAAGTGTAGCAAAATTGGTTGAAAAGCGTAAAATGCAAATACTTGTTTCTTTTAGTTTTTTCGCAATTATTGCTATTTTGCAACAAGGGTGACTATTTTTTAAATTTCTAACCAATTCTGTATTGTAAAAACTTTAAATACGCAACTTTTATGTCAGTGCAACTTTTTACGGAAATGAATACTTTTAAAGTTATAATCAAAACACGAAGAAAAAGAATCGAATTTTTCCTTCATTTTTTGACATTTTGATTATTTAAACAATGTTCCGGACCTTTTTGAGTGGGAGGATAACTCAAATATTATTATTTGAGTTATTTTCAAGCAATTTCTGCAAAAAAATATGAGTCACCCCTCAACGTCCAAATGTATTAATATTTTTACAGATGCCCCCTGGTCTAACCAGCCTCTACCATTTTGTGCAAAAATCACACTATTCCGATCCCTAAGATGTTGCATATATTATATAAGTAAGTACCAATTAAACAAGATATTGCGCTGAAAAAGTTTTCTCAAGAGTACTTCAGTGGATATACTATATGTGGTTTTAAATGACCGATTCATATACAGTATGTCTCTGTAAGTTGGAACCATATGGAAAATTTTTTTAATATTAAGTTTACGAAAAAAAAGTTAGTCTTTTTAAAAAGCTCTGCATGGTCTAAAACCTAAGATTCAAGCATCAGATATCAAATTTTATGAATATTATACGAGGTATATCAAAAAATATCAACTTCGCTCAAGAGTAAAGTAGCTTTATTTTTCATAATATTGAAAATTGCTATTAGAAAAATTTGTTTGGAATTAAGAACTATATTCTAATATGCAATTACATCCTTCTAATTATTTTTTTTTTGAAAAATTATGGAAAACCAACATTGTTTTCAGTTATTTCAATTCTGATAACTCTTTTATTATTAACTTTACTAAAAAAGTGATTCTTCGTAAAAAGTTCTGCGTGATATAAAACCTAAAATACAACCATCTTATATAAAATTTTATGAATTTTATACGAGGTATCTCAAAAAAGATTAATTTCGATCAAGAGTAAAGTACTTTATTTCAATAAGATGGATGTAATTACAAATTGGAGAATAGTTTTTAATTCTAAAAAACTTTTCAAAACTTTTCATAATCAAAATTTTCGGTATTGTGAAAAATAAAGGTATTTTGCTGTTGAGCGAAATTCATATTTTTTGACAAATAAAATTGATAAAATGTGATATAAGATGGTTGGTTATATTTGAGGTTTTAGACAATGCAGAACATATAAAGGATAACTTTTTTCGTAAAATTAGTAATAAAAGAATTATTTTAATTGAAATATGTAACTGAATGTTGGGAATTTAAGAAAAAAATTCATTTTTTTTAACTAGAAGAAGTTAATTGCATATTATAACATGGTTATTAATTCCAAACAACTTTTCATAATAATAATTTTCAATATTGTGAAAAATAAAGCCACTTTACTCTTGAGCGAAATTCATATTTTTTGACATACCTCGTATAATATTCTAAAAAATTGATATCTGATGATTCAATCTTAGGTTTTGGACCATGCAGAGATTTTTATAAAGAATAATCTTTTCTCGTAAATTTAATAATAAAAAGTTTTCCATATGGTTCCATTAAACAGGCTAAAGAACAGTGGTTAAAAGAACAATGCGCAGAAATAGAAGAACACCAGAAAAGACATGATAATTTTAACATACATAAAAAAATTAAGGAATTACCGCAGATCAACAGAAAAAGAAAACCGGGAATACTAAAAGATACAGATGGGAAACTTGTGTTGAGTACTAACGAAAAATTAAAGAGATGGACAGAATACATAAATGAATTGTTCAAAGACAATAGAACAGAGCAGATGGAAGTCGAAGTAGAAGATGATACGGTTTTGAAGATATTAAAAGAAGAAATTAAATCGGCATTAAAAAACAGCAAAAATGGTAAAGCAGTAGGTCCAGACCAAATCCCAGTAGAAAGCTTAAAATGTATAAATGATGAAACCTTAGATATTATCGTAGACTTGTTTAACACAGTGTACAAAACAGGAAACATACCAAAACAATGGTTACTCTCAACCTTTTGTGCTATCCCTAAAAATACAAACGCTAAAGATTGCAGTGAATACAGAACAATATCATTAATAAGTCACATTCTCAAATTATTCTTGAAAATAATACATGGTCGTATAAACAAAAAACTAGAATAAGGAATATATTATGATAGTCAGTTTGGGTTCAGAAACGGACTAGGAACCAGAGAGGCGTTATTTGCTTTTAATGTGTTAGCTCAAAGATGCATGGACATGAATGTGGATGTGCATGTTTGTTACGTTGATTTTGAGAAGGCTTTTGACAAAGTAAGACATGAAAAATCAGTCCAAATTCTAAAGACAAAAAACATAGACAAAAGGGAGTTACGAATAATAACAAACCTTTACTGGAATCAAAGAGCACAAATTGTAATAGATAACGAACCCAGTCCAGAAATTGAAATCAGGAGAGGAGTTCGGCAGGGATGTATTATGTCTCCATTACTCTTTAATGCATATAGTGAAGCCATTTTTGAAGAAGCATTGCTATCTCAAAGTGAAGGAATAATAATTAACGGAAGATCTATTAACAACATAAGATATGCAGATGACACCGTGATTATAGCAAGCTCTGCTGAACAACTCCAACTACTACTGAACAAAACAAACAATTTCTGTAAAGAATATGGACTAAAAATGAATATAAAAAAGACCAAATACATGATAATAACTAAGAAAACAAACATACAAACAAGCATACATTTGGGAAATGTACCGATAGAAAGGGTTGATAAATACAAATACCTAGGAACCTGGATTTCAGAGAAAAATGATCAAACAACAGAAATAAGGACCAGGATAGAAATAGCAAGAAATGCGTTTGTAAAAATGAAAACAGTTCTCTGCAACAAAGACCTTAGCTTAGAACTGAGAGCAAGAGCTTTGAGATGCTACGTGTTCTCGATACTACAATATGGACTTGAAAGCTGGACATTAAAGCAAGAACACATAAATAAGCTACAGTCATTTGAAATGTGGTGTTACAGAAGAATGCTTAGAATAGCATGGACACAGAGGAAAACGAACACGGAAGTACTGCGAGAAATGGGTAAAGAATGCGAAATAATAAACACAATAAAAATAAGAAAGTTACAATATCTGGGACACGTCATGAGGGGACCGCGATATGAAATGCTAAGACTGATAATACAGGGAAAGATAAGAGGCGGAAGGAGTATAGGAAGAAGGAGAGTGTCATGGTTAAAGAATTTAAGGGACTGGTTTAGATGCAGTTCTATAGAACTCTTTAGAGCAGCGGTGGATAGAGTAAAGATAGTGATGATGATATCCAACCTCCCATTAGGAGACGGCACTTGAAGAAGAAGATATGGTTCCAACTTACAGGGACACACTGTATACTAAGGATTTCCACAATGTTCACAGTATTCTTTCACACAACAGTTCTCCCTAGTTCTTTCTGTTTGCCGGTCCCTTTCCTGCAGATTTTTTCCTTACATTGCTTCGTCCACTTTACCTTTGAAAAATCTTCGGGGTCTGCCTCTCTTCCTATAGTCTGCTCCTCCTGACATGTCCGTTTCAGGTTAATCTCTTTTGTTCTATGTAGTCTATTATCTATTGAATTTATTACCATTATTTTCTTAATCTCTATGTTATTTATTCTATCTCTTGTTATTACTCTGCAGCTTCTCCTTAGAATTTCTATGTCTGTTGCTCTTATTTTGTTTTTGGTTTTCTTATTGACTATCCAATTTTCACTTTCATAAGTGGGGATACGTTTTGTCATGGTGTTATTTATATATATTCTTCTTTTTGCTTGTATACTGATGTTCTTATGACACAGTACCGGGTTCAATTTTTGTATGCAGTCTATTGTTTTTCCTAGTCTATTTTTTTATAATCTTCTTCAGTTGTTTCTTTGTTTGATATTATGAAATCTAAATACTTGTACTTGTCTGTTTCTTTGATTTGTTTACCTTTACCTATTTATAGCTGCTTTATTTTTGTATTCTCCCTTGTTAGGTACTCGGTTTTCTTTAGTTTCATTTTTATCCCATTCCTTGTATATTCCTGTTCCAGATTTTAGCCTTTATTATTCCATTAAAAATATGTCGCTAGTGCATAATGAGTTATATAGAGGCATTAAAAATTTTTTAATTAGTGTTTGCTATGAAATAAAATCTTAATTGGTTGGTAGGTTAGTTATTCCCAAACAAAAATTCAAACATAAAATTGCAATTTACATTATTTTTCTTTATCACGTGCCATATCAGAATTCCACCAATGCGAACTTTTTTCGATCTTCTGCGATATGGGATAATAATTGTCCTGAATTTGATATCTGAGTCCATTCCCGAATATTTTTTAACCAAGAAACTTGATACTCTTCCTAGCTGTAATATTTTATATCGATTTCCCTTCACTATATGTCCCAGATAAGACATTTTCCAGTGTTTATGAATCCACATTTCCAATGCTTCAAATTTGTTCATGATCGATACTGTTAGCGTCTAAATTTCTGTACCATACAAAAGTTTAAACAAAATATAGCAGTTAACCCTTCTTTGTCTTAGTTCTAAACTGAGATGGTTATTGCGAAGAAATAACTTCATTTTCATAAAAGTAGTTTTAGTCATTGCCGTTCGGCGTTTAATTTCTATGTCTGGATCTAGTTTGTCCGTTATCACAGTTCCCAATTATGTCATTTTGTGAACCTAACATTACTTGTTTACAATTTTTAGCTTTGTTTTAAACTCAACTTTAAATTTAAAACAGTTAAACCTCTGGCGCGGAGGAATACGCGGTAAGATCCTACAATGGAAATCCGTCCGATTTCTTAGTGACTACCAAAGAGTCAACTGAATATATTGGCCAACTAAATTTTTGTTTGTAAAAATGTATTATTGTTTATTTACTGTTTATAATGTATTGTCTTCTTTACTTATACATAAAAACTCAACTGCGATGTAGCCATACGCCAAATAAATAAGTACGAGGCTATTGCTATGTTGCACAATTCTCTGCATTTTTTGACATGAAAAAAAAATGCAATTTTTTTTTCATCCTTAAGGGGATAGGCGCAAAAACTTGGTCCAATGGTATTTGGTCCAATGCAGGTAGAAGAAGAACGTCATGGCTTAGAAACCTGAGAGAATGGTTTAACAGTTCCTCTGCATCCCTTTTCCGAGCTAACGTCAACAAAATTACTATAGCCAGTTTGATAGCCAACGCTAGATAATCGAGCACGTCACATCAAGAAATGCTATTTAAATTCATTCAGTATTTTCCAATCCTGAGAAAAGCAATAAATATTTTTGAAAAATTTAAACGCAGAATAAAACTTTACATTATTGCCGAAGGCCGAAAGTACCTTAGAATAAACAAAAAGTTTTTTTTAAATGGTATATTTGAAATTAAAAATCACACTAAAATTTCACTTTTTTTCACCACTGTAACTTACTAAAATAAACATTATAATCTTTTATTATGCGTGAGAAATTTTCAAAACTACGTACTAGTTTTCTCAACATTCGAAAAAAATGAATGCATTTAAAGATCATGAAACCAAGATTTTGCGCCTACCCCGTAACAAATGAGTTTTACTGAAAATGTATTAATAATTATTGTGATATCAGAAGTATTTGTTATAGCATTCCTTTTGTTTATCGAGTAATCTAAATTTTAATGGCTATAATCTATTATTCTATTTTATTTTTCAGATCCTCAGAAGGGGCTGTGGATATGCTGTTAAAATTTAAATATATTGAAACACGAGATGTTATCATGAAAAAATTGATGTCAAAATTTGATGTCATTTTAGATCAGTATATTAAGGAAATCCTAACTGTCGACGATAATTTTACTGTATGTATAAATATCTTTTAATATTTTAAAAACATTTTTACTCTGGGCAAATTAGAAAAAACAAGGGAAAGTTATTTACCAGCTATTTTATTACTGGAATTGAATCTAATGATCGTATATACAAATATATATCTTATTATTAATATAGGTATGCAAATTGTGCAGATAGTGTTCTATTTTTTTATAAACAATTTAGCGCTCCGAAATCGTGATTTTAACTTTACACCAAAAACACTCAAATAAAAAATCACCGTAATTTAATTCTGCATAGAAATATTTTCCTCCCGATTTACTTCAACGAAAAATTTCCTCGGAAAATGCGGGTTTTCCCAACAAAATCTTTTATTTTCAACTATTAGATTAAATTAAATAAGGAAAACGCTATTGAAAAAAGGACAGCTCCTCTAAAAGAAAAAAAGTTTAATTGCGGTGAGTGGTTCCTGAGATAAAACCGGTCAAAGTTGACTGACATTTGCAACGAAGTTATAAACAATAGGATGGTACCTTTTGAATTATTACCTTTTTATTTGGGTCCTCTTTCTACGTACAAATCTTCATATCTTTACACCGAGAGAAAAAAATTCTTAACATAAAGAAACTTTATTAATATTTAAGAAAGATCGACTTGGCATATTGCCTAAGAAATATATCTTTGTATGTAAGATATAATTTTCTAAAATATTTCAAATAAATTTTAATTAACCCAAAGAAATATATCTTAAACATGATTGAACTATCACTTTCTTGCAAACTGCAAACCCATTTGTCAGAAAGAAATTATACTTGTCATAATAATATATTTTCTTGGTATTACAAAACTCTTCTTTCTGAGAAATAATATTTCTTAGTAAGGAATATTGTTATCTTACCATTAATAATTAATGTATTTAATGTTAAGAAATATATTTCGCAGAAATAATTGTATATTTAGAATTAAGGCTATGGGTACATAATTCGCAAATATTTTACGTGTATCCCTACTCTTTCTGTCTTTACACGGCAAATTACGTGTAGTAAAATTCACACTGGTGTGGATATGTTAACATTACTAGAATGTCATTCTACTTGAAAATGTCATAATTAATTTAAAGAGATGGCTTTTGAATGTTCTTGGATAACTGTTATTTTTATAATTGCAAATTATTAATTCAGTTAATAAATGTGATAATTTTTTCACTAACTATGTTTTCAGTGATTGTAATAATTTATTTGTACAACAAAAACTAATAATCAATCGAGAAACGAGGAAAAGTGGTAAAGTGATTTTTTAATAATATGTTGTTATTTTGGAACGCTTACAATTTTGAACATCTCTAACAACAAAATACTTGGATCACAGGATATATTATCTGATGTATTCTCTGCTTGGATCTTCCACAAATAATACACAATAAATAACTTTTTCTTAAGTTCACGTCTTAAATCAATTATTTATCAAATACACTATATATCAATAATATTTAATCAATTTCTCAAAATATTCCCGATGCAATGTCAAATACTTAAAATTGTCACTGATTGTCAGTGTCTGACTGACAATATATGCTGACAATATTATATTCGGTTGAGTGCGTTGTAAGACAAAGACAGATTTGGAAAATATTACCACGGCATTATGTTCATTTTTTTCAAATCCTGAAAAAACCAATAAATATTTTTGAAAAATTTAAACGCAGAATGAAAGACTAAATTATTACCGAGGGCCGAAAGTCCCTTAGAATAAATAAAAAGTTTATTTTGAATGAGATATTTGAAATTAAAAATCACACTAAATTTTCTCTTAGTTTTTTCACCCCTGTAACTTATTAAAATAAACATTATATAAGTTCTCAGGGACTTTCGGCCCTCGCTAATAACGTAATCTTTCATTCTGCGTTTAAATTTTTCAAAAATACTTATTAGTTTTCTCAGGATTCGAAAAAAATGAATCCCCATTTGAATAGCATTGCAGCCGAAAATACGTACCGATCCTCTTAAGTTACATTTCTTAAAAATAAAGTGATATTACATACGGCGAAATAAATCATTCTGTTAAGGTAAAATTATTCTTTATTAAACAGGATATAAAACCTTAGATATTAATACATACAAAAAATTTCTCCACTCTTAAACCACTGGCTTCTATTAATAAAAGGATGGAGAGGCAAATCCAACTCCCTTAATTTTTCTTTCTTTTTGTTAATAGCACTTTGTATATCAGCAATTACCTAAAACAAAACCGTTATGTAGAAAGAGTAAACTTATTTTAATAAAAAAATTTTTATAAGGATATAAGTACATACTTATTTTGACAAAAGGAAATACAAAAAAAAAGAACAAATACACGGGCCCACATAAAAACTATTAATTTTTTGGTATAATAACGGTAGGTATCAGTAAAACAGTCTACAATCCAAAAACATTTCTTGGCATTTCAACAAATAATAATCAATCATATTTAGTTCAAACATGGCTTTATTTATCCAACCATCTTTGTTAATTTTTTTCTTTTTGTATATGAAATATTAATTATATATCTGTATAATATTAAGTCACACAAAAGACATTGTTTAGCTAAAACAAGAAGAAAAATACAACCAATGTAAAACATTGAAGCAGACATATATTGTAATTTTATTTATTTATATAATCCAAAAGATACAGCAAACCTAATCATTAAGAAATTTTATTACGGGAAAGTATTATAGGTTACATCTAAGTCATTTAATACATATTAACTAATTCACGATTTTTGGCAATAAAAGTTCTTAACCGTTAAGATGTTTCTTTTAGACTAACTAATATATCTGTTATATGAGAAAATATTAACCTTGAACTAGCTTAAGTTCGCCGACTTCATATTTCATCATCCCATTCCCATAGAAACCGCTGAGCACGCAGTAGATGAACTTTGTACGAACCGTTGGCAATTCTCATGGGAACAGCGATTCAGCACTTCATACCAAACCTATAAATTGCCATTTTCAGATGCCGGGACCACTCTTAGCTGCAACTTCGACCAGTCCAGTTATTGTAGTCATTTTAAATTAATTTAATTTTGTACTATTTTGAAATATTATTGTGTAACAAATAAAGTTCTTTTTTAAAAAAGTCAAATACGTGATTAGTGATCTAACAATTGGCGCAGTCAGTAGGATCCGTTTAACGTTGCTAGAACACGTGTATACTCACTGGCAGCGGCGGATTCTCATCCATTAACGGATCAAAGAATCTACGGAAGTCCTAACTCCTGTGAACTACGGAAGGAACACCCAGTGAAGCCCCTGGTAGCCGAGCAGAGAGAACAAGACGACCCTTAAAGAAGAAAGCATCTCCGAACAACCTCACTCCTGTGATCTACGGAAGGAACACCTAGTGAAGCCCGTGGTAGCTGAGCAGAGAGAACAAGGCGTCCTGATGTTCTTCTTTATGTAAGTTGATTTTGAATCATCCCGTTAAAAATTTTGTTATTATAATAATTTACAAAATTGACTATACTGCAAGTCAATTAATCAAAATAAAAAAAATACAAGTTGATTATCTAATATTTGGAAGTATTAATATTGACATTTTTCTTTATACGATTTTATACTGATATTTTACTGACATATTTTTATTACTTGGTATATTTCTGACATATTTTATTGACATATTTTTTATTACTTGCTATATTTTTGGTATATTTTCTATTGCTATTTTTTACTGATATATTTGATACATTTTTATTGATATATTATTTGATATTTTTATATTGATACATTTTTGTCTCTATATAACATTTTTAATTTTTATTGATACATTTTTGCCCTTTATATACCACATTTTTATCTCCCTTACATACAGACATTTTATATTTCTCCATACTTCTATTATTCATTTTCGTTTAAAAATATCCCGCAAAATGCCCGAGACACGTTCCCAAACTCAATAAGACATCGAACCGTATAAGCTTTCGGAAATTTTTTCCATCATCCCAGAATTTGAAGGCGATCCGATTTCTCTTTCTACATTTTTAGATGAGTGTGACTGTGCTATTAAGATGGCTACAGGCGATCAGCGCGTTCTTTTAACGATTCACATAAAAAATAAACTCAAAGGTAAAGCTGCACAGCTTATTAATTCTAGAAAACCACTTTCTTATAAACAAATAAAACAATTACTAAATCTACATTTCGGAGACAGTAGAGACCTGACTTCTTTAATACAAGACTTACAAAGACTCAGACAACTATCTAACGAATCTCCTCTAACTTTCTTTAACTGCTTACAAGTTTTGAATTAAAAAATGTACGCCTCGATCCAAATTGCAGATTTATCCGCAGAACAAAAGACCGCCCAATGTGATTTAATCGATACCATGGCCCTAAACACACTTTTAACCGGTTTAGAACCTCGTCTAGGACAAATTATTAGGGCTAGTAACCCTAAAGATCTCATTGAAGCAAGCAATCGTATCCGACGCGAACTTCAATTGTCATATTTTGAAGAACAAAAATCCAATTCTAAGACAACTATTCCTAAACCCTCTCAGCCAATGAGAAGACCCTCGTCTCAATTTACAAAATGCACAAATTGTGGCTGAATAGGTCATCACAATTTTGAATGCCGCTCTTCCCGTTTCGTACAACCAAATCAATCTTTTTCTAGGCCTAACGGTTATCAAAACCAATATAATAATGGACCTAACAACTATCAAAATAATCAAAACCCTAATAGGAATCAATATTCCTCCAACAATCCAAATTTCAACCAACAGAGACCTTCCTTTTCATCTCAAAATCAAAATCAAAATCGTCCATCCGTTATTCAAAGAAACCCAAATTTTCAAAGGGCACATGTTCTAAATGAATACCCTGATGAAATGACGACTAACCATTATACAGACGATTACTATACAGATAATAATTATTATAATACCGATAACTACGAAAACTATGAAACAGATTATTATACAGAAAATAATCCACAAACAGATAACTTTTACGAAACCAATAACACACTCGACACAGAAAATTATCAGGATTTTCTTTCACTTCAGAATCAAAATCATCCTCCCAACCATACGAACCATTCAACGGATATTACGAATATCCAAGAACAAATCCAAGCACTCAACTTGGACAATTTTCATCCGGATCTCAATTTTCCGGAACAAAGGTTCCTGTAACCCCATTTCATACCATGAGTTCAAAAAATTTATATTACATTAACGATGCTACCAACACTTTTAAACTTTTAATCGACACAGGTGCTGGAATCACTGTTTTCAAAGAAAACACAGCACGCAATTATCATAATAGATTTCCTGAAAACGTTACTATCCAAGGTATAACCGATCAAAAATTGTTAATAACAGAATCTGTCCTTATTCCCTTCACTGACGATAATCCTCACAAAGTATTTATTTTCAATTTAGACATTGATTTCGATGGCATAATAGGCCTAGACTTTCTAGATCATTATGAATGCGTAATAGATCTCAAATCCCGACAGTTGCATACAAATTTTAAAACCCTCACCCTTCACAAAGTAGAACACGATACAAACACACCTCCTAAAGACATATCACCGACACACCCTACAGAAACAAGACAAAACGAACCTAAAATAAAAATTAATCCAGATTCTAAACAGGAATCAAAATTAAAATACTTAAACACTATAAATGAAAAATACTCTATCGTAAATAACCGAGATCAAGACAAAAATCTTGAAAGACTGGAGAGAAAACGAATAAAAGGGAAAAACATAATTACCATTGACAGCCGGACCGAACAAATATGCAGACTAAAATGCAACTTATCAAATACAGACGCCATATTATCAGCTCAAGAAATAGAAAAAGTTAGATTACCTCATGCATTAGTCCATGTAGACGAAAATGGAGAATTCTTAAATTCCGTCCTAAATGCTAATACTATGCCGAAGACAATCGAATTTTCAGACATTTCAATCGAACCTTTCAAAAATTCGGAGACAATCCTAGCCTACAACGGAAATGATTTTGGAGAACCCGTAGTAGATAGAACAAGAATAATTAAAGAACAACTAAGAATTGATCACCTAAATTGCGAAGAACAAGAACTGATTGTAGATATCTGTACTGAATATGCAGATATATTTTATGTCGAAGGCGACAAACTGACCTTCACAAACGAAATCAAGCACAAAATCGAAACAAACAACGCCAAACCTGTCTTCACTAAATCTTATAGATATCCTCAAATACATAAGGAAGAGGTAAAGACGCAAATTAATAAAATGTTAGAAGAAGGAATAATCCAGAAAAGCGTGTCTCCCTGGTCGAGTCCAATCTGGGTCATACCGAAGAAATTAGATGCGTCAGGAAAACAAAAATGGCGAATTGTTATTGATTATCGCAAGCTTAACGAACTGATAGTACAAGACCGTTATCCTCTACCACAAATATTAGAACTATTAGACCAATTAGGAAGATGCCAATACTTCACAACACTAGATTTAGCGTCTGGATTTCATCAGATTGAAATCGAGCCACAAGACATCCAGAAAACGGCCTTTTCCGTCGAAAATGGACATTACGAATTTGTCCGCATGCCATTCGGACTAATGAATGCTCCGTCTACTTTCCAAAGAGTAATGGACAACATCCTCGTGGGAATACAAAACGAAAGATGCCTAGTATACATGGATGACATAATTATCTACTCACCCACTATCCATGATCACATGTCACGACTAGCAGAAGTTTTTAAAAGGTTACGAAAAGCAAATTTAAAAATACAGCCAGACAAATGCGAATTTTTAAGAAAAGAAGTGGCATATTTGGGCCACCTTGTAACAGAAAATGGTGTAAAAACAAATCCAGCAAAAATTTCTTGCATTAAAAACTTCCCGGAACCAAAGAACACCAAAGAAATAAAATCATTTTTAGGCTTAGCCGGTTACTACAGAAGATTTATTCCAAATTTTGCCAAAATTTCTAAACCACTTACGAAACTACTTCAGAAAGACGTACCTTTTATTTTTAATTCTGAATGCAAAGAAGCATTTAACGAACTCAAAAATATTTTAACATCAGATCCAATACTTATATATCCGAATTTTGAGGAACCATTTTTACTAACAACTGATGCCAGTGCATTCGCGATTGGAGCTGTTCTATCACAAGGCCCTATAGGAAAAGATTTACCCATAGCTTATGCCTCCAGGACATTATGCGGTGCAGAAACAGAATATTCAACCATAGAGAGAGAATTACTAGCTATCGTATGGGCAGTCAAACATTTTAGACCATATCTTTTTGGCCGTAAATTCACTCTTATTACCGATCATCGTCCCCTTACATGGCTTTTCTCGATAAAAGATCCCGGAAGCCGATTAGCGCGTTGGCGCCTAAAACTCAAAGAATACAATTATAAAATAGAACATCGTGCAGGAAAAATAAACAGAAACGCTGATGCCCTCTCAAGGATTAAGATTAACCATTTGAAGTATTGGGCAAACTTTCAATCGAAAATCACATTACATGCATCGAATGAAGACGACACGGACACACAAGAAAACGAGGAAGACAACGATGAAGAAGATATAGAAAAAATGTCCGAAGAACTTGACAAGTTTATCGAACTTTATAGAACTAAGTCGATAATCGATTATTCTAAAGTTGAAATATCGAATACGGACTTATTAGACAAATCTAACAAAAATATTGTTACCTTTTTCTGGCAAAATAAACTTGAAGAACTTCACGAGAAAATAAGGAATGACATATTCGAAGAAAACATAGAATATAGTAACAGAAGAATTAATATTGTACACAGCAAAACAGTAAAAGATCGAAAATATTTTATTATACCATTACCTTTTGATCCCGAACGAGTAATATCACACCTGTTTCTTGTACTTTTTGCAAATAAAGATCAATTCGATGAATCAAAAATATATTGTGTAGAAATTAATCTCGAACTACCTATTCTAGAGATATTTTCTTATATTTTTGCTGACAAAGAATTAAAATTAAGAATCTGTCAAAATATAATTAAAACAGCCAGCGAAGACGAAATCCCTCAAATTTTAGATCATTACCATTGTGGTAAAAATAATTTACACCGTGGAATAAACGAAACTGTCAGAAGAATAAAACAAAAATATAATTGGAAAAATTTAACAAAAGATGTAGAGAAATTTGTAAAAGCATGTGAAATTTGCCAAAAAGTTAAAATTTGTAGGAAAAACTTAAGTGGACCACTAGTCATAACAGAAACTCCAAAAACACCATTCGAAAGAATCAATATGGACATATTCGAATACCCCACTAGAAATTATGCATTAACTATTCGTGACGAACTGACAAAATTCACACAAGCCTATCCTTTAGAAGACAAAAGATCAGTAACAGTAGCCAAGACACTTTTACTCTTCTTTCAACACTATGGAACACCACTAAGAATTCATTGCGACTGCGGTCGAGAATTCGAGAATGCTATAATCACACTACACTGTTTTCAACACTATGGAACACCACTACGAATTCATTGCGACTGCGGTCGAGAATTCGAGAATGCTATAATCAAAGATTTATGCGAGTTATACGACATCAAACTAACATTTTCTAGTGTTAACCATCCACAATCTAATGGATCCGTAGAGAGATTCCATGCCACACTCTCAGAAATGATTAGAGCAAATCAAGCCGAAAACCCAAACGATCATCCCTTCACTATACTTCCTTATGCAATAATATGCTATAACAACACAAAAAATAAAACTCACGGTTTTACACCATATGAACTTATATTTGGGCACACTGCAGGCCGACCACCAGAAACTGTATACAATCAAAAAACACTAATGAGTAAAAATATTTGAGACTTGAATAATCGCATGGAATATTTTTACAAAGTAGCCAGAGCAAAAACAGAGGGACAGAAAGAAAAGGCGAAAGTAAGATTTGACGAAAATATTTCAGCACAAAGACCTGATTTTAAAATTGGTGATAAATTCTACGTAAAAGAATCCCAAATTAAATCAAAATCGGAAAATCTTTTTAATGGACCTTTCGAAATTCAAGAAATTTTTACAAATTCCGCAATTATCCTAAATCCCAAAACTAACCAAACTTCTAAAGTAAATTTTGACAGACTAAAACCTTATTTTGAATAATTTTCTTTTACAGATTCTATGGACTCCTTTCTATCGTCCAATCCCAAATTCTCCTCACTCCCATTAATAACACAATTGGAATATTTTTTCATGAAAAAGGAACTATAAGAATATCTAACGAAAAATGGACTTTACTTGTTTACAAAGAATTATTGCCTATCAAAACTACAATATCCAACAATGACAAAATTTTGGAAAACCTATTAGAAAAATTTATTAACGTGGATACACCGAGAAAACTTGCTTTTCAAGCCGAAGTACAGACACATGTTAGTCTGCTAAAACAAATCTCAAACTCCGTTAACTCAAAATATAAAGAAATAACCTCTGACACAGTACCTTATAATAAACGCCTAAAACGCGGTTTAGTAAATGGTATTGGAAAAATATGGAAATCCATTACTGGAAATTTGGACGCCTATGACGGCGAATACTTGAATAAATGTATAAATAGGATAAATTCCGATGAAACTCAAATTGAAAATCTCTTAAAAAATCAAATATCCGTTACCACTTCAGTTATAAAAACTTTCAACACTACTATTCAAAAATTGCAAATAGACGAAGAAACCTTTAACAAAGACTTAAAAACTATCGAGACTACACTTGTGGACATTAATAATGACATCTCCTTTTACCAAGCACAATTACAAATACTAGATTTATGTGAGTCCTTAATGGAAAGCTACGTATTTTTAGAAAATTATTTAAATGATATACTAAATTCTATCACATTCTCTCGCCTGCAAATTTTACATAGTTCTATTATTTCGCCCATAGACTTAATGGACGCATTAAAAGAAATCTTACAGTCATTACAAAATAACGTATTGCCTCTACCCACTTATATGTCAAATATAGCTCAGTATATTGACGTAATAAAACTAAAAGCTTATCAGCTTGATTCAAAAATTGTTTTCGTTCTCGAAATCCGTTAGTTGATCCCGAAATCTTCACCTTGTATCAATTATATTCAATACCAATATTAGATAATCAAACTGGTTTTCATCATATACTTTCAACTGTTCATAAATACATAGCGCGAGATGATGATTCAATTTCATATGTTTTACCCATGGACACCGAAAAATGCAAACAAATCAGTCACAGGCAAACACAAAAAATAAAACTCACGGTTTTACACCATATGAACTTATATTTGGGCACACTGCAGGCCGACCACCAGAAACTGTATACAATCAAAAAACACTAATGAGTAAAAATATTTGAGACTTGAATAATCGCATGGAATATTTTTACAAAGTAGCCAGAGCAAAAACAGAGAGACAGAAAGAAAAGGCGAAAGTAAGATTTGACGAAAATATTTCAGCACAAAGACCTGATTTTAAAATTGGTGATAAAGTCTACGTAAAAGAATCCCAAATTAAATCAAAATTGGAAAATCTTTTTAATGGACCTTTCAAAATTCAAGAAATTTTTACAAATTCCGCAATTATCCTAAATCCCAAAACTAACCAAACTTCTAAAGTAAATTTTTACAGACTAAAACCTTATTTTGAATAATTTTCCTTTACAGATTCTATGGACTCCTTTCTATCGTCCAATCCCAAATTCTCCTCACTCCCATTAATAACACAATTGGAATATTTTTTTATGAAAAAGGAACTATACGAATATCTAACGACAAATGGACTTTACTTGTTTACAAAGAATTATTGCCTATCAAAACTACAATATCCAACAATGACAAAATTTTGGAAAACCTATTAGAAAAATTTATTAACGTAGATACACCGAGAAAACTTGCTTTTCAAGCCGAAGTACAGACACATGTTAGTCTGCTAAAACAAATCTCAAACTCCGTTAACTCAAAATATAAAGAAATAACCTCTGACACAGTACCTTATAATAAACGCCTAAAACGCGGTTTAGTAAATGGTATTGGAACAATATGGAAATCCATTACTGGAAATTTGGACGCCTCTGACGGCGAATACTTTAATAAATGTATAAATAGGATAAATTCCGATGAAACTCAAATTGAAAATCTCTTAAAAAATCAAATATCCGTTACCACTTCAGTTATAAAAACTTTCAACACTACTATTCAAAAATTGCAAATAGACGAAGAAACCTTTAACAAAGACTTAAAAACTATCGAGACTACACTTGTGGACATTAATAATGACATCTCCTTTTACCAAGCACAATTACAAATACTAGATTTATGTGAGTCCTTAATGGAAAGCTACGTATTTTTAGAAAATTATTTAAATGATATACTAAATTCTATCACATTCTCTCGCCTGCAAATTTTACATAGTTCTATTATTTCGCCCATAGACTTAATGGACGCATTAAAAGAAATCTTACAGTCATTACAAAATAACGTATTGCCTCTACCCACTTATATGTCAAATATAGCTCAGTATATTGACATAATAAAACTAAAAGCTTATCAGCTTGATTCAAAAATTGTTTTCGTTCTCGAAATTCCGTTAGTTGATCCCGAAATCTTCACCTTGTATCAATTATATTCAATACCAATATTAGATAATCAAACTGGTTTTCATCATATACTTTCAACTGTTCATAAATACATAGCGCGAGATGATGATTCAATTTCATATGTCTTACCCATGGACACCGTCCAAACAAATCAGTCAAAACCAAATAATGTGTACAGACATTCTTCCGTATCCCATAGACACCGATGCTATATGCGAAGCCAAGCTTTTGAAACCTCTCAGCAACTTACCAAAAACTTGCCAGATGTCCATGCTCTTGGCACAAGGTTACAATGTACAAGAAATTGACCGAAATTTATGGTTACTAACTATTTCCGATCCATTACCAGTAACAATCAAATGTGCAAGAAAAGACGTCACTACACAAATAATCAAAACAAATTCAATCTTAAGATTAATTCCCGAATGTATTGCATTCATCGGCAGTACCAGAATTTATGCTAGAGACCAAATCGAGAAATATACAAATATTACATATAGAAGTCACCCAGTTAACGTACCCTACAGATGCTGTGACCATTTTGAGACAAAGAGTCACCTATCAAAATTGAAACCACTAAAACTCAGTAAGATCAACGTAGATGACTTAAATATTGCACAACACAAATTGGACCAATATTCAGAAGAACTGGACCACATCATGAGCCAATCATTCATCGAGGAACATTTACCCTTATTTACTATATCAACCCTATCCCTGATTATCATCCTAGTTATCTTATACCTTTGTTGTAAATATCGAACCAAAATATTTCCAAAATTTGCAATCTCCTTGTCCCAGGATCAGCCTCCAACTTCAGCACCACGCAGAAATTCCATTAGACAGAAATTTCAAAGCTTAACCTCCTTCAGAAGAAGACCCAATGTCCAACAAGAAAGCGAAGAAGAAGCAGAAACACCAATTACTCTGTAAAAGTCAAAGCAATGGCATTGACTTTTCACTAATAAGGGGAGCTGTTATATGAGAAAATATTAACCTTGAACTAGCTTAAGTTCGCCGACTTCATATTTCATAATCCCATTCCCATAGAAACCGCTGAGCACGCAGTAGATGAACTTTGTACGAACCGTTCGTTGGCCAATTCTCATGGGAACAGCGATTCAGCACTTCATACCAAACCTATAAATTGCCATTTTCAGATGCCGGGACCACTCTTAGCTGCAACTTCGACCAGTCCAGTTATTGTAGTCATTTTAAATTAATTTAATTTTGTACTATTTTGAAATATTATTGTGTAACAAATAAAGTTCTTTTTTAACCCGCCGTTACACGCGTCTTCTATTGTGACGTGGTTGCACGCGTATGAATGAGCGTCGCCCTCACCTACATAAATTCGACTTATTTCGAGGAAGAATGAATGTCAACATGTAGAAATATAAAATGGGTTGTACTCACATATTATAGAAAGTCTCGTAAACCAATTTTTTTTTATTAATTTAACAAAAAAAAGTAAAAATAATATAGATCAAAAGCAAGTTTTCTTAATTTTCAATTTCAGCAAGCCACTGAAGAAATTAACGTTCTTTACGCGAATTCATTTTACTAAAAATACAAATTAAAATTAACAACTCTTCTGAAGCTATTTCTTTGTGGCATTTATGTAATTAACTATTAATATTAGGACATTCTGGAATATTAGGAAATGAAGAAGTCGACAAATTAGCTAAATCTGCAGCTTTAACCAAACAAAACATAAGCAACATACTTCTACCAGTAACTGATATAGGTAATATCAGTAAAAACCATTGCAAACAAAATTGGCAACGTGTATATAACCAAAGTAAAACGGGAATAAATTTTAGAAATTGCCAGCCACTAATTCCCAATGAGAGATGGTTTAAACAAGAATCAAATAGGCTATTTATAAAAACAATAAACAGAATGAGGTCAAATCACGCACTAACCCCAGCATACAAACACAGCATAGGTATCAGTGATAACCCATATTGCGCCTGTGGTGGAATGGGAGATCTACAGCACCTCATATTGGAGTGTGGACTGTACAGACAAAATATTAAAGTAATGTATGAAAAGTTAATTGATCTAAATTGTCCTTTACCTGTCAATTTAAACGAAATTCTTTTTCCAAAAAATAAGCAGACGTTACAATGTCTTTACGAATATGTAACGTCCTGTAAATTTAAATTTTAAATAGGCTTAGATAATAAAATTATAAAATTGTAAAAATATCACACAAAATTGAAAAATGTATCCATTAAGATAGTATAACACTCTGTAAATTTAGATAATAAGTAGGCTTAGATATTAACTTAAAATTGTTATTGTAATATCATACAAAAAAACACAAATAGTCTGGCTAATTGGCTCTGTCAAAGCCATTAATAAAAAAAAAACTATTAATATTTTGTATTATGATAACGACGTCCGAGGTGGAATTCGAAACGCCAATAAGATCAATTTTTCAAGTTAAATTGTGGCTTATTTCCCAATTAGAATAGGTAAATTTAAAAATGGGTTCTTAACCAGTGGCGCACTTAGAATTTTCCTCTAGGGGGAGGGGGGTTTGCTTGGGCACTGAAAGTTTTTTGTATTATTTGTGAAAGACAAGTTACATTTTCCTACCTTCTTTTATATATATTTTTATATGCTCTGGGTGGGATTTTAACCCCCAACCCCCCCCCCTCGGTGTGCCACTGTTCCTAACCTAATCCAAACAATAATATTTTAATTAAACCTACCTAAATATTAAATAAAAACCTAAAAGTTTCTTTGAGATCACAGAAACGTGATTTCACCGTGATTGCACGCGCAGTGAGGAATTCCCTCACTTGAAGAGGGATGTCTCTTCTTTCAACTATCACACAGCACACTGACCGCCTGAAATATTCTAAAACTTTTTCATACCCTCTCATGAACCATGCTAAAGGCATTCCTGGGTGCTTAAGGTTATCGTATTAGTTTACACAATTTCATTGCTTATAAACAAATATGGTGAGGGATTCCCTCATAGCGCGTGTAATGGCGGGTTAAAAAAAGTCAAATACGTGATTACTGATCTAACATATCTTTATGACAAATATAGCACACGCATGTTTGATATAACCTTGGATTGTAGGATTGTATATAGAAGATGATACATTCAAGAAACATATTATAGTTTATACATAATAGTTCTTAGGCCCCCATATAAAATTATTATTTATGACCACACCGTTGAAACTTTTTGTGCTTGTTATTTGGGTAGAGTCGGACAAATTTGGAGCTTAGCGCAACATGGCAGTGGGGCGTTTGTCTGTCAAGCGGTCACGAAGTTGTCAATTTTATGCAAGAAAAAAATTTATAACCACATTGGTCATTTTATTTTAATCAATGGTTTTTATCATATAAACAGCGAAAACAATTTTGTCGGACAAAAATATTGGGGCATATGACGCGTCGGACACGCTAAATATGTCAAATTTATGAAAATAATAAATTTATTACCACATGGATAATTTTAACGGTATCTATCATAAAACCTTTTTAAAATCAAGTGGTAACCTTGTCGGACAATTTTCACGGGGCATATGCGCAGTCGGATGCGCTGAAGATGTAAATTTCCTGGAATTTTTTTATTTATTACCAGAGATGTCATTTTTATTTTGTACTGTTCTTTTACATGTGTAATGCATATTGGATCACTTGTCGGACAAAAATAATGGGGCGTTTACCGAGATACAGGGTGTCAAAGTTAAACTTTTTTTTTTATTTATTATTGAATATTTCCTGACAGGTATGAGATATCAACATGAAATTTGGTATGTGGGGGTTTTTTGGGTCGAGAAAACTAAATTCCCTACCAAAAATTATGCATTGCCCAGAGGACGCCACATACGCCTTTCAGCACTCATTTATTACGTTCAATTTTTTTTATTCCTCACTCTGTATAATTTTGACATTAAAATTTTTATTCTCCTATCAGCTTTACTTAAAAAAAGTATATTTCTTTTATCTCCCTAAACTCAACCGTTTTCGAGATAAACGCATTTTAAATCTGCGATACACCATCATTTTTAGCATAATATCATTGTAGTTACACCCGAAAAATAACTTAAAACCATAAAATTATCCAAAAATGTATCGCAAATTTCTTCAAATGGAATTTGCGATGCAATGACGTAAATTTGAGAACTTGCACAATTATTATGGTATTAAGTTATTTTTCGGGTGTAACTACAATGATATTATGCTAAAAATGATGGTGTATCGCAGATTTAAAATGCGTTTATCTCGAAAACGGTTGAGTTTAGGGAGATGAAACAGTATACCTTTTTTAAGTAAAACTAATAGGAGAATAAAAATTTTAATGTCAAAATTATACAGAGTGAGGGATAAAAAAAAATTGAACGTAATAAATGAGTGCTGAAAAGCGTATGTGGCGCCCTCTGGGCAATACATAATTTTTGGTAGGGAATTTAGTTTTCTCGACCCAAAAAACCCCCACATACCAAATTTCATGTTGTTATCCCATACCTGTCAGGAAATATTCAATAATAAATAAAAAAAAACTTTAACTTTGACATCCTGTACCTCGGTTGTTATAAACTTTGTACCAAGGTAAGTTAGCTTAAATCGGTCTATTTTAACCTCAAGAACCTGAGGTTAAGCTATGGCCCATTCTTTACCAAACACCCTGTATATAAATTAAATGTATGAAGTTGAATGTATTGTTTCTCGATTCCACGTTAAGATAAATGGTCGACTTTATATGATTATCTCTCAAATGATCTAGTGTCCATTAAATGTACACTAAAGTTTTTTTTCTATTCGAAATAGAATAAAAAATTATTTTAATGACAGGTAAATGAACTCGGATTGCTCTATTAAATTTAGCGTCGCAAGCACTACAACTACATAAAACATTTCGGCGATAATGGTCAAATGAATTATAATTTTGGAACTAGATACCTTCTAATCGGTATAACAGATTTTGATCACTAAATGTGAGAAGTAGTGACGGATGTATCCAAGGTCAAGTATGATAACCGAAGGTATTATAGGAACTATTGAGCTTGAAAAACCGTTTTTCCCATAGGAAATATATTTGATCACATTTATGAAGGTTAATAACTTAAAAATTCGAATTTTTCCTGATATGAGGTATACACCGTTAGACGCGTCTAGAGTCCTCCTCAGTTATTGGCGCAATTCGTAGGTTGAAATTTTGAGTAATTGTCCAAAAACCAAAATTTTCAAAGTTTAGTTTTTCAGTTTTTCAGCTGTACTGAGCCGTGTGTATCTATGATCCTAACCACTTAGGCACTATTTGAAAGCTTAACAGTAGAGTATGGGTCGGTTGGGCCAGACGGTCAAAGTCCAACTCAGACGTCACTGGCGCCAATGTCGGTAAGCGTTGGATCTGCATTACCGGCCGAGCTTAGTCAGAGCATGAATTTAGCTAAGACCGGAACCGTTTGTTAATTGACAGCTGATTAATAACACGTGTGATATACAGGGTGTAATCAGAAAATAGACATGGCGTCGTGCCAAAAAGAGACCATGACCTATTATAGTTCTTATTCTTCTTTCCGTCTCTCACAAATTATAATATACAGGGTGTAGTCAGAAATTCAAACCAATTCTTCTTCTTTTCGGCTTTCACAGTGATTCTTCTATTTGTTTGTGAAGTCGGCGTTCATATAGGTAAAAAAATGGGGTTACTAGAAATAGAATATGATTAATCGAAGAATATACTCCCATTCTTACAGTATGACCAAACCTAAAAACATCCACTATAATATTAAAAGTCTAATATACAATATTCTTTTTTGTGATTTAATTAATCAACATAAACCAGTCTTACAGTATGGCCAAACCATACAGTTATCTGAACGATCACTACTATACATATGTCTCCATTGAACGTGCGTTAATATACACCGCTATTATTCTGTATATGCCCATCATTTTTAATGAAAATTACTGAATCTAGAGGATATTGTGAGCTGCACACTTTATTTTTTTACGGCAATTCAGGTAATGTTATGTTTTTTGGTATTTTACTTTTATAGTTAAATAATCGCTTATTCATTTTACGGTGAGCTACATTCTGCATCTATTTTTATGTTAATTATTAGCTATAATCCGTCCGTAAACGGAATGTAAATATGTTAACGTTGGTATATTATATAAACCTTCGGTATAGAATACTATGATGTCCCTCTCCCCACTCCTGTAAAATACACAGACGATACATGATTGAATGAATAAAGCAAAATCAGTATCAATCAATCATTCGACGAAGTAAGATGGAAAAAATTGAGTTGTTCAGAGGTCCGAATGCAGTCAGAAAAATTAAGCAGTTAAATTTAGAGGACATACTTATTGATCAATGGATGACAAACACAAAAATTACCTGCTACATCCTATATGTCAGCAGAGTACCAGCATCGTTTGTTCTATTATCAAAACGTGACTTTGATCCACTCGGACAACACGCTGTACCAAGAGTATTAGATTACATATACACTTTACCTTACCATCGGAGAAGAGGATATGCTTGCAAACTTATACATCACATAAAGAAAATGAATGAATTCACAGCATTTTGCTGCAACTATGAATCTGAACGGCTCTTGTTAAAATGTAAATGTATTAATCATGGATTAATGAATTATAATGTAATATTAAGATGTCCATAATAAATTTATATAAAATATATCTTGTTTTATTTCTTTCGCACTTAATGAAACTTATTGTTTTTTTAAATACTGGACGGTGTAGTTTAAAATGATAATACATAAAGAGAAACTTTTGTTATATTTCATTAGTCAATCATAATGTGTCTTGACGATTGTACGCCTGAGATGAGCAATTTTTATGTAAGATTATCAACTTTTGGTAGCTGGAAGGGAAATAAACCTGCAATAGAATTAGCAGCTTGTGGATTTTACTATCTACAAACAGAAGATATTGTGAGGTGCTTCAACTGTGGTGTAGAAATTTACAAGTGGAAACCAGATGACAATATTCTTGAAGATCATAGAAAGTTTAGTCCTAGTTGCAAATTTATAGAGAAAATACAACATATTTTCTTTCAAAACAACAGCAGCACAGTGATCGAGAAGAATCAAAATATTCAGCTACATGATAGCAATATTAAATTTCTATTTCTAAATATATTACTTGTTTTGGTTCACATCATCATCTTTTTTTTATACTTGAATCTTCACGTTTTTAACATTGGCTTATACACATACGTTATGTATTTGATTAATTTTATCCAAAAGGACTGAATCACGCTCGACCCCAACAAAGATGAAGAAGGCAGCAAAGAAGGTTACGTTTAACGAAGATTTAAATAAAATATATGTTATCTATAAACCGGAAAGTGACTACAATTTTGAATTTCTAAACCGAATGCGATTCCAAGATCGTATACATGTAACTGCCATAGTTATTAATCCTGTATTAGATGCCCATCATAGAAATATTGTGTATAATAAAATGAATGTAGAAATAAAGAAATGTTAAGAAATAAACTTGTTTTATTGATCCACCCACTTATGCGTTAATAAAAAACCTAAATTGGGATAACATAAATCTATTAATATTTCATGTATATGTGCATTTATAAGTTTTATGTGACAGTCATCACAACGTAATTGATCATCAAGAATTAATTTGATGGCCCGTACGTCGATTTTAGCTTATCCGTACAAAAGATGTATGTTACAGTGCCATAACAACCGTTGCGTGATGATGGCTTGACACAATGAAGAATTGATAAACCGAAAAGAATTGACAGCAACATGACAAACGAAAACAAGAAGAATTGACAAACGAAAAGAAGAAGAAGACTCAACACAATGATGAATAATTGACAAATCTAAAAGAAGAAGAAGAAGTGACAGCAGCATGACAAGCGAAAAGAAGTGGCAATAGCTCAACACAATGAAGAATTGACAAATCGAAAAGAAGAAGAATTGACGTGACAAACGAAATGAAGAAGAAGAATTGACAAACGAAAAAAAGGAAGAAGACACAGCAACGTGACATATCGAAAAGAAGAAGAAAAATTGACAGCAACATGACAAACGAAAAGAAGAAGAAGAATTGACAAACGAAAAGAAGAAGAAGGCTCAACACAATGAAGAATAATTGACAAATGAAAAAGAAGAAGAAGAAAAATTGACGGCAACATGCCAAAGGAAAAGAAGTGTCAATAGCTCAAAACAATGAAGAATAATTGTCAAATCGAAAAGAAGAAGAATTACCAACATGACAAACGAAAAGAAGAAGAATTGACAAACGAAAAGAAGAAGAAGAATTGACAGCAGCATGACAAACGAAAAGAAGTAGTGACAATAGCTCAAAACAATGAAGAATAATTGTCAAATCGAAAAGAAGAAGAAGAATTGACAACATGAGAAACGAAAAGAAGAAGAAGAATTGACAAACGAATAGAAGAAGAAGTGAAAATGGCTCAACACAATGAAGAAGTGGCAAACCGGAAAGAAGAAGAACTGACAGCAACATGACAAACGTAAAGAAGAAGAAGAATTGACACACCGAAAAGAAGAAGAAGTGACAATGGCTCGACACAAAGAAGAAGAAGAAATTAAATACGATTTCATTATTCTAGCTACATTCCACATCTAATACTAAGTATTAAATATAATTTCATTAGTCACACAAAACGAATGTGTCAGCGGAAGCAATATCATATTACACCTGTAACATGATATTGCAGTAGTAAGAATGCAGGGCAATGACCGCAAAAAAGCAACGATTATATTTTTGCAACATCGCCAGAAACACCTTGCAAATTTTACACAACTCGTTAAAACGGAAATTAAAACTGCAACTTCTAGAAATAATATTCACATGTCTAATATTGCATTTTAACCTGATATTGCAAAATAAGTAAGAATGTAGGGCAATGACCGCAAAAAAAAGCATCAATTATATTTTTTAGTATACGATTTCATTATTATGACACAGCACATTCTACACGACGCGCTAATAACGGAAATCAAAACCGCAAACTCTAGCAATAATAAGCACATGCCGTTTCAAAGAATCCTGCAAGTACATTTAAATTATAATGCGTTATCAGATAAACCTACTATATAAATAGAAATCGGGGGATAGCCAGTTCATTGAGTTTCTGACAAGCAAAAAGTACACCAATCGTGACCAAGTCACAGTTTCTGAACGTTTCGTTAGTAACTTCGCAGTGCAGTGATAAATATTGAATCAAGGTAAGCTATTTTTTTGTTGTTCATTTGTTAAATATTTTTTATGTGTATGTATTATGTACTTGTGTTTCATGTTTTAAATATTTTTTTAAGTAAGTTCTTGTGTTGGTATTATGTACTTGTGGTTCTTTTATCTATGTTTAAAATAATTACGAGCAAAAAAAAATCCCGTCTACTCTTCTAGGTGATGTTATCGCTACTTTTAGACAAAGGTAGTGACGTGTGCATCCGATGAACTGGTATGTAGGTAATAAAAGGTACCCTAAATAAATTCTATATTTTATTTGTTAAAAATTAACACATATAAAACACAGAACTTTAGTATATTCATTCTTGAATGTCGTATATTCATTCTGAAATTTCTTGGATTTATTGTTTTCTTAAAGTATGTTTCTGTTATTAGTCAATAATATCTAGGTATCTCAGTTCGTCTATAATTTCAGCTGCTTCTTTTCCGGTTAAAGCGTCGGCTTTTGAAAAAATTTCAAGGCCTTTCACAAGCATGTTCGGATCGTCATGTTCGCTATACAGACACCATATCTCTTCCAGTTTGTCAAGTATCTGCTTCTTTTCTATATCACAAACCATTGTTTCAGCAGTTCTTGTAGAAACATCAACACAGTTTTTCTTTGAACCTTGCATCTGCATGTCTTTTGTATCTTGACCCTTCTGTGCTACATGTCTTCTTTTACACTGTTGTTGTATGTCTGATGTATCTTCTTCTTGTGTTTCGACATTTCTTGCGGTACCATGTAAAGCCTGTGTTCTTCTTCTTTTTCCTAGATACATTGGCTTAATAATTTTCTCGTACTTTGCTGTGTGAGATTGGTGACGTAGACGTCCACGGTCATCTTTATGCACTCTGGATTTGTCTAGAAGAGTTTTGTAAACTTTTTGATCGGCTAGAGTATAATGTATAGGTTCCTTCGAGAAAATCAGGTCGTACAGGCCAGGTGTAGCTTTAAAAATGTGTGAATCCATTTTAACGCTATCTTTACCAAACTCAATGGTGTGATTTCCAAACTCCCATTCACCCGTCTCCCAGTTATACTTGGGGCCAAAGATCTGGTCAGTATTCCCTAAATCTTGCGTATATGTTTCTAAATAAGGGTTGTACGATGTTTGTATATGTAGAGGTTCGTCATCACTGGTCTGTGATGGTTGATTAATTTGTGAATCATCTTCGTTGAGATCTGGTTTAGAAACATTTTCATTCACATAATTGGCTATTTCTTTAAGAGGCGTAGTTATTGGCTTAAACGTTGTCTGTATAAGTTCTTTTTCATCAGCTTGCATTTTTCTGAGAGCTTTGTACTTTTCTCTGACTATTGCCGCAAGTTTGTTTACTTGGGCCGCTCTACTTGAAGACATGTTAACAAATGAAATCTCGACTTTAAAATGCTTGGATTTATACCTCTGTGTCCTTCTGTATGCGTGTCTCTGATGACATCTCTACGTCTCTGTGGTCGTCTGTGTCTTCTATTAGTGTGTCTCTGATGACGTCTGTACGCCTCTGTCATCGTCTGTATCTTTTGTTAACGTGTCTCTGATGACGTCTGTGCCCCTCTGTCGTCGTCTGTGTCTTCTGTTAACGTGTCTCTGATGACGTCTAACATCCACTATAATATTAAAAGTCTAATATACAATATTCTTTTTTGTGATTTAATTAATCAACATAAACCAGTCTTACAGTATGGCCAAACCATACAGTTATCTGAACGATCACTACTATACATATGTCTCCATTGAACGTGCGTTAATATACACCGCTATTATTCTGTATATGCCCATCATTTTTAATGAAAATTACTGAATCTAGAGGATATTGTGAGCTGCACACTTTATTTTTTTACGGCAATTCAGGTAATGTTATGTTTTTTGGTATTTTACTTTTATAGTTAAATAATCGCTTATTCATTTTACGGTGAGCTACATTCTGCATCTATTTTTATGTTAATTATTAGCTATAATCCGTCCGTAAACGGAATGTAAATATGTTAACGTTGGTATATTATATAAACCTTCGGTATAGAATACTATGATGTCCCTCTCCCCACTCCTGTAAAATACACAGACGATACATGATTGAATGAATAAAGCAAAATCAGTATCAATCAATCATTCGACGAAGTAAGATGGAAAAAATTGAGTTGTTCAGAGGTCCGAATGCAGTCAGAAAAATTAAGCAGTTAAATTTAGAGGACATACTTATTGATCAATGGATGACAAACACAAAAATTACCTGCTACATCCTATATGTCAGCAGAGTACCAGCATCGTTTGTTCTATTATCAAAACGTGACTTTGATCCACTCGGACAACACGCTGTACCAAGAGTATTAGATTACATATACACTTTACCTTACCATCGGAGAAGAGGATATGCTTGCAAACTTATACATCACATAAAGAAAATGAATGAATTCACAGCATTTTGCTGCAACTATGAATCTGAACGGCTCTTGTTAAAATGTAAATGTATTAATCATGGATTAATGAATTATAATGTAATATTAAGATGTCCATAATAAATTTATATAAAATATATCTTGTTTTATTTCTTTCGCACTTAATGAAACTTATTGTTTTTTTAAATACTGGACGGTGTAGTTTAAAATGATAATACATAAAGAGAAACTTTTGTTATATTTCATTAGTCAATCATAATGTGTCTTGACGATTGTACGCCTGAGATGAGCAATTTTTATGTAAGATTATCAACTTTTGGTAGCTGGAAGGGAAATAAACCTGCAATAGAATTAGCAGCTTGTGGATTTTACTATCTACAAACAGAAGATATTGTGAGGTGCTTCAACTGTGGTGTAGAAATTTACAAGTGGAAACCAGATGACAATATTCTTGAAGATCATAGAAAGTTTAGTCCTAGTTGCAAATTTATAGAGAAAATACAACATATTTTCTTTCAAAACAACAGCAGCACAGTGATCGAGAAGAATCAAAATATTCAGCTACATGATAGCAATATTAAATTTCTATTTCTAAATATATTACTTGTTTTGGTTCACATCATCATCTTTTTTTTATACTTGAATCTTCACGTTTTTAACATTGGCTTATACACATACGTTATGTATTTGATTAATTTTATCCAAAAGGACTGAATCACGCTCGACCCCAACAAAGATGAAGAAGGCAGCAAAGAAGGTTACGTTTAACGAAGATTTAAATAAAATATATGTTATCTATAAACCGGAAAGTGACTACAATTTTGAATTTCTAAACCGAATGCGATTCCAAGATCGTATACATGTAACTGCCATAGTTATTAATCCTGTATTAGATGCCCATCATAGAAATATTGTGTATAATAAAATGAATGTAGAAATAAAGAAATGTTAAGAAATAAACTTGTTTTATTGATCCACCCACTTATGCGTTAATAAAAAACCTAAATTGGGATAACATAAATCTATTAATATTTCATGTATATGTGCATTTATAAGTTTTATGTGACAGTCATCACAACGTAATTGATCATCAAGAATTAATTTGATGGCCCGTACGTCGATTTTAGCTTATCCGTACAAAAGATGTATGTTACAGTGCCATAACAACCGTTGCGTGATGATGGCTTGACACAATGAAGAATTGATAAACCGAAAAGAATTGACAGCAACATGACAAACGAAAACAAGAAGAATTGACAAACGAAAAGAAGAAGAAGACTCAACACAATGATGAATAATTGACAAATCTAAAAGAAGAAGAAGAAGTGACAGCAGCATGACAAGCGAAAAGAAGTGGCAATAGCTCAACACAATGAAGAATTGACAAATCGAAAAGAAGAAGAATTGACGTGACAAACGAAATGAAGAAGAAGAATTGACAAACGAAAAAAAGGAAGAAGACACAGCAACGTGACATATCGAAAAGAAGAAGAAAAATTGACAGCAACATGACAAACGAAAAGAAGAAGAAGAATTGACAAACGAAAAGAAGAAGAAGGCTCAACACAATGAAGAATAATTGACAAATGAAAAAGAAGAAGAAGAAAAATTGACGGCAACATGCCAAAGGAAAAGAAGTGTCAATAGCTCAAAACAATGAAGAATAATTGTCAAATCGAAAAGAAGAAGAATTACCAACATGACAAACGAAAAGAAGAAGAATTGACAAACGAAAAGAAGAAGAAGAATTGACAGCAGCATGACAAACGAAAAGAAGTAGTGACAATAGCTCAAAACAATGAAGAATAATTGTCAAATCGAAAAGAAGAAGAAGAATTGACAACATGAGAAACGAAAAGAAGAAGAAGAATTGACAAACGAATAGAAGAAGAAGTGAAAATGGCTCAACACAATGAAGAAGTGGCAAACCGGAAAGAAGAAGAACTGACAGCAACATGACAAACGTAAAGAAGAAGAAGAATTGACACACCGAAAAGAAGAAGAAGTGACAATGGCTCGACACAAAGAAGAAGAAGAAATTAAATACGATTTCATTATTCTAGCTACATTCCACATCTAATACTAAGTATTAAATATAATTTCATTAGTCACACAAAACGAATGTGTCAGCGGAAGCAATATCATATTACACCTGTAACATGATATTGCAGTAGTAAGAATGCAGGGCAATGACCGCAAAAAAGCAACGATTATATTTTTGCAACATCGCCAGAAACACCTTGCAAATTTTACACAACTCGTTAAAACGGAAATTAAAACTGCAACTTCTAGAAATAATATTCACATGTCTAATATTGCATTTTAACCTGATATTGCAAAATAAGTAAGAATGTAGGGCAATGACCGCAAAAAAAAGCATCAATTATATTTTTTAGTATACGATTTCATTATTATGACACAGCACATTCTACACGACGCGCTAATAACGGAAATCAAAACCGCAAACTCTAGCAATAATAAGCACATGCCGTTTCAAAGAATCCTGCAAGTACATTTAAATTATAATGCGTTATCAGATAAACCTACTATATAAATAGAAATCGGGGGATAGCCAGTTCATTGAGTTTCTGACAAGCAAAAAGTACACCAATCGTGACCAAGTCACAGTTTCTGAACGTTTCGTTAGTAACTTCGCAGTGCAGTGATAAATATTGAATCAAGGTAAGCTATTTTTTTGTTGTTCATTTGTTAAATATTTTTTATGTGTATGTATTATGTACTTGTGTTTCATGTTTTAAATATTTTTTTAAGTAAGTTCTTGTGTTGGTATTATGTACTTGTGGTTCTTTTATCTATGTTTAAAATAATTACGAGCAAAAAAAAATCCCGTCTACTCTTCTAGGTGATGTTATCGCTACTTTTAGACAAAGGTAGTGACGTGTGCATCCGATGAACTGGTATGTAGGTAATAAAAGGTACCCTAAATAAATTCTATATTTTATTTGTTAAAAATTAACACATATAAAACACAGAACTTTAGTATATTCATTCTTGAATGTCGTATATTCATTCTGAAATTTCTTGGATTTATTGTTTTCTTAAAGTATGTTTCTGTTATTAGTCAATAATATCTAGGTATCTCAGTTCGTCTATAATTTCAGCTGCTTCTTTTCCGGTTAAAGCGTCGGCTTTTGAAAAAATTTCAAGGCCTTTCACAAGCATGTTCGGATCGTCATGTTCGCTATACAGACACCATATCTCTTCCAGTTTGTCAAGTATCTGCTTCTTTTCTATATCACAAACCATTGTTTCAGCAGTTCTTGTAGAAACATCAACACAGTTTTTCTTTGAACCTTGCATCTGCATGTCTTTTGTATCTTGACCCTTCTGTGCTACATGTCTTCTTTTACACTGTTGTTGTATGTCTGATGTATCTTCTTCTTGTGTTTCGACATTTCTTGCGGTACCATGTAAAGCCTGTGTTCTTCTTCTTTTTCCTAGATACATTGGCTTAATAATTTTCTCGTACTTTGCTGTGTGAGATTGGTGACGTAGACGTCCACGGTCATCTTTATGCACTCTGGATTTGTCTAGAAGAGTTTTGTAAACTTTTTGATCGGCTAGAGTATAATGTATAGGTTCCTTCGAGAAAATCAGGTCGTACAGGCCAGGTGTAGCTTTAAAAATGTGTGAATCCATTTTAACGCTATCTTTACCAAACTCAATGGTGTGATTTCCAAACTCCCATTCACCCGTCTCCCAGTTATACTTGGGGCCAAAGATCTGGTCAGTATTCCCTAAATCTTGCGTATATGTTTCTAAATAAGGGTTGTACGATGTTTGTATATGTAGAGGTTCGTCATCACTGGTCTGTGATGGTTGATTAATTTGTGAATCATCTTCGTTGAGATCTGGTTTAGAAACATTTTCATTCACATAATTGGCTATTTCTTTAAGAGGCGTAGTTATTGGCTTAAACGTTGTCTGTATAAGTTCTTTTTCATCAGCTTGCATTTTTCTGAGAGCTTTGTACTTTTCTCTGACTATTGCCGCAAGTTTGTTTACTTGGGCCGCTCTACTTGAAGACATGTTAACAAATGAAATCTCGACTTTAAAATGCTTGGATTTATACCTCTGTGTCCTTCTGTATGCGTGTCTCTGATGACATCTCTACGTCTCTGTGGTCGTCTGTGTCTTCTATTAGTGTGTCTCTGATGACGTCTGTACGCCTCTGTCATCGTCTGTATCTTTTGTTAACGTGTCTCTGATGACGTCTGTGCCCCTCTGTCGTCGTCTGTGTCTTCTGTTAACGTGTCTCTGATGACGTCTGTACCCCTCTGTGGTCGTCTGTGCCTTGTGTTAGCGTGTCTCTGATGACGTCTGTACCCCTCTGTGGTCGTCTGTGTCTTCTGTTAGCGTGTCTCTGCTACCCTCTGTTAGCGTGTCTCTGATGACGTCTGTACGTCTCTGTGGTCGTCTGTGTCTTCTGTTAACGTGTCTCTGATGACGTCTGTACCCCTCTGTGGTCGTCTGTGTCTTCTGTTAGCGTGTCTCTGCTACCCTCTGTTACCCTCTGCTATCCTCTGTTACCCTCTGCTACCCTCTGTTAGCGTGTCTCTGATGACGTCTGTACCCCTCTGTGGTCGTCTGTGCCTTCTGCTAGCGTGTGTCTGTACCCCTCTGTGATCGTCTGTGCCTTCTGTTACCGTGTCTCTGATGACGTCTGTACCCCTCTGTGGTCGTCTGTGTCTTCTGTTAGCGTGTCTCTGCTACCCTCTGTTACCCTCTGCTATCCTCTGTTACCCTCTGCTACCCTCTGTTAGCGTGTCTCTGATGACGTCTGTACCCCTCTGTGGTCGTCTGTGCCTTCTGCTAGCGTGTGTCTGTACCCCTCTGTGATCGTCTGTGCCTTCTGTTACCGTGTCTCTGATGACGTCTGTATGTCTCTGATATCCTCTGTGGTCGTCTGTGCCTTCTGTTAACGTGTCTCTGATGACGTCTGTACCCCTCGGTGGTCGCCTGTGCCTTCTGTATTTATACTTATTGTACAGTGTTTATAGTACTTGCTGTATCGGTATTTTATTGGTATTACTCATACTTTCATGTATCTTTCGCAGCATGAGTAGGGAAAAATGTAACCAAGTTCAAGAAATGCCTTAAATGCAGCAGTTTTACATTGATTCTTATGGAACAACAAGCACAAATCTACACATTTCAGGGGCCTTTTGAGCATCACATAATACCATTCAGTTTTCCGTCCGTCTAAAAGTATTTAATACCCTACATTATGGTATTTTCTTCATTCTGTTTCAGATATTCCTAGCGTTCAGACGCGTGCTTTGGTGAGTTTTAAATCGTTCAGATGTGCTCTGGTGAGTGGTAAATTTTGAATATTTTTAATTTTGTCGAAAAAATTTTTTGACTTTTCGAAATTTTACACATATTTTCGAGTTTGGTTTCTAAATTTTTGAATTTTTTTATTACCTAGTGTTGTTTGATTTGGTCATTATTTTTTAATAATTTTTTATCCTTTAATAACAAAACCATGAACAAATTTTTAGTTACTAAAGATACATTTAAGAAAATTCGTAAATTTGGGCTCCAGGGACGAACTCTGGAATTTAAAATCAGGGCCGTGCCGCAGAGTGAGGAACCCTTGGGGTGGATTAAAAAGGCCATTGAGGAAATGGTTTTAAAGGGGACTGAGAATATTCAGCCCCATGACCACGTCGGCTTCACTTTTTGCTCGAAAGACTTTGCCAGGGGTCAGGGTTGGATGAGGTTCAAGCCTGCCTCTGAAGTAACCGTCGACGATATATGGGATAAGATTAGTTCCATATATCAGAGTAATAGCACTGGCCTCAATACTGAGACATTTTGTTTGGGTATTACAACGGTAAACATGCCCACCGGAAAAGGTGGTCCAAGAGGAAGAGCTTATAACTCCTTTAACGAAGAGTGTTCGAAACGACGAGGAATTATTGTTATTAAAAACAAGGATAATCTTTGTTTACCTCGTGCTCTTGTGGTAGCTAAAGCTAACGTAGATAAGGACCAAGAATGGAGGCAGGTACGTAAAGATATTGGAAAAATACAAGGGCGAAGAGCCCATCAACTAATTGAAGCCTCTAACGTAACAATTCCTGTCGAAGGGGCTGGAATACCCGAATTCCACCAGTTTCAGGGATACCTTAAAGATTACAAAATTGTGGTGTATAGTTATGGTAGCAAGGGTCGTGACGTTATGTTCTGTGGTAACACTAATGGTCCAGCGTTAAATCTTTTGTATCACGAAGGACACTTCAACGTGATCACCTCTTTGACAGCTGCTTTTTGTTGTATTTATTATTGTGAGGAGTGCCACCAGCCGTTTAACAATAAAAACGACCACAGATGTGGTGGTACGTGTTTTGCTTGTCGTCGTTCACCAGCTTGTTCCAAAGATTGCGTGAAAATACCCTGCGATCAATGTGGTCGAAACTTTTACGGTGAGGCATGTTTCAATGCTCATATTGGTTCGGTATGCGATAAAATCAAAAGGTGTAAGACCTGTTACAAGATCTACACCAAAAGTCATGTCTGTAGTGAGGTCTTCTGTAAAACTTGTAAGAAAAATTGTCCGTCAGATCATCTTTGTTACATACACCCCGATTCTGGTGTGCCTCCATCAAAAGATTTTCTATTTATATTTTATGATTTGGAAACTAGTCAGGAAAAGATATTGGCTGATGGTTCGCTTCTTCAGGAACCAAATCTCTGTGTTTTTAAACAGGTATGTGACGAATGTTTGGACTCTGATAATAAAATTTGCAAAAAATGCGGTGTTCGGTTACATATTCTGAAACAAAATTCTATTGAACGTTTTGTAGAGTTTGTACTTAATCAACGTAAACTTTTTAAAAGAGTCGTTGTTATGGCCCATAACGGTGGTGGGTTTGACCATCAATTTATATTAAATTATATTTTAACAAAGACCGATTTAACCCCCGACCTCATTATGCGTGGTACGAAACTGGTGTCAATGGTTGTTGGTAACGTTCGTTTTCTTGATAGTCTTAATTACTTTCCAATGGCGTTGTCTGCTCTACCTAAAGCTTTTGGGTTGATAGAGTTGAAAAAGGGATACTTTCCACATCTGTTTAACAGAGAGGAAAATCAATCTTATGTTGGACCTATTCCTGATCTTAAATTTTACGATCCCGATAATTTAAAAGATGATGCACGTGACCAGTTGATGGCGTGGCACGGTGAAAGAGTAGATGAGGGATACGTTTTCGATTTTCAAAAGGAAATTGTTGAATATTGTGTTAGCGATGTTGAGATTTTGACTCAAGCTTGTCTCACCTTCAGAAAGCAGTTGATGGATACTTCAAATGTCTGTCCATTTTTCGAGGCAACAACTGTTGCATCGACTTGCAACAAGGTATTCAGGCGTAATTTCTTACAGCCTTACACTATAGGCCTTATTCCAAAAGGTGGCTATCGTTTTAAAGATAATCACTCTAAAATCGCTTTGCAGTGGTTATTGTGGGAAGAAAAGCAACGCTGTATTAAAATTCAGCATGCCGCCAGGGGACCTGAAGCTCTTATTGGAAATTGTAAGGTAGACGGTCTTTACGAAAACACAATCTTTGAATTCCAAGGTTGTTATTATCACGGTTGTCTCACTTGTTATCCTACAAACAGAACTGTACCCCTCCATGACGATCCTTCAGATTGTATGGAAAATCGTCATGATAAAACTATTGCTAAAATTAAACATCTCAGATCAATGGGATACGAGGTGGTTGAAATGTGGGAATGTCAATTCCGTAAAATGCTGACGGCCGAGATTAAGTCGTATACCGAGGGACATTATCTTATGGCTAGTTTACCTTTGAATCCTAGAGATGCTTTATACGGTGGGCGTACAGGCAATACTGTAGAGTATTACAAGTGTAAAGAGGGTGAAAAAATTAAATACGTCGATGTTTGTTCGCTTTATCCGTGGGTATGTAAGTACGGGAAATTTCCGGTAGGCCACCCTAAAGTGTATGTCGGGGATGAATGTCCGGATGTTGATATTTTCTCTATGTCGGGTTTAATAAAGTGTAAGATATTACCACCTGTTAATCTCTATCATCCTGTTCTTCCGGCTAAAATGAACAGTAAATGTATGTTTGTACTCTGCCGAAAGTGTGGTGAGGACTTTGTTAAGAGTGAATGTGAGCATTCCGATGAAGAAAGAGCTCTCACAGGAACATGGGTTGTGGAAGAAGTTGTAAAAGCCTTATCTAAAGGTTATAAGCTGCTGGAAACGTATGAGATATGGTCGTACGACACCATTGAATTGTCAAAAGATCAAAAGGGGCTGTTCTCTGATATGATGAACAAGTTCATCAAGGTCAAGCAGCAAGCTTCAGGGTGGCCACGAGGATGTGTATCGGATCAGGAAAAAAACCGATACATCGAGGAGTTTTTTCAGAAGGAAGATGTCAGGCTGGAATTTTCCGACATAACGGAGAACCCTGGATTAAGATCGTTGGCTAAGCTTATGCTTAATTCTTTTTGGGGAAAGTTCGCTCAGCGAGAGAACCTCCCCAAAACATCCATAATAAACAAGTCTGGAGAATTCTTCTCAATGATGGTTAACCCTTCCATTTATGTCAATACGGTGATTCCTGTAAATGAGGAAACACTTGTTGTAACTTGGGAATATGTAGAAGAAGCGGCTTCTATGTCTCCCACAGTAAACGTGGTCCTTGCCTCATACGTCACAGCTCTGGCTCGTCTCAAACTATATTCCTATTTAGATCGGGTCCTCAAAAGAGCTTATTACTACGACACAGATTCCATAATATACCTTTCTAAGCTTGATTTGCCGGACCTTCCTACCGGTGATTGCATCGGTGATCTGACGGATGAGCTTGGTGGTGGATATATTTCGGAGTTCGTATCTGGAGGGCCCAAAAATTACGCATATAAGTACACTTTACCTAATGGCGAAGAAAAAATTTGTTGTAAGGTTAAAGGTATTTGTCTAAATTATGAGGCTTCTAAATTAGTTAATTTCGACACCATTAAGAAGATGGTACTTACAAAGTCTGACCCGGTCTCTGTGGTGACTAGCCAAATCCAGAGATCCAAAGATCATTGCGTTATTACGAAAACCCTTGAAAAAAGATATAGGCCAAATTCAACCAAACGAAAATTTTTTGAAGATTTTAGTTCCATCCCTTTTGGTTACAAAAAACTTAAAGTTTAGAATATAGCCCAAGTTATGCCGAAAGACTTTTTTTATTTTACAACAATATACCTTTCGGATTTAAAAAAAACTTAAAAATTGACGTTTATTAATCAGTAAGTTATATATATTAATATACCACTTATGTTTTTTTTTCAACAGCGTATTTTCTTCCTCTACTTTGCGATACAAACGATCGCCTGTCACACTGAAAAAAGTGGGTTACTAAAAAGCTGTAGTGAGTTGTCGTTTGTTTTACATGACTAAAAAGAGGTACTTTGTCAAATCGTTAAAAGATGTTCAGTTAAGATCATTAAAAGATATCTAGTATAGCCCACTGGCAAATTAATAAGTCGTTCTGGTTAACTCCAGAGCCGTTGCTTATGTAGCCTCCAAGTTAAGACAATCGATAACTTAATGGTCTTCTTTCCCCGATTTAGTTTTAAGTCTTCGATAGCCTGTCACAAAACAGGAGTCGGAAAAATCTCTAGTTCTAAGATTAGATAACCTACAGTTATCGATCAAATTTACCCTCAATAATTCATTTTGAATACTAGAAGATAGTAACGAATGAATTAACACCAAAGTATCGATGTTTTAACATTAATAAGAATAAATAAAAGATGGCAATCAGATCATAAAAAGAAGTCTGCTGAACCACATAGATTTATCTAGTTTAAAAAGATGTTCAGTTAAGGTCACTAAAAGATACTCTTTATACTTTGATAAAATGTTCTATAAAATATTGTTAATAAAAAGATACCTGCTGAACCATTTCCTGTATTTTTAAAATATAATAAAAAGTTTTCGGTTATAAACCAATTTGTGATTTTGTAACATCATTACAGCTTTGCTCGTTACTTACTGGAATGTGGGACAAACAATCGCTTGTTCTATGCTACCAAAAATATATATTTAACCAACATCAAACTTATATGTTTAATTCCTCTAAGGAAATTTGGTGGTTGTAGGCCTCTAGGGGATGGTGTCCACGATAAAACACCAACGAGGCACGTGTTGTACCTCATGGGTGCCTTGGAAATCAACACGAGTAACCTTTGCTTTAGATTATCCGCGAAAGTCAATGAATTTACAACGCCCCTTTTCTTTACGACGATATTGTTAGATATCGTTTTTGTACACTAACATAAGTTTTTTTTCATTATTACCCTGAAATATTCTACCTACGTATACTCTAAACTGTATATAATTTTATTTTTCTTTCTCACTATGACACATTTTAACGTTGAATATTTGATGGTCCTCCTTTTCTGAGTATAAAACGGACGGTCGACTTTTATCCCGCGCGGATGCACGCCTCTGTACCTTTACGAAGGGAATTGTACATAAACCTATAAGCTGATCGTGATCCACATCTGCAAAGTATGTTGTCAGCTTGAGTTAGTATATACAGTGCATTCTGAATGTTATAACATGATCAGGGAATATTGTTGCCTGTTGGCTATCGAAGAACCGTCTATGACCGACATATCTCTCTTATCGAAGATGTTCAATATCAACCTGTAAAAACATAATATTACCCGATTGCCGTAGATAAAATATAGTATGCAAATCACAATACTTCAGTATTATTCATAAAAATGATAGGCATATACAGAATAATAGTGGTGTATATTAATGTACGTTCAGTGGAGAGTATTACCCGAATTACCGTAGGTAAAATAAAGTGTGCACCTCACAATATCCTCTAGATTCAGTAATTTTCATAAAAATGATAGGCATATACAGAATAATAGCGGTGTATAGTAATGCACGTTCAATGGAGACATATGTAGAGTAGTGATCGTTCAGATAAGATCCATGTTGAGCAGTGATCGTTCAGCTGATGTCTATATCGAGTAAGATACGTTTTTATGGTTTGGCCATACTGTAAGACTGGTTCATGTTGATTAATTAAATCACAAAAAAGAATATTGTATATTAGACTTTTAATATTATAGTGGATGTTTTTAGGTTTGGTCATACTGTAAGAATGGAGTATATTCTTAGATTAATCATATTCTATTTCTAGTAACCCCATTTTTTTTACCTATATGAACGCCGACTTCACAAACAAATAGAAGAATCACTGTGAAAGCCGAAAAGAAGAAGAATTGGTTTGAATTTCTGACTACACCCTGTATATTATAATTTGTGAGAGACGGAAAGAAGAATAAGAACTATAATAGGTCATGGTCTCTTTTTGGCACGACGCCATGTCTATTTTCTGATTACACCCTGTATATCACACGTGTTATTAATCAGCTGTCAATTAACAAACGGTTCCGGTCTTAGCTAAATTCATGCTCTGACTAAGCTCGGCCGGTAATGCAGATCCAACGCTTACCGACATTGGCGCCAGTGACGTCTGAGTTGGACTTTGACCGTCTGGCCCAACCGACCCATACTCTACTCTTAACTCAAAGCTATTAATTTGGTGTATTTGCGGTTTTCCTGTCTCTCCTTGAACCTAAGATATGTATGTACCCCCAAAAAATAATGCCGTTTTGTACCTACCAAGTCCTATAGCTGGCTTAAGGGTGAAAGTCACAAGCTACACCGGTTCTGAATCGGCCCTGACCCTTTCTTAAAACATAGAAAAAAAGTTCAGATCGGTGTAACTTTTCCACAAACATACACACATACAAAACATTTTTCACTTTTTAAATAGAAATTGAATAAAATTTCTGAGATCGGTAACTTTTGAATGATATAACCAATTTTCAAAATTAACATGCGTTGGAAAGGTAATGATCAGTACTATAAAAAGCCGTAAAGGTCGGACCTAAATTTTCGAAATTTTTGGGAGTTTTGGGGACGAGAACGAAAAACAGACCGTAAATGGGAAGGGCCGTAAAATCCACACCCTTGGACTAAAATGGATGGTTGACATTTGGATGGGCTAGTCTTTCCCTATACTTTAAGATTGGATTTGGTCCAATTTTTTTAATTCAGTCACATTTAGAAAATAGAAAAGTTCTTGTACATATATATATAGTGTCACAAGTACGGGAACAGCCGTTCTCTGGGATGTAAAAAAATAATAAGCATCAAGGAGTAAAAGCGAACTATAAACAATATTTCTCGGTTAGCTCTACATAGATCAAACTGAAAATTTGTAGAAATACTCCTTATAATATGAGGGCGTAACGTAGAGAACTTTCCAAAATGTTCGAAAAATAACAGTTCAGTAACGGAATCAACTCATATTGAGTCAAACAATGAAGTACCAAATCCAACAGATCCAGCAAGTATATTACACAAGATACCAAACACTCAGCAGTCATCAAGTTATCCATTATCAAATCCGATCATATCACCTACACCTACAAATCTCCATGACCAAGAAATTACTAATACTCCTACTCATAGCAACACTTTCAATCAACCTCATTCAGCGGCAATACCGTTTTCACAAACTTCGGAGGCAATATCCTCTAATCTATCAGCACCTTTTCTATTAGATACAACTGCAGAAAACTCTAATAAAACTGATACATCACCACAATTTTCTGAAACAACCATTTCAACCAATCTTACAAATAAAACCTCAAGCTCGACTTCTGCCACTACCAATGAGTTTGCTCCAGTACCTCCAAATGTAATAAAGCCACAGCATCTAAGTGAAAACTCTAATAGTACTTGCGAAAACGCAAGTTCGTCCATAAAACGCAGTATTGGTGAGATCGATACGCCTCCTTCAGACTCAGCAATTTCATCACAAAATCTGTTTGCAAAACCCAAATCATCTAAACCAAAAAACCGCGCTCATCTAAAGTCCCATCTACACGGGAAACTCTTGAAAATTTTATTGATAATCATACCCCACCATTCGTTTTAAATTACCAACAATTGTCTTTACTTATTGATAATGTCCAAGGCTCCCCCGACACTATTAGCGTCGTTAAAGAATTTACAACTGATATGGCTGGTTTACTCTATCTTTTACAAAGCAGCTATCAATATGCAAATGATAGATCTACAAAAACTAAGTTTACAAAACTTCAAAAGAAACTACACAACTATTTAGGGAATGAGATTTCTGACTTAGAGAGTGACTCTTCTGTAGACAATTGTTCAGTATCATCTAACTCCGAATTTGTTAACAACATTCAACGCGATACTTCAATGGAACATTGATGGATTTTTCCATGGTCTCCCTATGCTACAGCTTCTTTTATCTGAATATTCTCCAGATATTATTTGTCTACAGGAGACAAACTTAAAGACCAATCAGTTGTTCAATTTAAAACATTTCACTTGTTTACCCCCAGCATGTAGCACATATTCAGCTGAACTCTACGCCATATACCGCGCTGTGAAACTTCTTAACGAGCTTACACTCACAAAAGCCCTGATCATAACAGATTCCCTTAGCTCTCTAAACTCATTAATACATATTTTTCCGAAACATCCTTTTGAAAAGTTGCTAAAATACCAGCTTTCCCAAGCTCATGAACATGGAAGAAGCGTCCAATTTTTATGGGTTCCCTCACACGTCGGAATAACAGGAAATAAAGAAGGTGACAGGACCGCACGAGAGGCAATTTTAAGTGATTTTTCAAAGCCGATAGACAAGTGTGTTTCCAGTGACTTAAAAGCTTATTTTAAAAATAAAGTGTTGTTTTTGTGGCGAAATGAGTGGTCTCAAACTAAGTCCAAGCTAAATAAAATTAAAAATAATGTGTCTCAGTGGCTCCCATCGTAGCGCAATAGACGAGAACGTCTAGGTCATACCACATTTACGCACTCTTACCTATTCACAAAGAAAAATCCACCTATATGTGATCAGTGTAACGTCCGATTAACAGTCGAACACTTTTTAACAATATGTAGTAAATATGACCAAGAAAGACAGCGCTACAAGCAGTGGCGGCTCGTGATTTTTACAATAGGGGAGGCTATACCTAACTGTAAAATATCTAGACGCACTAGCAAAAAAATGCGCCAAAAAATGTAAATTAAGGCCCCATCTTTTGACCATTTTTTATTTACATTTCATAATATCATCCTAATTCATAATTTCATGATATCATCATTTTAAAAATAGTTAGTCTAATAGTAAAAGTTTAATACCAAAGTTTGTGTCGTTTATTTGTAAACAATTCCATCTATTTGTAAATAAATAGATACCTATGCATATCAAAATAAATACAGATTTGAAGTTTTGCAGTCCATACATAATGAAGCTTCAAATTTTTTAAGATACTCAACTGAATTTTTTTAATTCTAAACGCGGCCTACTGCGAATTCAAAAACACGATAAAATACCGATATTTTGCTTTGAGTTAGAGATATCGGAAAAAGTTATTTGAGCAAGTTGTTCGCACTTTTAGATTTTTCATTATTTTTAGTCAGGACCCTAAAATTCGTTGTCCCGAGACGCACCCAACCACCCAACGGAGCTGCGAAGCTACTCTGCCTCCCTTGGTATATCTCCGGGCAGCGTGATGATCCCTGTGATGGCGCCGTAGATGCTACTGTTAGGCGACCGGGGTCTCCTTAAACGCCTGCTGCGCTGCACGGAGCATTAGCAACGGAGAATGCTGGGCTTCTCGGCTCCGTTCGTGCATCTCGGGATAACCCAGGGTCCTGCCTACAATAATATGTAATAAAACTGAGACGCGATCATGCGTTCTAATGCTAATGCTCCGTACGTATGGATAATTAGTGATAATATGGAATTTACACGTTGTATAATAGTGAGAGTAATTGTTGTTTTCGCGATTCATGATAAACAAAACAGTATAGAGTGTGTAAAAAATTTATGGGAGGCTGAGCCTCCCTTGCCTCCTCTGACGAGCCGCCACTGGCTACAAGTTCCCAAACGCTCTACCACAGGCTCTAGGTCAAAACTGTTCCTGTGACAATAATATAGTTAATTATCTCAGATCCAGAAACATTTTGTACAATCTGTAATTGATTAATTTTGTTATTTATATTTTGTTCCGTCGCTAATAACCTTTTGGTGGATGCGACATCTTTTTCTAATAATAAAAAAAAATTCTTTTTGTACCTAAAATATTTTCGGAGATATTTTGAAGAAAATGGCAAAAATTACGGAATTGCAAAAAATCAATTTATCTTTAAACTCCAATTTTTCTAAAATTAAACCTTTTAAATAGGTCAATCTTCTTGGTTGTGTTGAGAATAAATATATAAAAAGAATTACAGAAAGGTAAAGATCAATTTTAATTAGTAGGGTGGTTACGGGGTTGTTTTAACTGATGTTTTCGTAGAAAAAAGTAGGAACTGACGTTATTTTGATCATAAGTCGCTTAATTTTTATGCTAGAAACTTTTTTCTTTTCTTTGAAACATCTAATTGTATACTTGAAAAAGATTCGGTATACCTCGTATACAATTGACAAAATTTGACATAAGATGGTTGTATTTTAGATTTTAGATTATGCAAAACTTTTTATTAAGAATCACTTTTTTTCGTAAAATTAATAATAAAAGAGTTATCTGAGTTGAAATATCTGAAAATAATGCTAGTTATCCATAATTTTTCAAAAAAAAAATTTCAATTAGAAGGATGTAATTGCATACTAGAATACAGTTTTTAATTTTAAACAACTTTTTTTAATAGCAATTTTCAATATTGTGAAAAATAAAGCTACTTCACTCTTGAGTGAAATTTAAACTTTTTGACCTACATCGTATAGTATTCAAAATATTTGATATTTGATGGTTAAATCTTAGGTTTTGAACCATGCAGAGCTTTATATGAAGAATAACTTTTTTTCATTAAATTAATAATAAACAAGTTTTCCGTTTGGATACAACTTACTGGGATAAACTGTATAAAAAATTATATGTGGAAAGAGAACCGAAACAAAAATGTAATAATTCAAAAGTTACCATCCTATTGTTTATAACTTCATCTCAAATGGCAGTCGACTTTAACCGATTGTATTTCAGGAACAACTCATCGCAATTAAACTTTTTTTTCTTTTAGAGAAAGTGTCCTGCCACGTCCTTTCCAATACCGTGGTTCTAATTTTATTTAACCAATTAGTTGCCGAGATATATTTGTTTTTAAGCCAAAAATTTGTTTATAATTTTAGAATGTTCTGAGACCTCTTAAATAGTCTAATTTCAATTCTGTAAAATACGTTAGATATGTATAGTGCATTTTTATACGAGAATCATAGTAGTCTAGTAAAATAAAATTACACTACATTTAAATCAAAATGTAAATTAGTACAGGTTGAAACAAATTTTATATCAAAGTTTAGGTGGGTACAAAAGATATTTTCAAAAAAGTATCCAAATCATAAAAGGGGATCATTGTTTAAATAATTAAAAAGGGGTCATTTTTGCAAAAAAATTACTTTTTTAACTGCTGAAGTCATTCAATTACTAATGAAGGTCTACAGAATTATTTTCTGCAAAGTTAAAGGGTAAATATTTCACATAAGACTTACTAAATTAAATTTGACCCCCTATTTATTTAAATAATTATACATAAAACTTTAAAAACAAATTTGCAAAAAAATATTTTTAGCGTTTTAAATAAGCACTATAAAATATATTATTTTACTGGAGAAGTTGCGCTATGTTATCAGTATTAACTGAAAAAAAATTGGTCCAAAAATATTTAATATTTTTTGAGATATTGAATTCGTTTATTAAATGTTACTCTATTTTCAATTGCAAAAACGCGGTTGTTGCCAAAGAAATATTCACCTGTATTAAATCTTATTATTTTTATTTTTATGTATGTTTTCGACAAATGTATTGATACATTCAAATTTCAATTAAACTTCCCCCTAAAATGACATTTGAAAATTATTCAAATTTGTTTATAACTTTTTTTTTAATAACGTCGCGGGGATTAAATATTTTGAAATACCGTTTCCATAATTGGGTTCCCGGGAATTTTTCACTAATTAACAAATTTTTTTGTCTTTTTTTCCTCTTCTTTTTTTTTCTTGAAGTTATACTACTACGGGCCCTTTAGGGTTAAGTTTCATTAAGAATGTTGAGTCTCAAGTTGTAGATTCTAGACCTAAAAATATTAAGATTGGTCAAAAATCACTTTAATAAAATGTGGCTACTTACTGAGTTACAGGGTGTTTTATTTAAAAATTTAAAAATTATTTTTAACAAGTACTTTCAAACTATTTGACGTATCCTTATCATACTTGGCAGAAAGTGTGAGTACTCTACAGTCTACTAAATTGTGATAAATAAAAGTTTCAATCTACTACCAGAGGCGTACGACAGGGGATAGTTAATGGTTAACCCTTCCCAAATTCTACGCCACTGAGGGAAATACTATTTTAGTGAAATTTTCTGATTCTCCAATACTTTTTGTGTAAATAATATAATCTTTACTGGTAACGATTAAGTCATTATTTTTCGAGATATTGGACGTTTAAAATGAAACGGCATAGTTATTTTGATTCATTAAAAATTCATTCATTTAAACTTCGAATATCTCGCAAACTGATGACTTTATCGATACCAATAAAGTTATTTACATACAAAGTATTGGAGAATCGAAAAATTTTGCTAAAATAGTAATTCACTCAGTGGCGTAGAATTTGGGAAGGGTTAATCGTTCACTATCCCCTGTCGTACGCCTCTGGCACTAGCTAGAAACGATTATTAATCACAATTTAGTAGGGTGTATAATAGCCACACTTTCTGCCAAGTATGACAAGGATACGTCAAATAGTTTTAAAGAACTTGGTAACAATAATTTTTAAATTTTTAAATAAAACACCCTGTAACTCAGTAAGTAGCGACATTTTATTTAAGAGATTTTAGTTAAATCTTAATATTTTTAGGTCTAGAATCTACAACTCACAGATTCAATATTCTTAATGAAATTTAACTCTAAAAGGGCCCGTAGTAATATAACTCCAAGAAAAAAAAAAGAAGAAGAAAAAACGACAAAAAAATTATGTTAATTAGTAAAAAATTCCCAGGAACCCAATTATCGAAACGGTATTTCAAAATACCTAATTCCCGCGACGTTATTAAAAAAACAAAATATAAACAAATTTGAATAATTTTCAAATGCCATTTTAGGGGGGAGTTTCGTTCAAATTTGAATTTATAAATACATTTATCGAAATTATCGATAAAAATCAAAATACCGAGATCTTATTCAGGTGAATATTTCTTTGGCAACAACCGCGTCTTTGCAATTGAAAATATAGTAACATTTAATAAACAAATTCAATATCTCAAAAAATATTAAATATTTTTGACCAATTTTTTTTTGCTTAATACTGGTAACATAGCACAACTTCTTTTGTAAAAAAAGATATTTTATAGTGTTTATTTAAAACGATAAAAATAATTTGTTGCAAATGTGTTTTTAAAGTTTTATATACAATTATTTAAATCAAGAGGGGGTCAAATTTAATTAAGTAAGTCTTTTATGTGAAAGATTTATCCTTCAACTTTACACAAAATAATCCTATTGACTTTGATTAGTAATTGAATGACCTCAGCAGTTAAAAAAGTAATTTTTTTGCAAAAATGACCCCTTTTTAATTATTTAAACAATGATCCCCTTGTATGATTTGGATACTTTTTTGAAAATATCTTTTGTATATACCTAAACTTTGATATAAAATTTGTTTCAACCTGTACGAATTTACATTTTGACTTTTTTTTATTTTATTAGGCTATAGTTATTCTAGTGTATCATAATTATTATAGTTCTTATTGCGACCGTAAATTGTTAATTAATAATTTAATTGTTGCTAAACTAGTCGTTCAATTTCAACCGGCTTCTGGAAGTCGATACCAAAAAAGCTGTTATGTTAGCATATTATAATATAGTTATGGATCAATAATTACTTACCTAAAATTTTAGTTGAAAATAAAATATTTTGTTGGGAAAAGCTGCATCTTCCGAGGAAAATTTTCATCAAAGCAAATTGGGAAAAACATCTCTATGCAGAACTAAATTACGGTGAATTTTTGTTTGAGTGTTTAAAGGGAAAAATTATGATTTCCTAGCGATAATTTGTTTATAAAATAAAAATAGCATACTATCTGCAGATTTTGCATAGCTATATTAAATATATACAATCATAAGATTGGATTCCAGCAATAAAATTGCTGGTAAATAACTTTTCTTAAAAATGGCATATTTTCCGATAATTTGCACATACTGTTTGTAAAGTATTTATAAACTTATTTTAGAGATATAAAAGACATCCTATAGAGTATAAGAATTTACCATCTAGAGGAAGTGCAATTTATTGGGCACGGCTTCTATACTATAAACTTAAGAGACCAATATTAAAGTTTCAAAAGGTTCCAGAAATAGTTAATTCTTCTATGAAAGCCAGCACCTTCAATCAATATTTGAAATTTGCAAAAGAACTGAAAGCCTACGAACAGAGTAAGATAACCATTTTTTATGTCACTTTATTCAAACATTATTGATGATTTTTTTTTATTTAACCCCTAATGGGTTCTGCAAACTGCCGGAAGAACAATAAGCGTTTGCTTTGACAAATGTGAGATTGACATGTATAGTATCACTCGAGTGAGTGATCTCTTCTAAAGAACTAGCTAAATTTAAATTTAGTGTTTTTTTAACAATGAGAGTACTTATTGGTGTCTATATGTCCTTAGAAGCTAAAACTTATTTGAGTGCTGTAGACAGGTCGGCAGGCAGCAGGCGTCCAAGTCTACGCACTTCGTTGACATCGGGCACGTTTAGGCGCTTGGCCAACACGTTAGGGTCCATTGACACTCTTTCACTGTAACGAACACTAAACTGGTATATCACTTCCTTGATGGATCATAACTTGACGTCGTGTAGAATGACCCTGTTGGGGATATATAAAGATGCATTGACGATGGTTCGCAACATTTTGTTTTTTGCTGTTTTCTTTTGGTGAATATATGTTTCTTCCAAGTCATCCGTCGGTCCAAGTGCATGCCAAGTTATTTATCATTGTTAGCTTGTGGGAGGTAGCAGTCGTTGATTTTTACTGGTGGACATGTTTCTCTGCGTAAAGTGAATGTCACTTGTGTAGATTTCGTTTTATTAACTCCGATAAGCCATCTTTTTAGCCACTTTTGGATTTTATCAAGGTTTGTCTGAAGGTTCTTTGAGGCTGAGGCCGGATTGGTGTGTAATGCCAAGACCGCCGTGTCATCAGGGAATGTTGCTACAGTGGTGGCTTTTGTTCTTGGCAGATCAGGTGTATAAAGGAAAAACAATATAGGTCCCAAGACGCTACCTTGAGGAACGCCAGAATATATTGGATGTAATGCAGTAAATTCACTCCCTTGTTTCACGAAGAAATGTTTGTCTGATAGGTGGGATTTTAGTAGTAGAAAGTGGGGATAGGGTAAGAGTCCTTTCAATTTAAATTGTAAGCCGCTATGCCACACTTTGTCAAATGCCTGTGATATATCCAAGGCCGCAATATCTTTTATCGTTCAGATCCCTGTAGATTCGGTTAGCTGATCTGTGGACCTGCTCAATTGTTCCGTGCTTTTTTCGAAATCCAAACTGATGATTTGGAATCAGTTTTTTTAAATCTATTTTTATTTGGAACCTATTGGCGCAGAGCTTTTCAAAAGCTTTGGATAACATTTAGAGCAGGCTTATTGGCCTATATGAGGAGACGACTTCTGGTTTTTTCCGGGCTTAAGGATCATGATGATTTGTGCAACCTTCCAGGTGCAGGGAAAGTAACTCGTCCGTAGCATTGCGTTGAATATGAAGGTTTTGAGTTTGTGAATTCAACCAATAACATGCTATGGCAGTGAAGCCTGGGTGCTGAAAGAAACATCCAAAAACAAACTCGACACATTCGAAAGGAAAGTACTTAGGAGAATACTAGGACCTGTGAGGGAAAACGGAATCTTCCGAAGTCGATACAACAACGAGCTTTATCAACTTTATAAGGAAACGTAACTGTCAAACTTCATTAGATTACAAAGATTGCAATGGGCCGGACATGTGATAAGAATGGGAGAGGATAGGCTACCAAAACGAGCACTGAATGCTAGAATGCAAGTAAAGAGACCGGTTGGGAAGCCACGAAAGCGCTGGAAAGACACAGTAAACAGCGACGCACAAGCCCTTTTAGGAGTCCGTGTATGGAGAAGAGCAGCCACAGACAGGCAAGGGTGGAGGCAAAAAAAAGGAGGCCAAGGCTAAATTTGGGCTGTAGTGCCGTAGAAGAAGAAGAGTTTGTAACATTCTTCAGGAAAGTCTTGTAGGATTTTTTCAGAAATTAGATCGAATCCAGGTGCCTTTTTATGTGGATTTCATGCTTTACAATTTGTTTGACTTCTTTTACAGTAAATTTATGTAGAGACAAGTCCATTTGAAATAAGGCATCTAAGTCGTCCATTATTTCTTTTTCTTCTGCGGTGGATACCTCGGAAGGAAATGGTTTAAATACATTCTTAGGTGTTCCGCGAAGACTTCAGCTTTTTCTTTATTACTTCTGGCCCATGCAATATTGAAGTTTTTAATTGGTGGATTTGGAAGTTGTTGCGTTTTGAGTTTTCTTGTTGCTTTCCATAATGAGTATTCCGTTGCTTCTGTAGGTGTAAGACTTTACAGATAGTCGTAAATGCCCTGGTTTAGCTCTTTTTGAATTAGTTGTTTCAATTCTTTGGTTACTTTATTAAGTTTCTTCTTGTTTTCACCAGTCTTTGCCTATTGCCATTGTTTCCGTAATTATCTGTTGACAGCAATTTTTTCTTTAATTGTGGGAGATATTTCACTTTTGCCTAGAGGTGCTTCATAGTTTGTAGTGGCTAATCAAGATGCTTCTTGTATATTCTTTGTTAGGTTTTCGACTGCTGTTTTGATGTCCAGTTCAGTTTTTAAGGATAAGTCTAGGGACATTAAATTATCTAGTTTGTTCCGGAATATGTTTCAGTTCGTCCCACTGTTGTACAGAGAAGGTTGCTTTTCTTTATTTGTAATCTGAGAGTTAACCTTTATTATTACTAAAGAGTGATCGGATGATAAATCAAAACAAGATTCTGCTTTACATTTTTCAGTATCAATACCTTTCGTGATACAAAAGTCTATGGCGTCTGGAATTTTATTACTATCTGACGGCCAATATGTTGAATCGCCTGTAGATATTTGTTGTAGATTGTTAGCCTTCATTGTTTTGACTAATTCTCTTCCTGTTGTAGTTGTAATTCGTGAGCCACAAGTGATATGTTTAGCATTATAGTCACCTCCTGAAAAGAACCTGCTTCTAAGTGTATTGAAAAAACCTTCAAACTATATCTGTTTGTTATTATGTTTGGGTGGGCAGTATATGGCAGTTATATGACCATGCTCATCCTCGATTGTAACACTAGTAGCTTGTAGGTAATTTTTGTCGAATTTCTCTCTTTCGTAATGTTTGATGTTAATAGTGAAATGGATATTATTGAATCAAGTTTAATAGAAAATTTGGATGATTCTACTGCGAAAATTACAACTAAAACCAGAGATGTTATTAAAGTGCCGACACAACAAATTCCACCTCCGCAAAAAGTTGTAGAGAAAAAATTGTTCAACGTTGCATCAGATAAGTACAATTTTAATAATGTTTATGTATATATAGAAAAATCAAACAATCAGGATATTGGCCGTTTACATCCACTTACTGTTGCGGACATTTTGCATAAAAAATTGAACATTCCTAATATTATTGAAATAAAAGCCATTGGAAAAAACAGAATTAAAGTTTTGTTAAGGTCAATCGTAGATGCAAATAATTTAGTTAAAAATATAAAATTAAAAGACCAAAACTTAGTAGCATATGTCCCTAACCATTTACTAGAAATAAGAGGCCTAATAAGAGATATTGATACTCAATACGATGAAAAGTATTTGTTAGATAATAGTAAATCTCCCTCCCCCATAATAGCCTTTAAAAGAACTTACAGAAAAGTTGACACCGATGGAAAAACTAACTATGTACCCAAAAGGACAATGATAGTCACCTTCGAAGGAAATATTCTCCCTAGCTACATTTCAATAAATAGTGTATTTTTTCCTGTTGAAACCTACATTGGCAAAGTAACACAGTGTTACAATTGCTTAAGATTTGGACATATTTCCAAGCAGTGTCGCAGTCCACAAGCACATTGCATAAAATGTGGAAAAATCAAAAATGAAGATCATGCATGTCAAGATAATGATGTTCAATGCATACATTGTGATAGTAAAGATCATGTTTCCATATCCAAGAAGTGTCCAAAATACGAACATCAAAAGAAGATAAAGAACGTGATGATTGAGCAAAAAATTTCCTTTATCGAGGCAAAAAATTACTGTGAATCGTCCTTCTCGGGATTGTTTATTCAGAATAGATTTTCCACACTAGACAATATCGAAGACAGTTTTCCTCCCCTCCCAACATCTTCAAAAAAATCATCCCCTTCTACTACCACACATAAAAATCAAAACATTTCAAATAATACATCCCAATCCCAACCCTCCTCAAGCCACTATAATATAGCTAAAAAACGAAAAATATCACCAAACCAAACACAAAACAATTTACCCATGTTCCCTTTTAATTTTGGGCCCTCCAAACCCCTTCCTGCTAATTTAAAACCCCCAATTTGTCAAAACAAATCAGATCAAAGAGTATTGGAAACACTAATTTCCAATTATATTTTTAATTTGATTACAAATATTCAAACTGTAGATGATATGAAAACTATGAGTCAAGATAGTATTTACCATGGTATAAAAACGATTTTAGAGGATATCACTCATAAATAACATGTTCCCAGAACTTAAATCATTAAAAATTTTGCAATGGAACGGTAGATCCGTTGTTTCGAATAAAAATAGTTTAATTCATTTTTTAATAACTGAAAATATTGATATTGTATTATTAAGTGAAACCTGGTTCAAACCAAATCAAAATTATACATTTAAAGGTTATATTGTAATTCGCCAAGATAGATATGACGGGTATGCAGGTGTTGCAATTTTAATTAAAACAACTATACCATTTCGTGAAATAAATATTAGAAACAATTTTAATGAGGGAATTTTAGTTTGCGGTGCTATCGTTAAATGTAACACAATAGAATTAAGTTTTTTATCTATATATAGACCTCCAAATATTAGTACATCCAAAAACGATTGGATAAATATCTTCTCACAAATCAAATCACCTTTTTTAATTGGCGGAGATATGAATGCTCATCACTAGAGACTGGAAAATATGCACTAAAAAATGTCTAAAATATGCATGCAATATGCATTTTAAAACAAGCTGAATATGCACAATTAACATGCAAATATGCATTTATATATGCACTTATTTTTATATGAATAATTTTATGGTTTACGTTAAATACATAAATAAATAAAAAATAATAAAAATAAATAAATAGGTTTGAATTTAAACCAAATTGTATTATTATTTCTTAATATATTTTTTTAACTTCAGGTTTTGTGACAAATAAAACGGCAAAATATTTTATTTTGACCACAAGATAAATAAGAGTACAATAAAATAAATGTACATATTTTTATTGTTACAATATTGATTCATATTTTCTAAACTAATATTATAAAAAGAGTACAATAAAACAAATTTACATATTTTTATTGTTACAATAAATAATCATATATTGATTCATATTTTCTAAACTAATATTATGTCTTCTATCTGTTAATATTTGTTTATAGGCAGAAAAAGATCTCTCAACGTCACAAGATGTAATTGGGACATATTTAAACTTTGCTATTAGAGACGGATCCATATTAATATTTTCATCGAAGTTTCCAAAATTGATTATATTATTTATTGAACGCAATAAAGTGAAACCCTCATTTTTGTTTAAAACGTCATCAAGTTTATCTTTAATTTTTACTCCAATTTCCCCATTCAGATTTGTTATTTTCTGTTTAACCGAATCAACAATAGACATACTATTGTGAAGACATAAATTTTGAGCCTCTAATTTTGTAATTGAACTTTCAATGATATCGAAATTCGATTTTATATACAACAATTGATTTTTAATAGACTTTTCTTTAAAAATATTTTGACAGTTATCAATAGCGGTACAAGTCGGATCAAAACTTGAAATAACGCTTTTGATGTCGTCGTAGTGTTCAGATAAAAATATAGCACTTTTAAGCCAAGTTCCCCATCTGGTTAATACTGGTTCTGGTGGTAAAGGAATATCGGGAAGCATCTCCCTATATACCTGTACACGTAGTGGTGCTTTCAGAAATACTTTTTTTACATTATTTATTAAGGTGTTTACATTGGGAAATTCAATTCTAACTTTCTCTGCAACTCTGTTTAGGCCGTGCGCCAAACATGTACAGTGAATTAAATTAGGGAAAAAGATTTTAAGATTGGATGCAGCTTTCATCATATATGAGGCGGCATCACTAAGCATTAATAATATTTTTTCAAATGGTACTTGATCAGGTAAAAAAAAATTTGTTAGGGATTCGTTAACAAATCTAGCTATTGTAGCATAGTTTGTTTTTTCCAAACATTTTACACTAATTAAGTATGAGTTTTTAAAATCGCCAGAGTCGTTAAGAACTCCAACAATTAGATTCGCAATTTGTCGACCCTTTGTATCCGTTGTTTCGTCGACGTAAATCCAAAGATATTCGGCTTTTAACTGATTTTTAATACTCGTCATCACATCTTTGTAACATGCACTGACATATTTTTTCCGAAGAGTTGAAGAACTTGGTATTTGAGCTGGTTTATCTTTAATCTTGCAATAAGTTTTTAAAAAGTTTTGACACGATTTATGTTCTAACTTGTGCAGAGGGATATTGCAGTTCAAAAAAAAATGGCATAAATCCTTTGCAAAGGTTTCTTGCCCAACTGACGTATTCTGAATCTGCAAACTGTTCTGTAGAATCTGCTGGCGAGGTTTATTATCATTTTTTGATAGCTTAGTTTGGTGAAGTGAAGTTTTTATGTGTTGAACTACTTGGAATTTCTTTTGACATGGAATCTGGAATATAATGATAATGATGTTTTAGATGTTTTCGTAAATAGATACCTACATTAAAATGATCAAACTTTTTAAACCTCCCCCAATTTTTTTTTATTTCTCAAAGTGAAATTGAAATCGTCAAACAATAAAGTACAGTCAGTGTACCGTAGTATACAGGGTGGGCCACTCTCAACACCTCGCTCTGTATAAGCCAAACCGTTGCGAACTTTAAAAAACAGTTTTTGAAGAAATGGGACGGTTTGTCATTTTAGAATAGACAGACACATAGATGTGCAAAGAAGTTTGATAAGTTTAAAAATCTATTGAAGTGGAGAACTTACCTTTTTATCACAAATGGTGCAAAACATACTTTCACTGTCGATAACTTTTAGATGATTGTTACTTCCAATCCAACTTCTGAGAAGACTTGATTTTTCCCTTGCTACTTTAGGCATTTTCACAATAATAATAAAATGATTTTTTTACACAGTATAGTCAATAACTTGCAATCACAAAAGTTGAATAATCGGCGATTGATTTAAGACTAACCATTCATAAAATAAAATAATCTATCCTACCCTTAAAATGCTTAAAATTTCGTTTTGGTTGGTTTTCCCAGAATAATTCATAGTTGGCCGACACCAGCAGAAAGTACAGGTAATATTTGTAATGTTATTCAAAATATAATCGGTATTTACTTAGGTAATTTGTAAATTCTGAGAAGTCTATAAATCTTAAATATCCGGATAATGATACCTGCAGCTATAAATAACGCCCATTATGTTTATGGGTACAACAACAAAGGAGCTTAACAGCAAAATATTTACTTTCACATTTTATTTTAATGGATGTTGATGTTACTAATATATACCTTATTTTTAAATGGGGGTAGAGTAAATTCCCATCAAAATATGCATTTATATGCTCTTAAATCTCCAAATATGCAAGGCATATGCATTTATGAAAAACATGAGAAATATGCAGCATATATATGCATATGCATTTTGCATATAATCCAGTCTTTACTCATCACTCACTATGGGGCTCACTGCGTAATGATCCAGTTGGTAACCAAATTGTTAGCAGTATCGAAGACCTAGATCTTGTAATTTTGAATAATGGAGAACCTACATATCTTCCTAGATATGGTACTCAAAAATCTATGATTGACATTTCACTCTGCACAGCTAATATAGCCAGTAAATTTACTTGGTCAGTTTTATCTGACACCTTAGGCTCGAATCATTTTGCTATATCTATGAATTTTTCAATAACCAACACCTTACAAGAAATAATTTATCCAAAAAGCAAATGGAATATCAAGAAAGCCAATTGGTCCCTGTATACATCCTTAATTGAAAACATGTTTTCCAACTACAATACCTAGCTCTTTCAATACTTATCAAAATTATAGTTTTCTACTAGATTGCATTAATGATGCTGCAATTAGATCTATTCCTCAATACAAAATTTTTAAATCTAAAAATCGATCGCCTCCACCATGGTGGGACCCAGAATGCGATCTGATAATCAATGACAGAAAAGAAGCATTAGCATTGTATAAACGTTCACCAAGCCTTGATAATTATCTAAATTGTCAGAAAGTTACTGCTCATACTAAAAAGCAGTTGAAACAAAAAGCCAAAGCTAGTTGGATTAAATGGTGTTCTAATTTAAGCAAAAATACCTCCTCTAAGGAGATATGGTCACAGGCCAACAAAATGAATCGAAAAGCATCTATTAGTATAAAACCCTTCAATGATAATCTATTAGACGACTTTTTTAATAAAGTATGTCCTCCTTTTGCTCAAAATTCACCTACACGATCTACACAAAGTCATCATTCAAATAATCACTTCCTGTTAAAACCATTTACTGAAACTGAATTAGATTTTGCCCTTAAAAACCGCATAAATACTTCTCCTGGTATCGATCATATAAAATACCCCATGTTAACCAACCTTCCAGATGTTGCTAAAAAACTTCTTTTAAATGTCTTCAATGATATCATCCAAAAAAATATAGTTATCGATTCTTTCAAAGACATCTTAGTTGTTCCTATCCTTAAACCCGGAAAAGACCCAAACATCGTAAGTTCATATAGACCAATATCCTTACTGTCTTGTATTTTTAAAACTTTAGAAAGGCTTATAAAATTTAGATTAGATTGGTGGTTACAAAAAGAGAATTTACTTCCAGTAAACCAGTTTGGTTACAAAAGAGGTTTTGGAACTCTAGACGCTTTAACAACACTTGTTGTAGATGTACAGAATAACTTAACTAAAAATAACTACTTAGCAGCACTATTCTTAGATATTGAAGGAGCATATGACTCAGTGTGTTTATCAACCTTAAAACATAAAATGGTAAATTTTTTTCATGTGCCAATTGCTTTCGTTAACACAATAATCGGTTTCTATACAGATAGGGTAATTTACATCAGAGATCATAATAATAAACTAATAGGACCTCGACATAATTATTACGGTATACCACAAGGCTCAGTATTATCACCAATTTTATTTAATCTGTACACCTCTGACATACATAAGATGCAAATAAACAACATCCCATTCAAAATCATACAATATGCAGACGACTTTTGTGTCTATATGGAAAGCAAGAAATATGAAAACGGTATGCAAAACCTAAGTACAGTTTGTAGTTCCCTATTTCCATGGTTCTTAGAGAACGGCTTAAATTTATCAATTAAAAAATCAGCAGTATCTGTCTTTACAAGACACAATCTTCCTATAAACCAAGATGTATTACTTAGTGATCAATCTTTTACATTTAAAAATAATGTCAAATATCTGGGACTCATTCTGGACAAAAAACTAACTTGGAAACCACACATACAATATATGCTGGATAGATGTAGCAAAGGTATTAATTTCCTTAGAATGACAACTAGAGTGTGGTGGGGCTGCGATGTTGAAACATCTTTATTGTTTTATAGAGCTTATATACGATCCATTATAGATTATGGTGCTACTCTCTACGGTTCTGCTTCCAAAAACCTTTTAAGAAAAATTGACGTTTTCCAAAACTCTGCCTTGAGAATCTGTTTAGGTGCTATGAGATCTACTCCTATACAACCAATACATGTTGAAGCTTCTGAGCCTCCTTTAGAGATTAGAAGAAATTTACTAAGCGAAAAATGGGTATTTAAAGCACACACTACAAATTTCGAATTATTTTCCAGTATATGTCATCTTAACGAATCAGATCTTACTCACAAGTATTGGATTAAAAAACCATCTCCGCCTTTATGTACTGCATTACAGAACAATCCTATTTTTTCAAAGGAATTAAACACAGTAGACAAAAACTTAGACTACTTTGCTCTCTTCCATAAAACTGATGTAATAATACCCACATACAACGAAAACAACATAATCAGCAACAATATCCTGAAATCTATTTTGAACTGCTACAGTGATGCAACAGTTATATACACAGATGCATCTAAATCAGGAGAAGGGTCTGGCTGTGCGTATTTTTTGCCCTCAGGAGGTTTCGAATTCAAGTACAAACTTCCCAATGAGTTTTCAATTTTCTCTGCGGAATCATTGGCCATACTCGAAGCGTTGAAATATATTAAAAACTCTTATACTAAAAAAACGTTAATTCTTTCAGACTGCCTATCAGTTTTACAGAATATCAAAAATACTTTTTTGCCCAAAACATTTAGTAATCCTTACATATTTTTAATAAAGGATATGTTAAAGCACTTAGAAGACTCTGGCTTCAATATAAAATTTATTTGGGTTAAGGCACATATTGGACTCAAAGATAATGAGTATGTAGACTACTTAGCCAAATCCAGTATAACATCAGGCACTTTATTGTCATATTCTTTATGTGTATCAGATGTTATTACTATTTTTAAAAGAAACCAACTATCGATATGGAAAGATCAATGGAATCTTTACTGCTTAACAAACCCCACAAGATACACCACTTTACAACCAGTGATTCCACAAAATACATGGTTTAAGAGTTTTAAAGCTCCACGTAAATATATAACAACTATAAATCGATTACGTTTTGGGCATGCTTGCTATCCAAGTCATTTATATAAAATAAATGTGATTGAAGACAATAATTGCAAACATTGCGGAAAGCAGGGTGATCTTGATCATATCTTTTTTGAATGTACTAAGTTTCAACAGCATTCAAACTCTCTCTATAAAAATTTAATTCAACTTGATATGCATGCACCATTCAATATACAGTCTTTGCTGGCTACAGGCTCACAACAAATATACAATATCATTATAGATTTCTTGTCAGATACACGCACAGTCCTATAAGATTTGTACGCGGGCATGAGATTTTTTATGATTTAAGTTCAGATTTGCATCTTTTTTTTTGTCATAAATGTTTTATCACTTTATCAGAGTTCCATTATTATTTTTATTGTATTATTATTGTATTGTATTATTTATTGTGTTACTATATTGTTTCTGTTTATCTTGTATTAGGATTAGGATTGTATTTTGTTTATTGCAACTGGCTGAATGACTAATGTCTATGCCATTAAATAAAAAAAAAAAAAAAAAAAAAAAATGTTTGATGTTTTCTTTTATGATTATAGCAGTACCTCTATACTCTATAAGATCTGGATGTTTTGTAAAGTTTAGTTTGTATTTCGGAATACAAAGATAACTTTTATCTGTAGAATGTGACTCAGAAATCATCATTATGTCGATATCTTGCTCAATGAGGAAGGTTTTTATTTTTTCTAACACGTGTTGTTATAGGCCATTGGCATTAACGACTGCAGTAAGTAAATTTAACATTGTCCTCATTTGCTTCATTAGTTTGATTAACATCTCCTCTAGTTTAGCCATGTTGCTGACAGGCTGAATATTTTCTATTGTTTGACTGGTTTGTACTTGTTTATTTGTTACTTGGGCAGGTTGTATATATCTGTTAGCTGTTTGTTGAATTTGTGATAATGCGTTGCTTTTTTCTCGTAGTACAGGATACAATTGTTGCTGTAATTGTTTGTGTACATTGCAGCCTCTGTAATTCGCAGGGTGATTTCCTCCGCAGTTGGCGCATTTTACATCTTCATCTCTTGTTTGGCGAGAACAATCTTTTGTTTCATGTTGTCCTGCACATTTGACACATTTGAAAATCTTCCTGCAGTAAGCTTTGGTGTGACCAAAAGCTTGACATCTAGTGCATTGAGGTATTATTCTCTTGGTGTATGGAAGTTCGCATTTAACGATATTGTTTCCGAGGTTCGTGTACTATATACCTCCTTGTTATTTTAATTGGGTTTAATATCAATGTAGAACATAGAAAAGGCTATTTTTGTAATTCTATGTTTTATGTTGTGGATATTTGTTGCCTCATGGCCAAGTTTTTGCAATGACTGTTTTATAGTTTCAGTATTTGCTTCGTGATGAAGTCCTCTCATACAAATCTGAAGGTTTTCTCATTTTTTGGTCTGAAGGTATCATATTGGGTGTTTTTTTATCCAGTTCGCTGATTAGTGTATTGAAATGTTCTGCCTCAAAACCTGATCTTTGGTGGTTTCGTGGCCAGTGGTTTTAACTGTGTAATTTTTAGTTACGGTTTGAATCAACTCATGTAACCGATCTATAGCTTCTACATTGTAAATTGTTTTAGGTGGAGGTTTCGGTTTGTCATTTGGCTTATTAGCTTCGTTATTTTTACCGGACGCTTCTTCCTCTTCTGACAGCTCGCTGAATCGGTTGTTGCTTTCAATTGGTTTCTGCAGCCAGTAGTCGTTGATTTTTGTTTGTTTTTTGGCATTTATTAGTTCTGGACTTGTGAGCCTTCATTTTTTACTATTTTGTACGGTTTGCCATTATGCATTTTAAAATGCAATTATGCATTTTTATCCATTTTTCTATAGCAGAATTTTTTCCTGACATCATCCTGAACACAATGCAAAAACTAGTCTCTAAGTACTGAATTTTAAAATAGATTTATTCCGGTGTTTTTAGCGCTAAATTCACTGGTCTATAAATAACATTGACGAGGCTGCGTATCGATGAAGTTACCAGTCAAAAAAAATAATAACACACTCGGATAGGTGAGGCAAAGAACTACCCCACTGATCATTACTCAGCCTAGGCTAGAGGTGGACCGGCGCCGGTCGCCGTGATTTTACCAGATCAATACACCGGATCGAACTCAGTTGTGTGTAGTAGGTCACGGCGTTTCATACTCTTGACAGTGTTACATCTCCAGCGCGCCTCGATGGTAGTGGTAGGTTGTTGGTGGAAGTGCGGGAAATAGATATAGAGAGAGAGGGAGAACGTTAACGGTGCCATCGTTACAGTATTTATTAATTAACTGGTATTCTTCGGGGATTAGCCCAATAAATTAAAATAAAATCAAAATGTAATTCCGTTCAGGTTTAAATAAATTTTTTATCAAAGTTTAGATCAAAACAAAAAATATATTCAAGAAAGTATATGATTCATACGAGGGGATCATTGTTTAAATAATTAAAAATGAGTAATTTTTGCACAAAATTTACTTTTTTAACTGCTGCGGCAATTCAAGTTTTTGTTAAGGTTTTTGCAATTTTTTTCTGCAAAGCTAAAGAAACAATCTTTTGTACATATAAGACTTTCTAAATTAAATTTAACTATTTAGATGAGAAATAAGCCACAATTAAATTAAATTTAATTTAATTTAAATAAATTTTTAAATAAATTAAATTAAAATAATTTACTTACTTACTTACTTAAGCCGCCCTGTTGTACCTTACGGTGTCGAGGTAAAATAATTTAATTAAAATTAAAAAATAAATTAAATTTGACTATTCATTTATTTAAATAATTGTAAATCAAAATTTAAAAAAATAAATTACCAAAAAAATATTATTTGCATCATAAATAAGCACTATAAAACATTTTCATTTACAGAAAAAGTTGCGCTATGGTACCAGTATAAACTGGAAAACATTGCTTCATAAATATTGAGTAGTTTATGAAATATTTAATTTGTTTAAAAAACATTACCGTCTTTCAATTGCAAAATCGCGGTTGTTGCCGATAGAGTATACAAGTTTTTAAGGTCTAATTTTTTTTTGCTTGTATACAGGGTGTCCCAGACTAATTTAGCCACGCTATATCTCTTAAACGAATAGAGATTTTCGAATGGGACAAAAAGTGATATATTCTACTTGTAATCCACTTTAATATGGCGTACAAAAAAATCATCCCCTAAATATTCATCAATTAGTTACAACCCCTAACTTTAATTTTTTTAATAGCACCCTGTATATTTTTTTATAGTTTTGAATGTGGTCTTTTATTGTCTATTCAACACACTTTTTGAAAATAAAATCGGTTCGTAAATAACCAAGAAACTATCAGTTTATTTTTGTTAATAGTGTGTCCCAGACTAATTTACCCAGGCTATATTTCTTAAACGAATAGAGATTTTCGAATGGGACAAAAACAGATCTATTACATTTGTAATACACTTTAATATGGCATAGAAAAAATATTATCCCCTAAATATTCATCCCTAACTTACAGGATGCTATTAAAAAAATAAAGTTAGGGGTTGTAACTAAGGGATGAATATTTAGGGGATAATATTTTTTCTATGCCATATTAAAGTGTATTACAAATGTAATAGATCAGTTTTTGTCCCATTCGAAAATCTCTATTCGTTTAAGAAATATAGCCTGGATAATTTAGTCCAGGACACATAATTAACAAAACTAAACTGATATTTTCTTGGTTATTTACGAACCGATTTTATTTTCAAGAAATGTGTTGAATAGACGATAGAAGACCACATCCAAAACTAAAAAAAATATACAGGGTGCTATTAAAAAAATTAAAGTTAGGGGTTGTAACTAAGGGATGAATATTTAGGGGATGATTTTTTCTACGCCATATTAAAGTGTATGAAAAGTAGAATACACTATTTTGTCCCATTCGAAAATATCTATTCGTTTAAGAGATATAGCGTGGCTAAATTAGTCTGGGACACCCTGTATAATGTTTTCGATAAATGCATTAACAAATTAAAATGTCAATTAAACAACCCTCCAAAATGACGTTTGAAAATTGGTGTAATTTGTTTAAAACTTGTCTTTTAAATTTTTTTAATAACATCGACGGAATTAAGAATTTTGAAATTATTTTTCGGTATTCGTGTTTATAGTAGTTTTTGACACACAAACGAAAAAAATTTTCTAGATCCATTTTTTGCCGAGCTAACTTTTCAAAGTTTAAAAAATCATAAGTTGTTTATTTATCAATATTAACATTTTAAAGTGCTTGAGTACATCTATCAACCCTACTACTTACTAATGTCCTTTCTATACGCTCTGAGCTTCGCTGGTGTCGCTCCTAGCGGTTACTAATTCAACTTTTACCGGTAATTTTTAAATTTATTATTTAATTGTTATCGCTTAATATTTACAACGATAGAAAGTAATTAAATTTTAATAGATTTTTTTAAGATTTTGCTAATCATTTTGACGTTCTATTGATGAAATATTAAATTCTTACTTCGGATACTTTCACAATTATCATGTAGATGGCGCCAAGATTAATTTATAATTACATATTACAGAACATTAAAAAACGCAAATTCCGTATTTAAAACGTAAGTATATTTAAGGTAAAAATATAAACCACAGCTTTGATCAACTAATATTTTTTATAATTAATGTTTTTAATTTTAATTTAAAATTAATCACTTTGACATTTATGTCAAAGGACCCCGCACAAACCTTATGGAAAATAGGTCCCAGTGGATTTCGTTCATACTTTGGGAAAATACTCTTTGAAGCATCCTGATAAAAAGTTCTCATGGGCACAACTCAATCGTATGAAGGATTTTCAAGATATAGAGGCCCAAACTCGGAAAATTATAAGATTTACGGGGTATTCAAATTCCGTGAGTTACTGGTTATTTGGCAACATGTAGAAGTTTGGATCAAGGAAAAGTACCAGTGGTCTAGGATTTTTTCCTGGCTATCCAATGGCGACCTTTACTTTGACCTTGACCTTCAACGGACGTCATCTTCTAGAGGTTCGAGGGTTTTCGGCATTCAATTGATATAAACAGATTACTCATGGGTTTTTGGGATCGCTAAACACGAATATGCCATCAGAATTGCCCTCCGGATGACTTGGTGGCCAGGGCCTCTGCAAGGGACGTCATCTTCTAGAGTTTCGATGGTTTTCGGCATTTAATTGATGCAAATGAATTACTGGAGGGTTTTTTGCGGTCGCTATACACGAATATGCCACCAGAACCGACTCCCGGAGCATCTGATTTCCAAGATCAATGAAAGGGGCTCCTGGAGTTTCGAGGGTCTTTGGTACTACAATAATGCAAACGGATTAGTTATAGGTTTTTGGGGTTGCTGAACACGAATACGTGATCAGCACAGACACAGGAGCACCTGGTGCCTAAGACAGGTTATCTTCTGGAGTTTCGGAGGAATCAAATGAATTACTCTTGGGTTTTTGGGGTTGACAAACATGCATACATGCATACTACCGAACATGCATACTGTCGAAACTCCAGAAGAAGACCTGCCTTAGGCACCAGGTGCTCCGTGGGTCGGATCTGATGGCGTATTCGCGTTCTGTAGCCCCCAAAACCTGTGAGTAATCAGTTTACATTAATTTAGTACCGAAAGCTCTCGAATTTCCAAAGCGTGACGTGCCTTAGGCAACAGGTACTCCGATGTCTGTTCTGATGGGGTATTCGTGTTCAGCAACTCCAAAAAGCTATGAAAAATTCGTTTGCATCAATAGTACCAAAGACCCTCGAAACTCCAGGGGCCCCTTTTATTGACCTTGGAAACCAGGTGCTCCGGGAGTCTGTTCTGGTGGCATATTTGTATATAGCGACCTCAAAAAACCCTCCAGTAATTCATTTGCATCAATTAAATGCCGAAAACCATCGAAAGTCTAGAAGATAACGTCCCTTGCAGTGGCCCTGGCCACCACGTCATCCGTAGGTCAATTCTTATGGCATATGCGTGTTTTGCGATCCCAAAAACCCATGAGTAATCTGTTTATATCAATTTAATGCCTTAAACCCTCGCAACTCTAGAAGATGACGTCCTTTGAAGGTCAAGGTCAAAGTAAAGGTCGCCATTGGATAGCCAGGAAAAAATCCTAGACGGCTAGTACTTTTCCTTGATCCAAACTTCTACATGTTGCCAAATAACCAGTAACTCACGGAATTTGAATACCCCGTAAATCTTATAATTTTCCGAGTTTGAGCCTCTATATCTTGAAAATCCTTCATACTATTGAGTTGTGCTCATGAGAACTTTTTATCAGGATGCTTCAAAGAGCATTTTACCAAAGTATGAACGAAATCCACTGGGACCTATTTTCCATAAGGTTTGTCCGGGGTCCTTTCCGGTAAACGTTTACAGACTTGTCACTACTGGCGCTAAGGAATTTATAAATATCCCCTCTACGTACGAGCTCACAGTGTATATAGAGTTGAAATTTTAGAATATTTTAAAAAATAATGATTTTCGTAGCGACCTTAAATGCAAACTTTTTGCGTGAAGATTGGTGCAGACTTTGCATTGGTGCAAACTTTGCAATATCTTCGTTAACAATGGACCAATTTGAATGTTTTTCTTTTAAGTTTAGGGCAGCATATAAAAATAATAACATCTAATGACACTTTCTACAATAAATATTTGTCAGTTTGTAAAAAACAATTTTTTTTCCATTTTTTTCCTCTAGATGTGATAAATAAAAATAAACACAAAAGATTTTTTATAAAAAAAATAACAAAATAATACTGAATTAGTATTAAAAATTTGTTAAAGACTTTTTTCTTTGTACAATATTAAAATATATATGCATTTTAATAGATTTATAATCTTTATAACAGGTAGTACAATAAAAATTTTGTATATATTTGTTAATTTTTATTTACTGATATTACATATATTTATATAGAGGTTGTCCTCCATATTTTTTTATTTTTTCTATTGTATTCACATTAACTTTGCGAGATTTTGCCAATGATTTGTACAAAGGAAAAAGTTTTTTATGTTTCTTTAAGAAAGATTGATTATTTTGTTAAATTTTTAAAATAAAAATTCTCTTTTGTAGTTATCTTTGGTGCCAACTTTGATTTATCACAATATTACAGAAAAAAATTTTTGAAAAAAAATTGTTTATAACAAATCAATGAATATCTATTGCAAAAAGGGTCATGCAGATGTTATTATTTTTATATGCTGGCCCAAATTAAAGAAAAAACATTGAAATTGACCCATTATTAATGGAGATATTGCAAACCACTCCTCTGCCAATTTTCAGGCAAAAAGTTTTCATTTAAGGTGTCATGAAAATCATCATTTTTCAAAATATTCACAAAAATGACATTGTTAAGTAGTAGGATTAATAGATGTACTCACGTACTTTTAAATATTAATATTGATAAATAAACAAATTATGAATTTTTAAACTTCGAAGAGCAAATCTTGCCAAAAAATTGTTCGAGAAAAAATTTGTTTTTTGTGGATATGTCAAAAACTACCAGGAACACGAATATCAAAAAATAATTTCAAAACATTTAATCCCGGCGATGTTATTAAAAAAATAAAGTTTAAACAAATTACACCAATTTTCAAACGCCATTTTGGAGGGGTGTTTAATTGAAATGTTAATTTACCAATATATCTATCGAAAATATACATAAAAGCAAAAGAAATGAGACCTTAAAAACTTGTATGCTCTATCGGCAACAACGGCAATTTTGCAATTGAAAAATGGTTATTTTTTAAAACCAAATTAAATATCTCATAAACTGCTCAATATTTATCAACCAATTTTTTTTCAGTGTATACTGGTACCATAACGCAGCTTTTTCTGCTAAACAATATGTTTTATACTGCTTATTTATATTGCAAATAATATTTTTTTGGAAATGTATTTTACAAATTTGATTTTTGTCTTGTTTGTTTTTTCAATTTTGATTTACATTTATTTAAATAAAGTAAGGGTCAAATTTAATTTAGTAGTTCTTATATTAAAGACAGTTTCTTCAGCTTTGCAGAAAAAAATTGTAAAGTCATTAATAAAAACACAAATTAACGAGCAGTTAAAAAAGTAAATTTTGTGCAAAAATTACCCATTTTCAATTTTTTAAACAATGGTCCCCTTCTATGAATCATATACTTTCTTGAAAACATCGTTTATTTTGACCTAAACTTTGATAAAAAATTTATTCCAACCTGTAAGGAATTACATTTTGATTTACATGTTTTGTAATTTTATTTGATCGGTCTAGATGTTTCTGCAGTAATTTCAATTGTCGATTTGGTATCTTTTTTTAACCTTTTTTTTTAACTCGAAACTCAATTTGCAGCAAAATTTGATGATTGCTTTAATCTTTTTAATACAACTAGAAACTCAATTTGTAGCAAAATTTGATGATTGGGTTCAAAAATTCAGTGTTACCATGGTAAAAGCACTACAAATGGATATCGTAAAAGTAGTAAGTGCAAATAAGAAAAGTACATTTTATAAATCACCAAAAGCTAGTGGCCATCCAGCAGGCGTAGGAAAGTCAAGTGCTAGGAGTAGTTTAACCAAAGGTAATTTAATATTAAAAATTACTAGCGAACCTTTTGTGATCTTAAAAAATATTAAAGTTTCAGTAGCCAAAGGATCTTCAGGTCGAAGAGATTCCAGTAAATGCAGCACCCGCTCTGTTCAAAATGTTTTGGAACGAATTAACTCTCAGAGGAATTTAACATGGCATGAAATTATGGGTTCTTATATTTTAGCTGATTTAGGTAAGGAAATATCTTTTTCTTTAAGTGCCATCTCCCAATCGGAGGTTGGATATTATCATTACTATCTGTACTCTATCTACTGCTGCTCTGAAGAGTTCTATAGAACTGAACTGAAACTAGTACATTAAATTCTTCAACCATGACATTCTCCTTTCTCCTCTTATCTTTCCCTGTACCTAAATATAAAAACAATTATAACCTGCGGCACAGCAATTGTTAATTAAATAAATAAATTAAGAAATTGTACTTCGGAAGTCATATGTTTTCACCCAACGTGACTGGAAGTAGAACTTCTTCTTCTTCTTCTTCTTCTTCTTCTTTTTGTATAGACATGACTCTCTCTGTTTTTTCAATGTGCCTCTAGTAAGTTGTCATTCCATCGTTTTCTTGGTCTTCCCGCTGATCGTCTTCCTATTGGGGAACCGTCTCTCGCTGTCCTGACTACCCTATTTGTCGTCATTCGGCTTATGTGGTCATTCTATTCTATTCTTCTGTTTCTTACCCAGTTATTAATGTTATCCACCTTGCATCTCCGTCGTATATCTGCACCTCTAGCTCTGTCCCGTAGAGTCTTACCATCGATTTTTCGAAGGGTTTTCATCTCCGCTGTTTCGAGCAATCTTTTTGTCCTCTGTGTCGAGTCGTGTTTCTGCCGCATATGTCATTATTGGTCTAATAGTTTATAGGAGGAGGGAGTATTTTAAATAGGAAGTAGAACTGGAAGACGATATTTGAACTTTTCGTGTAACTTTGCGTCGATTAATATATGTTCGATTTCACTAATTTGTAGTCATTTTTGCCAAACTTCCGGTCATAAATTTTTAACCGCAAATTACATAAAAACCGGAACTACATACTCGAGCTCGACTATACAATATACATTGATTGATATATCATTGTTCTTCTTCTTCTTCTTCTTCTTCTATGGCACTACAGCCCAAATTGAGCCTTGGCCTCCTTTATTTTTTGCCCCCACCCTTGCCTGTCTGTGGCTGCTTTTCTCCATACACAAACTCCTAAAAGGGCTTGTGCGTCGCTGTTTACTGTGTCTTCCCAGCGCTTTCGTGGCTTCCCAACCGGTCTCTTTCCTTGCAATCTAGCATTCAGTGCTCGTTTTGGTAGCCTATCCTCTCCCATTCTTATCACATGTCCGGCCCATTGCAATCTTTGTAATCTAATGAAGTCTGACAGGGGCGTTTCCTTATAAAGTTGATAAAGCTTGTTGTTGTATCGACTTCTGAAGATTCCGTTTTCCCTCACAGGTCCTAGTATTCTCCTAAGTACTTTCCTTTCGAATGTGTCGAGTTTGTTTTTGGATATTTCTTTCAGCGCCCAGGCTTCACTGCCATAGCATGTTATTGGTCTAATTAAGGTTTTATAGATTCTCATCTTTGTATTTCGGTGGACACATTTAGACCGAAATATATGGGAGAGGGCAAAATAAGCTCTGTTTGCCTGCGTTATTTTCTTCCGTATTTCTCCATCTTCTGATCCGTCGGCATATATTTCTACTCCCAGGTATGTAAACTTTTCAACCGTTTCAATGTCATCTTCATGTATAATGTTTTCTGGGACTATATTTCTTCTCGTCTGAGTCATTATTTTTGTTTTTTCTGTGTTAATTTCCAGACCTAGCATTTTTGTTTGTGTTTTTAACTCTGCCTATGTTTCCTGTGCTCCTGTTGATGTTCTACTCATAATATTAATATCATCAGCATAAGCGGCCAGTTGAACCGTTCGGTTGGTCAGTAGATTTCCTCGTCCAGTTTGCATTTGCCTAACCGCATACTCCAGTGCCAGGTTAAACAATGTTGGGGCCAGCCCATCTCCCTGTTTTAGTCCCTGCGAAATGTTAAAAAAGTCTGTCCGGTGATTTTGTATTCGTACACATGCCTGAGTTTCATCCATTGTGGCTTTAATAAGTCTTATTAACTTGTGTGTTATTGCCAATTCAGCCAATATATAGTATAGTTTGTTTCTTTTGACTGAGTCGTATGCCTGTTTGAAGTCTACAAACACGTTGTGAACATCAACATCGTGTTCCCATGCTTTGCTCAAGATCTGTTTTACTGTGAATATTTGATCCAGTGTCGATCTTCCCCGTCGGAAGCCCGTCTGATACTCTCCAATAATATTTTCTGCTAGTGGTTGGAGCCGCTGGTTTATAATATACGTGAGGACTTTATATGCTGTACATAGTAGAGAGATTCCACGGTAGTTTTTGCACTGGAGTTTGTCTCCTTTTTTATAGATCGGGCATACTATACTTTTCTTCCAGTCGTCGGGTATTTTCTCTTCTTGCCATACGTCTCTGATGAGTGCGTGGATGTGACTTGCTAGGTGGTCGCCACCTACCTTATATAGTTCTGCTGGTATTTCATCAATTCCCGGAGCTTTATTGTTTTTCTGGGCCTTAATGTCTCCGAAACTCAAGCCAAGAAATGGCATGAAGAAAGGCAACGGGATACCACCTTCATTACTTATTATCCCAACTGACTACAAGGAGACTAGATAGAACCTGGCCTCAGGAACTATTTTAAAACTTGAACATAAATAGAATAAGATGAGACATCATTGGAAGTCTCTTTTTCATGCCCAAAAACATGGAACAAATTTACTTAATACTCTTTTAATGATGTAGACTTTAAATAAACATAATTACATAAAAAAATGTATTAACATATATTATAATGCTATATTATAAGGTCGGTATAGGATGTGGTATATATTATAATTATTATCCCGCACGCCGTACGGGAAAATTTAATTTTACGCACACCGTGCGGGAAAGTGCAAGTTTCGGAAACAAAATGCATGCGTGAAAGTGGCTCTTTTAGCACGGCCGTAGAAAAATATATTTTTTTTATAAGTGCCTTTCACCCTATGACATTCGCGCAGTAGATGCAATATGGTATAAAGTGCATCTATTTGTATCAAATTTTTTATTTAAAGATCATCATTTTGATTGTTTTTTCAATTATTGTTGTTTTAATGCTTTTCCACTTATTGCGAGGGGTTTTCTGCGAAATGAGGTCAAAAAAGTGGGATTTTTTTATTTATTTATAATATTGATCAAGTAGAAATCACAATATAAACTTAAAAAACATAAAAAATTGAAAAACGTTATTTTTATAAAAAATTCAAAATACAGCTTTGTTTGATAAATCGTATATATTTATATTTTCATATGGAGCAATACCTTCTCTCCCGTTTGTATTTTATACAGCATCGAAGATACGACATAGTGCTGTTTTGGCAATGTTGTCATGTTTGTTTTTTTTTCCTATGATACCCTCTTACCGGGTAGTCCCCTGTCATTTTTTTATCTCGACATATTCGCTACCCCCTCTTATTTCATTTAACGTCTCGAACGTTGAACTCTCTCTCGCTCTCTCTCTCTCTCTCTCTCTCTCTTGTCGTTTCCCCATTACTGAGAATCGTGATTTCATCCAATATTCCTAACAATTTTTTCCATTGGTCTCGGAGTTCTCCCGAACGTTAGAATCGTACCAATAACAACGGAGATACGATAAAATGTCCATTTGGAACGTATTCGATATCACATCCCCTTTCATTTAAGGTCGCGTACATCAAAATCGTATCAATAACAACGAAGATATGATATAATGCTCTGTTTGACAATACCACTGTGTTTGGCTTTTTCTTTTTAGCCTCGATATCCCGTCCCCTTTCATGTAACGACTTAACGTAGCAATTACAAATAACGCAGATATGATGTAATGGGGTGTAGGGTTGTGTTGCAGAGGTAGTACCTTTTATCGGAACGACCACATCGAGTGTCATAGACAGGAGATGGTTCTTGATAACTGGTCCTCGCAAGACACCTAACTCTCACTTATGGCTCCACGTGCCACACCCCGGGCAACTGCATTGGTCTGCAGGCTAAACTAAATGAAGGTAACCAGATATGGTGAAACTGTAACGTCTGTACCCAGAGTGGGCGGTTACAAAAGGCGTCTGACCCAGAGTGGGCGGCCGAAACTCAAGCCAAGAAATGGCATGAAGGAAGGCAACGGGATACCACCTTCATTACTTATCATCTCAAGAGAATCACAATGACGTCATTTAATTATAAAATTTCCGGAGTTATAAACAGTTTCCAATCGGATCTCTGGGGGGAACGCAGTTAAATGATAAAAGCCTAACCCAATTGAACTTACGAAGTAAAATGAAGATCGGAACATGGAACTTGCAAAGTTTGTATAAAGCTAAGAAGGTGACTAACGTAATCCAAGAAGTAAAGAGATTGAAGACAGATGTTTTGGGGATAGCAGAAACATGGTGGCCAGATGTAGGAAGGTGTGCTGTCGAAGGGGCAGTTATGTACTATTCTGGAAACCAGGATAAAAGCCACAGAAAGGGAGTAGGTATAATAATCACGAGCAAATTATCTGCATCGGTAATACAGTTCTTCCCACTCTTAGACCGTATGGCCTTGCTCAAACTGAAAGCCAGTCTAGTCAATATCAACATAATTCAGGTTTATGCCCCAACATCGGACTCAACAGAAGAAGATATAGAAATGTTCTACGCAGAACTTTAACAACTGCTTAGTAACGTGAAGAGACATGAAGTAAACCTCATAATGGGCGACTTTAATGCCAAGATAGGGAGAGGTAGAGACGACGATTTAATAGGCCCGTACGGCCTGGGAGAGAGAAATGACCGAGGCGAACGACTATATCAATTTTGCCAAGAGGAAGAAATGAAAATATCTAATACCTGGTTCAAGCTACCACCTAGACGCCCCAGCGGACCGCCCCGAGAGTATAGTTCGAAACCAGATCGATTACATAATGGTTAACAAAAGATTTGGATCATCAATAACTAGAACTTGTACATACCCTGGCGCCGATGTTCCATCAGACCATGTCCTTCTCTTAGCAGAAATAAAAATAAAAATCACTAATATAAGGAGACCTAAACCAGAACCAACAATAGACTATGCTAAACTTAAAGATGAGAATACCAGAAGAGAATTAAGTATGAAATTAAACAAAGAACTAACAAAGAATACAAAAGTAGAACTAGAAAGAGAAGTTAATTTGGACAACACATGGAGAGCCATAGAGGAAACAATGACGGATACAGTTAAAAAAGAATTAGGTTATAAACAAAAAATACAAAAGAAAAGTTGGATGACTGACGAAATCCTGGCAATGTTCGAAGAAAGAAGAAAACATGAAAACCAAGGGAACCGAGACAAATATCGAGAACAACAACAACGCATAAGAAGAGAGATAAGAACGGCAAAAAATAAGTGGCTAAAGAAACAGTGTGAGGAAATGGAACAGTTACAAAAACAACATGATGACCACAACCTACATAAGAAACTAAAGGAGGTAGCTGGAATATACAGAAAAAAGAAATTTTCTAACTTAGAAAATGAACAAGGAAAAATGGCACAAGATGATAGAGAGAGGAAACTCATATGGGAAAAATACATCAAAAATCTCTTTGCAGACGAGAGGCCTGAGATAGAAGTCGTTCAGGAACAAGTGATAGATATTAACAACCTATCTGGTCCCGAGATCACAATTGAAGAAATTACTAGAGCAATAAATACCTCGAAAGACGGGAAAGCAGTTGGACCTGATAAAATTCCTGTTAAGTTACTCAGATTGTTAGATGAAGAGGGAATTACGATACTCCAAAGATTTTTCAACCAAATCTATAAAAAAGGAAAATTCCCTGTCAAATGGCTTGTATCTACCTTTATTCCTTTGCCAAAAAAGAACAACGCAACAAAGTGTCAAGAGCACCGACTGATAAGTCTGATGAGCCATTCTTTAAAAATATTCCTCAAAGTTCTTCACTGCAGAATCTCCACAAAATGCGATAAGGTTATTGGTTGCTCACAATTTGGATTTCGAAAAGGCCTGGGTACCAGGGAAGCACTAGTTGCAACCCAAGTGCTAGCTCAGAACTGCTACGATCAAAGGAAAGATGTAATGATGTGCTTTATCGATTATGAAAAAGCCTTCGATCGAGTACAACATCATAAACTCGTACATATACTAAAACAACTCGACATAGATCAAAAAGACATTCGTTGCATAGAGGCTCTTTACTGGAATCAAACAGCTGTCGTCAAGGTGGATAATGAAACAACGCAAGCTCAAAAAATTCTCAGAGGTGTAAGACAGGGATGCATTCTCTCCCCACTACTGTTCAATCTATATTCGGAAAGTATCTTCCAGGAAGCTCTTGAGGAATGCGAAAGCGGCATCAAAGTGAATGGTACCTGGGTCAATAATATACGATATGCGGATGATTCGGTCTTAATAGCAGACAATATAGAAGACCTCCAAAACCTTCTTAATAAAATTGGAGAGCATAGCGAGAACATGGGACTTAGCATCAACATAAAAAAGACGAAGTTCCTTATAATCAGCCGTCAATTATGTCAACATCAAAATGCAAGACTAGCATATAACAATCAAGATGTAGAGCGCGTAAGAAAGTTTAAGTACCTGGGAACCTGGCTATGTGAAGACTGGATGTCGGATATGGAAATTAAATGTCGGATAGAAAGAGCCAGAAGTGCATTCATGAAATTCAGAAACGTCTTTACGAACTCTGACTTTGACCTAAACCTAAGATTAAGATTCACAAAATGCTATATATGGTCGGTGCTCCTATATGGCATGGAAGGATGGACTTTAAAAATAAACACAATGAATAAGCTAGAGGCATTTGAGATGTGGATCTATCGACGAATCCTTAAAGTTCCCTGGACCGCAAGAATAACAAATGAAGAAATCCTGAGAAGAATTGGTACAGAACGACAACTGATGTCCACAATTAAACAGAGAAAAACGGCATACCTGGGACACATAATTAGAAATGAAAGATATCAGTTTCTGCAAACCTTAATTGAAGGAAAGATCGAAGGAAGAAGGGGAGTGGGCAGGAAGAAAATGTCATGGCTCCGTAATGTCAAACAATGGACAGGACTAAAAAACATAGGAGACCTAATACATACTGCAAGGTATAGAGAAAAATGATCAAACGTGATCGCGAACATCCATTAGTGGATTGCATAAGAAGAAGAAGAAGAATGTCTTCGAAAAATTGCTCTATGGTTGGAGCTTCTACTCCATTCTCTTCTACGTAGATCATACCCATTTCATCTTCCATGTCTACTTGTTGAACTCAAGTAGTGTCTGAAAATAATGCTTCCAGGTTTCTGTGACTTTCTGTTGGTCACTGATTATTTGCCCACTTTCATCTTTACATAGACTTGTTTGAGGTTTATACCCACTTTTTATCATTTTTAGGTATTCGTAAGCCCCTCTAATTTCGTTGTTTTTGAAATATTCTTCCATTTTTTCTATTTGTCCATTTTCATATGCTCTCTTTTTATTTCTACATGTCTTGTCTGCTTTCCGTCTTGCGACTTCAAATAATGTTCGTCTTTCCCGTGTTCTTCTTGTTATGTACATTTTATGTGCTTCACTTCTTTCCTCGATTGCTTGTCTGCACTCGTCATCAAACCATGCTGCTCTTCTCTCCTTTTTCTTGTTTCCCAGGGTGGACGTTGCTGCTGTCAGTACTGCTGTTTTGATATTAGTCCATTTGCCCTCTATGGAGTGCAGTTCTAGCGTCCTTAACTCATTTGCGACTTCTTGTTCGAACTTCTCTTTATCTTCCTGAATATTCAGTTTTTCCAGGTCCAGTTTGTTTGTTCTTTGTTGTCTTTCGTTTCTTTTCCTGTTAACTCTTTAATATATCATTATTCCTGCTACTATAATGTGGCACCTCCGATTACACCTCTTCAACCTAAGTATACAGGGTGGTCCTTAAGTAATTTTACAAAACGAAACAGTAGATTCTACACTCTAAAATATTATGATTTAACCTAACTTACTTTAATAAAATGTTGATATTAAGAAAGATACAGGGTGGTAAAGTTGAAATTTAAAATTTAATTTTTCGCCATAACTTCATGTTTATGGCGAAAATACTTACAAATAATGTAATAATAAAATATTTACAAAAATTTATAAGTAGATGTTTTGAGTATGAGGAATTATAATTTGATGCATAATTTTGATGTATCTCATAGATGACGCCACTTATGCCACATATTTGACATAAATTTGTGCTTAACTTTTTTGCTCTTCAAGTTAACACTATTTTTCTGATAACATATTAAATATACGATATTTCAACAAAAAAAAAGGATACTTGTTATTAGCTTTAAAACTGAACAGTTTTCGAGATAATCGCATTTTACAAATCAGCTGCATAACTCTGTTTAACGCAATTATTCCAGGCAACGAATGAAAAATAGAAAAAAACATCAATACTTATAAATTTTGGTATGGAATACCTTCAACTAAAGTTGATAGTTTCCAAAACATTAAAGAAAAAATAGTATACGTTATTATTTTTTACATACATCATTAAGATAATTAATAATCTGTTATTGGATTTCACATCAAATATTTTACATTTCATATTAAATTAAAGACATAATAATATCATATTTTATTTTCAATGGAAATTAAGAAATAGTTTAACTGAATAAAACAAAACTTTTTGTCAAAGTAAGTGTTCGATTTATCCACCATTTTCTTCATTCATTTATCAATGCGTTTCATAAAAGATCGTCTCATATTAAATAGCATCATTGGTTGAAAAGAAACAGCTGCAGCATTTATTTCTTCCCAAAGTTGGTTGCGAGTGTTTATGACATTCTTGTAGGCATGTTGTTTCATTGCTCCCCATACACCAAATCGAGCGGATTAAATTCTGGGCTACGTGGTGGCAAAGGAAAATGACTATCACGACCAATCCAGCGTTCAGGAAAGTTGTTATCTAGGTATGTTCTCACTGCTCTCGTATAATGTGGTGGTGCACCATCTTGCATGAACCACATATTTTGCCTTAAGTTTAATGGCAATTCTTCCAGTAAATCAATAAAATCATTTTGTAAAAAATGTAAATAGTTATCATTCAAATTACGAGGTAACTAGCATGGCCCTAAAAAATGATTTCCAATGATTCCACACCATACGTTTATTTTGAATTCATGTTGAAAATGCCTTTCTCTTTTAACATGAGGATTTTCAATATCCCAGGAATGATTGTTCTTTAAATTAAAAACCCCACAACGTGTGAATGTAGCTTCGTCCGTAAATAATATTCTATCGACAAAGGAGTGGTCAAGATTTTGCCTGTTTCGGATATCATTTGCAAATCTGCATCTTAAAGATAAATCTGTTGGCAATAGATTTTTTACAGGTGTAAAGTGGTAAGGGTGAAAATGCTCGCGGTGTAAGATTTTTAAAATTGAAGTTTTGCTGATTCCTAACGCTGAAGATAAATGTCGTGTACTTACTTGAGAATCATCGTCAACGCGAACCATTACTTCATCTTCTTGATGTTGTTCTGAAGCTATTTTCTTGTGGCATTTTTAAATTTTAACTATTTATAATGGGAAATAAGCCACAATATTATTAAAAAAATGATTTTTATTAACGTTTCGACGCCCAAATCGGGTGCCATTGTCAAAATACAAAATACTATTAACATAAACAAAAATGTTGTTGCTTAGTAAAAAAATTCTTCTAATAATTTATTTAATTTGACTCATTTATATCGGTAATTCAGATACATAATATGATACATTTTAAAGTAGAAGACTTTAAAATGATATTGCCAATATTTATGAGTTGCGTTCCTGGGACGACTTTACTGAAAGATAGTTCATTCGATTACATGAAATCAACTCCAACTCAAGAATATCCGTCACAAAAAATCATAGCATGTGATCTGTCTTTAAAAAGACAACCACATGCAACGGTGACATTAAAATTCTCGCGTTAGAAATCTCATAGTAAATCACGAGGGAAAACCAGGAAAAACCTCGTGATACTATCCCGACATCGTAAGTATTTGGTCTTACATTTAATTTACTCTCAAAATTAATACCAAATTCTGACTTTACTATAATTTTGTTTAAATTATAAATAATATCAATAATACATGGATATATAAGTAATACTAAAATATAAAATATGTACTAACTTGACTATTGACTTACTAATTGTGGTATTTTCTTTCTATTGACTTCCTCTTTCAGTATGGGTATCCACATCCTACTGCATTCCACCGAGGAATTTGCTACACAATTGGTTTCGTTTAGCATAATTAGAGCCACTTCTTTGATTTTTCTCTTTTTATTTTGTATTAATTATAAATAATTAATAAGAAACATTTTTTTAATAATATTGTGGCTTATTTCCCATTATAAATAGTTAAAATTCATCTTCTTGATCAGGCGTACCTAATCATTTTCGGTCGGCCTAAATTGTCACGTTTAGGACGAAATGAACCACTTTCGCCTAAATTCCGAAATATATGTTGAAATGATTGGTGATTAGGTTGCAGCCTGTCTGGGTATCGTCTTAAATATTCCCTTTTCGCTGCACGCCCGTTAAAATATTGCTGACAATAAATAGCAATCATATCTCTCATATCGATATTTGAAAAATTATTATGCCTTGGCATTTTCTGCTTTTGTGTAATAAACCAATATAAACTAAATATTACAAAAGTCACTCATTTATTGACACAATACTTATTTGAAGTTGTCAACATCATTAGTGACATTAGCCTACTATGTTAATGAAACAATACTTATTTAAAGTTGTCAAAATCATTCGTGATATCAGCCTACTATGTTAAAATTTGACGTAATGAATTAAATGAGAATGGGTTTGACATCCAAACTGGCTCTAGTCTAAATGAAGCATTTATCAGGTATTCAGTGCTTTAACGCACAAATATCACAACTAAGAATTATTATGTAGCTGATTCCAATAACAGATTATTAATATTATCTTAATGATGTATGTAAAAAAATAATAGCGTATACTATTTTTTCTTTAATGTTTTGGAAACAATCAACTTAATAAAAGTATTCCATACCAAAGTTTATAAGTATTGATGTTTTTTCTATTTTTTCTTCGTTGCCTGGAATAATTGCGTTAAACAGAGTTATGCAGTTGATTTGTAAAATGCGATTATCTCGAAAACTGTTCAGTTTTGAAGCTATTAACAAGTATACCTTTTTTTGTTGAAATATCGTATCTTTAATATTTTATCAGTAAAAAAGTGTTAACTCGAAGAGCAAAAAAAGTTAAGCGCAAATTTATGTCAAATATGTGGCATATGCGGCGTCCTCTATTAGATACATCAAATTATAATTCCTCATACTCAAAACCTCTACTTATAAATTTTTGTAAATAAATCTCCACAAACATGAAAGTTATGGCGAAAAATTAAATTTTAAATTTCAACTTTACCACCCTATATCTTTCTTAATATCAACGTTTTATTAAAGTAAGTTGGGTTAAATCGTAATATTTTAGAGTGTAGAATCTACTGTTTCTTTTTGTACAATTACTTAAGGACCACCCTGTATATTTATTCTTTTTAGGATCGGAAGTCTTACTTTTATTCACTTTCTCGTAATCCTTAAGTTATAAGTTTCATCAGATATTCCATTTATCATTTTATCTGGTCTAATGACGGAGGAGTTGTATTTAAAGAGATCCCTGGGACAGACACGGATAATTCAGTTTTCACATTTTTCCAAAATGGGTGAAAACAATATTATTTATTTTTTATCTGAATTATTTATCTATCTGATCTAGATTATATTTTTTTATGTACTGGTTTTGATTTGTCAATAGGGGTAGTGGCAATTTCCATCACTTTAATGGGATAGAACTAGAATTAAAGTTGTACACTTTATTTATACAATGTATAAAAGTTAATTTTTGTTCTAATTTGGTTTTTAATCTATTGACTACATTTTAACCCGCAATCAGTGGCGCCGTTAGAAAAAATCTAACATTTTATCCTTTTTCGTGATAACTTGATGAATAATTTTGCAACATAACTTTCCACTTGTAAGTGCCTCGAGGAAGGGTGTAGTAATGCGTAGGTTTATTTTTGAAGATATTCTTCTTTAGCGGCGAATCGATTGAGGGTAAAATTGTACATTTACCGCGCGCCTGCGCACACTGACAGTATGTAGTTCTGACAGTATGTAGTTCATTGCTAATCTTTCAAGATAGGTATGTATGTATCTGTAACCGTGCAAATAAGTCATTAAAAGAATATATTAGTGGTTTTAGGAAATGTATTATTTATTATAATTCTTGTGTTTTTGGATTAATAAAATATTATGTAAGCATAACATTTTTACACTATATGTCGTGTGCCGTGTTGTGTAATTATATCCGAAACTTACATGTCTATTTCTAGTGCCTCGATGGAGTAGTTAGAAATGCGTTAGCACTGAGATTGGAAGGTTGCGAGTTCAATTCCCGGGCGATTCATATATTTTTTTTATTTTTGGTTGTTTTAATAAAAATTTTTTGAAAGTGGTAGATAAGAAAGTTAGTTTGATTTTTAAATAAAATACAAATAACCTTTTAAGTATATTTACTTCGTTTAAATTACCTATTATATAATAGATGAATATCTTCTTACGTGCGTACATAGTACACACATTCTTTTTTTTCTCCTTTTTCTTCTTCTTCTTCTTCTTTTTTTGGAATCTATGGCTTTGCTCAGATAAAATTAGCTTTAATAATTGTTAGAAATAGTATTTCTAGCATTACAAGTAAATAAAAATATTATAACATAAAGATTTATTGTAAGTAAATTCGCGTCTAAATTCGTATTGTTAGACAAAATTTAACGCGCGACCGATTACGTGGCAGAATAGAGCGCGACTGTTCCCGGGTTAATTACTTGATCATCTACGGAGGTCGGCATAAGTCAGGCAACGCTCTCGAAAAATCGACATAAGTCCGGCAATGCACATAAGTCTGGCAAAGCTGTCGAAAAAGATTGAAACGAAGCATGTTCGTGTTTCAGGCGGTTGTGTCGGTGTCATGATAGCACGTGGTCGTCTAATAGACGCCCTTTCAGAATATATAACCGATACAAGTTTACGCTTCAAGAAAAAGTTTTTTTGTTACGTCGTATCTTCGTACGTCTGACACCAACTGATTTCTTTTTGTGGGGCCTTCTCAAGGACCACGTTTTTACAAAAGCAACACGCACCTTTTCCCGACCTCCGAATTGCAATTGAAGGAGAATTTAAAAATCTTCGCCGACAGCTTGACTTCGCCGGACCTGCCTCTCCGTTGCGAAACGTTGCGTAACTGCATTGATCAAGATGAGCATCAATTTGAACACTTACAGCAGCGATAATCAACCTTTTTCTTTTCTGGGCCACATAGTAGCTATTGCCACAGCTGGCGGGCCGCAATCAAGATGTAGTAGTATACAGGGTGTTTCATTGGGAAACGGAAATACTTAAATGGTGAATAGAGGTAAATGAGTCGGTTCTAGACATACTAAATTTATTGCTCCACCGACTTTATATCCGAGTTACAGGGTGTTTAATCGATTTTGCCCATTTTTTTCTGGACCCATAATTTTAGAACCACCTTGTATATTTTTTTGATATTTGGTACACATATGCCACATTTAGAACCCAAACTACCCAACTACCAATCACAAGAAAAATCCATGTCCGGATTAAACAAAATTATAAATCTGTTTTGACCTTGAAACAACATCCTGTGTATTGAACTTTTCAAAACCTGTTTGCACATTTAAAAAGAGCTTTAATGGAGCTTCCATTTTTTGCGCAGACAATTTAATGACTTTAATTTTGACATTATGCCGAAATTTTTAAGAACTCGGAAGTTTCAAAACAAAAATTTCGCAGGTTGAGTATCACTGACTTACAGTAACCCTTTTTCTAATACCTTTTGTAATTTCTTTGAATGAATTCATTTTATCGCTGAATTTTTTCTCTAAATGCAAATTTGTTGCCTGACTTTTGTCGACCTCTATCAGTTTCTAAACAAAAAATAACCGTTTTTCATATATTTTAGGTCTTCAATTTGAAATAAATTTTGATGATGAATTATGGGCTTGTTTCAAGAGCGTGGAACTATTGGAAACAATGAAATTTATGCTTCCGGAAAATGTTAGAATGATAGCTATAAAGAAAGAAAAAACTCAAATTAATGTCAATGCAGTAACGTTAATGATTAACAATTACAATTCAATTTTATACAAATTGACCAACGCTCAGGTATGATTATAATATTAATTAATAATGTTTAAAATATGGTTTACATATCTATTAGAACCAATTTGTCACAATTTTGTTAAATAAATTAAACCGTTCATTAACCAAACTTTCTTTATAAATAAACACAATATAAAAACGAAATGATTTATTCTGCTTATAATCTTAAATACTTTTAAACACAATTAATTGGTTTCGATATTAACATAAAAAATCTTTCCAGCGCATATACACACACCGGCAAAATTAGCCGAACGCCTTAAAAATGGGACTTGTTTGATGTCTCGAATCTCCTAATCCTGTTGTCCGATTTGAGTGATTCTTTTAGTAAGTTATAGCCTTATTAGTTAACAATATCGGTGTAATAATATTGTTGCTAGACAGGTAAATGTCATTTTATACCGGGTGTTAAAATCATACTGTGTTTTTTTCTTAAAGTTCGGACCACCCTGTGGAATATTCTAACATATCTAAAATATTAAAATTAAAAGTCGATTGTAGACTTAGGCTTTCTCAACATTTTCTTTTTTGACTAATTTGCTTATGTTGGAAAATAAAAAAGTTATGTGCTTTAACAACTAGCCATGCTTTTTATCAATAAATCCTCATAGTAGGGGAGGAAAGTATGCTAAATTTGCAGTTACTCGAGCGTTATGGGGACCTATTGGATTGTGAAGAGTGGGTGCTAAAACCAAAACCAAAAAAGTTAAGTTAAGTTTTCCATAAAGTGTGGGACTCTTCATTTTTTAATTTAATTTTCCATTTCCACCAATCGTTTTTTCCCATTATAGGAAATATAGGCTATATCTATCCATAATTGGAAAAAATGTTGCGAATAAAAGTTGCTTATTTTTACGCCAAGGATCCAAATCTACAATAAAACTTGCGGGCTCCTATTTAAGATTTTAAAGTAACAACCCACCCCACCTCCGTGGGTGGTCGTGTTTGGTGCCATTCGGTAGATTTTTGGAAAATATTAAATATGTGTGTTTTGCAGTTTTACGATCTGATGTTCATTTCGCGAAATATCGCAGGGTTCGTATTTAAAATTTTTAATTTACCCTCCACCCCTCTCCGTGGGGTGTCACGAGCATCCACGGAGGTGGGGTGGGGGATTCAATTTAAAATCTTAAATAGGAGCCCCCAATTTTTATTTCAGATTTGGATTCTTTACTTAAAAATAAGCACCTTTTATTCGACACATTTTTTCGAATTATGGATAGATAGCGCTATAATCGGAGAAAAATGATTGTTGCAAATGGAAAATTAAATTAAAAAATGAAAAGTCCCCCACTTTAGCACATACTTTTCACAATCCAATAGGTCCCCATAACGCTCGAGTAACTGCAAATTTAGTATACTTTCCTTCCCTACTATGAGGATTAATTGATGAAAAACATGGATAGTTGTTAACGCACATAACTTTTTTATTATCTTACATAAGTAATGAATCAAAAAGGAAAATGTTAAGAAAGCCTAAGTCTACAATCGAGTATTGATTTTAATATTTTACATATGCTAGAATTTTCCACAGGGTGTTCCAAACTTTAAGAAAAAAACACAGTATGCTTGGTACACCCGGTATAAAATTATATTTACCTGTCTAGTAACAATATTATTACAACGATATTTTTAAATAAGAAGGCTATAACATACTAAAAGAATAACTTAAATCGGACCAGTGGTTTAGGAAATTCAATACATCAAACATGTCCCATTTTTAAGGTGTTCGGCTAATTTTGCCGGTGTGTGTACTTGAAAGTCATGACTAGATAGGGCAGTCAGTGAGGGTATTTGGCTCTGAATTCCATCCTACTACATCGATTTACTTGATTTTTCACACTAAGTAGGGAATAACTCAACAAACAAAGTCTTCACTATACCGATGTGCGCTTTTATCTTGGGGTGGTTCCCACCCCTTCTCGGGGGTGAAAAATGTTTTGGTTAAAATAGCCACGGAAGAGACTAGAGAACCTAATTTTAAGCAAAAACTATTCTATAATTATTTTTTGAAAACTCAATACTTTTTGAGCTATTCGTGGTTGAAAATTGGCCATTCTCATTGAAAAATTACACCTTTTCGGACGGATTTTTGCGAATACCTTAAAAACTATGCATCTAACAAAAAAACTATAGCAAATATTTCTGTAGGTTATAAAAAAACAAAGAGATTTGATCCTTCATAAATCTACTAGTTAAAATACACAGAGGGGTATGGTAGGTAAGAAGAGTTTGTTTTTTTGCTGAATGGTCAAATCGGATTATTCAACTTTAAATAAGAGAGAAACTGTCGATTTTAGGTGTATAATGATACTACTAATAACTTTTGTAGGGCTTGAAAAGACCTTTCAAATAAGCAATACTAAATAATGTCGATCACATTCAAACTAAACGAGATATTCTCTAGAAAAAGTTTATGACTAATGTATTTTAAGAAGAAATGAGAAGTATATTTAACCTCTCATCCATCAGAACTTAAGTACATCTTTTTCCTTCTAAAATACTTTTTATTATAGTGTTATTTCTCTGTTCAAAAAGTTGGACTGGATTAAAATCAACAGTTTTTGAAAAAACAAAGATTTAACTATAGAGCGCATTTTTAAATTTTCTTAAAAATCTTCCTTTTTCTCCATGTATTCCAATAATTTGAGAATGTACCAAAAAACAAACTATTTTCACCTACCATATCTCTTTTTGTATTAAAACTAGAAGATTTATGAAGCCAAGTGTCTCTTTGTTTTTTTATAACCTACAAAAATGTTTAATATAGTTTTTTTAGTTAGATGCATAGTTTTTAAGGTATTCGCAAACAACCGGTCGAAAAGGTATTATGTTTCAATGAAAATGTTCCACGATGCTAAATTTCAACCACGAATATCTCAAAAAGTATTGAGTTTTCAAAAAAAAATTATAGAACAGTTTTTGCTTAGAATTAGGTTCTCTAGCGAATTCCGTTGTAATTTTAACTAAAAATTGTTCCACCCCTAAGAAGGGGTGGGAACCAACTTCAAGATAAAAGCACACATCGGCATAGGGTAGACTTTGAATAAGGAGATCAGTAGAAGCTAGGCCCAAATTTTCATTAAAAACCATGCAGTAGGATAGAATTTGGAGGTAATATCCTATTCTTGCCCCCAATGACTGGCGTAAGAGGACGAATTAAAAAGCATGAAAAACGTTAAAATAAGCGCTTCAAATCAACAGTTAAACGCACAAAGTTTCAATTTCAAACAGTATAAAATATGTACAAAAAAGACATAAAATTTTTAATATAAAGTTATGTTCCTTGGGCACATCATATAAAAAAAAATTACCTCCTGAGACTTTTTTATTCAGTTATTCACGTCGAATCGGACAACTTTTCTATTTCGGAAAATCTTCGTAAGGGTGCCTGAAATTCCAAAGTCTTCCGAAAGGGGATTTTGACTCTTAGTGCCCCAGGCTGTGGGTGAAACGTGTTATAATTCAGGAATTTTTTAAACCTATCAGGTATTGTAAAGGACGATGCCAGGAATAACTTGTACTAAAATGTAACCAAAAATTTTGTTCGCTTTTTTATTTATGACGTTTTTCCTTGGTTAAATTTGTTATTTTAAAAATTTTTAATTTTGCTGTTTAGGATATTCATTTTAGAGAAAAACTTTTAAATAGAAAGTTATAGAAAATTAAAAAACCTATAATTTGAGCTACGACAAGTTTAATTTATTATTGCAAAATGCCCAAAATGGCCGTTTTTTGAAATTGCATTATTTATTGTAAAAATGACTATTTTTATTTTTTTAAGGCTTTAAAATAAAGGTCCTTCAATTCCAAACATAAAAAAATTGTAAAACTCTATTGGTGAACTCGTTGCTTAGATATTATAAATTGTTTATCACGAGAGGTCAAAAATGTCGATGGCTATAACTTAAAAAAAAATCGTAGAGAGTTAATACTAGATACACTCTCCTTCTAAACACTAATTTTTTAATATTATAATGTAAGTAAATGCATAAAACATTTTTCAATCTCTACTGTAATAGTGTTTGTGTCAAGCAAAATTATTCCTATAACCGGGAACAGTAAAAACATAATATAGTAAAAACATTTTTCGGGATCTCAAATTTCTATTCCTTAAACCGGAATATTCCTATAATCGATATTCTAATAAGCGGGTTAGACTGTAAACAGTTAGAAGTGAAGCGGCCCTATACATCCGATGAGTTTCTAGCTTGCAGATTTTTGTTGCTGAAGAGAAAATGAAGATTAAAAACAAAATAAAAATTTTCCAGAAACAATTGAAGCCAAGAAAATTGTTTTTGTTTTTTAAATCGTAGTGACTTTATTTATAACAATTAAGAAATTATTTCACAGTAATTGACTAAAGAAAGACTTATATTATCTTAAAATAGAAATTATTTTAAACGAAAATTACATTTAATTATTAAAAATGATTTTTAAAGTGGAGTGAAGATTTATTTTTCTTTACGATTGTGATTCATTGTATCGGTTGCCCTTAGCAACGTATAGTACATTGAATCACGGATTTTGCTCCAAATTTTAAAGGACCGCTTGGATTGACATGAAATTTGGCATACACATAAATAACCTGTCAAAGAAGAAAAGTTATTGGGTTGATATATTCTTTTGCTCTGGGGGTGAATTTCACCCCTTATGGGGGCTGAAAAAATATACGTTCAAAATAAGTCGTCCAGAAATGGATAAACTGACTAATTCTAAGCAACTTTTGTTCTATACCATTTTTTCACTAAGTTAAAAACTTTTTTAATTATTTGCGAGTAAATACGTTTGTCAGGCCGTGGAGTTGGAGTATTTACATTGTGAAAATGTCGTGTACCCCATCCTCCATGCTATGGCATGCTGGACGAGCCATATAGTCTGTAGTCAACACCCCGAAGTATGAGCGGGAACACAAAGTGTATTAATACTCATACGCTTATGAAACGCACCTGGCGGATCATAAGGGCCTTTACATTTTACTCTCTTTCAACTTGTCTTGAGTGAAATGTCTTTCAATATTTTCTATCAGCCTGTCTTGGCCAACTCTTGTTTCTTCCGACCCCGAATGGCGATTAGGTTTCCGAATGCAGACGGGTTACTATATTTCCTTCTACTACACCCTCTACTACCGAACGATTACCGGTATAGGTAATCCCCCATTTGTTGGTCAACAGCTACGGGTGGAAGAACCGACACTTGGTAGGGCACTTGATTGCCCTGGAGCTGGGAAATTGACTCCAAAGGCGGATGAGCTAAATTAGCCAACGGCATTGAGATGTGTTTAGCCACGGGATGACTACCACATTAAAGATCCGTAAGGATATCCCCAGGACACCACAATGGCTGAAAACCCAAAACAAACAGCCCTCAGTCCCGGGCAACCCTTAAGTGGGGAGAGGGTGCTAAGAATCCCCCGGTCAGCCAATAATGTCCCAAAAGTGAAAAAGATCGGTACGTGGAACATTCGAAGCATGTACCAAGCAGGCAAGGCAGCAAATATTATTCAAGAAATGACTCGCATAAACGTAGATATTTTAGGATGCAGTGAAGTTCGATGGCCAAATTCTGGCATAAAAATGATAAGTGAACACTATATCTATTATTCGGGAGATGACACAACAAGAAACAGAAAAGGCGTAGCGATGATAGTAAAAAGGGAAATAGCCAAAGCAGTAATAGGATTTCCGCCCATGTCAGACAGAGTTATGGTATTGAAGATTAATTCAAGTCCCTCAAATATAAATATCATTCAGGTCTACGCACCGACCTCCGAATCAACTGAAGAAGAAATTGAACATTTATACCAGACTCTAGAAAACTCTCTAAAGCTGACAAAAAAACATGAGCTACCTATCATCATGGGCGATTTCAACGCCAAAATAGGACAAGGAACAGTCGAGAATGTTGTGGGGTCATATGGTCTTGGCACAAGAAACGAAAGAGGAGAAAGGCCGATACAATTCTGCCAAGAGACGGATATGGTTGTAATGAACACATTTTTTAAATTACATACAAGAAGGCTTTATACATGGAAAGCACCCGGTGATACCCCAGGGAAAATCATAAGAAACCAAATTGATTTTATTAACATAAACAAAAGGTTTAGAAATTCTGTCACCTCAACAAAACATATCCAGGCGCCGATGTCTTCTCAGATCATAGTCTATTGGTTGCAAATATCAACATACGACTCAAAATAATTCATAAGAAAATGAGACCCAAAATAGATATAAAACTACTGAAAGAAAATAACATCCAGGAAAAAGTAAAAACAGAGATTATAAGAATTTTGCGAAAATAGTTGAAGACACAAAAAAATTGTATGACATCACAAGAACCTTGACAAGAACAAGCCGAAATGGTACCACTAAAATAAAAGATAAAGATGGTGTCGTACTGAAAACAGAACAACAAATTCTTACTAGATGGATGGAATATTTCAAAGAAATGTATGAAGAACAGAATATAATAAACGAAATAGAAGAGGAACCTAACAGACAACCAATGAACATGAACACCGAAGAATTCACCCATGAAGAGATAAAAGATGCAATTAATCAATTAAAAAGAGGAAAAGCTGCCGGAATAGACAATATCCCTGCTGAGTTAATCAAAACTGACATCGAAACGTCCACCTCTATACTGTACACACTTTTAAATAAAATTTGGAGAACCGAAGAGCTATCCAGAGAATGGACGCAAGGCTTAAATGTAAAAATTCCTAAGAAGGGCGACACATCCAAATGTGAAAATTGGAGGCCGATCACCCTGCTATGCACAACAAGCAAAATAATGACCCGAATCATGCTTGAAAGAATGAAGAAGGAATTTGATAAAGTTATAAGGGAAAACCAAGCTGGATTCCGGGCACGAAGATCCTGCATTGACCACATTTGTACGATGAGAACGATTATAGAGCAATCATTAGAGTGGCAGAATAAGCTATATGTGAACTTTATAGACTTCGAGAAAGCGTTTGATCGTGTAGATCGCAAAGGCTTATGGAAATTGCTAGAGAAATACGGAATGCCTCCCAAGTATATCAGAATTATAAAACTGTTCTACGAAGGGTCCACAGCACGCATAGTCCACGAAGGCAAGTTAATAGAACAAATAGATATTGGTACAGGAGTAAGGCAAGGCTATGTGCTCTCTCCAACCTTATTCCTGATAGTAATCGACTGGATCATGTCTAAGGCTACTAGTAATAGGACTGGAATAAGATGGAATGTTTTTAACCAACTTGAGGACTTGGAATTTGCAGATGACATATGCCTTTTAACAGAAAAAAGACAACACATGCAACGCAAAACTGAAAAAGTAGCAGAGGCAGAGAAGAAGGTCGGACTTAACATAAACGTCAGAAAAACTAAGATAATGAAAATAAATACACCAAGAGAAATGGGAATATCACTGGGAGGCACGGAATTAGAAACGGTAGAGAAATTTAACTACTTGGGCAGTATTTTGAACAACAAAGGAGGGACGGAGGAGGATGTAAAACGGAGAATAGGAATAGCTCAAAACGCATTCAATATGCTAAGAAAAATGTGGTCTTCACGTCAGATGACAAGTAAAACCAAGATAAGATTATTCAACAGCAACGTGAAGACTGTGTCATTATACGGAGCAGAAACTTGGAAAGTGTCAAGAAAATGTATCGGACAGATGCAAGTGTTTATAAATAAATGCCTAAGGAAGATTCTTAACATTTACTGGCCAAACCGCATATAAAACCAAGAATTATGGACAAGAACTAACCAGGTACCTATATCTAAGACAATATGCAAAAAGAAATGGAGTTGGATGGGGCACACACTAAGAAGACCTGATACAGACATAGCGAGGCAATCCCTAGAATACACACCACATGGCAAGAGAAGACCAGGTAGACCCGTAGAAACGTGGAAAAGAAGTGTGGACAAAGAAATTTATGCTATTGGGAAAACCTGGGCAGAAATAAAGATTATTGCAAAGGATAGGACAGAATGGAGGCAGACAGTTGACGCCCTATGCTCCGCATGGAGTGAAGATGAATAAGTAAGTAAGTAAGTTGAAGACACTCCTAGTGGCATAGAAGAACAATGGAACGAAATGAAGACATCTATTAACACACTTTCGCATGAATATCTTAAATCAAAAAGAGAAAAGAAGCAAGAATGGATGACAGATAAAATATTGCAGATGATGGAAGAGCGAAGGAAATAAAAAGGTAGAAATGACAATGAATATAAAAAGTTGCATAAGAGTATACTAAGGGAAATAAAAGGGGCAAAAGAAGCATGGCTGATGGAGAAATGTAAGGAAATTGAAACACTACAACGCAAACATGACGATTTCCATATGCACAAAAAGATTAAAGAAGTACAGAACATCAGAAAACAACGCAATACAGGCATAGTCTTAGACGTCGAAGGTCAGATTTTGACTATAATTGAAGATAAATTAAGAGGATGGAAAGAATATATGCAAGAATTATTCGAAGATGCTGCACGAAGTCCGTATAAAATAGACAATCCCTACGGCCCAGAAATAACAAACGAAGAAGTAACTATGGCCATTAAGCGGATTAAAGATGGGAACTCACCAGGACCTGACGAGGTCCATGGTGAAATTTTAAAGCTATTAGAGGCACACCAAATTACAGCTTTTACGAAGTTATTCAACAACATATACGAGACTGGTTACTTACCAAAAGACTGGCTACTATCGATATTCATTCCACTTCCCAAAAAAGCCAACGCTAGAAAATGTGAAGAACATAGATTAATTAGTTTGATGAGCTATGTACTTAAAGTACTCCTTACTATCATTCACTCGCGCATATACACCAAATTAGAAGAAGAGCTAAGTGAAGTTCAATTTGGATTCAGAGCAGGACTCGGAACGAGGGAAGCACTTTTCAGCTTGCAAGTTCTAATACAGAGAGCCAGGGATGTCAACTGCGATGTGTATGCATGTTTCATAGATTTTGAGAAGGCATTTGATAAAGTCCCACATGGAAAACTAATCGATATCCTAAAAACATCAGGACTCGATGGTAAGGATATAAGACTTGTCTCAAACTTATATCTTCAACAAAAAGCAACAGTTCGATTCGAAAATGAACTGTCCGAAATCTTCACAGTCGAAAAAGGAGTTAGACAAGGTTGCATACTGTCACCAGCATTATTTAACATATACTCTGAAAACATATTTAGAGAGGCATTGGACGAATCAGAAGAAGGTATTGCAGTAAATGGACAACTTATAAATAATATTAGATATGCAGACGATACAGTATTGCTGGCAGATAGTGCGCAGGGGCTCCAAAGGATCATGGATAATGTTGTAGAAGCATATAATAAATACGGAATAAAACTAAACTGTAAGAAGACAAAAATAATGATCATTAGTAAAAACACCAACATAAACGCCCAAATTACCGTAAAAAATACACCCCTAGAGAAAGTACAGAAAATATGCTATCTCGGCTGCAACATTAAGGATACCTGGGATCATAGCTACGAAATAAGAACTCGTATTGAAAAAGCCAGAAGCTCTTTTAACAGTCTTAAGAAAATTCTGTGCAACATTAAGTATCAATGGACGCATAAGAATTCTTAGATGTTACGTCTTTAGTGTCCTTCTCTACGGAGTTGAAAGCTGGAGCCTGACAGAAGATGCCATAAAACGGTTAGAGGCGTTTGAAATGTGGTGCTACCGACGTATGTTGAGAGTCTCATATATACACCACACAACTAATATAACTATTCTCCAGAGGCTAAGAAAAGACAAAGAAGTGGTTAACACCGTAAAGAACAGAAAATTGGCTTACTTCGGCTACATTATGCGTAATGAAAAATACCGACTGCTACAGTTGATTCTACAAGGCAAGATTGAGGGCAGGAGAGGCCCTGGACGTAGACGTATATCCTGGCTAGCCAGAAAGTGGACTGGTCTAATGTCAACTGATCTATTTCGAGCTGCCGTAAATAGAATAAGATTGGTCAATGTGGTCGCCAACATCTCCAGAAGATAGGCACCTTTAGAAGAAGAAATACGTTCATTTTTCACCAAAGAAAAAATATGTTTTTAGTCAGTTTCTTGCAGGTAACTCAAGTACTTCAAGGTAAGTATTTCAGGTGCTCGCAGATTTTTATTTTGTCTCCAGCAATAATAATCTGCAAGTTAGAATATCATAGGATGTATAAGTGTCGCTTCACTTCCAAATGTTTATAAGGAAATTTGCCCCTGTATTTTCACCCCGAAATAAGAAATATTAAAATATTTTATGCATTTATTTACACTAAAATATGAAAACATAAGTCTTTAGAACGAGAGTGGATCTAGTATTAACTCTCTACGATTTTTTTTTCAAAAAGTTTAGCCTTTGACATTTGAACTCTCTCGGGATAAACAATTTATAAAATCTAAGCAACGAGTTCACCAATCGGGCTTTTTGGACCATGGGAAAAATTTTTTTATGTTTGAAATTAAAAAAATCTTCATCATAAAGCCTTAAAAAATACAAAACTTTGTTTTTACAATAAATAATCCAATTGCAAAAAACGGTAATTTTGGAACTTTCGCAGGCTGTTTTGCAATAACCCATTAACGAAACTATACTTGCGATAACTTAGATTGTGTAGGCTTTTAAATTTACTACAACTTTCTATTTAAAAGTTTTTTTATCTAAAACAAATATCCTAAGCTGCAAAATTAAAAATCTTTAAAAATTGCAAATTTAACAAATGAAAAACGTCATAAATAAAAAAGCGCACAAAATTTTTGGTTACATTTTAGTATGAGTTATTCCTGGCATCGTCCTTTACAACACCTGATAGGTTTAAAAATTCCTGAATTATATCCTGAAATCAACCTATTTTTCACCCACAGCTTGGACTATAGTAATTGATCTTGATATATCTGTAGCATCACCACGTTAAGCAGCAGTCAAAAAAACAGCCTTTTCTTTTATAGCTTCAAATTGTATAAGGCTAAGGTATGTGGACCAAGAAGACTTTTCATGAAATGGTGGCAATTTGATTCTCACATGATGCGACGTTTCGTCTCTCATTGATCCTTTTTTCAGTATAGGATTTAAAATTACTGCATTTTGGTGGCAATTTCCTTTTGGTTATAATGCTCTCTAATTGTTGAATTTTCTGTTCTAACATTTGTACATTGTCGTCTACACTTTCCTGTATCATCGAATGTTCTAGAAACTTCTGCAAATTTCTTATTGTTCTGTCTATATATTTATTTAATTACTTGAGAAGTCTCGTAAAATCTTTTAGCACCATTTTCGAATTTCTCTTCGTGTTGTCTAGCTGCTGCTTTAATAAGTTGAGAAGTTTCGTAGAACCTTTTTGCAAGATTTTCGAATTTTTCGCCGTTTCGTCTAGCTGCTTTTTGAGAAGTTTCATCGATTTTCTTTAATGCTGCTTCTTCTGCTGACAAAAAATAGTATGTCTTAGGGTTATCTCCATTGTTCTTGAAAACATCCCCGAGTCGTGCTTGCAGGATTTTCTTGGACCCGCTGACATCTTCCTCGCGTTCCTCTAGTTGTTTGCTAGTAAGTTTGCTGTAAGCTTGGTCAAGCACACACGTACTTTTGAAATGTTCTTTTCAAATTCTTCCCGAATACCGAAGTAGCCATGAGCCACTTCATTTCATTCCAATGATGTAATGTATAGGCCATATGTAATTCTAAGCCCCACTCGTGACGTTCATGTGTATTTATTGGATTCTATTTTAGTTAATTTTACAGGTAAAATAATCAATTAGTTGTGTTTAGTATGTAGACAACTAAAGGTTACTTTTGGGCTTACAAGTGTTTTTGTACCAAATATTACATGAATAGTGTACTCACTGAAGGTGAATATGAACTTACCCCTGATTTCGGCTAACCTCCATGGATTTTCATGAAAATTAGTGAATGGTTAGAGAATACCTCCAACTTGGTCTTTTACCCTGCGGGTGGATGCCACACCTTCTAAATGATGAAAATAACTTAATTGAAAAAATAACCCTTTAGATCGATATAAGGACAAATTATAAGCAAAATTTGTTATATCAAGTTATTCAAATAAATCATTACTTTTTGCGGCAATAAAAAACAAAGATTTTAAATTTTCGTGAAAAAATGCATGTTTAAAAGCGGTTGTTCTTAAATAACTCAAACCTATAAGTTTCTACAAATAAACTATCATTATCATAATTGAAGCTACTAGAAAATTGAATAAGTTTCTGAATAGAAAAACCTTAGTTTTAGATTTAGTATTAATTTTAAAATTTAGTAATAATTCACAGTGAGTTATTATAGGTAACTGAATGTATATTTTTTTCGAAGAGTACTCAAATCTAAGTACAGTATAACCTGCCATATCCGGACCTGTCATATCCGAACCTCCCCATATCCGGACGGTTCTGCGCCGTCCGGATCTACTGAAATCTACCGAGAAAGGCAGTCCTGCTGTTGGACAACGCACTAAAAGAAGAACTAAAAGATGGCGAAATAATATATTATAGAATCTATAAAACGTGTCTATCGACGAAAGTTATTGATGGCGTTGATTACTGGAATGTATGAAGGAGAAAACGTTTTAGGACTGTAAAAAAAGTAGTGGTCTTGATATCCGGATTTTTTCATATCCGGATCGGTCTGTCGCCACATTGATCCGGATATGGCAGGTTTTACTGTATTCAAGCTTAAAGAACAGGAAAACGAAGTTGATAGCATCAAAATTTATGCTCCAAAATTGTTTTCATAGAAAATTTATTTTTAGAATAATCCATTAATTTTTATATCGGGTTCGTCAAAAAACCGTTTAAAAGGTTATTTCTGGGGCTATAAAATCGTATTAGATTTAACTTAATATCTCCCGGATTATCCGGTTTTAGGCGGTCTTCTAGCTTAGCAAATTTTTTTCTGGATTTTTCCTCCATCATATCCAATACTCTTATTTGTTTTAGATATTCGGCGACGTATCTGGGCACGTTTGCAGCTTCACTGAGACAGTTGTATGCTGCTTAAATATTCTTTTTGTTACTTTGATTTGTGTGTCATCATGCAAGACATGCATATATGTAATTATTGGTAATATGATGCTGTTTATCAGTCTTAGTTTTATTTTCATGGCTAATATGCTTCTTCTTACTTTGAATCCTCTTATTGCCGTTCTGTCCTCTGTTGTTTTCTGGACTGCTGCGTTAACATATGGTGTGAATGTTAGCCCTTGGTCCATTGTGACTTCTAGCTATTTAGCTTCGTTTTGCCATTAAATGTGTCTGCCTTGCATTGTAAGCTGTTCTTCTGGGTTATCTTTTTGCTTTTTGAAGATAACCGCTTGGGTATTTTCTGGATTTATTGCTATTTTCCATTGGATATTTCCTTCTTATATCGTATTCAGTGCCGTCTGTAGATTTCTTACAGCTATATCCAGGTTCCTGTGTTAAGCCGCCATTGCAGTGTCATCTGCATAAATCAGTTATTTGAGGATTATAACTATAAAGTAACGAGCAGTCTTACGACTGGTCTGTAAGATTTAATCCACTTAAAAATTATCTCAACGAAGAAGAAGCAATATTGAAAGTGTTATCGAAAAATCCCGAAATGTCTCAGAATATCTGGAACGTCATAAAATTTGTATAAACATAGGAAATTGAGAGCTCAAGTAACAATAGTAATTAATTTTTGAATAGTCGTCATTGTGTTAAAATAGTAATCAAGCATTGTAATATTGTTTACTATTTTGAATAAAAGTAATAAAATGAAAGAAAAAACCAGAAATGGTAAATAAATTACATATCGGGTATACATCATTTCTATTTTAAAATAACATACAAATCAGAGTTTGGTGTTAATTTTAAAAGTAAACTGAATATAAAACCAAATACTTGTGACTATGTCGGGATAGTATCATGAGGTTTTTCCTGTTTTTTCCTCGTGATTTATTATGAAATCGCTAACACGAAAATTTTATTATTATGAAATCACTAACACGAAACTTTTACTGTCATAATTGCATATCTGACGTATATGCTTAAGGCCATCGGTACATAATTCGCAAATATTTTACGGCTATTCCTACTTTTTCTGTCTTTACACGGCAAATTACGTTTAGTAAAATTCACACTGGTATGGATATGTAAACATTACTAGAATGTCATTCTACTTGAAAATGTCATCATTAATGTAAAGAGATGGCTTTTGAATGTTCTTGGATAACTGTTTTTTTTTTCAAAAGTTTTAATTTTTTTGTTAATTTAAAGCCAAATTGTTTTCAAAATTGAGCATTTTGAAGCGGTAAAACTTACAGATCATATAAGCCAGGGGTAACCTGACATATTAGCTATGTGTATGCCAAATTTCATCCCAATCCGAGCAGTTCTTACAGCAAAATTTACAACATTCTCAAAATTTACAGCAAAAACTGTGAGTAAATGGACTATAAATTAGTTTGAGTTTTTATGAAATATTTTATGATATATGATGATTTATATTGAATGTTTTCAACTGTTCTTCTTTTTCAAAAGTTTTAATTTTTTTGTTAATTTAAAGCCAAATTGTTTTCAAAATTGAGCACTTTGAAGCGGTAAAACTTACAGATCACATAAGCCAGGGGTCACCTGGCATGTTAGCTATGTGTATGCCAAATTTCATCTCAATCCGAGCAGTTCTTACAGCAAAATTTACAACATTCTCAAAATTTACAGCAAAAACTGTGAGTAAATGGACTATAAATTAGTTTGAGTTTTTATGAAATATTTTATGATATATGATGATTTATATTGAATGTTTTCGGCGGGGGCCCGCATCCCAACTGGAACCAGGGCCCGCTGATCTATCAGTATGCCACTGAATCAGCTATTAAACAAATATCAAATGTATACTGCTATTTACACAGATGCATCAAAATATCCTTATGGCACAGGTGCGGCGTTTATTGTCCCACTGCAAGTACAACGCAGATTTAAATTGAGTAGATAAACATGCATTTTTACAGCAGAAGCGTTTGCTATTTTGAAAGGTATAGAATTTATAATGGAAAATAACATTTCATACTCCATAATTTTTTCTGATTCACTTTCGGTTTTAAGTAGTTTACAATCACATTTACAAATCAACTCCGCATATAGTCATCCTTACATAGCCAAAATAAAAACTTTGCTCTCTCAAATGCAAAAAACTAGAAAATTTATTTTTGTGTGGGTGAAAGCACACTCAGGTATCACATTCAATGAACAAGTTGATAAAGCGGCTAAAGAGAGCATACAGTTGGGAGATGTTGCACCCTTATTAACATTAGATAAGAGAATAAACATTGCTAAGGATAATTTATATAAAAAATGGTCTAAACAATACAAACATTTTATTTTGAAAAAAGGCACAAGATATACATTGCTAGAACCCGATATTCGAAAAAATTACTGGTGTAAAAATTACGATTATCCGAGAAGTTCCATAACAACCATATCTCGGATGAAATTTGGACATGCTTGCTATCCGGCAAATTTATACAAAATAAAAATAATTGATAACAATCTTTGTGATATTTGCAATGAAACGGCGGACTTGGATCATATATTTTTTAATTGTAAGAAGTACACACATCAGTCGGACATTCTTACAAAAAATTTAAGAAGTTTAAACGTTTACGGTCCCTATAATATTATGTATCTTTTGGCACTGAGTGATAAACGTATTTTTGATTTTATTTTGTTTTTCCTATATGACTGTAAAATTAAGTTAAAGAATGACTAGATTAGGCTTGTAACCTTAAATGTCTTTCCTATTGATTGCCTACATGCCTGCCTTACCGTGTGGGGTGGGTATATAGGTAATCAATAATTATTAAGAAAAAAGAAAAACCCTTGGATGAGAAAAGTGTGACCCTTGTTCTTATCCCAAAATTTTTATTAAGATTAATTTAGCAAAAATTCACTTTGAAAATAAAATGTTTATTATATCTATTCTTAACAAAAAGGTCGGTCAGACTTAGATAACCTTAACTTAGATTACTAATTAGATAGTTTAGATAAGACACATTATGTTTATGTATGTACTATTTACTTTGTTTCTGGCCGCATGGTCTAATCTTTAAGCCAATAAAAAAAAGTTCACGTCTTAAATAAATTATTTATCAAATACACTATATATCAATATTATTTAATCAACAACTCAAAATATTCCCGATGCCATGTCAAATATTTAAAATTGTCACTGATTGTTACTGTCTGACTGACAATATGCTGACAATATTCTATTCGACTGAGTGCGTTGTAAGACAAAGATAGATTTGGAAAATATTACCACGGACATTGTGTTCATTTTGTTCGAATTCTGAAAAAACCAATAAATATTTTTGAAAAATTTAAACGCAGAATGAAAGACTAAATTATTACCGAGGGCCAAAAGTCCCTTAGAATAAATAAAAAGTTTATTTTGAATAAGACATTTGAAATTAAAATCAGACTAAATTTTCTCTTAGATTTTCACCCCTGTAACTTATTAAAATAAACATTATAGAAGTTCTCAGGGACTTTCGGCCCTCGCTAATAACGTAATCTTTCATTCTGCGTTTAAATTTTTCATACACACTTATTAGTTTTCTCAGGATTCGAAAAAAAAATGAATCCCCATTTGAATAGCATTGCAGCCGAAAATACGTACCCATCCCCTTAAGTTTAAGTTGCTTTCACGTAATCGAATAAACTATCTTCTAATAAAGTCGTCCCAGGAACATAACTCATAAATATTGGAAATATCATTTTAAAATCGTCTACTTGAAAATGTAGATATAATATACGTCTGAATTAGAATTATTAGAAGAAGGTTTATTTCAAAACATTTATTTAATTTCTTAATGTTTTTTATTTTGATAACGATTTCCGAACTGGAAGTCGAAACGTCAAGTACATTGGTTTCAAACTTAAATTATGGCTTTACAAAAATAAAATTAAAAAAATGTAAAAGCTGTATATTGTAGATACTCATAACTTTTAAGCATATACTATACATATCTACATTTATCTAGAGAATAATAATTTTATGTGCTATTAGACTGAAAATTTAGTATTTTGCTAGCAGCTACCACTAGGGCATCCCTGCCATTTAATTAGTTGCAATCCGTAACTACACGCCGGGGTTTGTCCTGGTTGGGTCAGAGAGAGCAGTATATGTGCCTCCTGATTAGGGATGGGAAAAACCTACCGGTTTAAACCTAAAACCGGTTTTTTTACTTCGCAATAACCGGTTTTACCGGTTGTTTTTTCGTCCCGGTTATAACCGGTTTTTTCTTTTTAAAGTAAAAACCGGTTATTAGGTTTTTACGGTGATTAGGATTAGGTTAGGTATTATTTCGGATCTCAATCATAATTATTATTCTCAAGTAATTATTCCAAACAAAATTATAATTCAAATTTTATTTTAATTTATAAAACACAGAAGCAAACTGAAAGTGCAATCTCACATCAGCCAGAAACAATTATTAAGTTTTATTATAATATTTCTTTGAAAAGGTATTTGTTATCATAATATTTACATAGGGAGTGATCTGGTTGAATTAGACGCAAACATCATCTATTTTTCACACTTAACTCTTGACATTGAAAGTGGGTGAATGACTTCTGATTACCAAAAATAATGCTCTGCCTATGAATATCGAATTACTGATTACGAATACGGATCTCCAAGAATTTCGCTACGTTTTCAAAACGATACACTCATACAGGAAGTATTAAATGAGTTAAAATGTACCTATTCTACAAATATACAAACGTGTGAAAAGTCATACATGTTCTTTCGATAGTACTAATTTTGATCATATTGATATCGAGTCGAATGGAGTATCGCAAATTAAAGTGTATTGTAAATGTTACTTTGTAACCTATTGGATTAAAAAAGCCGAAAACCGGTTTTTTCAAAAACCGGTTTTTTTGGTCGGTTATAACCGCCAGGTTAAACCGTAAGCAAAAAAAAACCGGTATAACCGAAAACCGGTGTTTTGTCAAAAACCGCCATCCCTACTCCTGATGAGAGACTAATAAGTTTCGAAACCGGTAGAGGTGCTTGCTGCACTCTCTGATTGAACTAGAATATGATGCGGCTGTAGTTTCGTATTGCAACGAAATTGAAAATGGTTATTCATTTTTGATTTACATGTTTACTTTGATTGGAGTACGAAGGGAACCATTCTCGTTGTAACTTTGCCGCGCTGAGCAGATGGGACGTGAATTGTAAATTGTAAAATTCCCTCATCTTCCTTAGTCTCAGCATCCGTTATGGCTAGCAAATTTTAGAAGCCTCGGTGTAACCAGAGAAGGTTCCCATTGTTTTCAGTCTGGTGGGATGAAGAGTAATATTTTTAGTATTATTTTATGTGCTATTAGATTGAAAACTTAGTCTTTCTTTTTAATAATTTTTCCATTTTAGATGCATCTTTTAAAAGAAAAAATGCGAGAAATAGAATTGAATATTCAACCAGGCTTAATGAGAATAAAATGGTCTTCGTTGGGAATTACTGAGTATGCTAATGCTAACTTGATTCTAATAAATAATTTAAAAACTCTAGTTTTACAAGTAAAACATGTGGAAAATGACTTATTGAAGAGAATAAAGCAGTTATCCAAAATGAATTTATTTGATTTTGACCAGGTAAGTACTTATGTCACAAATAGTAGAAAACTTTTATATGCAGTTCTGTAAAACATCTATGTTTTGCACAGAAATTAGTTAAAAAATGAATGAACTGACTTAATTTATTTGTTTGAATTTAAACTATTTTAAATAATTATTAGATACAAGTCGCACACCTAGTTCAATTGTGCCACAACTGCAAAAAATTCGAATTTTGGGTTAAGGCTGTAAAATATTGCCTATTCGCGGTGTGCAAGTACTCGGAAGGGATACGCGAAACGATCGCGAATGGCGGAGAAATATTGCAAATTTCTTAAATAATTCATATTGTCAATTGAAATTGTCAAATTGACGTACATTTCAAACCTATTGTCATTTAAGAAGAAAAATTATATATTGCTCCACAATATTAGGGGAACTGCGGGTATTACCGCCCAGCGGCAAATACCGCCCACTCTATAAAATATCTTAAATATAGAGAAATAGTAACTTTGGCAACATCGAAATGACGCCACGATACTACTGAGAGAACCGTGCAACAAGGTCGCCGGCCATAAGCATATTTAGTTGTTTCAGAGAAGTCAACGTGTTTTGTGTGGTGCCACTATAATTTTTAGGAGCTCGAAAATAATTTGTGAGTAACTTATTTTTATACTTAATTTATTGATTTTTTTATTAATTAGTAACCGGTCCTCTTATATATATGAATCGAAACAGTTTCTTTCAATATTTTGAGAAATAACGATTAACAATTGTTTTGTTTGAAATATGGCGATGGCGGGTAATTTCGCCCAACTTGGGCGGCATTACCCTCCAGTGGGCGGTATTATACATTGATTTATACATTTTTAATTTAGGATTAAGAATGCCAAAGACAATGATGAATTCGCGGAAAAAGGCAACATGGAGCGCAGAACAGCTTCAGGAAGCTATAAATGCAGTTAGAAGCGGAAAGGGGAAAATGCAAAGTGCAAGAGAGTTTGGTAATATATGATCTTCATTTTTTAATCCATTTTCTAATGTTCTTTTTTCAGGTATCCCATATTCTACATTAAAAGATAGGTTAAATACAAACAATGCTTGTGCAGCACAACTAGGTCGTCATCCTATATTTTCCACTGAACAAGAAAAGCGAGTGGCTGATCGCTGCATCTATTTGGCAAAGATGTTCTATGGTCTAACGGCCACTGATTTACGAAAAATCGTCTACGAGTTTGCGGTTAAAAATAATATCAAACACTGCTTCAACGATGACAAAAAAATGGCCGGTAAAGACTGGCTTCAAGCTTTCTTAAAACGGCATCCAAATCTTAGTTTGAGGAAACCCGAGGCAACCAGTTTAGGGAGAATTTCGGGTTTTAATGCTGAAAGTGTAGGCCTTTTTTTCAAAAATTTAAATATAGTTTTAACAAAATATAACTTTCAAGCCTGCCGCATATTTAATGTTGACGAGACAGGCATTACCACGGTGCAGGTTCCATCCAAAATTGTAGCTCCAAAAGGTGTCAAACAACTGGGAAAAGCTGTAAGTTGGGAGAGAGGTCGAAATATAACTCTGTGCTGCTCAGTAAGTGCATCAGGGATATATATACCTCCGATGTTTATTTATCCTAGAATCCGAATGTCGGAACAGCTTAAACGCAATGGACCGGTAGGTGCCATATATGAATGCTCGGCCAAAGGCTGGATGACTGTAGAATTATTCTTGATTTGGCTTAAACATTTTAATAAACACGCATCTACTTCGAACGACAACCCAGCATTGCTGTTGCTAGATAATCACAGCAGTCATTGTTCTTTAGCTGCTTATGAATTTTGCCGTGAAAATGGGATCATTATGTTATCGTTTCCGCCCCACACGTCCAATAAGCTACAGCCACTAGATTTGACATTTTTTGGGCCGCTAAAATCTGCCTATTCAAATGAATGTTCACTCTATATGAGACGATATGTTCACAAAAAAATAACACCATTTGATGTATCTGAAATTTTGAATCGAGCATTCGTTCGTGTAGCTACCATGGAAAAAGCTCAAAAAGGCTTTGAAATAAGCGGTATTGTTCCATATAGACCAAATATTTTCACGGACGAAGATTTTTTGCCTTCTACCCTTTCTAATATTCCCGCTGTTGAACTACAACTTCCTGAAACTGAACTTACTCCCTGTACCTCTGAAACAAATCGAGTGCCTTCAAAAGATGCAGTCTTGGAAACAAATGAACCTAATGTTATTCCAAGTACATCAAAAGCCAACGAAGCTCATGCATATGTCACTCCTTCAACATCAAAATCAGGAATTACAAATGAAAGACAAGGAGATATATCGATTGAAGAAATGACACCGTTGTGTGTCATAACTGAAAATAAATTAAAAAAGAGGGGTAGAAAATTAGACATTTCAAAGATTTTGACGGCAACTCCAGAAAAAATAGAACTGGAGCAAAAAGAAAATAGAAAAATACAAAAGAAAGAAAAGCAAAAACTTTCAAAAAATGTAAAACACGTTAATAAAAAAATTAAACGTGTTACGAGGAAAGTCTTCGATGATAGTTCTTCAAGCGGTTCATCCCTACACGATGAAATGGAGATTTGCAATGACCACAGTTCCGATGATCCCAGCAGCGACGTAGAAGAAGAGTGCATCTATTGTGGCGAATATGGAAAATCGGAAATGTGGTACAGATGCGGAGTTTGCCATAAATGGGCGCATAAAGAATGTAGTGGTTAAGATAATCACAAAAGTTTTATATGCGATTATTGCAAATAGAGTGTAGTTTGAAATGTTTTTTTACTTAAGTATTTTTTTGAATGTTTTTTTATATAAAAAATATATAGATGTTGTTTGTGCGTAAATAATTATTTTGTGTTTGATTTTTATACAATGTAAACCCTGGGCGGTATTATACCATCAGTGGGCGCTATTACCCGCATAGTCTGATAATTCCGCCCAAGTGTAGGTTTGTGAAAATAAATGTCATACTCCGCAAAATAAAATAAATGAATACTTTAAGGCTTAAATAATTAGAAGTAGATAAACTGACTGTATTTTGACAGTTGACAGTTTTTATCAAGACCTGTAGTTTTTGAATAATTCAGTAAATTGCTTAAGTGGGCGGCAATACCCGCACTTCCCCTAATATAATATGCAATTATTATATAAAGGTAAATTTAATTAATTGTATTTTGCTTACAGCACTGCATTGTAATAACTAATTTTATTTACTACATACAATTGTTTACGTTTTAATAACATAACCTAAATCTTATTTTATCTTCTTATTATTTTTTTTGACTATGGCCTTGACAATTATCCAGTAATCAGGACCATATGATTGGCCAATATAAGTAAAAGTGCGAATAAAAGTGCAGAGCGAAGAAACCAGGTGTCGCTTTTCCGAACTTGCACTGTCCCAATATAATGGCCCATCTAATGCAATACAGCCTGAACTAAAATATTGTTTTGGATAAGTATAAAGAAAGTTACTTCGGTATTTCACTGTAGGGTTTTTGAGGTTTTGAAAATGCAATATGGCCATAACTGGGAAATGTGGCGATAATATACACTGCCACAATACAACCGATGTAATTATTTAATACGTTCAATATGGCCACAACTGCAAAAATCAAGAGAGATGTGGCGATAATATACACTGCCACAATACAACCGATATAATTCAATACGGCCACAACTGCAAAAATCAATTGATTTTTTCATTATATTGCCGCTGTATCTCCTAGGTATCGTTTTATAAATGACTTTCTTCACAATGCAATATTGCCATAACTATCAAAATAATAATAACGTTTTATTTTTAATAAATTGTAATAAGATCCAGCCAATAAGTGTATAATTTGCTACCTAAATTGTAATTTTGAAGCCAGCCATTCTCAAAATAAATTATTTACAGGGTAAAACGCGTTTACTACAGAACGTTTTGCTCATTTCTCGAGAATATTGTGTTTTGCACTTTTGGCACTATTGAACTAGGTGTGCGAAATGACTAAAAACTGCGAGTTGGTGGATGCGCCCATAAGAAATAACATGTGCACCTCCACCAAAACCTAAGGTGCATTAGTCGGATCGTGACGTATACCCTATTCCACGAACATACGCCTCTTTTGGATTACTTCGACAACGAATATTTTACTGTGCAAAATAAGAAGAACGAAAGTAAATTGCAAATTACATTGTTGTTTATTGGAATAATTATTAGCGCCATTTACTTTCGTACTTCTTATTTTGCACAGTAAAATATTCGTTGTCGAAGTAATCGAAAACAGGCGTATGTTCGTGGAATAGGGTATACGTCACGATCCGACTAATGCACCTTAGGTTTTGGTGGAGGTGCCCATGTTATTTCTTATGGGCGCATCCACCAACTCGCAGTTTTTAGTCATTTCGCACACCTAGTTCAATATGCCACAAGTACAAAACACAATATTCTCGAGAAATGAGCAAAACGTTCTGTAGTAAACGCGTTTTACCCTGTAAATAATTTATTTTGAGAATGGCTGGCTTCAAAATTACAATTTAGGTAGCAAATTATACACTTATTGGCTGGATCTTGTATGTTCGTGGAATGGACCATAAGAGGGGTCGTTAGAAAGCGAAGGAGATGGTGAATACAAAGACATAGAAAAATTAAACATGGCGGCGTTGTCAATAAGGTATTACATCTTATCTGCGTTATTTGCAATTGCTACGTTTAAGTCGTTACATGAATGGGGACGGGATATCGAGGCTACGAGAAAAATCCAAACACAATGTTATTGTCAAACAGAGCATTATATCATATCTTCGTTGTTATTGATACAATTTTGATGTACAAGACTTTAAATAAAAGGGTAGGGGATATAGAATACGCTCCAAAAGGACACTGTATCGTATCTCCGTTGTTATTTGTACGATTTTAACGTTCGGGAGAACCCAGAGAGCAATGGAAAAATTGTTAGGAATATTGGTTGAAATCACGATCCTAAGTAATGGGGAAACGACAAGTGAAAGAGAGAGAGAGAGAGAGAGTTTAACGTTCGAGACGTTAAATGAAAGAAGATGGGTTAGCGAATATGTTGAGATAAAAAACAAACACATCGACATTACCAAAAGAGCCATATATCGTATTTTCGTTGCTATTTGTCCGATTTTAACGTAAGAGACTTCGAATGACAGGGGACTACCCGCTAAGAGGGTATCATAGGAAAAACCAAACATGACAACATTCCCAAAACAGCACTATGTCGTATCTTCGATGATCTATAAAATACAAACGGGCGAGAAGTTATTGCTCCATATGAAAATATAACCTCGACACCTAATGGTAAAAGAGGCAATCGATTATGTATATTGTATGTATGTGTGATTTCATTTATTATAAATTAATAAATGAAAATAGTTTCTGTCCTTGTGGGATCGGTACTCACCGGAGGGACCGCAGACGTTCGGATACAATTAGCGTCTCTTTGCAAAGACAATGGCGTCGACTTTGCAAAGTAACAAGACACTTACTCAACACACACACTACACATTACACCTGAGTTAGTGATAAGTATACAGTTACGTGGCTAAAGGTTATAGTTCTAAACCAAGGCCAGAATCAGAGCAAAAAAAATGTATGTATGAAAGTATAAATATATAAGTACGATTTATCACACAAAGCTATATTTTTAATTTTTTATAAAAATAACGTTTTTCAATTTTTTATGTTTTTTTAAGTTTATATTGTGATTTATTCTTGATCAATATTATAAATAAATACAAAAATCCTACTTTTTTGACCTCATATCGCAGAAAAACCCTCGCATTAAGTGGAAAAGCATTAAAACAGCAATAATCGAAAAAAAAAACAATCAAAATGGTGATCTGTAAATAAAAAAATTGATACAGATAGATGCACTTTATACCATATTGTATCTACTGCGCGAATGTCATAGGGTGAAAGGCACTTATGAAAACAAAATATTTCCGCCCTTGTTTTAAAAACTTTTGAAAAACGCTGATCCATCGACTTTTATATGTAAATGTGCGCTTTTTAGATATAAATTTAAATGTACAGGGTGATTCACGCAGGTCTATAAGCTTTATGTTTAATGGAATAACCTATATATTTTTATATTTTTAATAGATTTTTAACAACCTGATTTCAACAAACTATATATTATCTTGTGTGGTGTATTATCATTAATACAGGATTAAATTTTGAAATTATAATGCACGAAAATCACTTATGGAATAAAATTTTTTGTGTAGGTACTTATTTTAGAAAATTATAAAAAAACGCTAAGACATATATGTCAACTTTTAAGTTCAAATATGCACTGTTTAAACATAAATTTATACATTCAAGGTGATTCACGCAAGTCTAGCAGAGTCCATAATCTTTAACTTTAATGAGACACCCTGTATATCTTTAGGTGTTTAGATACTGTTAAACCATCTCATCTCAAAAAAGTATATTGTATATAAAAATATATTATTATGAATAACACAAGGTGAAATTTTCAAATTATGTATAAATTTTCATCAAGATACATAAAATTTTGAAATTAATAGTTTATCATACTTTTTCTACAACCGTGTTAAAAATGCAATTTTTAGCACTCCATACGAGCGTTAAAAATGCTACTTTAAGGCACTATGGTTTGTTTTTAAACCAAGAGGAGTAAACCATAAAGACATATTCACACCCAAGAAAGTCACTAGAAAAGTCACTAAATAGATCTTCTTTTTTGGTTGATCATATCGGCCTTCGACGGTATTCCATACGGTTCCATGACATCTCGTAACGCGACAGTTCGTAACCGGACAACTGGTAACGGACAACTCGTAACAGCGACAGTTCGTAACGGCGACACTTCATAACGGCGACAGTTCGTAACTATACAAGTTCGTACCGGACAATTCGTAACGTCCAAATTTAATTATTCTGTTTATGTTTGTTAACGTGGAAATCTAATGTTATTACAGTTATAAATAAACTTATGTTATCAATTTAACGAATCAGTAACAGGATAAACATTTTTAGGCATTTCATATTTCGTGTTTCAGAATTTTTTTCATAGGTATATTTTATATTTTATTTTAAATTTTATGTTTTTCATATTTGATTTCATTTCACTTACCATCTTTCTTGCGTCTGCTGCGAAAGGTTCTACAATATGTGAATGTCCTTCGTTGGATTTAATGATATCGTCATCATTTGTATGAGCAGTTGCTTTGCACTTGTATTTATAACTATTTCGACACTTCCAATGCACAATTCCAGATTCCGTTACATGATTTTGAAAAAACTCGAAATTTTGGTATATTAGAGTCCGTTTTCCACGCGACATTTGCCATATTAAATTTCTTCAAATTATTATTGAGAAAACTCTATAGTACAGACTAGTTAAAGGATCACTAATGTTTCTTAAATTATTATGTTTGAAGAATGATTCGTGCTATCATATTATTTGAAGCCACCCCTCTTGTCAACTATAACCGTTGATTAAATAGCCCAACGCTATAACCAAACGTTTATTATAATAACAGGTAATTATAATCTTTCCTTTCCTTTACTTAGAAAGTTTGAAATGTCTAAAGACGGTTAAGACGGCTTAAAAATTTCACTAATTACATCATTATTAGTTTGTCTAGATATATGCAAATTTAAGGAACAATAAGAGGGATATTAAAGGGATTTTAGAAATATTGTTAAAAATTTGTAGGTATTTAAGTAAATAGTTATTTGTGTTAAAACACTTTTAATATATTCTGAAACACGAAATATAAAATGTGTTAAAAATGTTTATCCCCGAACTGATTCGTTAAACTGATAAAGATAATTTCAATTATTCCTGTAAGAACAGTTAATATCCACGTTGACAAAAATAAACAGAATAATTAAGTTTGGACGTTACGAATTGTCCGTTACGAACTTGTAGAGTTACGAACTGTCGCCGTTACGAACTGTCGCTGTTACGAGTTGTCCGTTACCAGTTGTCCGGTTACGAATTGTCGCGTTACGAGATGTCTGGGCACTATTCCATACATATTATATTATACTAATACGCCGCTAAAGAGTTCTGAAAACTGTTTTCTATATATAAAAGTAGACTAAAAATGTAAAAATTAAAGGAATAATGCAGAAAACACAAAAAATTGTCGATATAACTTAATTAACCTATGAAATTTCATTAGTGACAAAATGTTTAAAAGTCATTAATGTTAAAATTTCATAACAGTGGAGTAAACTTGCCTGAGGTTGGACCAATTACAAACAAGCATTACGGCGAGGTAAATTTGTATTATTCCTCTTGGTTTAAAAACAGACCATAGTGCTTTAAAATTTTTATGGCACTGCAGTTCATATTGACCACAAACCATACATACTCATAGACGTTTCACGTAAATTGTCAAGGTCAAGACAGCAAATTAGTTACCATTCCAATCCAGAGATGTCGCTGTCAATCAATTCTCTTGTCATATTTAACAACTGACAGTTGACAATTAAATTAATTTGTTATTTACTTTTTATTTTACAGTTTGTGGCTTAATTATTTTATTATAATAGTGGTGTTACGTTTTAATTAGATTTAATCACAATTTTAATCAATTGTATTAACCTCCTCTCCGTTTTTATGAGTAGAATTTTTAGTTTACATTGATCATCCCGTGTTGTGTTTCTCCACATTAAAAAAAAACAATATAATAGATCCTGAAACAATTTATTCCAATAGACAAGTGTGTCATAAACATTCCGGGCCTATACATTTTTGGAAGTTTGTAAAAGATTATAAGGTATTTATCTAAACAATCACCCTACAAGATTCTTTCAAAAATTTTCATTCAACTCAATATTAGATACACATCAGTGCTTTCACGTGATACATGGCAGTTAGTAGTGTTTAGCATTTTGAAAACAAATTGGAATATTTTGAAGTTTTCATTGAAATCGTAAAACTATGATTTTTGGTTATATTGATATTTCAGCCCAGATTACAATACTACCTACTAACAGAACTTTTAGACAATACTTTTAGTAGGTATTTTTTATGAAGATGGAACTTTTAAGGTAATTTTAACTCATAGTATAATAATTGAATAAAACATTGAATTGTCTTTCTGTTGTTTTAATTTCCTGCGAAATTTCATCAAAAATTACACAAAATTTATAATTTGAAATTCCCACGTAACTAAAATTTGTCAATTTAGTTCCCATTCCAATCAAGAGATGGCGTTAATTCGATCCGAAAGATTAACATAACATGGTCGTGAAACGTCTAGAGTATGTATGGTTTGTGATATTGACCGTATTCGCGGTGTGCAAGTACTTGGACGGGAAACGAGAAACGACCGTGCGCGAGTCGCGGAGAAATATTGCAACTATCTTAAATAATTCATATTGTCAATTGAAATTGTCAAATTGACGTATATTTCATACCTTCTGTCATTGAAGCAGAAAAACTATACACTGTGTCCGTAAAGTATGGAACAAATTCTTTTTTAGCTAAACAGCGCATTTTAAGAAATAATCCTGAAACACGTCGATTTTTGATTTTAATTTACCGTATTTTAAAATAATACTCTAATATACAGGGTGAATTACTTTCGAGTAATGACGTCACCGTCATTTTTTTTAAATGGAACACCCCCATTTTGTCTCAATTTTCGGATTACTCTAGCTGAGCTGATTCAAAAAATGTATCACATGTTGATTCAAATTGGTACAGGGTGGACAAAAATACAATAGCTTTGAGTGTGTTTTTAAAGTAACGCGTTACTTAAATTAAAAATATTATCAAAAACACTTATTGTATTTTTGATATTTTAATTAATTTTTGATTTTAATTAATTTTTGATATTGTTTAATTTAATATTTTAATTTAATATCAAAAATTAATTAAAATTTAATAATATGAGCACACACAAAACTATTGTATTTTGTCCACCCTGTACCAATTTGAAACAACATGTGATACATTTTTGGAATCAGCTCAGCTAGAGTAATCCGAAAATTAAGACAAAATGGGGGTGTTCTATTTAAAAAAAATGACGATGACGTCATTACTCGAAAGTAATTCACCCTGTATATTAGAATATTATTTTAAAATACGGCAAATTAAAATCAAAAATCGACGTGTTTCAGGATTCTTTCTTAAAATGCTCTGTTTAGCTAAAATAGAATTTGTTCCATACTTTACGGACACAGTGTATATTGCTCCACAATATTGATATGATATGCAATTATTATATAAAGGTAAATTTAATTAATTGTATTTTGCTTGCAGTACTGCATTTTAATAACTAATTTTATTTACTACATACAATTGTTTACGTTTGCATAACATAACCTGCATCTTATTTTTTCTTCTTATTATTTTTTTGGACTATGGCCTTGACAATTATCCAGCAACCAGGACTAACATAATTGGCCAATATAATTAAAAGTGCGAATAAAAGTACAGAGCGTAGAAATAGAGGTCGCTTTGCCGAACTTGCACGGTCCCAATAGGCAATTTTGATGTAATGTCAAAATAGTTATTTATGATATAAGTGTTAAAAGTGCACGTTTAAGGCACGCATGTGAAAGTTTGCAGAATGAGCGATAGCGAGCTCTGCAATTCACATGAGTTCCTTAAAAATGTACTTTTTAACACGCATATTATACAATATTTTTTCTACAAACGTAATTACAGGACAATATCTACAAAAACTTTTACTTGAACGTGACTGACATTCCATTTTTATATTTTTTTGACATTACATCAAAATTGTATATTACTCTAGGCTAATTAGCAAAATACAAGAAAAAGTTATTTACCAGCAATTTTATTGCTGGAATCGAATCTTATTATTGTATGTATTAATAATATAGGTATGCAAAGTCCGCAGATAGTGTGCTACTTTTTTTATAAACAAAATGGCACCCGAAAAGCGTGTTTTTTTCAATTTTTACTCTATAACTCCAAAGATTTTAACTTTACACCAAAAACACTCAAATAAATATTCACCGCAATTAAATTCTGCATAGAGACGTGTTTTTCCTGATTCACTTCGATGAAAACTTTCCCCGGAAAAGCGGGGTTTTCCAACAAAATCTTAAATTTTCAACTAAAATTTTAGATAAGTAATTGTTAATCAATAATTAAATAACTTGGTAATGTAAAAGCTCTTTTGGTATAGATTATAATTCCAGAAGCCGATGGAAATTGAATGAACAGTTTAGCAACAATTGAATTGTTAATTAAAAATTTACGGTCGCTATAATGACGACAATAATTATGATACATAATAATAAATATGATTTTTCCATAAAAAGGCACTATACCTATCTAATGTAATTTAATTTACAGAGTTGAAATTGGACTATTTAAGCGGCCTCAGGAATATTTTAAAATTATAAACAATTTTTTGACTTATAAACAAATAGAATATCTCGGGAAATATTAAACTAAATTAAATTGTGAAAACGCTATTCGAAAAACAGCGGCAGGACTCTTCTTTTAAAATAAAAAAGTTTAATTATGATGAGTAGTTCCTGTGATACAACCGGTCAAATTTAACCGGGATTTACGGCAAAGATATAAACAATAGGATCATAATTTTCAAACCATCACCTTTTTATTTTTGTCCTCTTTCTCCACATCAATTTTCATATCCTTAAAATACTCATAACATATATTATTATAATAAAAACTATCGATAATACGTGTGAAAATTGCCAAAAATAGCAAAATTCCAATCAAAAATTAGGTTGGAGAAAATGTAACCCTTAAAGTTCAAAATCGGTATACGTTAAAAAAATGCATTTTCTCGGCTTCCCATGGAGCAATTTCCTTCATTCTTTTTTTGTTCCCAAGTAACTCGAGTAGATAAATCCAACTAACGCATTATTAAATGTCAGACTTGCTGATGTTTTGTTATAATAAATTAATTTATTTATAAGAACAGAAAACTACATATTTTTTCCAGTTTTAAGCTTTTTTTAGATAAACTTACTACAAGGGTACCTTTTAAAGTTAAAAACATAAATATTCTCATTTGAAAGCTGTATAATTATTTAAACAATTTTTATTTAAACAAATTAAAATTTTGTGTTATAATAAATAAACCAATTTTTTATAACAAAACAAAAGCAAGTCTGACATTTAATAATGCGTTAGTTCGATGGCTCTACTCGAGTTACTTGGGAACAAAAAAAGAATGAAGGAAATTGCTCCATGGGAAGCCGAGAAAATGCATTTTTTTAACGTATACCGATTTTGAACTTTGAGGGTTACATTTTCTCCAACCTAATTTTTGATTGGAATTTTGCTATTTTTGGCAATTTTCACACGTATTATCGATAGTTTTTATTATAATAATATATGTTATGAGTACTTTAAGGATATGAAAATTGGTGTGGAGAAAGAGGACAAAAATAAAACGGTGATGGTTTGAAAATTATGATCCTATTGTTTATATCTTTGCCGTAAATTCCGGTCAACTTTGACCGGTTGTATCTCAGGAACTACTCATCATAATTAAACATTTTTTCTTTTAAAAGAAGCATCCTGCCGCTGTTTTTCGAATACCGTTTTTACAATTTAATTTATTTTAATATTTCCCGAGATATTATATTTGTTTATAAGCCAAAAAATTCTTTATAATTTTAAAATATTCCTGAGGCAGCTTAAATAGTCCAATTTCAATTCTGTAATTGACCTGTAATTACGTTTAAAAAATATTGTATGATATGCGTGTTAAAAAGTACATTTTTAAGGCACTCATGTGAATTGCAGAACTCGCTATCGCTCATTCTGAAAACTTTCACATGCGTGCCTGAAACGTGAACTTTTAACACTTATATCGTAAATAACTATTAAATATTGATACTATTTTTTAAATTAGCTAAATCTGTACGTTAGAATTGAAAGGGCGGTAGTTTATTTTTACAGTAAATGGAGATATGCAGCCAATAATACACTTAAAGGTGTTATCTTTCGAATGGTGGTTAATAGGTGGTTGTACAGGCAATATTACTAAAATTACAAGTCGGATGTCCACTGTGAAATTTGCCACCGGTCTTTTTTGCATGGCACACTGATTGTTAAAAAGACGGTAGTCCAATCTCTATGGACAACCGCCTGTCAGCTGTGTAAAAGTTGAGGTTATAAGCTAATGTTTTTGCATGGTTTATAGATAAAAGTAACTTTTTCTTTATCGAGATTAATGTGATAATAAATAACAACCAAAAATGTCTGAATCAAGAGCAAAGAAGATGGTTCTACTAAGTTCAATCTTCATTTCAAGCCCCCTAACATTGATACATGTGACACCTTTGACAGTTTTGAAAATAAGCGGAAAGAGGCAGATCCTAATGTTGAAGATATTTTAAACAAAAAAGCAGATCATTTGAATGACGCAGATAACAGATACAAGTTAAAAAGGCAGGATAAGATAAGATGCAAGCAGAATTTAAAAGAAGTCGTAGCAATGATGGATTTGCAAAAATGCCTCCCTGCACCTATGTTAGCTAATGGAAAATTGTTTTATTTAAAGCAGATATGGACATTTAATTTTACCGAGTATAATGATAGTACTGCCGAAGGTTCATGCTTCATGTGCGACGAGTCTATTGCAAAAAGGGGTGGCAACGAGATAGCTTCCGCTGTAATAATGTGGTTAAAAAATTTACCTTCTACAACAGAAGAGGTAACATTTTGGTCAGACAACTGCTCTGGTCAAAACCGAATTTTTTATTATTTTGTATGTAGGGCTGTCCATATCACCTCAGTAGTTAGAATTCATCATAAATATTTACTCAAGGGGCATACACACAACGAAGCAGACACATGCACTAATTGAGAGGAAGAGGAAAAGACTGCCTACTATGAATATTTCTGTACCTCATAAATGGGCCCAGTTTATAAGGACCTGCAGTTCGTTAAAACCACTTCAGATGAAAACAAGTGACTTTTTTAACTTGAGCAAAGAATCGACAAGCCCGTTTGTGAATAGGAAACGGAACACAGGCAATGAACCGTTTCTACCCTCTAAAATTGTGCACTTGAAAGTCGAAAGAGATCACCCTGGCATTATGTTTTATGAAACAACATTTTCCCAGGAAAATTTTAAATCTGTCACTTTTAAAAGGAAAATGAGAAGTTCTCTCGATGGTCTTCTACCAAAGACATTGGACCAAATAAATAATGAAAATTCAATTCTAATTGATAGTTCAAAATATAACCATCTAATAGAATTGCTAGAATGGGTACCTTCTATTTACCATTCCTACTATAAATCTTTAAAAACAACAAAAAATAAAGTTATCGTTAATGAAAACAATTCTTCATGTTCCGAAGATGATTAAATGCTTTTTCATTTAAGTTTTATATTATTTTTGTAATGTTAAGTTCTGATTATAACGTTCTTTTCCTAATAAAATCATACCAAAAGGGCGGTTGTCCTGTTTTTTATTGATATAGTACCACAGAACAAAAAAGGCTGTAGTCCTATATTATTTATTATTTCAATACAAAACAACTTAACGCCGATTATGTTACTGTAAAATAAAATACAAAGCATGCTTTACCACTTTCCTTTAAATCATAGAGCTGCAACATCATTTGATAATTTTAAAGGCATTTAAAATTATGGTGTACAAATTAAGAGCACTAATTTTGATCTACTGCAAAACAAACTGAAAGTGACTTCCGCCCTTTCAATTCTAACGTACAGAAATAAACTCATAAATTTTCTAATAAAATATCAACATATTGGGTTTTGTATTTAAAGTCATCAAGAAATTTGTAACTAATTTCCAAATTTCACCTTTTATTATTCATAATAGGCCCTTCATAATGTCCTTTTTTGAGTTAAGGTTGTTAAGTAACTTGTGAGAATATAAAAATATATAGGATGATTCATTAAATCTAAATATCATGACCTAAGCTATACTTGCGTGAACCATCCTGTATATTTAAATTTATATTTATAAAACATGATTTGAAATTAAAAGTTGACGTGTACTAGTATTTTTTATACTTTTCTAAAATAAGGACAAAAACAATTTTATTCCATACTTTGGACCACTCCAAACAAGTGGTTTCCATACTTTGTAAATTCAAAATTTCACCCCGTATTATTCATAATGATACACCCTTTATAATATTGTTAGTTTGTTGAAGTCAAGTAGTTAAGCAGCTTTTAAAAATTTAAAAATATACAGGGACAGGACAGGAAAATATATTTTTAATTTCATTAAAAATAAATTTTATGGTCTTTGCTAGACTTGCATGAATCACCCTGTACGTTTAAATGTTTGTTTAAAAAGGGCACATTTATATAAAAAAATTGACGTGTCTAAGTGTTTTAATTTTTTGAAACAAGGACAGAAATAATTTTATTCCATAAGTGTCTTTCACACTGTATGTACCGGGTGTCCCAATAAGAATGGCTGTCGGCCATATCTCAGGAACCGCTTATAGTACAGTTTTGAGAAAAAAATATTTATAACAAAAGTTACCTTGGGAAAAGCCTGGAAATTATTTTCATAATTGTAGGTCTACCGCTAGAGGGCGTAATCGAATATCAAAAATTAAAAAATCAAAATTTTACAAAATTTACCTAATGAAAGGGCACTAGAAATCCAATCATCGTATTGTTCATAAAATTCTGCGCATATTTGATTTCACAAGTCTATCTTTGCAAATAAGAGGTGGGGGTGAGTGGGAACCTTTTTATGAAAAAATGGTTGTAAGACCGGTTTTGCTAAATCCAATTTTGCATACTTGGTCTTGTCGAAAACAGCTCTTTTTCATCAATGTAAGAGTCTTATTTTCGAAATAAGTAATATGCCAGCTATTAGGCGTTATTTAATTATTTTTGGAAATCTAGTTTTCTTTGGAGAATATTAAATACAAGTATGCATTTTTAATCCGGTATTACAAAATTAGACCAAATTAGCAACATAATACCGAAAGCGCATGTCGATACTTTTTTCTATCTCGAGATATCTTAAGAAACGTGTAAATTTTAAACAACTGTTAATGTAACCGGTAAACGAAGTTAGGGAAAAGTAGTGTGCTAAGAAAAAACAAAGAAACATTTTTTAGATGAAAACGTATATAATTAATTAAAACAACAAGACAAACAATACTATAAAATATAACAAAGAAATAAAAGTAACTACATACTTACTAAGTGACGACATAAATGTTCAAATGTTTGCCCATCTTTTTCGATGCAAGTATTTACTCTTTTAAGAGTAGATTGAACAGCAGTCTCAATTTCTGCTTTCGCAATGCGTTGAATGGCGTTTTGTATTCTCTAGATTCTAGATCATGTTTTCTCGAGTACTGGTCCAAGCGGTAAAAACAAAGTCTTTAATCCGTCCCCATAAATAAAAGTCTAAAACAGTCAAATATGTTGCTGTTTAATCTACTCTTGAAAGAGTAAATGCTTGCATCGTAAATGATGAGCAACAATTTGAACATTTAGGCAGTCACTAAGACTAAGTAAGTAGTTGCTTTTATTTCCTTGTTATATTTTATAGTGTTGTTAGTCTTATTGTTGTTTTAATTAATTATATACGTTTACATCTGAAAAATAATTATTTGTTTTTTCCATAGCACACTACTTTTCCTTAACCTCGTTTACCGGTGACTGTAAACAGTTATGTTTAAAATTTGCACATTTCTGAAGATACGTTGAGATAGAAAAAAGGTATCCACATGCGGTTTTCGGTATTATGTTGCTAATTTGGTCTAATTTTGTAATACGGGATTAAAAATGCATACTTGTATTTAATATTTTCCAAGGAAAACTAGATTTCTGAAAATAATTAAATACCGTCTCCTAGCTTGCATATTACTTATTAGGCTATTTTGAAAATATGACACTTACATTGAAAAAAAAGAGCTGTTTTCAACAAGACCAAGTATGAAAAATTCGATTTAGCAGAACCAAACTTACAACCATTTTTTCATAAGAAGGTTCCCACTCACGCCCACCTCTTATTGCAAAAGTAGACTTAAACTTGTGAAATCAAATATGCGCAGCATTTTATGAAGAATACAAGATTGGATTTCCAGTGCCCTTTCATTAGGTAAATTTTGTAAAATTTTGATTTTTTAACTTTTGATATTCAATTACGCCCTCTAGCGATGGACCTACAATTATGAAAATTATTTCTAGGCTTTTCCCGAGGCAACTTCTGTTATAAATATTTTTTTCTCAAAGCTGTACTATAAACGGTTCCTGAGATATGGCCGAGAGCCATTCTTATTGGGACACCCGGTACATAGTAAATGTTCTAATTTCTGATTTAATTAGTCTACCAGGAATCAGATTCGTTGGATTTTTACCTAGATAAATTGACGTGATGTGAATGAATATTGTAGATTCACCATGTCTATCCATTTGTCGTCCGTTTGCTTTGTAAATTGTAGCAGTCTCGAATTTAGCTTGTAATCAGAATTTGATTTCCAGACCCGTGTTGAGCTGCCCCCCCCCCCACTTAAAAAAATCAAAAAACAAATAGCCCTGATTTATGAGCTATTTATGAGCTTTCATATTCAGCAAACTAAAAATTTTGAGCTCGTTCCACTGAGCAGGAATTTAATACTTTAGTGGGGGGGGGGGGGCTGAGTCAGCCCCCCCACTACTTAAAAATAGGAATATTGAATCGGTTTTTGCGGCAGAATTACGAGCTATTTATGAGCTCTTAAAATTATATAGTTTCGATTTTTGAGCTCATCCCCTTCACCCCCAAACAACCCTTTAATTGATTTAACTTAAGAGATAAATGCTGAGAAAACTTAAAATATATCGTATTGCGGATATAATTCCTATAGCTTATATACTCTATAAATAAACTATTAAATCACGTGCATTTCGATTATTGAGCTACAACTCCTTCGCAAGAAAACCACCCTAACTTCCCGGCTTAAGAGAAAGTTGTACTTAAATGCATTAAATTAATTATTTGGCGACTACATATCATTTAGTAATTTATAAGCTTCCAAATTACGCGCATTTAGATCAGTAAATTGCAATTTATTTTGTATAGTGCAGTCACTGAAGGTAAAAATCAACGATTACCTTCAATATCGGTGAACCTTCATCGATTTTCACGAAAATTGGTCAGTAGTTAGAGGATACGTCAAGAAACAAAGGTGACATGGTACCACCTTGCGCCTTTACCCTGAAGGTGGATACCGCCCCTTCTCGGGGGTGAAAATTATTTTATAAAAAATAACTGCACAAATCAATAAAAGAACAAATTAAAAGCAAAATTTATTATATAAAGTTATTAAAATAAGTCAATACTTTTTAAGATTTTAATTATTCGTGACCAAAAATGCATGTTTTGAAGCGGTTTTTCGTAAATCACTGAAAAACTGCTAAGTTTTTACAAAAAAATTAATAGTAGTTTAATTTGTATAGCTTATATTCTAAGAATAAACTCTTAAATCACGCGCCTTTCGAATATAGAGCTACAACCCCTTCGCAAGAAAACCATCCCATATTCCCGGCTTAAGAGAGAGTTGTACTTAAAATAATTTAAATTAATTATTTGGCGACTACATATCGTTTAATAATTTATGAGCTCGCAAAATATACGCATTTCAATTATTGAATTGCCATTTTCTTTCTATAGTGCAGTCACTGAAGGTAAAAATCAACTATGACCTTCGATTTCGGTAAATCTTCATTCATTTTCACGAATTGACAATAACAACTTGCGGTTTTAGCCTGGGGTATATGTCACCCCTTCTCGGGGTGAAAATTACTTTATTAAAAATAACCCCACAAATTGAGAGAGGGACAAATTGTAAGCAAAATGTGTTATAATGTTATTAATAAATCAATACTTTTTGAGTTATTAAAGATCAAATATTTTAATTTTTGTGAAAGAAAATGCATGCTTTAAAGCGATTTTTCTTAAATAACTCAAAAACTGTAAGTTTTTACAAAAAAGTTTTCATCACTAAAATTGAAGCTAATAAAAAATATAATAAATTGCTTACTTGAAAAACCCTTTAATGTTAATTTAAAGTAAGTTATTGGTAATTAAATGTATATTTTTTTCTGTGACTGTTCAAATCTAAGGATTCAAGCTTAAATAACGGGAAAGAGATGCATTTTATAACACTTAGGTACTAACTACTTGTCAAAGTACTTAGAAATACCTATCAAAAATGAGCTCCAGAAAAAGTTGATAGTATCAAAATCCGCTCACCAATTTTCGTGAAAATGAATGGAGATTTACCGAAATTGAAGGTCATAGTTGATTCAGTGACTGCACTATAAAAAGAAACTGGCAATTCAATAATTGAGATGCGTATATTTTGCGAGCTCATAAATTATTAAACGATATCGCCATTATTAAACCGATATTAAACATCGCCGATATTAAACAGATAGTCGCCAAATAATTAATTTAAATTATTTTAAGTACAACTCTCTCTTAAGCCGGGAATATGGGGTGGTTTTTTTGCGAAGGGGTTGTAGCTCAATAATCGAAAGGCGCGTGATTTAAGAGTTTATTCTTAGAATATAAGCTATACGAATTAAACTACTATTAACTTTTTTGTAAAAACTTACAGTTTTTCAGTGATTTACGAAAAACCGCTTCAAAACATGCATTTTTTTCACGAATAATTAAAATTTTTGATCTTTAATAACTTAAAAAGTATTGACTTATTTTAATAACTTTATATAACAAATTTTGCTTATAATTTGTTCTTTTATAGATTTGTGCAGCTATTTTTTATAAAATAATTTTCACCCCCGAGAAGAGGCGGTATCCACCCTCAGGGTAAAGGCGCAAGGTCACCTTTGTTTCTTAAGGTGTCCTCTAACCACTGACCAATTTTCGTGAAAATCGATGAAGGTTCACCGAAATTGAAGGTAATCGTTGATTTTTACCTTCAGTGACTGCACTATACAAAATAAATTGCAATTTACTGATCTAAATGCCCGTAATTTGGAAGCTTATAAATTATTAAATGATATTTATGTAGTCGCCAAATAATTAATTTAATGCATTTAAGTACAACTTTCTCTTAAGCCGGGAAGATAGGGTAGTTTTCTTGCGAAGGGGTTGTAGCTCAATAATCGAAATGCACGTAATTTAATAGTTTATTCTTAGAGTATATAAGCTATAGGAATTATATCCGTAATACGATATATTTTAAGTTTTCTCAGCATTTTTCTCTTAAGTTAAATTAATTAAAGGGTTGTTTGGGGGTGAAGGGGATGAGCTCAAAATTCTAAACTGTATAATTTTAAGAGCTCATAAATAGCTCGTAATTCTGCCGCAAAAACCGATTCAATATTCCTATTTTTAAGTAGTGGGGGGGCTGACGCAGCCCCCCCACTAAAGTATTAAATTCCTGTTCAGTGGAACGAGCTCAAAATTTTTAGTTTGCGGAATATGAAAGCTCATTAATAGCTCATAAATCAGGGCTATTTGGTTTTTAATTTTTGCAAGTGGGGGGTTGGGGCCAGCTCAACACGGGTGTTTTCCAGATTAAGAAATCGTAGTTCTCCGGTTCGATAGATTTCTTTTTTAGTACATTCTTTCACGGTTTTTGCTGTAAATTTTAAAGAACCGCTTGGATTGACATGAAATTTGGCATAGGCATAGCTAACATGTCAAAGAAAAAAGTGATATCGTGACCATGTGTGCTTTTGACCTGGGGGTGAGTTTCACCCCATCTCGGGGGTGAAAAATAAATGTCCAAATAAGTCCCGAAATGGATAGACCGACTAATTTTAAGCAACTTTTGTTCTACAGAGTTTTTTCACCAAATCAATACTTTTCGAGTTATTTGCAATTGAATATGTTCATTTTTCAACAAAATATCCAAGTTTTTAGACGGTTTTTTGCAAATAACTCAAAACGTAAGCATTTTGTCGAAAAAAATATTCTTAGCAAAACTATAGCCTATAAGAAAGTGAAAAAAATGGTGTGTATTGTTATGATCTGCTTTCTATTACTTTTATTTTAATTGAGTATTTATTTAATTAATTATTGAATTGACGCAAATCATACATAAACAATTAATAAAAATTCTCAGGGTGCCTTTTTGTCATAAAAATTAACTAAAATTATCTTATCCTTTCTCGTGGCTTCAGTATGTCTTAGTTGATCCTTATCGGGATAAAATATGAAAAGTAAGTAAATAGAAAAATCATAAATAAGCACATACAAATACCTTTATTATCAAAAGCAATGCTCCGAAAATCCATCAATTAAATCCTGTGGGCATAATTGTCCAAATGAAACTTTTACCATATAATTAATTTAATTTAAACAAATATTTATCGCTTTGTTCCTGATAACATTTACAAAATAAGCTAAACAAACAAAAGGTATTTACAAAACTACTTATACTTCCTATTAAATTATTGAAAGGTTGGAACCTTAATTCATATGCTTTTACGCAAATATTTTAACTTTTGATTATAAAGAACATCTATCACATAAGTTATTGACTGACGTTTTTGATTCACACACAATGATGTCTCCTCTTGACCCAAACAGCTCTCCCTTGTTGATTATTATAGGCTACCAATCAAAGCCCTCTCCGTTCTCAGCATCAATCCAGCAGCATACCAGCAACTATTTCTCCAAAACACAAGCCAGGCCACTTTTAACCAGTACTCGTTCAATAAACTCCAAAACTCTCTCCTCTCTTTCTCTCAATAATAATCTCCTGAGATCCAAGTATCTTTTTTACTTGGTGTCACACATAATTTTAATAACGATAAATCTTGTAACTTACTCTCTTAGACTTTACAAAATCAAAGAAGTATTTCTTCATGATTTGATTTGTCTCTCGTTCCACTTTCCAGCTACTCTCCACTAAGAAACAAAACCACTAGTACTTGCTTCTGAACTCTCCGCGAAAACTTTTCGACTGCCCTTCTCGGATGCCCGCCACACAATGATCTTTCTTTTCCAAAACTGTCTCAAAATTCAAACTTCCCTTTCCCCATTCCAAATTGCCAAGCCAATCAGAAACATTTCTCTTTCCACATTCCTTTTTTCATTCGAAAAACCAGGCATTCTTTCAAAAAATACTTCTACTCATCCTAATCACTTTCCGGAAATTATACAAATACTCTTGTGCTTAAAACAAACAGACTTAAAATTCCAAATCTCTACCTTTATTTTTCTAAAAACTAATAATTACAACTACCTGTGGATTTTACTTTCCCGTAACAAACAATCTTTTTAAATTATAATCCGAAATAAATTGTCATTTCACTTCACTGTATTTACAAATGTCTTTAAGTCTTCAGGGAAAAACTCATTAAGGAGAAACGCACTGCGTAAAAGCTACCTTCTACTAAATAGTTACAAATCAATATTCAGGGTCTATCAAATTTATGTGCCCACGTTATAATTAAAAATTTAAATTTTTACTCTATCTTTGATTGATAAAGTGATACATAATAATATATTAGGTCTCTATACCTAGCAAGAGCAGAGTTATAGATAATGAAAAATAGGTTCATATTCGAAAAATTTCAAATAGAATAATTAGCCCAGTAAATGAACGGGAAATACGGCGATACCGTGTAATTTTCAGGGGCAACTCCGAATTGCATGAAAATTTCGATTTAGGTTCTACTTACCTTCCACTTCAAAGTTGAAATTGTGCCGTTGGTTGCTTTTACTTGGGGGGTGACAGTCACCCCTTATCGGAGGTGAAAAAACATACGTTCAAGATAGGACCGGAAATGGATAAATTTACTGATTTTAAGCAACTTTTGTTCTATAGAGTTTTTTATGTAAGTCAATAATTTTCGAGTTATTTGCGATTGAAAATGTTTATTTTTCGACAAAAAAACTACGTTTTCAGACGGTTTTTCGCAAATAACTCAAAAAGTAAATATTTGATCGAAAAAAATATCCTTAGCAAAAGTGTAGCTTATAAAAAACCGAAAAAAATGGTGTATCAGTAAAGTCCATCGATCGAGTAAAAACAAAGTTGTAGCTCATGGAAAACACGTTTTTATTCGTCTAATTCCAAATCGAATATTAAAGGTGAAATCACCGAAAAATTAAGCACTTTTCGGGAAAAACGCAGTCAAAATTTTTTAAAGTGTTTATAAAAGGCTTTATTTTAATTGTTTATACAAATTTCTACCATTAAAAATAAGCGAGTTACGCTAAAAATAAAGTTGGTCCTCTTTTTTTGGTAAAAAAATTATGAAAATCTCCCCGTGTTTAGCTTCCAAATAAAATTAATCGCTACCGCTTTACAAACAATTTACTTACTTATCTATTTTTTATATGGCCTGTCGGTCTCACCGGTTTAAAGTGCTTATTTTTGAAAGGGTTATAGGTGAACAAGCTTGAACGGGTCACTAATCACGAGTGTATGCAAATTTTGAACAGCCATACCTTAACCAATTTTTGTCTTACGGACAAACAAACTGAAACAAGCATATTAACAATACCAAAACCTACATTTTCTTACTCGTTAAGATTTTTCTTATCACTAATACTTTTAAGTTATTTTGAAAAAAGGAAATTTTTCAAAAATTTTTAGAAAATTTTTTTTTACATAAAACCAATTTTTTTTAAAAATAAGTATCTCAAACCAATAAAACTTACAGATCATATGAACAATCCACATAGAGTTAAAATAAATGGTAAAGCTGTAACGATTAATTTTATTTAGGGTGCTAAATAGAGGCAGGTTTTCACGATTTTTTTACCAAAAAAATGGGCCAACTTATTTTTTTCAGTGTAACTCGTTTATTTTTGATGCTAGAAACTTTTGTAAAAAACAAATATAAAACTTTTTTAGATACTTTAAAAATGTTAATAAGATTTTCCGAAAAGTGCTTGATTTTTCGGTGATTTCGAGTTGAATTATTCGATTTGGAATTAGACGAATAAAAACGAATTTTTCATGAGCTACAACTTTGCATTTACTCAATTTATAGACTTTACTGATACATAATTTTTTTCTATTTTTTATAAGCTACACTTTTACTGGGAATATTTTTTTCGATAAAATATTTACTTTTTGAGTTATTTGGGAAAAACGGTCTGAAAACGTAGTTTTTTTGTCGAAAAATCAACATTTTAAATCGCGAATAATTCGAAAAGTATTGATTTACGTAAAAAACTTTATAGAACGAAAGTTGCTTATAATATGTCAATTTATCCATTTCCGGGGTTATTTTAAACAAGCATTTTTCACCCCCCGAGAAGGGGTGACTGTCACCCCCCAAGTAAAAGCAACCAACGGCACAATTTCAACTTTGAAGTGGAGGTTAAGTAGAACCTAAATCCAAATTTTCATGCAATTCGGAGTTTCCCCTGAAAATTACACTCCAAAACGGTCATTTATTGGGCTAAATTCGTATTCCAATAATGGTCATAATGTGAAATATCCAAATAATGAAGCATTCTTGGGTAAAACACATTACAACTTTCTTAAATTGTTTTAAAAAATCTTTTTCTACAACCGTGTTAAAAATGCAATTTTTAGCACTCCATACGAGCGTTAAAAATGCTACTTTAAGGCACTAGTGCTTTAAAATATTTTTAAGGCACTGCAGTTCGTATTGACCGTATAGGCAATTTTGATGTAATGTCAGCAGTGCAAAAATGGAATGTCAGTCAAGCTCAAGTAAAAGTTTTTGTAGATATTGTCCTGTAATTATGTTTGTAGAAAAATTATTATATGATATGCGTGTCAAAAAGTACATTTTTAAGGCACTCATGTGAATTGCAGAATAAGCGATAGCGAGTGCTTAAAAACTTTCACATGCGTGCCTTAAACGTGTACTTTTAACACTTATATCATAAACAACTATTATTTCTGTTTTTATAAAAAAAAATTTTTAGCATCAACTATAAGCAAGTTGCGCTCAAAATAAAGTTGGTCCCTTTTGTCTTGGAAAAAAATTCAGGAGGATCACCCCCCAATTAGTAATTTAAATGAAATTAATCGTTGCCGCTTCACAGGTTACTTTACTTATGTTGTTTTTATATGATCTGTAAGTTTCATCGATTTAAAGTGCTTATTTTTGAAAAAATGTGGTTTTAAAGTAAAATTTTTAAAATTTAATTTTGAAAAAAATAATTTTTTTCAAAATAACTTAAAAATTGTTAAAGATACCAAAAATCTTAAACAATAAAAACTCCGCTTTACTTTTCTAAATATTTTCTGCATTTTTTTGTTTTTCTCATCATCATCATCATCATTTGGCTCTACAACTCTATGTGAGTCTTGGCCGCGTTTACTATTTCCCTCCATTGTTGTCGGTCCTGAGCAGCTATTTCCCATTGCTGTACTCCCATTTTGCGTAGATCGCTGGCTACTGCGTCCTTCCATCTCTTTCTTGGGCGACCAACTGACCTTTTTCCATCGGGCCTTTCCCAGAATGTGGCGTTTAGAAGTCTTTCGTCACTTGATCTTAGTACGTGACCCGCCCATCGTATTCTGTTTGATTTAATGTAGCGTACTATGTTTTCATCTCCGTATATTGTCTGGAGTTCATCATTGTGTCTTCTTCTCCATTCTCCTGTTGTCTCTTCTCTGCAAGGCCCATAGATAGTCCGCAGTATCTTTCTTTCAAGTACCAGTAATTTTGTTGTTTCCCGCTGATTCAGAGTCCAGGTTTCGCTTCCATACGTTATTGTGGGACGAATTATTGTCTTATATACTCTTATTTTTGCTGGTCTTGAGAGTATTTTTGATTTAAGTAGGGTCCTTAACGAGTAATATGCCCTGTTTCCTGCAATAATCCTGGCTGCCACGTCCTTTTCATAGTTATTTTCAGATGTTATGATCGCTCCCAAGTACTTAAATTCTTTGACGACTTCAAAATTGTATTCATTAATTGTTACGTTTTGTCTAACCCTTGGTCTTGGGTTCTTCGTAACCACCATGTACTTGGTCTTGTCCTCGTTGACCTTAAGACCAACTTCCTTGGCTCCGTTCTCGAATAGGGTGAAAACTTCTTTTGCATCTCTGGTGGATTGTGCAATTGTGTCCACGTCATCCGCAAAGGCTAATAGTATTTTTGATCCTTGGGCGGCAAATCCGTTTGTCAGTTGTGGCTGAGCTTTCCTTACTGCATGTTCCAGTGCGAAGTTAAACAGCAGGGGGGCGAGAGGATCTCCTTGTCTAAGTCCGGTGTCAATGAGGAATTCCTCCGACGTGTTGCTGCCAACTCTGATTCGTGCGGAAGCGTTCTCCGTGCTCACCTTTGCTAATCGTACCAGTTTTCCAGGTACTCCCATTTCTACCATAGTCTCCCACAATGCTTCTCTGCTAACAGAATCGTAAGCTTGCTTGAAATCCACGAAGATTTGGTGTACATCGCGGTTGAATTCCCAGTTTTTTTCCAACACCTGGCGTAAGACGAAGATCTGGTCTATAGTCGACCTTCCCGGTCTGAATCCGCTTTGGTAGTCGCCTATTATTTCCTCTGCGTATGGAGTTAATCTTCTAAACAGTATTATGGATATAATCTTGTATGTTGTATTAATTAACGATATTCCTCTATAGTTCCGACATATTTGTTTGTCTCCCTTCTTGTTTTGTTTTTCTGCAAGACAAAAATTGGTTAAGATTCGGTGTTTCTAAATTTGCATACACTCGTGATAAGTGACTCGTTCAAGCCCATTTAACTACAGCTCTTTCAAAAATAAGGACTTTGAACCGATGAAACTTACAGATCATAGGACCAATACACACGCAAGTAAAAAACTTGTGAAGTGGTAACAATTAAGTTCAATTGCAATGCTAATTAGGGGGTGATTTTCCCGATTTCTTACCAAAAAAAAAGAGACCAACTTTATTTTGAGAGTAAATTGCTCACTTTTTAGGCTAAAAATTTTTTTTAAAAAACAAAAATATGCATTTTTTAAACACTATAAAAAAGTTGAATTAGATTTCTCCAAAAAAGTGCTTCGTTCTTTTGGTTATGGCACGTTATAATATACAATATGGAATTTGACGAATATGAACCTACTTTTCATTAGCTATAACTCTGCTTCTACTATTAGGTATAGTGACCTAATATTTACACCATGTTTTTCACTTTTCTACGTGCTATATTTTTGGTAAGAATTTTTTTTTCGACTAAATATTTACTTTTTGAATTATTTTCGAAAAACCGTCTGAAAACGTGGTTATTTTGTAGAAAAATTAACATATTCACTCGGAAATAACTCGAAAAGTATTAACTTGGTGAAAAAACTTTATAGAACAAAAGTTGCTTAGGATTAGTCATTTTATCCATTTCCGTACATATTTCGAACATATATTTTTCACCCACAAGAGGGGGTGAAAGTCACCCTTAGGACAAAAGCACACATCGGCGCAATATCACTTTTTTTCTTTGACTTGTTAGCTATGTCTATGCCAAATTTCATGTCAATCCCAGCGGTTCTTTAAAATTTAGAGGTTTTGCAATATTTTACCTTTGCCGAACGTACTATTTGTTTAATATCAAAAACATACTTAACGTACTTTAATCTATTTTAGTTACCAGAGGAACTGGATCGTCCGTTTTGTAAAGACTTCTTTACTTCCATGTATGATAAACGTACAGAAACAATGTCAAAATTAATGAACACATATGATTCGTTTACACCCATTCTGATAAAACTCGAAACCATGGTGTTAAATACAAATACTGGACGTTCACCGGTCATGGAACCATATTATAGTTATTGGGAAGAGAAGTTGTACAAATGTTTGATATCCATGACGATAAGAAATCTGGATAGTTTTAACGTAAAATTAGAAACCAAGGAGGTAAGTATATATTCATTAATTTGTACAACGTATTTGATTTTGTAAAAAAAGTAATATACCCGGCAACTAACTTGATAACCTATAGAGTGAGGATCGCACTAATAACCAGCACAATATCGCAAAAGATGGAAAACATAATATATTGTGAAAATAAAAAGAGTGAAATTAGTAGAAGTGGAAATTATCGATATAAACGTATAAATTAACCTTTATTACATAGTTTCCCACCTTTAGACGTCTGTGACAGGAGTATTTTATAAAATTCTTCTGCCATAGTGACAGTTGTCATACTCGTCCGATACGTTTGAAAATAATAACTGTCATAATTTCCCCCCATAACTTTGAAAATATCGACCGTACGATAATTGTAAATTTTGTAAAAATTGTAATGAAAAAAATTATAGAAAATCACATTTTCAACAATTTTAGTTCCCGTACTTTTTGTCGAGAAGTTGAAAATGGCGGAGATATTGAGAGTAGATAGACAACCTGCGTTCTGGCGCATCCCCTAAATCGCAACCCTTAAATATTAATAAATGCCAAACGGCTTAACGTAGGATGACGTGTGACGTATCGTTGGAAAGGGGATGAAAAGGGGGGTTGAACGCAGTATGTGGCGTGCGCATCGGAATATGCCAAAAGGGCATTACGTCATATCTTCTTTTCTATTGGTCCGATTTTGACGTAAGAGGGCTCGTCGGAACGGGGAGGGGGTAACGAATAAGTTGAGACAAAAAACAAAGATGGCGGCAGTGCCAAAAGGGCATTACGTCATATCTTCTTTTCTATTGGTCCGATTTTGACGTAAGAGGGCTCGTCGGAACGGGGAGGGGGTAACGAATAAGTTGAGACAAAAAACAAAGATGGCGGCAGTGCCAAAACGGCATTACAGCATATCTTTGTTGCTATTGGTCCGATTTTGACGTATGGGGTGTCAAATAAAAGCGGTGGTGACACAGAAGCCAACTGTCAATTCTTCTTCTTCTTTTCGTTTGTCAATTCTTCTTCTTTTCCGTATAGTGCCTAACAGAACGTGACATTCGACATCTTTGTTGTCATTGGTCCGATTTTGACGTATGGGGTGTCAAATGAAAGCGGCGGAGACACAGAAGCCAACTGTCAATTCTTCTTCTTTTCCGTATAGTGCCTAAGAGAACGTGACATTTGACGTATGACGTGACATTTGGCGTAGGACGTGACATGAACGACGTGACATTTGACGCAGAACGTGACATTTGACGTAGGACGTGAATGACGTGAAATTCGACGCAGAACGTGACATTTGACGTAGATATGTGACATTCGACGTAGGACGTGAATGACGTGAAATTCGACGCAGAACGTGAATGACGTGACGTGAATGACGTGACATGTGACGTAGGACGTAAATGACGTGACGTGAATGACGTGAAGTTCGAAGCAGAACGTGACATTTGAACGTGAATGACGTGACATTCGACTTGCTATCCTCTGCTGCGCTCTGCTACCGTCTGCTAATCTCTATTACCTTCTGCTCCGCTCTGCTACACTCTGCTGACCCCTTATACCGCTCTGTGATCGTCTGTGCCTTCTGTTAGCTTGTCTCTGATGACGTCTGTACGTCTCTGGTACCCTCTGCTAGCCTCTGTTATCCTCTGTGACCCTCTGCTACCCTCTGCTGCGCTCTGCTACCCTCTGCTGACCTCTGATAACCTCTGTTACACTCTCTAAAGTCAAAAAAATAAAAGACAACATTTTATTAATATTATTTATTAACAATTATCCAAATCATTTACAACTTTATTGCTATAATACCATACATATTCATTCAAAGCTTGACTTTGTATCAGACAAACAAACAAAGTATCTGGAAAAATTCCACAAAACGCAGTTAAAGCGTGAAGTCGACTATATAAACTGTTACTCTTATGACAATTTTGCTGAATAAAGTATACAACATTTCTATAATACGAAAAAAACTGTAAATTGTCCAATAACGACACTCGTTGAGACACTAAATCAATGTTTGCTCTCAGGATCTGGCTTACATCATCTTCACATAAATAATATTCGATTCCATGTTTCTCGATAGTCAGGAACTTTACATTTTCCATTACCAATTGTCTTAGTTTGCAGAAATCACCACACTCAAATTCGATTGGATCATACTCATCGGAACAGGTGGGCAAAGGTGGTATGAAAAATTCTTCCATAATTTGTATAAACATCTCAATTAGGGTAGTCCACTCGAATGTGTTTAAACTGATTCTTGCACATTCACCATGTTGGTACAGAATAATGGATGGAGAAAACTGTCGAGCTGGAGATAGACCAATTTTTATGTGAAAACATCCTATTGGATAGGTAGTTTCCAATAGATAATATGGCTCATCTTTGGCAGCTTCTTCATATTTTTCCAGTACTCGATCTAATTCAGCGTCGTAGATAATTGTCTCTTCACTTTCGTATCCGCTATCTTGAGAAGCCATATTACTGCTGTTGCAACTGAATACACAAGTCGGTTGGAGAAACTCAAACTGAATGTGACGGATGGTTGCTGAGAGAATTTATACTTTTTCAATCCCCCACTCTTTGCGTGTAATTGTCAGCATTTTCTAAAAAATGTATGTCTACGCGGCGTATCGAAATATAGATCCTTAAACTACATCTGAACTAGTAATCCAACTGTTGTGTTTGCTATCCAATCCTAACCATTTAACATACATTTTATTGCCTTTTCGTCTAAGTACTTTTTCAACCAAGTAAATGTCGGGATTTTTTGTTTTCTGTAATTCTTCTTCGTAAAACCCGCCGCTAATCAGTGTACCTTGCATGTTTTCGAGCAAATACGTTATAGGATTCGTTATCTTAACTTGTACAATTCTAAATAATTCTGTAGTCCAATTGGGCGTGTAGGCCTTTTCAAAGAAATGTTTTGCCTTTGATATACGTACAATGTCGCCAACTTTAAATCTTCGTGGACCAGCAATCTTTAAATGACTATAACTTTTGTTTAAAATGGCTTTTTCGTTGGATTTGTTGACATGAGATGGCTTGTATCCTGTTTTACTGTGCTTTGTATTGTTGTATTCCTCAGTGACTGTAGGTAGTGCATCTAGCCATTTGTATGATCCATGTAAACTGAAATACTTGTACAACTTTGCTTTCAACGTTCTAATAACTCTTTCACAAATGGCAGCCTTCTTAACCGTGTAGGTGCTGTAATGATTAATTTCGTGTTTTTTCATTAAATTTTGAAATTTTCTGTTGTAAAATTCGGTTCCCTGATCAGATTGCAGGTTTTGCGGAACTCGTTGAGTATGGGCGAGAATATCCGAAAATGCCCGAGTAATTTCCTCACCTGTTTTGTTCTTTAGAGGGCGTGTCCAAACAAATTTTGAAAAACAAGCAGTGCCAAAAGGGCATTACGTCATATCTTCTTTTCTAAGAATATATATTTATAAGGTAGGTTAAAACGTTAAAATTTCATTATTTATAAACGTAATAACAATATTGATGACATTTTAGAAGGCCAGGTACAGGCTGAAGTGTTGCCAAATTTATTATAAATTATTTAAATTCTTACGATACATTATATAAGTGATTCTAATTCACATAATCCCAGCTGACCTCTAAGGACGATAGTTAATTCAGTATTGATGGCAATTAAAATAGGTAAATAAATGCACAAGAAATGTCGTTAAAGAAGGAAACTGTATATGTGAATCATTTCCAATAACAAAGTAGTTTAAACAAGGATGTTGTCTGCCTCCGACTTTATTCAAAATATATTCAATCATAGCTAGAGCATTGGAGGAAACAATTATCCGGAATGGGAATAGACAGAGGCGGTGGTAAATATCTAGCAACCTTGTTTTTCGCAGATGATCAGGTAGTCGTAGCGAATGATGAAGAAGACAGACTACATGTTTAGAAAAATACATAAAGAATATGAAAAATGAGACCTCAATATGAATATGTCAAAGACAGAGTATCTTTATGATAGGAGATAATTAAGAAGATCCAGATGTAGAAATTAGAACCACAAAAACATGTAAAGAATATAAATATGTCGGATCTCTAATATGTAAAGAAGGCACTACCAAAAGAGACATCGAAAACAGAACGCAGCAGGGCAAAGAAAAAGCGGTAAATATTCTAAGCTCTCTACTATGGTCTAAAGGTATTATAAGACAAAAAAAAATGTTTGACATAAATAAGCGGCATCAATATCTTTATGATAGGGGATTAAGAGGATGATGAAGAAGTTCCAGATGTAGAAATTAGAACAACAAAAACATGTAAAGAATATAAATATCTCGGATCTCTAATATGTAAAGAAGGCACTACCAAAAGAGACATCGAAAACAGAACGCAGCAGGACAAAAAAAAGCGGTAAATATTCTAAGCTCTCCTGTATGGTCTAAAGATATAAGAAAATGAAATTGACAATCTAGCGTACCGTGGTAGAGATATTATGATTTATGGGGCAGAAGTGTGGCAAATCACGAAAAAAGATAGAAAAAAGGAAGGAAGTAGTAGAAATGGATTATCTAAAGAAATTAGAACCACAAAAACATGTAAAGAATATAAATATCCCGGATCTCTAATATCTAAAGAAGGCACTGTCACAAGAGACATCGAAAACAGAACGCAGCAGGGCAAAAAAAAAGGTGGTAAATATTCTAAGATCTCCTGTATGGTAGAACCTATTATGATTTATGGGACAGAAGTGTGGAAAATCACGAAAAAAGATAGAAAAAAGGAAGGAAGTAGTAGAAATGGATTATCTAAGAAGAGCGTGTGGTATATCAAAATATATATATATATATATATATATATATATATATATATATATATATATATATATATATATATATATATATATATATATATATATATATATATATATATATATATATATATATATATATATATATATCACATCAGGAATGAAGATATTAGAAGGAGGCAAATATTACTACTAATAATAAAACACTTATTAATTTGAACACATTTTATTATGTATTTAAAAAACTACTTACGTAAAAACAAGCAACTCTTTCATGTTTATGTGAACAAAAAGTACATAGATACGTAAACAGCATTTATCTCTATTTTAGGGGAACAAAATTATATTCTACACAAAAAAAAAATAAGACTATTTTAGCGAAACAATACAGCATCCTACATAAAAAAAAATCAGTTAATACTATTAGTGGTACAAAAAGACATCCTACATGAAAAACAAGTAGCACTATTTAGTGATACAAAACTACATATTACGTAAAATAAAAGTAACTTTATATAAGTGAACAAAACTACCTACGTAAAAGCATTTTAACATTTCAATAGAAACCAAGATAACAGATGATCACAAAAGAAAGACGTAATCAGAAGCAGACACATAGCTAGAGCTGTTTACCGTCCAAACGTTGCATCACGTTTGGTCGCTGTTGTACACATATTTCACGAACCATCTAAAAACAAATTATACGTACAACACAACCGTATAATATGATTTTTACATTAAATATGTAAGGACGTAAAATATCTGAACCACACGCACGCACGCACGCACACACACACACACACACACACACACACACACACACACACACACACACACACACACACACTCACACACACACACACACACACACACACACACACACACACACTGAACTAAGAATGCCTAAAGACTGTAACGAATAGAAAGGCGTGCTGAAGCGGCCAGAGAATGTAGAAAACGAACCGAGTAAAAAAAAAAGAAAAAAGCCTCAGATGTGCTACATAAAAACCCTTATGCGTTGGAAAATTTCAGATCGGCATATGCAACATTCCTCTAATTCGTTACTGCAGGATATGCAGACAGCTAGATGTCTGCAGGGTAAAAATAAAACATTCATTTCATCATCCAGACATACCTTGCACACAATTCTACCATCAATTTTTTTGGGGGGCAAATCCATATCTAGCATTACACATACGTCTGTATGTATCACCCTTTGATATACACCCGAATAGAAATAGCCGTTTTCGGCAGCTTTTTTCTCCTCTACCAATCTCTTAGACACGACCGGACCAGGCCGTAATGCAAGCGTTTGTAACCGCACGTTGGGTAAAAATATGTGTTGTTTCGTCACATACCGTAACGTCTCTCCTGTAAAATAGAAACCAGCTCTAGCATATGTCTCTGCTTCTGAACCTCCCCAGTTCTTAAATGTTTGGAGACGACCCTCGTAAGTACTTAAATGGTAAAATTCTTTAAATGCTTTTACATACGTGCAAGTTGGCTTATGGGCTTCCATTGGTTTGCTGCTACTTGGCCAGTTATGCAACCGTGTGTTGCAAAAACAACACAAGACCACGTCACTATTCCCTGTGTAACGGAATCCCGCAAGGCAAAATTCCAGAGGTTGAATAGGTAACGCGGCAGGCCATGTTGCATATGTTGCTAATCGCAGTGAAAACGATGGGAAGGATAGCATTGGTGGTACGTCTGCCATGTTATACTAAAAACAAAAGAAAAAAAAATCATAAAATATGTAGAAGAGAAAGAAGAATAACTGCTTATAAATGTGTTAAAAGTATGCGTATTGCACAAACAATAACATCAATGGAGTGCCTAAATGAAGTGTTCTAAATAACGTCTACATAAAGTGTAAAACTATTCTGTAGATACTAATAAAAAAGTGGTTATAAAAATGTCTAAAGAAGTCTTCGCCCATTCCAACGGAAATAGAACAAGCCTGCTGTGTTACACACAAGATAATAGAAACGTAATACTGACCTAAAATACCATTTTAAAAGAAGCAGACGTGGATAACAAAAACCTCAGAATAATTTCAGGCATCTACTGAAATCAGACCAGCATATATGAAAATTAACGGAGAAGAAACAGATCACATAAAAATTTCTAAATAACGTCTACATAAAGTGTGAAACTATTCTGTAGATACTAATAAAAAAGTGGTTATAAAAATGTCTAAAGAAGTCTTCGCCCATTTCAACGGAAATATAACAAGCCTGCTATGTTACACATAAGATAATAGAAACGTAATACTAAACTAAAATACCATTTTAAAAGAAGCAGACGTGGATGACAAAAACCTCAGAATAATTTCAGACATCTACTGAATTAACGGAGAAGAAACAGATCACATAAAAATACTATGTGGAGTTAGACAGGGATGTATCCTATCCCGTTGATATTTACTATGTACTCAGAGAGAATTTTTAACGAGGCTCTATACGGAGTAGACGAAAACATCCTTCTAAATGGAGAAAGGGTAAACAATATTAGATATGCCGACGACACCATGGTGACAGCAGATAGTTTAGAGAGACTTCAGAGGCTAATGGACAGAATCAACGAGTACAGTCAGTGTAAAACTATTCTGTAGATACTAATAAAAAAAAAGTGGTTATAAAAATGGTATACAAGCGAATACGGGGAAGACGGCCAACGCTACGGACTGACGGTCTCAAAAGAATGGTGATATAGCGGATAAGAGAGGAACAAAACAGAAATAGATGGAAATGTGTGAACAAAATTGTATAAAATTATGATTTTTTCAAAAATTACCAAGATACAATTTTGATTTTGATCAGAATTGATTACGGAAATATCTACTTGTAATAATCTTAAATAATTTTGTGGGTGGCTTTCATATGGGGTTAAAGTCGCTTGTACATTACCGTGGTATATTAATGTATGTTTTTTGCAGCGAAAATAAATAATAAAAAAAATACAAATGTTAGTTATTGATGTGCGTGTGTGTGTGTGTGTGTGTGTGTAGAAAAAGCTATTAGTTATTGGCTTTGTAGAAAATCTTTACGATTCTTGCTGGTATTGACCGATTGGTTTGGCTAACTGATTAGATTTCTGCAGGCGTTTTCCAACAAGATAATTGCTACATAAATAGGAGAAAAGAATTAAGCTAACTAGAGAACTGCTTTATATGTTAGATTGATACAAATGTTACATACAAATTTAAAGGAGAGATGTTTGATAAGAATAGATATTACTAGATACAAAAGAAGTGTGGCAAACGTATCATAAAATGGATAACGTATGGCAAAGGTATACAAAAAAAAATAATGAAAATGTACAGATGTCGCCAAACCAATAATTATTACATCAATATATTAAGCAATGGGGGTACTTACCAATTATTTTTTTGCCTCGATTTTTACACAGCACTCCTTTCAGCAGCAACAACAGCAACACTAGCAGCTGTTTTCCAACAAGATAATTGCTACAAAAATAGGAGAAAATAATTAAGCTAACTACAGAACTGCTTTATATGTTAGATTGATACAACTGTTACATACAAATTTAAAGGAGAGATGTTTGATAAGAATAGATATTACTGGATACAAAAGAAGTGTGGTAAACGTATCATAAAATGGACACCGTATGGCAAAGGTATACAAAAAATAATGAAAATGTACAGATGTCGCCAAACCAATAATTATTACATCAATATATTAAGCAATGGGGTACTTACCAATTTTTTTTTGCCTCGAATTTTACACAGCACTCTTTTCAGCAGCAACAACAGCAACACTAGATACTAGTAATAGTGAAGGCAGCACAGTATGGGACTTTTTAGCAGGCTACTCATCCTTTTATACACAATAAATCTGCTGAATATAAAGCTTTGTTTTACTGCATCAGGAAATTTGATAAAATATTGCAACACGTTTGCTGAATTTGTACACTTATTACTACACATGCTTATTTGCCACGGATGTCCCGTGTGTGGTTCTAGCTGAGTAGACGATGAAAACGGGTGCATACATATATCAGTAATAAGATTTTATTTCCCCTAACAACATTCCTTTTGAACATTTAGCTTTTCCATAGTAAGAAAATAATGTACAACAACTATCGCCGAAATACTTTGTTCCCTTAAATTTATTTAATTGTGTGGAAAGGGAGCTGTATAGATTGTTTATCCATACATAGTGGTATCTAATCGAAACTTGCACATCATATAGGTAAAAAATGGGGGTTACTATACTTTCGACTACCGTGTTTCAACTACCATTCCAAGGTCACAAGCTAACGTAGGTAAGCATGCGCTAATATTTTAAATTGGTGTTCATGGTTAGGAGAGGAAAGAAAAAACAAAACTTTCTGATCTAAATAATATATTTTTAATAAAGAAATAAAGACTTAACATTATTTTTAATATAAATACAAAGTTCTAAACACAAAATACAGCTCGTTCTTTATTTTTACTCGGCGTTGTTCTGATTTTGTCTAGTTTTAGTTTAATCCTATAATGTAGACTTATGTGTAAATCGTTTATTTCTTTCTCCAACCAGTAGTTGGATACATATAAATCACTTGAATTTTCTAACGACAAAATGTATCTTATTTTATTTCTAAATTTAATTTCTCTTATTCCTCTTATAATATGCTCCGTTCCCTCCTCCAGTTCCTCCAACCGTCGACACTGTGCAATTTTTATTTTGGCGTCAATCTCTTCCATTGTAACCTTTTTGAGATTGTTTATATCGTCCTGGTTATAACTGTCTTCTACAGCAAAATTCTGCCAAACCGGTGTATAAAATTTTAGATTTTCGATCTTTGCAAATGAATTTCCATTAAATGTACATAGTCCGTTTCAGGGCCGTCTTAGGCATACACTGCGCCGGGGTGCAGGACTCATCTTTGCGCCCCCTTTTTTCAGAAGATTATATAGGTTATAGGTTGGCTGAAACTAAAACGAATTATGTTCGCTTTCTTTATTTATATGTTAAAAAAACATGGTTTCATTATTCAAAAAATATCAATCTTATAACACTACCACTACACTATATCAAAGTCAACATTTCTAGCTTTTAAGTTAGCAAATGTTTTTATTATTTCGGTGATATCTATTTTTACTTGCTTTTCTTCTCTATTAAAGCCTATTAAAGGTTTGTTAATCTGTCTTGGCCCATTGTTGAGCGCAGATAATTTTTGATCAATAATTTAAGTATAGAAAAAGACCTTCTCCTTTAGTTATTTTCGATATCTCGAATTTCCTAAACCTGTTGTCCGATTTAAGTAATTTTTTTTATATGTTATAGCCTTATTCTTTAACAATATCGCAGTAATAATATTGTTGCTAGACATGTAAATTGTCATTGTATACCGGGTGTACCAATCAAACTGTGATTTTTTCTCAAAGTTCTCGAAACCCTGTGGAATATTCTAGCATCTACACAATACTGAAATTAGAAACCAACTACAGCCTTAGATTTTCTTAACATTCTGTTTTTTAATTCATTCGCTTATGTTGGATAACAAAAAAGTTAGGGACTTTAACAACTAGCCATGTTCTTTATCAATACAGGGTGTTTCTAAAGAAGTGTGACAAACTTTAAGGGATAATTCTGCATGAAAAAATAATGACCGTTTGCTTTATAAACATATGTCCGATGTCCGAAAATGCTTCGTTTCCGAGATACGGGATGTTGAATTTTTTCTGCTAAACTAACGGTTTATTTATTGCTCTACAACCGGTTGAGATATAGAAATTAAAGTTGGTAGATTTTAAGAGTCAGTTATTGCGCTTTTTTTAACATACAATGCACGCCAATGGTGAATATAAAATTTTTAATTTTATGTAAAAAAATGCACAATAACTACCTCTTAAAACCTACCAAATTTCATTTGCATATCGCAACCGTATTTAAAGAAATAAATAAAGCATCAGTTTGTAAGAACAAATTCAACATCCCGTATCTCGAAAACGAAGCATTTGCGGACATATGTTCATAAAGCAAACGGTCATTATTTTTTCATGCAGAATTACCCCCTTGTCGCACTTATTTAGAAACAACCTATATTGATGAAGAACATGGCTAGTTGTTAAAGTTCTTAACTTTTTTATTATCCAAAACCGGAGGCTAGAGTTGGTTTTAATTTCAGTATTTTATAAAGGCTAGAATATTCCACAGGGTGTTGTGAATATTGAGGAAAAAACACTGTTTGATTGGTACACCAGGTATACAATGACAATTTACCTGTCTAGCAGCAATATTATTACAGCGATATTGATAAAGAAGGAGGGCGCGGCCATAGGGCACGCTGGTTTGTAGTTGGTTTATAGTCCGTGTGCAAATAATCCTTCGTATTTAAACGGGTCTGTCCAAAGTGCACCAGCGAGCTGTTATTAGGATTATTCGCAAACGGATTCGGCTTTCTGACTCGGAATCCAGCGTGCACTATAGACGCGCCCTAAGGCTATAATATATTAAAAAAATCACTCAAATCCATCAACAGGTTTAGGAAATTCGAGACATCAAAATTACCCATTTTTTGGGGTGCCCGTTTTCTCTGGCGCGCAGTGTATTTTCTTATTATTACAGATTCTACCGCCAGATTTAAAAAATACCGACTATACATGTAATGCGGCGCTTTTACATAATATCGTCGCCTTAATACTATAACTTGATAACTCGAAATTAGTAGTTTTGAGATAAACGAGTTTAAAGATTTTAAAGATATTTGTGCTGCTACCATGATGTTGGTAAATACGGAATTCACTCTGCAACTCTAAAATACTGTTCCTTAACTTTTTGACAACTGATCTATTTAGGAATATGGTGTAAATTTGTTTTCCAATATGGAAAAAAACATGAAAAATTAAAGTTATCAACTTTTAGCACTACCATAATGTTAACATTTGGTAATGTCGCATGTTGTGCTAAGTCGCATATAAGTGAACTTTTTAACACAACTGATATTTTAAAGATTATTTTGTTGAAAATTAGCCCTCTGTCATGAGGGTTGCCAGATCTGCTAACAATTCTCGAATTCTTGCATTAAAATGAACCGAATAAACAGATAGCAATTATGTGGTAAGTTCAATGTTTTCAGAGAAACACGTGCTAAAACTAGATAACTCGAGTTATCTAGTTATAGCATTCAGTGTATGTCATATTCACCATTATTTCGATTAAATAATAGCTTGATAACTTATCTTGTCAAGTTTTAGCACTGAATATTAGTGGAATTTTGGTTTTATCAACTTTCGTCAATCATAAATACATACTTAACCCGTTTGAAGTGAGCTATCAAGGTTTTTCACAATATGGAGGCAAATAAAATACATCTTGTTAACTAGTTATCTCAAAAACGTCAATTTTGGAGTTATCAAGTTATCGTACTAAGGCGACGATATTATCTACATAGCTCCCCAAACGGCAATTATACTTTTGTCAATAGAATCAGATACAGTGATAATTCTTACAAGATTGTGATTCATTGTCACTGGACATTTAATATTGGTCAAAATTACGCGTCACCTTCTTGAAATTATTGTCGGGATAATCTAAATGGGTTTCGTATTTCATTTGCATATCGTTCGTAGGTAGTAAGCATTAATAGCCTTTGTAAAAAATACCGAAAGTGCACTTGTATATTTTTGTTATTTGTAGTTTTTGAAGGACAAGAAGCGTAAGTTTGAGCCTAGAAAGTGTTCGGGTTGCGCCCCTTGGACTTGGCGCCCGGGTGCCTCGCACCCCTTGCACCCCCGGGTTGAGACGGCCCTGGTCCGTTTGTATTAAATTCAGCGAAATTATCTTCCGACGGTAAGTAAACGATGTCCAAGTTTTTACAAGGTAAACTAAGATAACCATATTCTTTAAGCTGTTGCCTGTTTTCGAATGCCTTTACAAAGACGGATTTTGCGTATCCTTTTAAAAAGTATACATTTTTATGTCCATCGTTTTCTAATAATATTCCAACATGGGGATATTTGCCCCTATTGTTTACCGTAAAAGCAGAAACTTTATAAAATCCGGATGTTTCCATATTCTTCCAATTTTTAAAATAATTACAAAATTTTTCTTGGACCGCAATTATTTTCTCTTCTTTTTGGAGTAAAGATTTGTATTCGTCCTTAATTGCAATAGTTTTTTCGGTAAAATCAACTTTCCTCTTTTTAATTTCTATTTCTTCCAGCTCCAATTTCCGTTTGCTGGCACTTATTACGAGAACCGTCGAAAGAGGAGTAATTTCTTTAAAAGGGTATGGAAACAGTTTACTATTCTTGTTCGTTCGTGTTCGTAGAACCTGCGGTATAACATTATTTGTCTTTACCAACCCCAAATCGAAAATATTAATTTCTTTTGGAATTGCGGAAAATAGTGTCTTAGATCGAGTAAACAAAGTTTCTCCAGCCTTAATATAACATTTGTGCGTAACAGTCACATTATTTTCGTATTCATATAGGTAAAAAATGGGGGTTACTATACTTTCGACTACCGTGTTTCAACTACCATTCCAAGGTCACAAGCTAACGTAGGTAAGCATGCGCTAATATTTTAAATTGGTGTTCATGGTTAGGAGAGGAAAGAAAAAACAAAACTTTCTGATCTAAATAATATATTTTTAATAAAGAAGTAAAGACTTAACATTATTTTTAATATAAATACAAAGTTCTAAACACAAAATACAGCTCGTTCTTTATTTTTACTCGGCGTTGTTCTGATTTTGTCTAGTTAGGATTAAACTAAAACTAGACAAAATCAGAACAACGCCGAGTAAAAATAAAGAACGAGCTGTATTTTGTGTTTAGAACTTTGTATTTATATTAAAAATAATGTTAAGTCTTTACTTCTTTATTAAAAATATATTATTTAGATCAGAAAGTTTTGTTTTTTCTTTCCTCTCCTAACCATGAACACCAATTTAAAATATTAGCGCATGCTTACCTACGTTAGCTTGTGACCTTGGAATGGTAGTTGAAACACGGTAGTCGAAAGTATAGTAACCCCCATTTTTTACCTATATGACACAGAAGCCAACTGTCAATTCTTCTTCTGTCAACGTTCAATATTAACTGTCAATTCTTCTTCTTTTCCGTATAGTGCCTAACAGAACGTGACATTTGACGTATGACGTGACAAACGAAATAAAGAAGAAGAATTGACAGTTAATATTGAACGTTGACAGAAGAAGAATTGACAGTTGGCTTCTGTGTCACCGCCGCTTTCATTTGACACTCATACGTCACAATCGGACCAATAGCAACAAAGATATGCTGTAATGCCGTTTTGGCACTGCCGCCATCTTTGTTTTTTGTCTCAACTTATTCGTTACCCCCTCCACGTTCCGACGAGCCCTCTTACGTCAAAATCGGACCAATAGAAAAGAAGATATGACGTAATGCCCTTTTGGCACTGGCGCCATCTTTGTTTTTTGTCTCAACTTATTCGTTACCCCCCTCCCCGTTCCGACGACCCCTTTTACGTCAAAATCGGACCAATAGAAAAGAAGATATGACGTAATGCCCTTTTGGCATATTCCGATGCGCACGCCACATACTGCGTTCAACCCCATTTTTCATCCCCTTTCCAACGATACGTCACACGTCATCCTACGTTAAGCCGTTTGGCATTTATTAATATTTAAGGGTTGCGATTTAGGGGATGCGCCAGAACGCAGGTTGTCTATCTACTATTGAGCAAAAACAGTTACCGTTTAAAATCAAAATGACGGCTAACGCAACGGCGGAATTAAGTCGATATCTTAAATTTACACTACTATTGACCCTCCCTAAAGATTAGAAAAATAAAATTTGGGGCAGCTCGGCGTGCAAGGTTAGGCCTGTTATTTGTCTAACCCGACTGGACTATCCCTGCTATCTTTGGTATCTACCACATATGGAAATTGTTGTAAGGAAAAAAAGTTGGGAGTCTCGTCAAATGAAGCTACTCACGAAAAATTGCTTGTTAGTAGTAAATGGTGAAAATAGCCCTGGGATCTCTGATTATAATAGGAACCGAAGGTTTTCACCCCGCAATTTTTACAGAATGGATCGATTTGCTTGAAAATTTGAGAATACGTAGTGGATAGTCCAAGGATCAAAATCTGATGCCGAAAGGCGCTTTTACCATGAGGGTGGTTGCCACCCCATCTCGGAGGTGGAAATTTTTTATTACATTTTGACCGCAAAAGTTGATAAAAACATTTATTCTAAGCAAAAAATGTTCTATACATTTTTTTGATAAAATTAATAGTTTTCGATTTATTCGCTATCGAAAGTGTTAGTTTTGTATAGAAAAAATTAAATTTAGTCTCACTCAATTTTTGCCGTAGGAAATTGGATTTTCTACCAAAATACAAAAAATCGATATTCACTTTTAACTCCAGTTTTTTAAAAACTAATCATTCTAAGCCAGTCGAACTTCTAGAATCTATTAATAATACATAAATAAATAAGAATGAATAAGGCCAATGACTAGAAACACCGCCAACTGACATTATTATGCTTCCAATTGGATTTTTCCTTTTTTTTTAAATATATTGATTTTTTAACCGTAACTTTTTTATTTTTAATCTTTGAAAGTTTGGTAAAAAACAATTATGTAGGTTTTTATAAGATCTATAAGCCTATTAATATTAAATCTTTTTATAACTCTCAGTCGTGAAAAGAGGTGACTTTGAAAGGGTTAGTAAAGGTGGTTTTGCATGTTATTAGTTAAGTAATAAGTTTTAATTGTCAATAGCTCACTCAACTTTTGCCGTAGAAAAATTTTTTGCAAACCAAGTTCTTCAGAATTAAATAAGATATAATTTCATATTAAACATTTTTTTGTATTTTTGATGCTAATCTTAATATTTTGAAGAAAAAGCCATTTTTTTAAACTACAAAAATTCGTTATTTGCTTTTAACTCCATTTTTTTAAAACTAATCATTCTAAGCCGGACAAACTTCTAGAACCTATTAATAATATATAAATAAAAAAGACCAAATATGGTGAATGACTAATTTTAATTAGATTGGTGATTAAGGGGTTGCTTGCGATCACTTTTTCGCTGAAAAAATGGGGACTGACATTCTTTTCATTATAAGTCACTTAATTTTTGAGCTAGAGACTAGAGACTTCTTTTTTATTTCTAGAGATAGATATTCTTAAATACTTTAAATTGGTTTGAACAAGTTGTCCTCGAAAAATACATAGTTTTCCCGTCTTTTGACTTTGAAACTACAATATTTAACATTTGACGAAAAAGAGCCAACATATAATAAAATATAGCTCGATTACTATTGGTCTTAGAGAAAATTAAAAAAAAAACGGTTTTGTTAATTTTTTTAAATGGTACATTTTGTTTAGTAAAGTTGTTTCAATAAAACGAAAACTTTTGAAGTTATTAGCAGAAAACTTATATTAAAAAAACATTGATTTTTCGATATAAAACTAACACTTTCGATAGCGAACAAATCGAAAACTATCAATTTTATCAAAAAAATGTTAGAGCGTTTTTTGCGTAGAATGAACGATTTTATCAACTTTTGCGAGTAAAATATAATAAAAAATTTCCACCCCCAGATGGGGTGGCAACCACCCCCATGGTTAAAGCGCCTTTCGGCATGATATAGATTTTGATCCTTGTACTATCCACTACTTATCCTTAAATTTTCAAGCAAATCGATCCTTTCTGAAAAAATTGCGAGGTTTTGTCCTATTTTAAGCTTCATTACTTGGACTATAATGGATATTAAAAATAATTAACAAAAAACTATTGAATTTTTGAAGATCTACTGTTACTCTAGCTTTAAATGAATTCTCCATAGTACACTTGCGAGGAACAAAGTCGACAAAGTTCATTAGGGTTTGATTATTTATTTATCGTTTTTGTTACACGTGGTTACACGACGTTACACAGTTAAATATTGTTTATATTTGTATTGTGAAAATGGAAATTCCATCAGTTAAAGCAAAACGAACAACCAATGCCAGACGAGAAAAAAAATATTTTTGCAAGTGCAAAATTTTGAAATTCCTTTACTCAAATGAATTTTTCTTCTTAAAAATGACTAAGTTTACCTGGAAAATTAAAAAATGTGTTATGATATTAATGAATACATAAAATTATATAATAACTTATCGCACCAATTATTATTCTACATTAAACTCACAGAAACAATTAAATATATTATTCAATTTCCAAATTCTATTTAAAAATAAACATAAAACATTACAATCTTCACTTGCGAAGACGATGCGAATGGTTACAAGCACTCGTAGCGAGTTAGGAACGTTCGCAATTGTTGACCAAGAATGCCCAAGAGTGCCCAAGAATACTGAAAAACTCTATTTCGTTCGCATCGTTCAATCTTGCGAATGACATTTGTACTTACGAGTGGTCAAGGATAGCGCCCCAGGGCCTCGATTTTTTACCCTTCGCTTCGTTATCGAGCGTATTCGCTTCTTATCTGTTTAGTATACGTAGCGCATACGTTCGATAACGAAGCGAAGGGTCAAAAATAGAGGCATAGGGCCTGCGTATACTAAACAGATACAAAGCGAATACGTTTGATAACGAAGCGAAGGGTCAAAAATCGAGGCCCAGGGCCTCGATTTTTGACAATTCGCTTCGTTATCGAACGTATTCGCTACGTATACTAAACATATACGAAGCGAATACGTTCGATAACGAAGCGAAGGGTCAAATTCGAGGTCCAGGTTCGTGTCGGCTACGTGTAAAACCAGAAAGGGATGATCGATTTATTGCCATGGGTGCCTTCTGAATTGACACGAGGCAGGAGTTTAACTTCAATAATTCTTGAGGAATATTCCAGGTGTCACCGACACTCAGTGTAGAGTTAGGAGAAGATTTAAGGCAGCCACTTTGTCTCCCAGACAAGTTAACATAGGGCCCAAATTGAACGCACGTCAAAAACAACTTGACTTCAGTTTGCCCGAGAACATGTCAATTAGGACCTTGGTCAATGGAAAAGAGCTTTATTCTCTGAAGAAAGTCGAACGTTCCGGTAAACGTAAAGCAATGACAGAAGACGACGCGTCTCAGAGATCCGAAGAACTATTTGCTCAGTGCTGCAGTGTCAAAACAGTGAGCTATGGAGTTGGATCGTGTATGTTTTTGGGATGATATATCTTTAGAAGAAAAAGCAGAGCTTGTATTCGTGTCCGGTGGTGGTCGCGGAGAGTGTTTGACAGCGGATCGTTACATTACGGATATTATCCAATCGTGTCACCACACATCACCATGCGTTATGTGTTATGCGGCTACGCTATATGCGTCCAAATATTTGTCTTTAGAAGTGGGTAAAAACCGAAAGCTGGAAGACGTATTTGCTATGCGTGCATACTCACTATGCGCGCGCATCAAGCAAATATTGACGAACGAACCCTCCATACTTCGTTCTATGTGGCCGAATAAACATCCATTCGCATTTTACGTAACGTCAACGTCCCGTCAAAATATTCTGTAGTATAGTTTAAGGGGATGGGTACGTATTTTCGGCTGCAGTGCTATTCAAACGGGGATTAATTTTTTTCGAATCCTGAGAAAACTAATAACTATTTTTGAAAAATTTAAACGCAGAATTAAAATTTACGTTCTTACCGAGGGCCGAAAGTGCCTGAAAACTTCTATAATGTTTATTTTAATAAAATACAGGGGTGAAAAACTAAGAGAAAATGTAGTGTGATTGTTAATTTCAAATATCTTATTCAAAAAAACTTGTTTATTTATTCTAAGGGACTTTCGACCCTCAATAATAATTTACTCTTTCATTCTGCGTTTAAATTTTTTAAAAATATTTATTAGTTTTTTCAGGATTTGAAAAAATGACACCATGTCCGTGGTGATATTTTCCAAATCGAACATTAGCTATCTTTGTCATACAACGCACTGAGTCAAATAGAATGTGATGACAAGACAGTGACAGTTTTAACTATTTGACATAGCATCGGGAATATTTTGAGTTCTTGATTAAATAATATTTATAGTGTACTTGATAAATAATTGATTTAAGACGTGAACTTAATAAAAAGTTATTTATTGTTCATTATTTATGGAAGATTCAAGCAGAGAATACATCAGGATATATTCTGTGATCCAAGTAATTTTTTGTTAAAGATGTTCAAAATTTTAAGCGTTTCATAGTAACAATATATTATTAAAAAATCACTTTAACACTTTCCTTTTTTATCGATTGAGTATTAGTTTTTGTTGTACATATAAATTATTACAATCACTGAATACTTAGTTAGTGAAAAAATTATCACATCTATTAACTGAATTAATAATTTGCAATGCTACAAATAACAGTTATCTAAGAACATTCAAAAGCCATCTCTTTAAGGTTAATTATGACATTGTCAAGTAGAAAGACATTCTAGTAATGTTTAAATATCCATACCAGTGTGAATTTTACTAAACGTAATTTGCCGTGTAAAGACAGAAAAAGTAGGGATAGCCGTAAAATATTTGCGAATTATGTACCGATGGCCTTAAGCCAGGATATTCTCATACGTCGGCACCGTCACGGAACGTCCTGAGTTAAAATACACTACAAAATATTTTGACGAGAGGTTGCCGGTCCGTGACGGGGCGTTGACGTTACCTAAAATGCGAATCGACCTTAAGGCACACAACAAATAACACATATTAGGCTTGTTCCAACTCGACACAAAACCGTTCTTGAACCGCCACGCTCATGCGCAATAACGAACAATTATGCGCAGTAACACATTTTTCGTTACTGCGCGGTTCACGAACCGTTCAAGAACGGTTTTGTGTCGAGTTGGAACAAGCCTATAGCGAAGTGTAGAGCCGCCATAAGACTATTTTGTTCCTTAGGCCGGCAGTGCCGGTTTATCAACTGGGCGCATGGAGCGGGCGCCCAGGGGCCTGGGCCCCTGAGGGGCCCGTTCCTCTTAATTATAAAATAGTAAATTCGTTAAATAATCTTCATATTTTCCGAAAATAATCTGATACGCAGATACGCCAATACACTGCAAACGCCTATGTTCTATTGTTACATCCCTTCATGCCTATACACAGTGGCGTAGCCTAGCCCCACAGGGGCCCTCTGTCAATGTTTGTGGCGGGGCCCTTTTCCAAAAAATACAGGAAGTTGTCAGAAAGATGTCTCGAATTGTTCCAGGTTGGAAGCAACTAGTTATTTCAGAACTCTTCAAGGTATCTACACGTTTTTTTCGGCTTCTCCTCAAAGGTGGAATTTACTGAAAGAAAGCGGCAAATGTTGTGTAAAAAGGAAACTAGATGGTCTACCTGATTTGACGCTGTAAATGCATTATTTAAAAACTACGGATCCATCAAACATATTTTTTCCAGTTAAACAATAATAGAGATGAAAAATCAGCAGATAGAAATGAAGCCAGGGCACTGTACAATAAAATGGATACCTTTGAGACAGCTCTATTGCCACTGATTTGGGCAAGAATTTTGGAACTAGTGAATGCAACAAGCAAAACGTTAGAAACTGTTGACTTAAACGTGTCAATTGGAGTAGAATTAATGACACCTCTTTTGAGCTTTGTTTTGAGACGTAAGAAATAAGTTTAGCGAAATTGAACAAGAAGCGAAAACTTTCTTTTGCGAAGGCGAGGATATCTCAAACATCTACGATACAACTGACCTTCAAAGAATAAAGAATATAAAAACATTTTTCGAAGAAGCAGATGAAAGTCAAATCATTTTAAATGGGCAAGAGATATTTAGAATTGAAGTATTTAATGTTATATGCGACATTATTACTCAAGATCTTTTAAAGAGAATTTAATGCTACAAGCTACAAGGACGTAACATCAGCTTTTAGATGTTCTTTTACGCTAAATAAAGAAGTCAAGACGCCAATTAATACTTTATGCGAGAAATATAAAAAAGATGTTCATGAAACCAAAGAGAACTTGCATAATGAAATTACCCATTTTGTAACGTTATGCCAAAATTTAAATAAACATACATTTTATGAAAAATTTTATGTCGTCCAAGATGTAAAGGCAACTTTTCCTAATATATTAACTGCAAATTTATTTGACGATACTAATTTCTAATGCGTCAGGCGAGCGGTCTTTTTCGGCTTTAAAAAGAATAAAAACATTTTTAAGGTCAAATTTGGGTCAAGAAAACCTACACGCATTCTCACTATTGTATATAGAGAATGAAGAACTGGATAAACTGAAGTGTGATATAATTACATGGCAGTTTGCGAGTGACAAGTCAAGAAAAAAAGTGATCTAATTTTTGTCTTTACGTATTTTTTAGAATATGTTTTTTGTTTGCCATGTGTTGTTTTGTGATACTTTCTGCTTTTGATTTATGTTTTCATTTCAAATGTATTTTTTGGAATATTTTTTAGAATAATAGTCTCCCGTTTTATACCGCTGACGCGCCTTTGGGATTATAGCAGGGTAGTCTGCTATATCTAGGGCCTACGGTATACAAGGAGGGTAACAATGCCAGTGCTGCGCTTCAACCGCCTATTATTACCCCTGGTTTTATCCAAGATACTCATTTTATTCAGGCTGAGTCGACCTGGGGCCTATAGACATTTTTAAAATGTCTAGTTGTTCTTGTCGACGCGACGCTGGGATTTGAACCCCGGCCTACCAGCACGCGAGTCAAGCATACTACCGCCTGAGGTACGCCGGCCCGGGATTATTTTTTACGTTGGCTATTCTTCTTGCTTATCTAAAAAATATTTTATGGATTTTACAATAAACCTTTATACTTAATGCATGTGTTTTCTTGTTAAAAAACTGACAACGAATATCAATTAATGAGGCCCCTAAGCCTCCAGCGCCCAGGGCCCGAAGTTAGGTTAAACCGGCACTGTAGGCCGGCTACATAGGCGACGACTTCATGCTAAGGGTACAAACGCAGTGGAAGCAAGTTTCCGGTTACGTACACTTTGCGTCAATCTGAGTGATTATTTCGCACGTAAATGGTAATACAGCCAATACCGGTAATAGCGAGAAAAATTCTTCTTTTGCTAGAAGTTGCGTATCTAGCAAAATATTGTGTACGGAACTTCTAGCAAAATGTCGTCTTCTGATGACAATATGGTTGATTTCAATTCCGTTTTGACTAAACTGAAAAGAAAGGAAGTTGGTATACATTTTCTTAATTTATGGAGAATATTATCACCCATTTCCAAATTTTAGAAAAAGATAATGAAAGAAAGTAAAATATCGTTCTCCCTATTGTCCCAAATAGGGAGTCTTTCAAAAAACAGCAGCAATAAGTGCCTCCTTATTCATCATACAGTCACTAAACCCGCACGACAAAAAGCCGAAATTAACTAAATTCTCATTCGAGTAAAAGCGAGAACGCGGGTTAAAGCGAGTTTCTCGCACCAACCTGTTTTAATTATGTATTTGCACCTATGTATATTTAAATAGGTGCATTCATTCTGAAACGTATAAATTAGAACGATCAAAGAACAAACTGACCCCAAAAAAATAAAGGAAGGATGAAAATTTGGGAATAGGTAGTTGAAATTGTCTATTATTATATAAGAAAAAGTTTACAATTCTACATCCCGTCCATTTTATAAAAATGGAGGGGAGTACCCCCTCTCGAAGATGAAATATATACGTTCAAAATAAGTCCGGAATTGGATAAAATGACTACTTCTTAACAACTTTTGTTCTATAGAGTTTTTTCCCTAAGTCAATACTTTTCGAGTTATTTGCAAGTGAATATGTTCATTTTTAACAACATCTATCGTCTAAAAACGTGTTTTTAGACGATTTTTCGGAGATAACTCAAAAGGTAAGTATTTGAGCGAAAAAAATATTCTTAGCAAAAATATAGCTTATAAAAAACTGAAAAAAAATGGTGTATACTTGAGGTCTGTAAACCCAGTAGAAGCAGAGTTGTAGCTAATAAAAAGTAGGTTCTGCTTCATCAAATTCCAAATCGAATAGTTCAATATGAAATAACCCAAAACGGAGCACTTTTCGGGAAAAATTCATTACAACTTTCTTAAAGTGTTTAAAAAAGGTTTATTTTTGTTTTTGAAAAAAACTTGTAACATTAAAAGTAAGTGAGTTCCGTTCAAAATATTGTTGGTCCCTTTTATTTTTGGTAAAAAAATGGCGAAAATCACGCCCTAATTAGCATCACAAATAAATTTTATCATTACCACTTCACAAGTTACTTTGCTTATGTATTATTTATATTATCTGTAAGTTTCATCGGTTCAAAGTGCTTATTTTTGAAAAAGCTGTAGTTAAAATAGCTTGAACGGGTAACTAGTCACGAGTTTAGGCAAATTTTGAACAGCCATAGCATAACCAATTTTTGTCTAACAAGAAAACAAAAAAGCAAAACGTACATTTTATTACTCTTTAAAATTTTTGGTATTACTAATAATTTTGAAGTTAATTCCATGAACAATTCCACTTTTTTCAAAATTAAAAAAATGTTGTACTTTAAACCCAATTTTTTTCAAAAATAAGCACTTTGAACCAATTAAACAATAGATAATATAAACAATATATAAGTAAAGTAACTTAAGAAGCGGTAACAATTAATTTTATTTGGGAAGCCAATTACAGGATGATTTTTGCGATTTTTGTACCAAAAAATAAAAGGGTCCAACAATATTTTGAGCGTAACTCACTTATTTTTATTGCTAGAAGTTTTTTGAAAAACAAAAACAAACCTCTTTTAAACACTTTAAAGAAGTTGTAATAATTTTTTCCCAAAAAGTGCTCTGTTTTTTGGTTATTTCACATCGAAGTATTCGATTTGGAATTTGACGAAGAAGAACCTACTTTTCATTAGCTACAACTCTGCTTCTATTGGGTCTGCAGACCTCACGCATACACCATTTTTTCAATTTTTTATAAGCTATACTTTTACTAAGAATATTTTTTCGCTAAAATACCTACTTTTTGAGTTATCTGCGAAAAAACCGTCCAAAAACATGTTTTTTTGTTAAAAATGAACACATTCACTCGCAAATAACTCGAAAAGTATTGACTTAGTGAAAAAACTCATAGAACAAAAGTTGCGCTTAGAATTAATCATTTTATCCAATTCCGGGCCTAGTTTGAACGTATATTTTTTTACTCCGTGTTTCCCAATTTTTTAAAATAGAGGGGATGTATAATTGTAAACTTTCTCTTATATAATAATAGACAATTTCAACTACCTATTCCAAAATTTTCATCCTTCCTTTATTTTTTGGAGGTTTTCGTAAAATTTTGTATTCCCTGATCGGGCTAAATAGGCGAGGCAACGAAACATCAAACCTAGGAATTTTGTGCAGTAAGATGAATCGTCATGCAACTTTTTGCATTCGATTTGAGAGAGTGTCAGGCAATTTTGTGAACTAAATTGATCTCCAGCAAAAGTTTTTGTGCATGAGAAAATGCATTTTCAAAGTGCACCTCGAAGAGATGGAAAATGAAAAATTTAGAACTCAGGAAATATTGACAAAAATGAGTTCAATTTTTATACTTGCGGGTTTTGGAGGTCAATAAACATGAATTTCATAACGGCGATGGTCTCCGAGGTACCTGGTGCCCAGGGTTGAATACGTCGCCTGGGACGATCGAATAATTCGCGGGACAATAAAATAATTCGCGAAATGAAGATTGGATCGAAAAACTGAAAAATACGTGTTTATTATTTTTTAAGAAACTATTGAATGACACTAAACACGAACCCCCCCCCACTCCACCCCTTGGAGAGGGATTGGGGATAACCTTAATACTTTAAATGGAAACCCCCATTTGTTATTGCAGATTTGGATTGCTTACGTAAAAATACGCAACTTTTATTCGAGACATTTTTTCGAGTTGTAGATAGATGACGCTATAATCGGAGAAATCGATTTATCGTGATAACGTAGGTAAATTACAGAAACGGTCTAATACTAATATCTCGAGGAATAAATACACTTCCAAATAAGAAATCAAAAAATACGTGTTTAATATTTTTCAAGAACCTATCGAGCAACATTAAATACGATCCTCCACTCCACCCCCTGGAAGTGGGGTGGGGGGTAACTTTAAAATCAAATAGGAATCCTCATGTTTTATTGCAGATTTGGATTCCTCATGGAAAAATAAGTAACATTTATTCGAAACATTTTTTAGAATTGTTGATAGATGGCGCTAATAAATAGTGGTTTTCTGATTATAGTTACTTATTTTTACGTAAGGAATCCAAATCTGCAATAAAAAATGGGGCTCCTATTTAAGATTTTAAAGTTACCCCTCATCCTGCCTCCGGGGGGGAGTGGAGAGTCGTGTTTGATGTTATTCGATAGGTTCTTGAAACATATTAAGCAATTTTTTTTGGTTTTTTATTTGGAATATATATAATTTACCTGTTTTTATAATTTACCTATGGTATCAGGAATAATCGTTTTTTCGATTATAGCGCCATCTATCTACAATTCTAAAAAATGTCTGTCTCGAATAAAAGTTGCTTATTTTTACGTAAGCAATCCAAATCTGCAATAAGAAATGGGAGTTTCTATTTAAGGTTTTAAAGTTACCCCCGCCCCACCTCCAGTGGGTGGAGTGGGGGGGGGTCATGTTTAGTGTCCGATATATTAGTGAAAAATATTGAACACGTATTTTTCAGTTTTTTGATCCAATCTTCATCTTGCGAATTATTCGATCGTCCCGCAAATTATTCGATCGTCCCAGGCGACGAGTTCAACCCTGGACACCAGGTACCTCGGAGTCTATCGTCGTCATGAAATTCGTATTCAGTGACCTCCGAAACACCCAATTATAAAAATTGAACTCATTTTCGTCAATATTTCTTGAGTTCTAAATTTTTCATTTTTTATCTCTTCGAGAAGCACTTTTTTTGCCGGAGATCAGTTTAGTTCACAAAATTGCCGGACACTCTCTCGAATCGAATGCAAAAAGTTGCATGACGATTCATCTTACTGCACAAAATTCCTAGGTTTTGGGCTTTTTAGCGCTTAGTTGCTTCGCCTAAAAAGCTAATCTGCGCGAATTGCCCGTGAGCGGAAACTTGCTTCCACTGTGTTCGTACACTAAGTACACGAACAAAATTTCGTAACATTAAGAACATTCATGTAGAATTGTAAATATTTTACCTTATATTTTTAAATTCCCCTGCATATAATTATTCTTAATTATTATTACGAAAACGAAATCAGAGTTTCACACATATGGACCTACGTTGGCCCAGATGGGTGGAACGGATTGGGATTACTACGGTAGCCAGTCCGAAATACTTCTAACGTTGAATGTTTAAGGCCTAATTAAGTAAGAATAACATTCGCAATTTTGAACCAATTTTAATAGTTTGGTTCTTATGGGAAAACGGAAAAAAGAGATTATATATATTTAAAAGAATTTGTTTTAGCGTGGAAGTTGTAAAGGCAGTCGATTTTAAGACCAGAATCGCGACAGACGTGTTAATGGGGATAAGACGTAAAAAGACGCCTTAATATTATAACAAGCTGGTTCTAATTTTGATTAGACGCAATTAATTATCTCTAAATACATTTCTTTTTGAAAGAACAAGGACACGTAAATTTTAGTCGCAATTACACAAACAATTTTACATTTCGTCAATTTAATAGTATCAATAATTTAGTTATCTATTTTATTAATTAAAACTGTTAAACATCACACGGACTTTTATTATTACGATTGTCTTTAACGAATCCTACATTCATAACCTGTTTTCTCACATACAATAAATATTAAGTTATCTTTGTTATCTTCTTTAGTTACTAACTTTATTATAACTTTATTATGTATATATTTGATTGACAATGGTTGTATTTTATATGGAAATGCAAATTTAACTCAATTGGAGATATTGGATAAAATAGAAAATAAGTGTTTACGACTTTGTCTTGGATGTATACAAAGCACACCTACAAATATTTTAGAAATCGAAGCAGCAGAGCCTCCTTTGCATCTTAGACGGCAATTTTTGTGTGATGTTTTTATATCAAAACTCCTAGCACAGAAAAGATCTGAGAAAATACAAAACCTCAATTCAAAAATAGATAGTCCCTTCTGGCGACGTAAAATTAATCCCAAAGTAATAAGCAGTTATCAGCTATTAATCCAATTTAATAGCGAGGTTTACAGAAATGACATCCTTCCCTTTTATAATTGTGATTATAACCTATTAGAACTACAAATTCCTTATTATTATCTTAATATTGAACCACATGTTAATCAATTTAACATAAATACGTTTGTTGATCAAACAATTCTGAAAAGATGGCCGGAGTCCGATTGTATTTATACAGATGGATCCAAATTCGCTGAGTCTACGGGATGCGCCTTTTACCATTAAAATGAAAATCTATCCAAAAAATTTAAACTTTCAAATCAAATGTCTAGTTATACTGCTGAGCTCATCGCAATTCTTCAAGCTTTGAGGTATATTAATATCCATCACAAGAATAAGTTTATTATATTAACAGATAGCAAAAGTTCGGTAGACACAATAGTACAAACTAAATTATCAAGCACTTCATCAGTAGTAATTATAAAAATTTTAGAAACAATCCAGTTACTTACGAATACAGGTAAACAAATTTCTTTGGTTTGGATTAAGGCTCATTATGGAATTAACGGAAATGAAATAGTGGATAGACTTGCCAAGGATGCTACTACAACAGGGGAAACGATAGAAGAACCATTAATGCCAGTCACTGATCTACGACAATGGTTTAAGAAAAAACAAATGGAGCAATGGCAACTGGAATATGATATCTCTCTTAAAGGTATACGATTTCATGATATCCAACCAAAAATTTATAGAAAACCGTGGTTTAACGACATTACAAATCGCACTTCATTAAAACCTTAAATAGAGCAAGGAACAAACATGGTTTATATCTAGTTCACAAAAATAAACTAGGATTGGCCACTTCTCAAAACTGCCCTTGCGGGGAGTTGGGTACATTAGAGCATGTGATTTTCGATATCGCAAACTTCCAGATGCTGAATCAACAGTTATATAAGAATCTACAAACAGTAGGAGTTACTCTCCCCACCAATTTAAATTCCATTTTATGTACACGTTCCATTTTATGTATACAATTTGTATAAAATTGTTTAAAACCACTTAAAAAATATGAAAATTGATATTTAAAAAAAATATATAAAAAAATTCAAAAAAAATATATAAAAAAAAACAAAAAAAAACAAAAAAAAAACAAAAAAAAAATAATAAAAAAAAGAAATAAATATTAAAAAAAACAATAAAAAAAAACAATAAAAAAAAAACAAAAAAAAAAACAAAAAAAAAAGCAAAAAAAAATCACAAAGAAGGCCTAAACCTCCGCGAGGTTGAATCGGGTTTAGGTCTTAGCGCTGAAAAAAAAAATATTTTAATATCAATTAGTGGTTTAGTATCAGTATTTAATAATAGTGTTTAATATTAGTAAGCATTTTTAATGATATGTATGTAATATATGTTTGTAATTATTAAAATATAATGTATATGAGTTAAAATTAGGAAATTGTGTCTATGAAAATAAAAAAAAATTTGAGCTGGCCAATTGGTTCAAACGAAGGTCATAAATCTAAACACACACACACATATATTTAATTGAACCGATATCTACTAGTATTATGTTTGCAGCCTATATTCCAAGTAGAAGCAGTAGTGGTAACACCAGAAATTTTACTTAGACCTACAGCGACAGAAATTTACAATATTTTAATAAAGAATTCCAAAGATTTTATGGAGAGGTTAAGGTTAATTCCTCGATGGCAGAACAAGTCATGCATTAATTGCGAGCCAATTAAAGTGTCACAAACTGAAGAGTTCTTGTACAGTTTTTACGACGAGATCATTAGGGTACCTGATGTGAGCGAATCGATCTCAAAACAAGCTGATTCCGCGCATAAGGTAAACTGTTTATCTTAGATTTATAATCGTGCAGTGTTATAGAGTTTTATTTACAAAATAATTGTAGTAGGTATACTAGTTAGACGTTTTAAAAATTTAAATAAGAAAATTAACGGTGTCGTTTTGATTTCAATCTGTCTCCCTCCATCCTCCGATAGTACTATTTCTAGGTCTACCTGTTGTCAAGGAGGCCATGAAGAAGACAAATTTACACCATCACGACCGTAGTTTCTCGATATAAACTAAAACAATGTATATCGCAGTATGGTTAGAACGCCCTCTAACGGGGAATAAGTGAAATTAATTTCGACTCGATTCAAGTTCTCTGTTTAACCCAGGTATGACAATACCAAAAGGCACCGTTAGGAAAACATTCCAATTTTCGGTTCAGAGAACTCGTATGAATCGAGTCTGTGTACTCTAATAGAGTATGGCATTAGTAAAATAAGAAAATCTACGGTTTCGTTTTGATTTAAATCTGTCTCCCTCCATCCTCCGATAGTACTCTTTCTAGGTCTACCTGTTGTCAAGGAGGCTATGAAGAAGACAAATTTACACCATCACGACCGCAGTTTCTCGATATAAATTGAAACAATTTATATCGCAGTATGGTTAGAACGCCCTCTAACAGAGAATAAGTGAAATGGGGGAGACAGATCTAAATCAAAACGAAACCGTAGATTTTCTTATTTTACTAATGCCATACTTTGTATTAGAGTACACACAGACTCGATTCATACGAGTTCTCTTAACCGAAAATTGGAATGCTTTCCTAACGGTGCCTTTTGGTATTGTCATACCTGGGCTAAACAGAGAACTTGAATCGAGTCGAAATTCATTTCACTTTTAAAATTTAAATCAATAGACCATGGCATTTATAACAAAAAACATGGAAGCAGGTAAGCCACGTCATCTTATACAGTTTCGGGGGTTTTCGGCACTAAAATGATGCAAACAGATCACTTCGGGGATTTTTGTGGTTGCTGAACACGAATACACGATCGGAAACGACACTCGGGGCACATAGTACCCGAGGCTGCTTGGCAATCACCCTGGGCACTAGTTGCTCCGAGGGTCGGTTCTGGTGTCATATTCTTGTTCAGCAATACCAAAAGTCCCCGAGTACTCAATCTATTTGCATCAATTTAGTGAGGAAAACCCTCTAAACTAAATATTACGTGCCTTAGCAGTCACCTTGGGTAGCAGGTGCTCCTGGAGTCCGTTCTTAAGGCGTATTCATGTTCAGCGACCACAAAAACCCTCGAGCAACAAAATCTGACCAGAAATATACTGATTTTGACATTTTTATGCACCCACGAATATATTTTATCCATTGTAAATGCAATTATACTGGGTTGGGATAAAGTATGGAACCAAGCAAATATCTTTGAAACGAAAAAAACAATATTTTTGAAACTTTGCATGCAAGTACAGTGACGCAAAAGGCATCTGATGCTATATTTTTTGTTACTACTAGATTTCCGGTTTCACCGGAAATACACTTAACTTATTTAATTTACATGGGACACCCTGTATATTTTTGCAGATTTAAAAAGAACTTGCTATTTTTAATTCATACATACCAAATTTGGAAGAAAAAAATTGTTAAAAAGTGTCTGTAAATAATTTTTTGTATTAATACAACGTAGTAGGAAATAAACGCGTACCATCTATACTGTAGACTAAAATTGTTGATTACATGCACTGCATGACTTATTTGAATTTAGTATAGTAGGTAAAACCGTTACTGAACTAATTGACAGAAATGAGTTGTATTAAAAATGGTTCATTAAAGTGAAAAATATCGTATTGAAATATTATTGATAAATCGGTTATGGTGAATTTTCATTTTTGGGAGGTGGATTTTCCAAATCGATGGATTGGACGTAGAGGATTCATATAGTGGCCCGCTCGTTCTCCAGACCTCAACCCGTTAGATTTTTTCTTTGGGGTTATGTAAAATCACGCATTTACGTTAGGCGACCAACATGCTTGCAGGATTTGAGACAAAGAATAATTGATGAATGTGAACTACTAATACGTGGAGAAATCTTGCAAATAGTGATTCACGAATTTATTTGTAGGCTTGCACGTTGTCAGGAGGTGAAACGGAAGCATCTTCAACATTTGAAATTATTTTTTTTATTTTTAATATCATTGGTTTAACGTAAATAAATTAACCTATTTTTAAACTCTAAAGAGATTTACTTCTTGTTTTAATAGTTTTTTCTCCCAAACTTGGTATGTATGAATTAAAAATAACAAGTTATTTTAAAATCTGCAAAAATATACAGGGTGTCCTATTTAAATTAAATAAGTTAAAGGTATTTTCGGTGAAACCGGAAGTGGAGTGGTAACAAAAAATATGGTATCAAATGCCGTTTGCGGCACTGTACTTGCATGCAAAGTTTCATAAATATTGTTCTGTTCGTTTCAAAGATATTTGCTTGGTTCCATAGTTTATCCCAACTCTGTATATATTTCCACCCATTTTTCTATTGTATACTTTTTTATCACCCCGAACACAACGAAAGCAGTTGCAAATCGATAGGTGCTGTATTTAAGACTCGATTTCTTTACCTAAACGCCCTGGTCAACAAGTAAAGGCAGTTGCTTGATTACAATTTCTCATGCAGGCCACAATGGCTAGAAGATTTAAAAAATAATAAGTTTTCTTGATTCACCTCCACACCTACGGGTATAAGAGGTTTTCGATTACGTATGTATGTACAGCTGGTGCCTAAAAAAACTGATACGACTCTTACTAAGATTTGATTATTTTGAGCAGTGTATGATTGGTCTGACATTATATTATATTTATTATGACAGACAAATAATAAAATAAACAAACAAACAGCCATTTTTTGAGGTTGAAGTTGTCTGACAAGTTTTAAGATTTGGCAGTGACAGTGACAGTATGTAAATAATAAGTATTTATCCATCAAAATATAATAAATAAAATATAATTAAACTCATATTCATTATATCACACCTCATCAAAAGCTTTTTACAAGAACTTAGTCAGCGATTTTGATATGGCTTAGAGCCAGACTACATCAAGATCGCCTATAAATCGTGCTGGTAATTGCCTTGCAGCGAGACCAAAAACAAAAAAAAAGAAGAAAAATAAAGTACACTGCTCAATTTTCTACAAAATACGCTTTAAGAGTCGTATCAGTTTTTTTTGGAACCAGCTGTATGTATGTATGTATGTATGTATGTATGTATGTATGTATGTATGTATGTATGTATGCATGTATGTATGTATGTATGTATGTATGTATGTATGTATGTATGTATGTATGTATGTATGTATGTATGTATGTATGTATGTATGTATGTATGTATGTATGTATGTATGTATGTATGTATGTATGTATGTATGTATGTATGTATGTATGTATGTATGTATGTATGTATGTATGTATGTATGTATGTATGTATGTATGTATGTATGTATGTATGTATGTATGTATGTATGTATGTATGTATGTATGTATGTATGTATGTATGTATGTATGTATGTATGTATGTATGTATGTATGTATGTATGTATGTATGTATGTATGTATGTATGTATGTATGTATGTATGTATGTATGTATGTATGTATGTATGTATGTATGTATGTATGTATGTATGTATGTATGTATGTATGTATGTATGTATGTATGTATGTATGTATGTATGTATGTATGTATGTATGTATGTATGTATGTATGTATGTATGTATGTATGTATGTATGTATGTATGTATGTATGTATGTATGTATGTATGTATGTATGTATGTATGTATGTATGTATGTATGTAAGTTTTCTTGATTTCCATTTTGTGACGCGATTCCATGATTCAAACTGTGGCCCGTTTATTAGCTCACCTCTTAAAAGGGAATTTTTTAAAACGAGATTCAACTTTATTGTCAGCGGTACTGAAATGAGTACTATTCTAAAATACACTTTGTGTGGTAAATGTAACTAATATAGTTTTAAATAAAAGTTAAGAGCGATTTCGAGTCAAAATCGAAATCCGTGAAGTAGTTCATTTTGGTAACTAGCACTTCTTTTGCTTTATAAATTGGCTTTGGCAGATAAATTGGCCAGGCTTGTTGTCTTGCAGATTCTTGCAGATTCATAATCATAAATCAGAATGTTAGTACTATTTCTTCTTCTTTGAACACATTATCTTTGTACGTCTAGAGATATTAAAACAGATTTATTCAAAGAGCTTAATAAATAATGGAAAGAAAGGTATATTGATGAGAACATAACTACAGGAAACCATTACAGATCAATCAGAAACTACATACCAGATACCTAAACCTTGTTTTTCTAAAATGGAGTCGACAAAGGATATAACAAGAACCATGCAGAATGAGATTTAACCACTGTCTTACACCATCATATACAGGGTGTAACAAAAATACAGGTCATAAAATTAATCACATATTCTGGGTCCAAAAATAATTCGATTGAACCTAACTTACCTTATTACAAATGTGCACATAAAAAAAGTTACAGCCCTTTTAAGTTACAAAATGAAAATCGATTTTTTCGAATGTATCGAATACTATTGGAGATTTCTTACTGAAAATGGACATGTGGCATTCTTATGGCAGTATCATCTTAAGAAAAAATTATAGTAAAATTTGGACACCCCATAAAAATTTTATGGGGGGTTTGTTCCTTTAAACCCCCCCAAACTTTTGTGTACGTTCCAATTCAATTATTATTGTAGTACCATTAGTTAAACACAATATTTTTAAAACTTTTTTGCCTCTCACTACTTTTTCGAAAAGTCAGTTTTTATCGAAATATTTAGAATATTTCTCAAATCCACCACATATTTGTATATGGTTAAGTACGATTATGGAGACTTGGTAATAATATGAACCTTTATTTTTTATTTACATTTTTAGGGATATTTTGAACCATATTAAAAAAGAAGTCACATCTCGATAAAAGGTGCCTTTTCGAAAAAATACAAAGAGGCAAAAAAGTTTTAAAAACACTGTGTTTAACTAATGGTACCGCAGTAATATTTTAATTGGAACGTGCACAAACATTTGGGGGGTTTAAAAGAACAAAACCCCCATAAAATTTGTATGTAAACATATTAAAAAATAAGCCTCAACTCAATAAAAACTGCCTTATCGAAAAAATACTAAAAGGCAAAAAAGTTTTAATAATATTGAATTTAACTAATGGTACCACAATAATAATTTAATTGAGATGTGCACAAAAGTTTGGGGGGGTTTAAGGGAACAAAATCCCCATAAAATTTTTATGGGGTTCACAAATTTCACTATAATTTTTCTATAAGATGTTCCTGCCATAAGAATGCCACATGTCCATTTTCAATAAAAAATCTCGAATAGTTTTCGATATATTCGAAAAAATCGATTTTAATTTTGTGACTTCAAAGGGCTGTAACTTTTTTTATGTGCATATTTGTACTAAGGTAAGTTAGGTTCATTCGAACTATTTTTGGTTCCAGAATATGTGATTTAATTTATGACCTGTATTTTTGTTACACCTTGTATATTTAAACTTAATCTAGCTGCTATTCCACAATGTATTTGTGGTCAGTTGGGTAACCTACAACACAAAATTTTGACCTGTTCTCTTATTTCTAATAACGTAAATATGTTTTTTTATTCACTGTGTTCTTTGACTGATCTCCACCATCCCATTAATTTAAACTATTTATTAACATTAGAGTTGGTATACCGACTATTGTATAAACATATTTTAGATATTAAGCTTAAATTGTAATTGTAAAATATAGAGTAAGTATTTCTTGTAAATTGTTATATATTAAATGAAAAAAAAAAATAAAAAAACAAGGAAAAAATATAAAAAAATATATACAAAAAAATATTATAAAAAATAATAGAAAAAAATATAAAAAAATATGTAGATAAAAATTAATGACGAACTTGGACAGTCCATGGAAAAAGCTTTCGAATTAAGTGGATTGCAACAGAAGAATGTTGCAGTTTTTGTTGTGGAACTCGAGAAAATCATTAAAAAAAAATACAAAAAAATATATTATAAAAAATTATTAAAAAAAATTAAAAATTATTTATTTATTAGTATAATTGTTTATTAGATATTACAATTAGTATTAGTTTTAGGATAAGATACGAAAAAATGATTATTAAAATAAAAAATAGAAAAATTGGCGAATGGATTTAGTGTCCGCATTGATAGAAACCCAAATAAACAACAACTGTTGGCTTTGAATCTCTGGCTATACGGGCTATTCTCTCGCTGTCCATTCTCGTCCATGCTAATTTCACTCTCGTCTTCTGTGCCTTCCCCACCATACTATATCTTGTATGTTACAGAGATCTTTTATTCTGCCGTTCGGTATTCTGTCTATGAGTGTTTTCCCAGTTCTTGACTTTAACGTTCTCATTTATAATGTTCTCAGTATCCTCTTGCTTTCTTCTATGCCACATCTTGTTTCTATCGCGTACGTCATGATTGGTCTTATACATGATTTGTATATGCGTACTTACCCTTCCATCCTCATAGCTTTATTTCTCCAGATGACATCCCTCAGATATCCTGACACATAATTGGCTTTGTTTGCTAACTTTCGGACGCTCTCGTTAACATCTCCTTAACTACATATTTCGACTCCCAGACATTCGAATCTCGAGATTTTATCAATTAGTTCGTTGTTAATTACTATATTTTGCATGTTATGGATTCCCTTCACACTACCAGGGATTTGGTCTTAGCTGTTGACATTTTCATGCTATAGTTAGTCGCCACTGTATTGAAAGTTTGTGCCATTCGCTCTAGGTTATCATCGTTATCGGAGATTAAGATTGCGTCGTTAGCACAACAGAGGATTTTTACTTGTTTTTCTGCCATCGTATATCCTTTTGCGGTACTTTTAATGTTCTCTATGATTTTGTCCATTACTAAATTTAGAATCAATGGGCTTAAGCTATCCCCTTGTCTTATTCCCGAGTTGATTTCTACTTCCGATGTTAGTTCCTTCTAGACTTTTATTCTGGTTTTGTTCTTCGTATTATGTCTTTAATTTATCCTTATCACCTTGTTGGGCTGATATTTGGTCATTTAACTATCTTAGCACATCTAATCTTACACAATCGAAGGCTTTAGTCATATCTATGAAACACATAAATGCAGGTTTATTATATTCCAGTGCTTTCTCAGCAATTTGTGTGGCTATGAATATGGCGTCTATTGTGGACCTATTTTTCCGAAAATCTTGTTGTTACTCACTAATTGTATATTCTTCATTTATTTTATTGGCAAGTATTTTTGTTAAAAGTTTAAGATTTGTGCCCAGCAAGGTGATGGTACGGGTCTTTGCTGTTTCCTCTCTTGTGTATTGGTATTGTTATACTCGTCCTACTATACTGGTCTGGTTCACGCTCGCTGGCTACATATTAATTCTTGAAAGATGTTTATGTTCTCACATAACATTTCTCCTTCGTATTTTACGAGTTTATTTGGTATCCCAACGGGTCCTGGGACTTTTCTGTTTTTTAATTTACGTATGTGATTCCTTATTTCTCTTTTGTGATTTATAGTTCTGTGTCTATGTTGGATTGATGTGAATTTCCTATTTCTTCCTCTTCTTCGGGTGTTATATTATCTCCCTTTTATAGTTCTTCCATATATGCGGTCCATTATTCTGCTTTTATTTTATTTAAACTTATATATTCGTTGATGGGTGTTTCCTACTTTTTAGTATTTTCCAAACTTTTCTTTGCGCCCCATAAAAATCGTGTTCCATTTCTTTGGTAAAGCGTGTCCAATATTCTCTTTATATTTTTTATCTTAGAATTTATCTAATCTCTTATATCTCTGTATTGTTGGTAATTGTTTAATATTTTGTTACTGCAGTATTGTAGGTATGCTTTTCTCTTCTCGTACGCTAGATCTCCTATTTCAGTATTGAACCAGGGCTTTGATATTTTTGTTGCATTCAGGTGAATTTTTGTGACTCCTATGCTTTCTTTATACTTCTATGCGGCTTGTTAGTACTACAATATTATTTTTATACATACATAAATTTTGTGTTATTTTATTTTGCTTTTTAATTATTTTATTATATGTTTTTTGTATTTAATTTTTTTACGGGGTTTCAAATTCATGTTACATTCCTAAGTAAATAGGTATATAAACTAAACCATGGATATTAGTACTGGTGCGCGGTGGGATCGAGTTTAATAGGGAACTTGCACATTTTTTTTATTACAAAATGTTTGGTTTTGTATAAAAATGAGATTTCCAAAATTTCACGCTTCAAAAACTCATAATAACTTAGAAGTGCAAATTTAAACTTTTCCGTATTTTAAAATAGTTCAAACGACACATGACGTCTCATAGTTTAACTATATTTTTTTTTAACATCCCATTTATTTACAATCTGTAATAATGATTACAATCAGTAAATTGTTTAACAATTAAAAGAGACTTGCAGGAGACTGTCCAGTGACAATAACCTATAAAATCATAATTTTAGTACTTAACAAAATTATTTGTGACTAATAAATAAAACCCTATAAATAAAACTCTATAATGAATAAAATATTTTTGAAAATTTAAAATTTAAAATCTTGTTCGTAGATCGCTTGGAGTGTGGCGCTTTAGCCTTCTGTTTGCCTGGGGTCTCATTAGGTTCTTCGCTAGCCTGTTGGGGTGGTTTTGTAGTCGGATGTCGTATTTTTGGGCGTAACTGGCAATTTCTTCTTTGACAGTCTTCATTTGGAGATCACGATTGATGTGTTCATTGGGCATGTACCACGGTGCATTTGTGATAATGCGCAAGGTTTTCGATTGGAATCTCTCCATGATGTCGATATTGGATCTCGACGCAGATCCCCACAGTTGGATACCATAGCTCCATATTGGCTTAATCACTGCCTTGTATACTAAAATTTTATTGTACAAACTCAGTTGTGACCTTTTTCCTACCAGCCAGTACATTTTATTGATTTTCAGATCCAACTGTTTTCTTTTCGTGAATATGTGCTTCTTCCACGTTAATCTGCGGTCCAAGTGCATACCTAGGTATTTTACGTCATCCTTTTGTTGTAGTACTTGATTATTTATTGAGACGGTTGGGCACGTATCTTTTCGATTAGTGAACGTTATATGTACTGACTTGCTTTCGTTTACTTTAATTCGCCATGTTTGTAACCAGATATTTATACTGTCGAGATTTGTCTGGAGCAGTTGCGAGGCGATGTACGGGTTGAGTGAGCTGCAATGATCGCTGTGTCATCTGCATATGTGGCTGTAATGATGTTTTGGCTTGTAGTAGTTTAACTATATGGTTCCGTTTATGGGTATACTTAGGTATATTCATCTTCTTCTTCTTTAGTTAATTAGCCTCCACCTACTTGGGTATTTGGCCAGCTCGTCGTCGCGGAATAAAAGCAAAATATTTATATTCCAATGACATTTATCGTATGTCATTGTAATAATATATACCAGTTTGTTGAGATTGGAGTTTAATATAGTTATTGAAGGAAAGGTAAGAAGGTTTGCTATGGAAAATAAAACCATTTTCTAAAAGTACAAATTTTCTATGAATAGTTCAAACGATCAAAAACACTTGTAACGTCACATAACTGTATTTTCTACTGACGTTTATAATGTCTAATTTAAAATTATATACAATTTTGTTTACTTTGTTGGTGCAAAATGTAAACATATAACCCGATGACGCCACGACGTGTTTTGGGCTGGCTGGTATAATTTGAATTTTTATTCGTTTTAGTGGCCAAACGAAAGACAAACAAAACTTTTTTATGTTTGATACATGTTTTAAATTATTTTCTGTTGTGATTTACAACATTTTTTTTTTAATTTAAAATTTTATGCAAGTTCCCTATTATCACAAAAACACAAAACATTTTTTCCTTGTGGTGATTTTTGGTTTCTGAATCATTTTTTGTTGCGATATAATAAAAAGAGTTGTTAGCGAAACAATAAATACATCTTCACCTTGTACAACAAAATATGTTGTGAGGCTTGTAAAGTGTGACAAACTATGCACCATGTAGAAACAGGTTGTCGTAGAGAACGGAGTACGTTGTCATAACTCAATTAAAGAAGAGAATTAGAAGAAATATTTTTAATTAAAAAAAAAGAAATAAAATAAACTTCGAGTTAATATGAGAACTGTTTCTTATTACGCATATATAGAGTCATAATATAAATTGTGACATACATAGAATAGGTTTTCATCCGCGCATTCATCGTGTAACCAATACATATTTTTTTAACGCGTATATTTCATCCACTATCCTTTTGACTCTTAATGCTAATCACTGTGTATCGTCACATACTAGACAAAATGTTTCCAGCTCTTCCTCAGGCAAAGATCCCTTCTCATAAGGTTTTTCTTTTCAGCTATTTATTTTTTAAATAACCTCTGTTTCTTAAAACACTTTCATTTTACTTATTTACATTTTAACTTTTGATAAGTTAGATTCTCTCAGATTATCTTTTCGAAACCCGTTAAAGTGGAAGGCCTGTGTTTTCTTCTTTGCTTTTTTCCCGGTTTTCTTTTCAGATCAGATATCAAATTTTATCAATTTTATACGAGGTACGTCAAAAATATGAATTTCGTTAAAGAGTAAAGTACCTTTATATTCCAGAATATCAAAAATTGATATTGTGAAATACAATTAAAACCTTCTAATTAAAAAAAAATTTCAATTTTTTCTCAAATTACGGATACCCACCCATCATAATTTTATTACAATTATGATAACTATTTTATTACCAATTCTACGAAAAAAAGTTATTATTTATAAAATGCTCTACCTGGCCTAAAATCTAAGATGTAACCATCAGATATCAAACTTTTTCAATTTTATTCAAGGTATGTAAAAAATATTAATTTCGCTTAAAAGTTCTCTCGCAAGTGCCTTTATAGTTCACAATATTTCAATTAGACGGATGTAATTAAACATTGAAACATTGTAACCTCGGAAACCTTTTTTGGATGATGCTAGAGAGGTCACCAATGGAGACACTGCGAACGGCAGCCAGATGGTTGGTGGGAAGCGAGTCGTGGGCTCGAAACTAGCTTTTGGAACGTGGAATAGGACCAATAGAAGAAATAGGTAAAGATAAGACAAGACAAGGTAGATTAGAGAAGAGAGAAACAGATAAAAATGTAGATAGGTAAAAATACCAAAGATAAGGGAAGATAGAAAGAGGGCGCCACTTAACTTTTTGGGGTTACAAGGGGAAAAATCTTAGAAACGGAAACAGGTAAGGAAAGATAATTAGGTTCTGAGACCAAATACAAGAAAAGGTTTGACCAGTTAATTAGTAAAAGAAATAAATGTTGTCAACACACTACATAAAGAAATAATAAATATATTCGGTGACAGTCGTCCACCTACTTACCTATAAAACTTACTCTGCGAGACCTTTCTCCTTGTCGAAGATAACATGGTGATAGTTACGTTACTTAGCAAATATTCAGAGGTAATCTATTATCAGGCAACTTATTATTAGTAGATACATAAAAATCGTAAAATAAACAAAAAACAATATATTGAACAAATGATTCATCAGAAGGGTGAATACCAAAATAACAATAAGTAATAAAGAGGAACCATATACACAAATGAAAACTGCACCAACAATTAATGTGTGGTTGTGTACAGTTAGAAATAAACAATAAATATGATAAAAGAAATACAAGTATCATAATAAGGTAAAATCATGCACAATTAAATGCACAGGAAAGAGAGCCTGGTTATTAATTAGAAAATCAAATCAAGCATCTATCATGAAAAATCTCTCTTTACTGTTTTAGGGCTTATCTCGAGATAACTGCTATGGTAAATTTAACGATGGATAGAAAATATAAAGAAAAAATATATCATAAAATTAAAGGCAAAGCATACAAAGCTAACAAAAGTTTATAGTGCAAAATTCAAAAACAACCCCGCAACCGGCTTTATAAAAAATAGTCAATAGCACAGCTTTTAATTAAATAGTTATTTTTTGTAATTAAAAGTTGATAATGAAAAGTTCTTATTTAATGAATAAAAAGTTCAATTAACGAAATCGCTGTCCTATAGTGAACTAGATTACCTCGGTGATTAGCCTTAACCACAGATGAAGGAAGGTTTGAGGTAGATAGCCCTTAGATTAGCTCTACTTTGGAGATAATTGGATTTATGTTTAATTAATACACTTACAGTAACTCTGAAGATGTTTCTTCTTAAATTGTACTGAATCTACTTTTACTTTAACTAGTAATCAAGCACTGAAGTTAAATAAGAAACATCTAATCTGATGTTAGGTCCAAATACAGATACGATAAGCGAGTGAATACCACTCAGATAAGATAAATTGTAAATAAGGTATTAGATACTAGACAGACGTCTGTACCCCAAGATACCCAGCAACGAAGTCCTTTCCTAATCGCAATCTTTTTGATGCTTTTCCTCTAAAAAAAGTGGGGGTATGTCCCCTCTCAAAAAAAGTTACATTTCTCAAAAAGAACTGACCTATTTGCGTTTTTAGGTAAAGTAACGGTACATCATACAGATAACGCAAAATGAAGTCAAACGACCTAACGGTTGTTTTCAGAAGGGAAAGTTATTCAGCCACAAGGTCTCCTTTGAAATATAACTGCAACGGAAAGTAGCAGTTATAAAATATGGCAATAATCACATAAAGTGGAGTACCTAACGGGACTTTAATAGTAAACTTCTTGGGAGGTTTCTATACTAAACAGATAAAAATAACAAGAGCTATATAAAATAAAGAGACTGGGTGTTTCGGCAAAGCTGCAATGAAAGTGGTCCCGTTATTATCTCGTGAAATAATTCGATTGCCATTCCGATAGAGAAATAACCACGGCAGTTAGGTCATGGGCGTAACATTGTTGCCTGTAAAGGGATTTCTAATTAATCTAAAAGGTATATTAATTATTTACTAATCTTATTATAAAAAAATGTTACAACATAGTTTTTAATTCCAAACAACTTTTCTTAATAACAATAATTGTTGATATTGTGAAATATAAAGCTCTTTACTCCTGAGTGAAATTCATATTTTTTGACATACCTCGTATAAAATAAATAAAAAATTGATATCTGATGGTTTTCATCTTAAATTTTATACGCTGCAGAGTATTTTATAAAATATAACTTTTTTCCGTAAAACTGATAATAAAAAAAGTTATCATTAGGTTCCAAGTTACGCAGATATACTGCGTAAGTTTTGTAGAAAAAAGTTTTGATCACTTTTTATAAACATTTTTTTAGCTGGTAATTTTCGGTTCTTGTATTACATTTTTTTATCTTTCTTAATTTTCTCAAAAATAAATTGTTTATTTGATTTTCGAAGTATAACAGTTATAGTCTAAGTCTAGTATAAGTCGCTGGGAGCGCATTTTGTACGTGATAAGTAATATGGAAAAACCATACGGGGATATGTTGAATTAGTTGTGTACATGACTTTCCCCAACGGCCGGAAACTAGAGTGGGGGAAGAGGGTAGTTATAAGGGGTCAAATTCGCGGTTTTTATTATTTTTTTGTGACGCTCATGATCGAGGTAGTGCCCCAAAATTTATGAATAAGTAGGTCATGACGTAACTAAGCAAAATCTCTAGGGGCGAAATGCTGCATGGTCGACAAAGGGGCAAGGGTAGGGGTGAATATAAAAAATATATGGGGTTTTTTGCGAGATTCGTGATTGAAATAGTGCACCAAAATTTGGGAATAAGTAGACCATGACATAACTAACTAAAATCCCCAGAGCCAGAAACCAGAGTGGGGTAAGAGGGTAGTTATAAGGGGTCGAAATCGCGGTTTTTATTATTTCTTTGTGACGCTCATGATCTAGGTAGTACACCAAAACTTGGGAATAAGTAGGTCATGACGTAACTAAGTAAAATCTCCAGGGGTGGAACGCTGCGTGGCCGACAAACGGGTGGGATAGGGGTGAATATAAAAAATATTAGGGGCTTTTTGCGACGTTCGTGATTGAGAGAGTGCACCAAAATTTGGGAGTAACTAGATCATGACATTACTAAGTAAAATCTCCAGGGGCGGAACGCTGTGTGGTGGACAAATGTTGTGCTGGGTCACAAAATAAAATAATGCAAACTGCGACTTTGCCCCCTTATAACTACCCTCGTCCCCCACTCTGGTTTCCGGCTCTGGGGATTTTACTTAGTTATGTCATGGTCTACTTATTCCCAAATTTTGCTGCACTATCTGAATCACGAACGTCGCAAAAAGCTTCTTATATTTTTTATATTCACCCCTACCCCCACCCCTCTGTCGGCACGCAGCGTTCCACCCCTGGAGATTTTACTTAGTTACGTCATGACCTACATATTTATTCCCAAATTTTGGTGGAATATATCGATCATGAGCATCACAAAAAAAAATAATAAAAACCGCGACTTTGACCCCTTATACCTACCCTCGTCTCCCATTCTGGTTTCCGGCTCTAGGGCTTTTACTTATGTCATGATGTTATGTCATGGTCTACTTATTCCCAAATGTAAGTGCACTATTTCAATCACGAACGTCGTAAAAACCCCTTATATTATTTATATTCACCCCTACGCTCAACACTTTGTCGGCCACGCAGCGTTCCGCCCCTAGAGATTTTACTTAGTTACGTCATGATCTACTTATTCCCAAATTTTGGTGCACTATCTCGATCATGGGCATCACAAAAAAAAGTAATAAAAACCGCGACTTTGACCCCTTATAACTAACCTCGTACCCCACTCTGGTTTCCGGACGTTGGGTAAAGTCATGTACACAATTAATTCAACATATCCCCGTATAATTTTTCCATATTACTTATCACGCACAAAATCCGCTTCTATCTCTCCGACTATTAAGTGCATTTTAAAGATTATATCCTAATACTAACCTAAAAAAAACACCTATAAAATTTTAATAAATCTGTTCAAATTTGAGTAATACCGTCTTAAAGTTGTAGTAATTCTGTAAAACTACGAAGTTTGAAAAAATTACATTTGTTGAGACGTCTTATCATTTGAATTAAATTTTTGAGATTTTTTTTGAATGAAACATAGTTTAGTAAGGTATCTGAAGGGTAAGTTTTGCAAATTTGAGAGTTTTGTAGGTAAAACACATTGGTTACACATTTTTAAATCATTTTTAAACAAAATTAATGTAAGTCTCATTTTCCGCCCACACCGTACTTATGCCCATACATTTTATTTATTTTTATTATAACCGTAAGATAGCTTAATTGTTCTTCTGTCACGTCCAATTTGTAAAATTTCATTTGATCCCTTAGTTAAAGAATTATCTTAAAATAAGTCATCCGTGCACTTCGTTGAACGCTAGTTTACAGTGAGCCAATGTTAGTGAGAAGGGTGACTTTAGCGTTATAAATAAAGAATTATAGAAGCTATAGATTCAATTTTAGAAAAATCTTTATGAAAGTTTTTTTTTGTAAAATTTTCTGAGTTTTTCAATGGTCAAGTCAGTTTTTTTCTAAGATGTATATTTTCGGAGTTAACATTTCTAAATCAAATTACAAAAAATTTTAGCCTGTTTGATTTTTTCCGAAGTCTTTTTTTTTTTGAAAAATGGCTTTGACAGAGCAAATAATTAGCCAGACTTATTTGCGATTGATTGCAGATTCGTAGTCATAAATTTCTTATTTCATAACATAAGTAGATACTACAATATTATTTTTTTATAATCAAAAGCTCTATTGACTTCCCTATTAATTTAATGAGAAGGCGATGGTTAAAGGCTGATAGTGTATGTTCTTTATCGTAATTTTCTTTTTCAATGCAGTGGAACCTCCATAAGTCGGATTAATCAGGACCGAGGCCGATTCGGGTTATCGAAAATCCGGGTTATCCGGAGAATATGATAAAAATTAGTAAAATACATATAAATAATAAAATATAAAATATAAATAATGAAATACATATGCACAGTACATCTAAATTACGTACAGTTGTATACAGTATTGTTTATTTCTTGGTAAAAAACTCAGTCAAAGTAAAAACATGTTTTTTTGTCTGATGAAAATCGGTCCGGGTTAGCCGGACTTCCGGGTTATCCGGGGCCGACTTATCGGGGTTCCACTGTATCAGGTATTTTATTGCAATTTTCACGATAAGTCACATAACTGGGAAGAACACCCTGATCTGTTAAAATATCTTATTTAAGGAATAAATTTCGGTGACTCTATATCCAAATGATACGTTGTTAAGAACTTTATTACAACAGCAACAATTTTTGTGGTGATTTAGTTTATTAAGGTCTTTTATGAATGAATTTTTAACCATGATAGTTTTTATAGTTATATTTTTTCAAACAGCCATATACAAGGGTCTAGGGGTGGGAGTATCTACAATGGAGAAGGAATCTCAGGAATCCAGAGCATCATTTGATTCCGATATTCTTAGCAAAATGTAAACTATTGTAAACTTGCTATATACAAATGTAATTCATGATTGTCCAGTAATAATACAGCAAGACATTCCTTTGTATACGAGAGGCCAGCAGTACACTTAGTCTAAGTCTGAATTTTTTAGTACATGTTCGTAAATAATACAGTAGTTAAAGCTGCAGGAAAATTTCATAGCATGTACAAATCTATTGTCATTTAAGTGCGCACTTAACGATAGTTTATTTTTTAATTATTCTAGAATAATTTGTAACCTGTAATTTAATTTTAGGTGATTTTGGGGATTAACAAACAATTACAGAAATGGAAGAGATACAGAAATCTATGGTCTCACGACAAAACTTCAACTTGTGAAAGGCTCGTTCAAACCACAACTAGTATTTCAGTGTTTGATGAAAAGTTCATGTTTTACTTAGACATTATAAGAAATGTCAACAACTTTAATCCATTGATTAATATTGATAGTATACAGTTAAATCTGAGGCCTCTGATGGACACTATCGTTAAGCATTGCTTGGAGTGGAAGACAATTTTGGGGAGATTGATATATGAAGATAATTTTACAAAAATGATAGCAATGCGAGAAAAAATAAACCAATTAAAAATTTTGGTTCGACTGAATATAAAGGTTCGTGAAAGAATTATTTTAATTATCAGCAAATAAATCTTCAAATAGTTGTGAGATGAATAATTACTAAATTACAGTGCTACTATTGCAAATGAGGGTTCAATTAATATCAGACTATTTTTTTATTTTATATAAAATATGAATAAAAGGATGAAGTAGTTTTGAATTCTAATAGCAAAATTAATAATATTGAAAATTTTAAAAACATTACTAAAAGATTTTTAAATTGAAAACTTATTGGTACACTTTCCTGGTGACACCTCCAAGGCTTCTAAAATTTGCAAGCACATGGATGCTGCAGTGAAGACAAAGGGAAGGAATTCTACACTATGCAATTCACATCCCCCGTCTGCAGCTTGGTAAAGTTCTAACGGAAAATACACCTGGTTACTCTACGGAGTAATACGACTAGAAAATAAAAATGTATACCATTTTTATTCAGTTGCAATGCGAAGGCAAAACAATCTTACTTTTCAATTAGAATACGGAGCGCAGTCCAGTCCTCTGAATCGCGATTTTCGGCTCTTATTGGAGCCTCATCGGAGAGAACGTAGGCACTGTTCTCCATATCCTAAATGACCAGCACCAAGAGTTCTTCCCACCCATTGCAACCGAAGTGAAGGTATTATTTTTTTTAATTTTCTTTTTTAGGTTTCTTTTCGAATGTAAGAAAACAATAGCTTTGGCTTGGTTCTTTTCAGAACCAGCCAAACGCTACAAGAGAAGCAGAGTAGCTGTATATTTTAATTTTAGGTTTATTAATGTAAGAAACGACACTGAGTCTTGTCAGAACTCAGTGTCCCCCGTGCACTCGCCTTTGTCAAGGCCTGGTGCAATTCCACATTGCCTTAGCCCTGAAGGGCTGAGGCGTAGCTGATGACCAGCGAAGCTGTGCCATAATTTGAAAATGGACGAGGATACGGATAGACAGGGGGTGAATTGAGTAGCTCCTTGTATGGAATAAGCTAGAGACACAGACTTTTGCCTAACTTATTCCCCTATCCGTAACAGTATCTTCACTAGAAAGGAAGACATCGAACTATGCATTTTATCGAGATATGGACAGCATATTATGAATTCCGGGCCCAAAATCATATTATATCTTTCGTTTCGACGTCGTATCTTCACTAGAAACGAAGTTAGCGAACTATGCATTTTATCGAGTTATGGATAGCATATTTGGAATTTTTTTTAAATATTTTCAATATTATTAATTTTGCTATTAGGATTGAAAACTAACTTCATCTTTCAATTGCCAGATGATGCTCTTCACCTAATACCTTCACTTCGGTTGCAATGGGTGGGAAGGACTCTCGACGCTAGTCAATTGGGGTATGGAGAACAGTGCCTACGTTCTTTCCGATGAGGCTCCAATAAGAGCCGAAAATCGCGATTCAGAGGACTGGACTGCGCTCCGTATTCTAATTGAAAAGTAAGATTGTTTTTCCTTCACATTGCAACTGAATAAAAATGGTATACATTTTTATTTTCTAGTCGTATTACTCAGTAGAGTAACCAGGTGCATTTTCCGTTGGAACTTTAACAAGCTGCAGACGGGGGATGTGAATTGCAGAGTATAGAATTCCTTCCCTTTTTCTTCACTGCAGCATCCATGTGCTTGCAAATTGTAGAAGCCTTGGAGGTGTCACCAGGAAAGTGTAGCAATAAGTTTTCAATTTAAAAACCTTTTAGTAATGTTTTAATATTTTCAATATTATTAATTTTGCTATTAGGATTGAAAACTACTTCATCTTTCAATTGACAGATGACGCTAGTCACCTAATACCTTCACTTCGGTTGCAATGGGTGGGAAGAACTCTCGGTGCTGGTCATTTAGGATATGGAGAACAGTGCCTACGTTGTCTCCGATGAGGCTCCAATAAGAGCCGAAGATCGCGATTCAGATGACTGGACTGCGCTCCGTATTCTAATTGAAAAGTAAGATTGTTTTGCCTTCGCATTGCAACTGAATAAAAATTGTATACATTTTTATTTTAAAATATGAATATTTTGTATAATACTATGTATAATTCGGTATACAAGATGGCATTCAAAATTTTAAAAAAATCTCAGTTATAGTAGAGAGGCTTGGATGCTAAATTTGCAGTTACTAACGCGTTATGGGGATCTATTGGGTTGTGAATATTAGGTCCTAAAACCAAAAGAAGTTAAGTGTTCCATTTTAGTGGGGATTTTCCATTTTTTAATTTAATTTTACATTTTCAAAAATCGTTTTTCCCGATTATATCGACATCTACCCATAATTTGAAAAAGTGTCTCGAATAAAAGTTACTTATTTTTACGCAAGGAATCTAAATGTGTAATAAAAAAAGAGTGGTTGCTATTTAAGATTTTAAAGTAGCCCGTACCCCACCTCCATGAGGGTCGTGATTGCTGCCATTCGGTAGATTTTTGAAAAATATTGAGCACATATTTTTCAGTCTTTCGATCAGATGTTCATTTCTTAAAATATTTTTCTTTTTTTTTGAAATTTTTTGACCCGTCCATTTCCGTTCAAAAATCGCCAGATTTTTAAAATATACATTGTTCTTCATGTACTAGGGATGGGAAAAACCTACCGGTTATAACCTAAAACCGGTTTTTTACTTCGCAATAACCGGTTTTACCGGTTGTTTTTTTTGTCCCGGTTATAACCGGTTTTTTCTTTTTAAATTAATAACCGGTGAAAAACCGGAAAATTTATTATACCTCTGAAAATAATAATGATTTTGGAAAAAAAAAAGATTGTTTGTTATAAATTCATCAATATTCTTGACTTGTTTAATGTGTATTTTTACACTCGCGGTAATATGTTTAAGAAATGTGATAGGCTGAATTGGCCATTTTGATGATCTTGAAAATAATCAAGTCTGTTGAATTAAAGAATCCTATTTAAATAAATAGTATCAATCCGTTGTGCAGTATCAGCAGTGTGCAGTCAAGATAGTTGATATAACATTATACAGGGTGTAACGAAAATAGAGGTCATAAATTTAATCACATATTCTGGGACTAAAAATAGTTTGATTGAACCTAACTTATCTTAGTACAAATGTGCATATAAAAAAAGTTACAACCCTTTGAAGTTACAAAATGAAAATCGATTTTTTTTCCAATATATCGAAAACTAATAAAGATTTTTTATTGAAAATGGACATATGGCATTCTTATGACAGTAGCATCTTAAAAAAAATTATAGTGAAATTTGGACACCCTATAAAAATTTTATGGGGGTTTAGTTCCTTTAAACCCCCCCAAACTTTTGTGTACGTTTCAATTAAATTATTATTGTAGTACCATTACTTAAACACAATATTTTTAAAACTTTTTTGGCTCCTAGTACTTTTTCTAAAAGTCAGTTTTTATCGAGATATTTTGAGTATTTTTCAAATCCACCACATATTTGTATATGGTTAAGTACGATTATGGAGACTTGGTAATAATATGAAAATTTATGTATGATTTACATTTTTAGGTATATTTTGAACTGTATTAAAAAAGAAGCCATATCTCGATAAAAGTTGCCTTCTCGAAAAAATATAAAGAGGCAAAAAAGTTTTAAAAACATTTTGTTTAACTAATGGTATCGCAGTGATAGTTTAATTGGAGCATACACAAACATTTGGGGGGTTTAAAGGAACAAAAGCCCCATAAAATTTTTATGTAAACATATTAAAAAAGAAGCCGCAACTCGATAAAAACTGCCTTATGGAAAAAATACTAAGAGCCAAAAAAGTTTTAAAAATATTGACTTTAATTAATGGTACCACAATAATAATTTAATTGGAACGTACAGAAAAGTTTGGGGGGGTTTAAGGGAACAAAACCCCCATAAAATTTTTATGGGGAGCACAAATTTCACTATAATTTTTCTTTAAGATGCTCCTGCCAAACGAATGCCACATATACATTTTCAATAAAAAATCTCTAATAGTTTTCGATATATTCGAAAAGATCGATTTTCATTTTGTAACTTCAAAGGGCTATAACTTTTTTATGTGCATATTTGAACTAAGGTAAGTTAGGTTCATTCGAACTATTTTTGATCCCAGAATATGTGGTTTAATTTATGACCTGTATTTTTGTTACACCCTGTATACATACACTATAGCACTATACACTATACAGTGGTGTACACAAACGAGAATAAACTTATTTTTTATCATTGTATATTATAAATTCAGGCGAAAAAAATCATTCCTGTGTAATTACTTAAAAAAATGCGATAGAAAATAGTTTTGCGTGTCCTGTGTAAAAAAGAATTAATTTTTTTTACAAAAATTTAACAAATTTGACAAAAAATTTAGGACAGTACGTCCAATTCAGAATTACAAAGATTCATCATTTGTTTTAATAAGTTTGACTATTTTTAATGTTACATTTTTGTTTTTATAATTCATATAAAAGCAGCGTATACTATACGTTATATTCTAATCTCTAATCTACTTCATTTTACTTTATAATTCTTATGCAACTTCACTATCTTTTGTATTTTTCAATTATTTGATTTATTTGTTTATTATTTGACCTCTAACAATATTTGTTTTCCAAATTTCTTACATTGGAAACTGGCATCCCCTTTTAAAAATAGCTGCTGAAATTCGAGTGCCTTAGCTCCTCTCTATGTCTCTAATCAGCCCTAAACATCCATTCTTGGATAAAGGCCTCATTTTCCTTCCTTCGTGTCTCTATCTTGAATATTTTGCATCCATTTTGACCCGACGTGTTACTTCAGGGTATCTGACCATTGCATTTGTGGCCTTTCCCTTTTTCGTTTGTGGTTTCACGATCTCCAATGTATAATCATCTTAGTCCATCTTTCATCCTTCTGCCTTAGGATATATTCTTCGAACGTCTGATGACTGATTTCTGTTTTCGATCCCAATTGGCTAGTTCGAACTTCCAGTTCCACTTTCTGTATCCCACTGCGCAATACGCAATAGACGGCGACGCCGTTTATATATCGAATGATTATATTGGTATCGATGTGGATAATATTGATATCAATTCGAATGTAGTATCGCAAACTAAAATACAATTTAATGTAACATTGTAACCTATTGGGTATTGGATATTAATTAAAAAAAACCGAAAACCGGTTTTTCGGATAACCGGTTTTTTTGTCCGGTTATAACCGTTAGGTTAAACCGTAAGTAAAAAATACCGGTATAACCGAAAACCGGTGTTTTGTCAACAACCGCCATCCCTATCATGTACTCAACTTTTTTTTTTGCTCTATTCCAATTACCCCTCGCAACTATAATTATTAAGTTTATATATTTATCTGGAGCGATACCTTCTCGCCCATTTGTATTTCCTAGAGCAACGAAGATACGATATATTGCTAGCACTTCTAATCAGAACTAAAACTCAGAGCTGAACATGTTGAATCGGTTTCAGAATATTCAATATTGAACTCGTCTCCGCTATAGCTATCGCTTTCCGTTCTGCAAAAGAATTGAAAAAAAAATCAGACAAAATAAATGAAAATTAATGAAGGTAGAATACAATGTATAAATATACAGTAAAAATTACTTACTTTACGATCAAAAACAATATTGTAGAAAATATTTGCAAAATAATATACTTAAAATATGCAAATGAAAAATATTGCATAGAAATATAATAGAATAAAAATATTTATTAATCCTTTAAAGACATTTTTACAAATGTATAGGACAGGTTATAATAGAGATGATTCTACATTGTAGAACAGTTGTAGAGCTCGGGAAATATGCACTTAAAAAAACCTAAAATATGCATGAAAATATGCATGCACAAAAAACATTTCAAATATGCACTGAAATGTGCTTTTATGCATTTAATGCATATAAATAAAAAACGCAGCAATCTTTATATTCATCATCGTCATCATTATCATAATCATTGTTTATTATATCGTTATTAAAGTTAAAACTGTATATTATTAAATATTTTTTCAAATTTTCTGGAGAAAAATTGTGCCGTCTATCTCATAATAATGGAAAAACTTCTTTCTATTTCACCTCTGTTGAGCTGACCCACCACCTTGTAGAGATTAAAATACAAATAGCTCTAAATTATTACGAGCTATTTATGAGCTTATATACCGTAGATTGAAAATTTCGGCCTCCTTACTTTGGGCAGGAATTTAATATTTTTGTGGAGGCTGACTCAACCCCCTTCCACTACTTAAAAATAGAGATATTGAGTTGTTCTTTGCGGTGGAATTACGAGCTAATTATGAGATTTCGAATTGATATAGCTTAGATTTTTGAGCTTATCCCCTTAATCTTCGAACAACCCTTTAATTGATTGAACTTAAGAGAAAAATGTGGAGAAAAATTAAAATATATCATATCGAGGATATAATTCGTATAGCGTATAAATTCGAAGAATTAACTTTCAAAATACGTGCATTTCGATTATTGAGCTACAACCCCAAGAAAACCTCCCATCTTCCCGTCTTAAAAGAAAATTATACTTACAATTAAAAAATTAATTATTTTGCGACTACTTATCTCTATTGTTTTTCTATTTTTTGCATTTCTATTGTTGCTAGTGCCGTCACTGAAGGTAAAAATCAACTATTGCCTTCGATTTCGGGCAACCTCCATCGATTTTCACGAAAATTAGTGAATGGTTAGACGATACTTCAATAAACAAGAGTGAAATAGTGCCAACTTGCGTTTTTACCCTGGTGGTGAATGCCACCCCTTTTTCGGAGGTGAACATTAATTTATTAAAAATAACCCCACAAATAGATAGAGGTACAAATTCCAAGGAAAATTTGTTATATAATGTTATTAAACTAAATCAATACTTTTTAAGTTACCAAAGATTAAAAATTTTGATTTTTCGTGAAAAATTTCATATTTTAAAGCGGTTTTTCATAAATAACTCAAAATATGCACTTTTAATAAATGCAGATGCACTTATAAAATTTATTCAAAATATGCAAATATGCACGTAATATGCATTTTACATATTTCCCGAGCTCTAGTTATAGGCTAACATTGTTCAGCTACAAATTTTATATAGGTACCTAACACTTAAAACATGATAACATAATTTATAAGATAACATATTTAGACATATACAAAACAATTTATACATAAAAAATAAAATAATGGTTTATAGAGTATTTTCAAGGAATCCTTTGACTGAATAGTAGCATTTGGCTAATAATAAAAGTTTGATTTTATTTTTGTAACTGTTAAAACAAGCAATCTCCTGCACTTCATCGGGAAGTTTATTGTAAAATTTCATTCCCATAAATTTAAAACTATTTTCTAATCTTGATGTTTTAAACTGGGGTATTCGGAGCTTATTAGAATTTCTTGTATGGTACTCATGTGTCGATGAGCATTAGTTTCAAATATATTGAAATTTTCTTTTGAAAACAAACAGAAGAGTGTGGTAAATGTACAGACTATAGAATGACACGATTTTGTATTTTATAAACGTTGGTTTACAAGTTTCTCGAAATTTTAGACCGAATATTTTTCGAATAATTTTTTTCTGAGTTATAAAAATTTTACAGCTGTCAATAGAATTTCCCCACAGTAGTATGTTGTAATTCATATGACTGTAAACAAGTCCGTAATAGATATTGATCAGTGCTGACATCGGCATAGTATCTTTTATTCTAGAAATAGTTAAAAGGGTTTATTTAATTTTGTATTTATTGCATTTACTTGTTCAGTCCATCTCAAACGGCAATCTATATTTAAACCTAAAAATTGTTTTTGGTTGTAACTGACGAAACTGTGACTGCAAATAAAAAGCACGTCTGATCGTATTTGTTTACGTTTGTTGTATTATTCGCATGCGGGTGCATCCAACTGACGCACGCACTAAATTTGAACGGGCATACAATAAAATAATATTATAATGTACTAAAAACATCGATTTGGTAGATGTGCCTATAAGAAATAACATTAGCGCCTCCACCAAAATCTAAGGTCCATTTTGCTCGTTTTTGACGCTTTTTGTGGTGTAAGCTCGTCGGATCACGACAGAAGAGGTCGTTGGAAAGAAAAGGGGATGGTGATGAATACAAAGACATAGAAAAATTAAACATGGCGGCATTGTCAAAACGGTATTACATCATATCTTTGTTGTTATTGGTCTAATAGCTACGTTTGAGGCGTTACATGAAAGAGGAGGGGATATCGAGGCTAATGAGAAAAATCCAAACAAAATGTTATTTTCAAAAGAGCACTATATCATATCTTCGTTGTTAAATAATATCATATAGAAAAAAAAACGAGAAATTGAAGGGCTTGTAGTTAATGAACTTAGTAGTAGTGAAGTATTGGAAGTATGAAATATTACGACATGTTAACCTGACATGAGACCATATATCACAAGTTGCACAAACGAAGTTTCTGTTGTATCTGAAATCAACTTACTAGCTTCGAAGCCATTTTTACCCATTTGAATGCTGATGACGCCTAAAGACGTCATACCGTTACTACTGTCAGATGCGGATGACGACTTCAGGCATCATATGCAAATATGCACAACATTCGTTTAGAGGTTACTATTTGTTCGACTTTGATTAAAACAAGTTGTTTTTCGATTGAGTACGTAGATAATATCTATTTGTATAACAAGGGGGGACAGTGCTACTTTTCCTCCCTCCGCTACGCGTCGGGCAGTAATCATTCACGGGAGGAAAAGGTACTTTACTCCCATGTTATACATATGATTTTTCCACCTTCCTCAAATAACAAGTCATTTTTCATTTTTAAATAATTTATTTATTTAACTAATAAAATTAACTATAGAACTAAAACTAAAAAGTAGGTACAGTAAAACTGTCAACTGTCAAATATAAGTCAAATTATTAATGTAAACATTGTTAAATCAAAATACCAATTTTCTGTTTTTTCCATTCTGCAAAATACAGGGTGTTCCATAAATAAACGTTAAAATGTATAGATACTTACGTAATAGATAATAGAGTATATTATGTTATAGTCAAAGCCCCGAATTTCAGGCACTCCTAGGTTTGAGTAGGCAATCATCAGATCTGACTGACGGTCTTAGTCAAAGTCCGAAATAAATTACAGTTTCGGCCTTTGACTAGTCAAACCTAGGAGAAGCCAAGTTGGTCAGGCAAAGGTCGAAATTTAATTTTATGAAATCGGGGTTTGACTAGTCAAACCCCGATCAGCTATTTAAATGTCGTAATTTGTTAGATTAGGTTTAATAACATTTTTAATTTTAATGTTTATTATTTTAATATTGTCGTAATTAAAATAAAAAATTAGTGTTTATTCTCACATGTTGAGGCATCATGGCATTTTGAGTTGCACGGTACGTTAGACCTTTTACACTTACATAATTTTGAAGAGCATTTCTTACTGCTGTAGAATTTTATAAAGCCTTGTCCTCCAAATTTAGAATCTTTTTTATTAATTTCTCTTAGAGACAGCTTAACGTCTGGAACATCTTCGAAATTAAGAAAATTCTCTTTGCATTCTCTTATTTGATTTCTTGAAAAAAGTGTGTTTATTGTTCCGTATTTCGTAAGAACTCTATATAAACCGACAATTGTTTTATCTTGTATGATACCCAAAATATTTCGATCATCTCCTCTGGCTTTATCAAAGCATTTCAAGCTGGGGATAGGTATTGTTACACAGACAGAAAAGATTAAAATAAATAAAGGAAATGCGCTTAAGGACTTCATGCCCAGGCTAACGTTATGAAACAATTAAGTGAAAAAAAATTCCTCCAATTTCGATCGGAAAAACTGTTACAATACCTATACCCAGCTTTGATAGAGCCAAATAAGATACTAGAAATATTTTGGGTATCATACAAGATAAAACAATTGACGATTTATATAGAGTTGGTGCAAAATACGGAACAATAAACATACTTTTTTCAGAATAAGAGAATGCTAAGAGAACTTTCTTAATTTCAAAGATTTTCCAGATGTTAAGCTGTCTCTAAGAGAAATCAGTGCTAAAGCTTCTATATTTGGAGGAAAAGGCTTTATAAAATGTTACTGCAATAAGAAATGCTCTTCAAAATTATGTCTATGTAAAAGATCTATCGTATTGTGCAACTCTAAATGCCATAATGCCCCAACATGTGAGGATAAATACTAATTTTTTTATTTTAATTACTACAATATAAAAATAATAAACATTAAAATTAAAAAATGTTATTAAACCTAATCTAACAAATTGCGACATTTTAATAGCTGATCGGGGTTGGACTAGTCAAACCCCGATTTCATAAAATTAAATTTCGACCTTTGCCTGACCAACTTGGCCTCTCCTAGGTTTGACTAATCAAAGGCCGAAACTGTAATTTATTTCGGGCTTTGACTAAGACCGTCAGTCAGACCTGAGGATTGCCTAGTCAAACCTAGGAGTGCCTGAAATTCGGGCTTTGACTATAAGATATATACTATATATTATATAGGGCGTCAACAAAGTACTTTTACTCCCTAGGGAAAGTACAACTTTGCTTCCTACAATGAGGTCCGGAAAAGTATAGTTTCGGTAGAGGTAGGTGGAAAAAGTGGTTTTATAACGTCAGTTAAGATTCATATTATGGATAAAGCATTTCCAGGGCCATCTGGACCAAAACACTACATTGTAAATGCAGCGAAAACCGAGTTAGCCCCCAGCTCTCGTTAGACATATTTCATCAGCAATAAATAGGTTAAGGCGAACAAATTCCATCCAAAAAAAAATTCTTAGTGAAGGAATTTATTGGAGATGCTTATCACCGCCTTTTGCACTTTTGTCAAATAATTGGTGAACGAGCAGTGACCGGTCCACAGTTTCGCTCTAATATTTTTTGTTTCCGATTAATGCACTTTTTTTATCTTCTTCTTCAGGTGCCATCTCCGCTACGGAGGTTGGCAATCATCATAGCTATTTTTTTTTTTTTTATTTTATTAATGGCTTTGACATAGCCAATTAGCCAGACTATTTGTTTTTTTTTTGTATGGTATTACAATAACAATTTTAAGTTAACATCTAAGCCTACTTATTATCTAAATTTACAGGTTGTTATAATATATTAATGAATACATTTTTCAATTTTGTGTGATATTTTTACAATTTTTAATTTTATTATCTAAGCCTATTTAAAATTTAAATTTACAGGACGTTACATATTCGTAAAGACATTTTAACGTCTGCTTATTTTTTGGAAAAAGAATTTCGTTTAAATTGACAGGTAAAGGACAATTTAGATCAATTAACTTTTCATACATCACTTTAATATTTTGTCTGTACTGTCCACACTCCAATATTAGGTGCTGTAGATCTCCCATTCCACCACAGGCGCAATATGGGTTATCACTGATACCTATGCTGTGTTTGTATGCTGGGGTGAGTGCGTGATTTGACCTCATTCTGTTTATTGTTTTTATAAATAGCCTATTTGATTCTTGTTTAAACCATCTCTCATTGGGAATTAGTGGTTGGCAATTTCTAAAATTTATTCCCGTTGTACTTTGGTGATATACACGTTGCCAATTTTGTTTGCAATGGTTTTTACTGATATTATCTATATCGGTTACTGGTAGAAGTATGTTGTTTATGTTTCGTTTGGTTAAAGCTGCAGATTTAGCTATTTTGTCGACTTCTTCATTTCCAAATATTCCAGAATGTCCTTTAACCCAACAAATAATAATTGAACTACCCGAGGAAGTAATATCATAATATAGACTCTTAATTTCTATCTCAATGTGGTTTAGACTTTTTGTCGATTGGATAGAAGTGAGTTTGTCCACAATACTTCTACAATCGGTGAAAATGATATAATTGTCCATACCAACAGAGGCTATATATTTTAGCGCAAGTAATAAAGCTGATAATTCGGCAGTATATATTGAAGCTTCATTAGGCAATCGGCATGATTCTTTGTATTCAGAATTCCAGTGATATATTGCACTTCCGGTTCTATTTTGAATTTTGGAGCCGTCAGTAAAAATATATTGAAACATAGGCCACTTGTCTTTAATTATTTTGTTGATAATACTGCCTGGAAGGTTTGAATCCATGTAATTTGTTTGTATTATCTTGGAAAAGAGAGTTTCAGGAGGTTTAATGTAAATTGGAGGTATTTTATTTTTGTATATTTGGTGTTCATACATTGTCAATTTTCTATAGCTTTCAACGTATATGGGGGTTTTTTTAGTACACCAATATTTGTGGCTTAAATCTAATATATTCAAGTTACGAATAGTCCTTAAGTAGCTGACGTTTTTTGAAATAGCTCTAGCTACAAACTTATCTGTACAAAACTGTCTACGTAGAGTAAGTGGTGGTTCCTTAGCTTCAATCTCAATAATAGTAATAGGAGTAGATTTTAAGTAACCGAGACAGAGTCTCAAACATTTATTCCTTTGGATTTCAACTTTATTAAGATATCCTGTTGACGCAGACCCATATAAATGACAACTATAGTCGAAAATTGGTCGAATCATTGAGCGATAGAATAGCAATGCAATATTCGGGTCAGCTCCCCAACCGGTTCTACAAAAAGCTCTAAGGATATTCATAGAATTTTCTGATTTCTTTATAATATAATGAATTTGATCCTTCCATAACAATTTACGATCCAAATACGTCCCAAGATATTTAACACAATTTTTTATCGGAAATTCTATTCTACCTAATTTGAAGGTGCCTTGAGGAATTTGGCGTTTTTTGGAGAAAAAACAAATTTCAGTCTTTGTCGTTGATATGGATAAACCTAGAGAATGGTAATCATTTTTTACACAATCTAATGTAAATTCAAGTTGACGTCTACAAATGTCTAGAGAAGAATGGGAGGTGTACAACACAACATCATCTGCAAATTGTAAAATATTAGAGTGTGGAGGTACTATGTGTTCTAAATCTATATTGTACAATGAAAAAAGAAGTGGACTTAAAATACTACCCTGTGGTATACCTATACTCGTTAACCTTGGTGGTAAAAGGTTCTCGTTTATTTTTAAGTAAGTCCATCTATTCTTGTACAAGGATACAATGAAATTTGAAATTTTAATTGGCATTCCAAGATCTACTAATTTTTTATAAAGAATGTCTAAATTGATGTTATCAAACGCTGAAGTTACATCTATAAATGCTGCAGCTGTCGACGCCTGATTTGTAAAATTGACCTGTAGAGAAGAGACTAGGGAAGTGAGAGCATCTTGTGTAGATCTGGATTTTCGAAAGCCGTACTGAGATTTGGGAAGGATATCTTCGGACTCAAGCCAGTATTCAAGCCGAATTTTGATTAATCTCTCTAGAGTTTTTAGTATACAGGAACTTAAAGATATAGGTCTGTAAGATTCAACTTTGTTATCTGGCTTTCCTGGTTTTTTTATAGGTAATACAATATAGTCCTTCCATGCTTTGGGAATTAAATTTTTGTTTTGCCATATAGTGTTAAAAATTTGTAGTAATGATAGTTTGTATTCTGTAGGTAGAAAATATAGCATAGAATATGATATACAGTCCATCCCTGGAGATGAACTATTATTTTGCTTGAGTCCATGATTTAATTCCCATAATTCAAATGGTTTCTCTAGATTGAAGTTTTCTCTGGGTACGGTAACTGTAGCTTCATTTATTTGACTTGGAACCCAAGGAGGTGAAATCTTGAAATGGAAATCTTCTATCCATGCAGCTTCGGTGTTTATCGGAAGTTGATTGGACTGCTTTCGGTTTTTGTAGCGATTTACTTTCTTCCAGACGTCGCTGATTGGAGTGTTGGAGTTTAAGCTTTCGCAGTAATTTATCCAAGTTTGTTTTTTTCTAATTTTAAAAGTTTTCTTTGCTAAGGCATCTAATTTTTTGTATTCAATTAGATTGTGAAGATTAGGATTTGTTTTATAACGTCTATATGCTGTTTTGCGGTTATTTGCAGCTGATTCGCAGTTATTATCCCACCATGGTTTTGGTAGCTTGTTTGTAGGATATTTGTTATTGTTGTATGATTTTGGAATTGAAATGGTTGCGCATCGGTTTATTTCGGCAACTAATTCTTCATAAGTTTGTGGTTGTTTTCCCGAATAAAAGTTCGATGAATACAAATTCCAATCTGCTTTATGCAAATTCCATCTTTTGTGTGTATTGTCACCAGGTTGTATTGCTTGTTCCGAGTTTTCCAAGGCGATGATCAAGGGTAGATGATCAGAACCATGTGGATCTTGAATGACAGACCAAGTTAATTTAGATACAATGTCCTGGGTACATATTGTTATATCGATTGCTGATGGGCTGGAAGTTAGTGCAAGAGTTGGAGAACCATCATTTAAGTATAATAGATTACATTGTTCTATCGCCTCTAATAGAACTTTACCGTGAGTATCATTATTTTCGCAACCCCATGCCATGTTGTGAGCGTTGAAGTCTCCACCAATGATGAATGGAGAAGGAATGTGTTGAAAAAAATTGACCCATTCTTCAACCGTTACTCTAATACCTGGTTCTTTATATACGGATATTATATGTATAGGTTTCTTGATACACGAAAGTTTAACAGCTATGCAATTATAAGTAAAATTATAATTATCCAATAAATTTATCTCTTCTGTAATTATTTTATTTTTAATTAAAATTGCTGTGCCTCCGTACCCATCAGGGCGATCAGATCTAAAACAATTATATCCTGAGAAGTTATAAAATTTTTCTGGTTTAAACCATGTTTCTGATAACATGGCCACATATACATTTTTTTGAATAAATAAGGCTTCTAAATTTGGTTTATTAGAAACTGCTGAGCGACAGTTCCATTGTAAAAAGTTTATAGGGTTAGTTGTGTCTGACATGATGTTTGAAATAGTAAGTCTTCTTGTGAGATCGCTGCCGTACTTAAGTATTTATTAATATGTTGTGTAATCTCTGTTTTTGATTTGTCTAAATTTTCAGTGAGTTTTAATGAACTAATTATATTAAGAACCAATTCTAAAATTACATTATTTAATTGTGATGGTACTCCTTGTGTTTGCAAGTTTGTTGTATTTGTATGCTCTGTATATTTAGACGTATTATAAATACCACCTTTTTGTCTAGGAATATTTTCTTGAGAAAGTATTTCTTTTCTAGCTGATTCCAAAGGATTGGGAGAATTTGGCCGGTGTCGCTTAAAATTTATTTTTTCTGGGTTATTACTGCTGAAGAACATTTGTGAGGAGAATTTCTTTGATGATGAAGCTGATTGATTTGGAATTACTTGATAAGATACATTCTGATTAGAATTGGTTGGTAAGGAAGAACTGCTATTTCTGGCAGCAATATTGGCATATGAAACTTTCGGAATTTGTTTACATGCATCAAAGAAATTTAGATTTAATGATGACATCGTATTCTTAATTTGTTTCTGTCTAGAAAATTCAGGATTATATATATAAAAAATAAAATTAAAAAATGTTATTAAACCTAATCTAACAAATTGCGACATTTTAATAGCTGATCGGGGTTGGACTAGTCAAACCCCGATTTCATAAAATTAAATTTCGACCTTTGCCTGACCAACTTGGCCTCTCCTAGGTTTGACTAATCAAAGGCCGAAACTGTAATTTATTTCGGGCTTTGACTAAGACCGTCAGTCAGACCTGAGGATTGCCTAGTCAAACCTAGGAGTGCCTGAAATTCGGGCTTTGACTATAAGATATATACTATATATTATATAGGGCGTCAACAAAGTACTTTTACTCCCTAGGGAAAGTACAACTTTGCTTCCTACAATGAGGTCCGGAAAAGTATAGTTTCGGTAGAGGTAGGTGGAAAAAGTGGTTTTATAACGTCAGTTAAGATTCATATTATGGATAAAGCATTTCCAGGGCCATCTGGACCAAAACACTACATTGTAAATGCAGCGAAAACCGAGTTAGCCCCCAGCTCTCGTTAGACATATTTCATCAGCAATAAATAGGTTAAGGCGAACAAATTCCATCCAAAAAAAAATTCTTAGTGAAGGAATTTATTGGAGATGCTTATCACCGCCTTTTGCACTTTTGTCAAATAATTGGTGAACGAGCAGTGACCGGTCCACAGTTTCGCTCTAATATTTTTTGTTTCCGATTAATGCACTTTTTTTATCTTCTTCTTCAGGTGCCATCTCCGCTACGGAGGTTGGCAATCATCATAGCTATTTTAATTTCTTATATAACTTTTTTTATAAATGGTCTATAAATCTTCACAATTGACGTTATTGGCGTGATTAAAACCCCAACATTTTCCACGGTACTCATGTTGGTACCGTACAGGTATTTTACTTTGCGAAACGTTTCCAAAATATAATTCAGAAAATTTGGCAAAACCGAACGTCAACGCCAGATCGCAAATTTGGTCGTGCTGTACAATATATTTCTAATTTTTAAAAAATCTTCATTTTCAAAAGGTATTATAAAGATATATGGAATTTACCAGCTGAACAGACGGGGTGGTGAATTGTAAGTTTTTGAATTCCCTCTTGTCTTCTTCGTTTAAGCATCCATCTGGTTTGTAATTTTTAGAGGCCATGGAGGTGTTATCAGGAAAATGGTCCAATAAGTTTTCAGTTAAATATCTTTTAGGAATGTTTTTAATATTTTTCAATATTTTTAATATTTCTATTAGGTTGAAATTTGACTTTCGGTTGCCAGATGTCGCTAGACACCTACTCCATATACGTCAGTTGCAATGCGGGGATAAGTTCTCGGAGTTTCGTCACTTGAGACAGAGAGCAACAAACCTACGCCTCTCTGATGATGACTCCAAATAGAGTCGAAAATCGTCGATTTAGATTGCTGGTTTGCGCTCTCTGTTCTAAGTGAAAAATAAGACAGTTTTGCCTTCGCATTGCAACTGAATAAAAATGGAACACATTTTTATTTTATTTTATATATAAATACGTTTTATTTTAAAGGGGCTAGAGAAATTCAAGAATGTCCTTCAAGCTATTGCAACTGTCTCAAGAGAAAATATATCTGCAGAACTAGCCTTTTATAATTTTCAAGAAACGTACAGGATGTTAAATCAACACGAAATCGAGTATCCTCCAGAACACGAAGAACTTGCGTATCTTCTTGAAAAAGAGTGGAAAGAACTACTGCTTTCTGCCATTTATAGGGAACAAACTCTGGAATCCACAAAAGAACGATTTGCATTGCTAACTCAGACGCATATTAATGAATTTTTAGAAGTGATTGAAAAGTTTTTGATAAAATACGAAGCAGAAGGGCCCGGATCTGTAGGAGAAGATTTGAATTTAGGTAATATCTTATAATGCAGTTAGTTTACGCCGAATTCAATTAAATTGATTTTAAACTTTAAGCTATTGCTACCATCCAGAAAGTTTTGGTCTTTTGCTTCTTCATGTGCCATCTCCCCTAAAAAGGTCGGCAATCATCATGGCAATTCCCACTTTCAATACCGCTGCTCTAAAGAGATCAGCAGAAGAGCAGTTAAACAAAGTTCACAAATTGTTTAACCAGGAGATACGTCTTCTTCTACGACTCCTTCTACCATGTATTCTTCCTTGTATTATTAATTGCAACAAGTTCTAACGCTCGCCCTCAAGACATGTCCCAGATATTGCAGTTTTCTAATCTAAATTGCATTTAAAACTTCTTTTTCTTTTCCCAGTCTTCTCAACACCTCGATATTAGTGACTCTATTCACCCAACTTATTCTTAATATCCTTCTGTAGGCCCATAACTCGAAGGCTTCTAATCTGTCCGAAATATATTTCTTTAATGCCCAAGCCTTCAACCCATAAAATAATACGGAGAACACGTAGCATCTCAGAAGTTTTATCTTTAAAGAAATAATTGTAATATTCTTGCTGCAGATTACTTTTTTCAGTCTCATGAAAGCATTTTTTGCCTGTCCTATTCTTGCTTTAATTTATTCTGTATACTCATTATTTCCGTGAATTATTGTACCCATTTATCTTTTTCAACTTTTTTAATTTATTCTCCATGTCTGTTTTGCTTTCTTGATGTTGTCGGGCTTTTAATATTACCACAAATTGTGTCCTTTGTATATCTAGGGACAGTCCGATTTCTTCGCTGACTTCTACCACTCTGTCAACCATTTGTTGTAAATCTTTAAGTCATTAGTGTTTCCTGGATTATTTCCTCTGAATACAAATTTAACAAGGTAGGAGACAGGACATAGCCCTGCCTGACGCCCCTCTCAATCTGTATTTCATTTTTCGTATTTTTGTTTTCTTTTACCACAGACATATGATTATAATAGATAGTGCTAATGATCCTGATGTGTAAAATTTTCTTTTCAAGTAATTCGATAAGGCGGTTATGTCTGAGCTTATCGAAGGCTTTGTTGTAATTAGAAATTGCAATTGCTGGGTCCAGCGTCCAGCAATCCAGCTGGATCCAGCGTCTTTTTTTAAATGCTGGATCCAGCAGCGCGGATCCGCAAACGTGTCAAATTCGAAATGTTATTTTCATTGGCCTCTTTATTTAAAGTCGTGTAACAGTTTGCTTAGTATGCTGGAACATTTCTACAGCTTAAAATTTTGCATCGATAAAGTATTGATAGACATTTATTCTGCGATAAAATTCTCTGCTGGCGATAATCAATGAGTTGATACTTTTCAACCGGTGAAACTGGCTGTAGAAGTTCTTTGCAGAAGAGAGTCCACTTTGATAACGGCTGACATAACCATGAAATTTTGTCAATAAACTAAATAGCCAGGACTCTAGCGTTAGTGCCGAGCTATCGAAAGCACTACGCAACAGAATCGCGGAACGGCGCCTCTCTGAAATGACAACTACTTACATTAGTTTAGTGTACTTACAAAATCAAAAAATGGATGATGAAGGACTAAACAGTCCTGGTTATTTCTCCATGACGAAAAAGAATGCAATGCGACACGAGATGAAAAATTTGTTGAGTCGTATAAATAAACAAGTGATTGTGGAAGAGGTGCCAGAGGACATATTGGTAGTAGAACATTGGCTGCTAATCCGGACTCCATGAATTTTACTTTAGAGCAAGAACTTGAGATTGAACTGAAACGTGAGAGAGAAAATAATTCTATAACCAAAAAAATTGCTTCTCCAAAAAATTACGGAAAGATTTTGGAAAAGAAAATATAATGACCGTTTATGAGACCAAAAGAGCGAATGGCGATCATTTGTCCATGGTTTATAACCATTTGATGACCTTAAAACCAACCAGCGTAGAAGCAAGGAATTTCTCAGCAACCGGCTATGTGTGCAGTTTTGTGCAAAGTAGGTTAGGAGGCAAAACGATAGATAAAATATGTTTTTTAAGGTCTCACTTTTAAAGAACTAAATAATTTATGTTTCTGTTGTTTAGAAATTTAGAATACAGACTGGTTTTTATCATGAGATCAAAAAACGTCCTCAGTAAGCCATGAAAGAAAAACAAATTACTTAACTTGTGTCAGTTCAAAATTGTCGTCTTCTTACTCGTCGTCGTACTCTTACAACAGATAAGTTCCTTTGGATATAATTTTATTCGTGACAATTCTCAGCAGACACAAGCAAATTTGAACAAAAGTTGTTCAATAATGAACAAGAAAAAACATTAAAATCGTGTTTATATTTTTTGAATCCACATTTTGCTGGATCCGCGCTGGATCCAGTTGGATTCAGGCCAATCTTGCAAAAATCCAGCTGGATTGAAAATGCTGCTGGATTGCAATTCCTAGTTTTAATCCAAGAAACACATACTGGCTGATTAATGTCCATGAACCTTTGCATAAGTACATTTCGTTCCGCCTGTACCTCGTTTCCAGTGCATTACTAAATCCAAATTGTGTGTCACTAATGTCTTGTTAGTATTCATTTGGCTTTCGACAAGTAAACATCACATCGTATCGTTAGCAAATGAATTAAGCCATAATTACAGTAATTAAGGTGATAATTAAAAACCGATTGTTATTAAAGTTAGAAAGTTTTTATTTGCAAAATTAAAATTCGACTGTGATAAGATACAAAATTTTATCTGCACAAATAAATAGTTACACTGTTAAATATTTCATGGAATATATGGCCTGGAATAGTCCAAGCAATCTCGGGCCATAGTGTGAGATGGGTGTATTGAAATATAGAAAAAGACAATATGGTTTCCTACCGACAACATCAAGTGAAACATTACTTTTTCAACAAAATCAAGTGCTTTTTACTGAGAATCAAGCCAGAAGTCAAAATGAGCAGATGTTATACAACGCCTGGTTTCAGGAAAAACAAGAAAGAGAAAATCTACATGTCGTCATACAACAAATGAAAATCTAAATAGATAATCTACAAAAGAAGATAGGCGAAGAAAAACAACAGCAAAATGAAGATATAGAATATCGCACCGACGACGAAGAACTGAGTAAAGAAACGGAATGGATTCGAGTCTAGAATGCAAAAAAATGGAAGATAAGCAACTCCCCAAAGGAAGTACAGCCCCACTCCCACCAACAGAGAAGTAAACCAGATGAAACACAAACGGCACGTAAACCACCACCAGTCATTATAAACAAATTGGAAAAATACGACACCCTAGTCAGCCACTTATCAGGTAGGCAAATATCTTATCAAACTAGCATGCTTGCAGGTGGAAATATAAAAATTAATGTCAAAGACGAAAATAGCTACAGAAACCTAACCAAGACTCTAAATGACACAAATCTCGAATGGTATTCGTTTGAAGATAAACAAAATAGGCCTCTAAAAGTGGTTGCAAGAAAACTGCATCAAACTTGCCAAGTTAAGAACATAATGGAAGACCTAAAAAATAAGGGATATAAAATAGAAAACGTAACCCAGTTACTAAGAGGAAAGGACAAATCGCCACTGCCACTTTTTGCACTTACTTTTAGTAAAGAGGAAAATACAAAAAAGTGTATGAAATTACCGAAATTTTAAACATGAAAGTGACGATAGAAGCTTTCAGAAAACCGAATTTGATTCCACAATGTAAACGGTGTCAAGAGTACGGACATACACAAAATTATTGCAGAAGAGAACCGAGATGCGTGAAATGCATCGGGAAACATTTAACAAAAGATTGTAAGAAGCCACAAGATAAATAACCCAAATGCGTACACTGTGGTGGTGACCACCCAGCTAGTTATATAGGTTGCACCACTGCTATATCTCATAAATAAAACTGCTATAATTCAATAAAAAAATCCTAGAAAGATTAAATAGCATAGAAACTAGTAGACGATAAAATGGCGGAAGAGTTAAGAATATTACATTGGAACGCAAACGGCCCCTTGCAACATCAGCAGGAGATGCTGTTTACCTTAAATAACCAAAAATTGATATGTTTAATATCAGAGACACACTTCACTAAACAAACATATATTAAACTGAGAGGATACCAAATATATCAAGCTCTTCATCCTAGAAACACAGCTAGTGGAGGAGCAGCAATAATTGTAAAGAATAATCTAATTCACTTCGAAAGAGAAAATACAGAGACTGAAGCCATCCAGGCAGCTAGTATAAGTGTCAAAACAAAAAAATATGAAGTAACAATAGCAGCTGCATATTTTCCACCTAAACACAATCTAAAAAAAGAAAATTATGTCCATTTGCTTAACACGCTTGGAGAAAAATTTATTATTGGTGCAGACTTTAATGCTAAAAACACTGTATGGGTTCAAGGTTAACCAATACAAAGGGTAGAGAACTACATGCAGCAATAGAAAAGATAAACGGCAAATGGCACTCAACTGGAAAACCAACATATTGGCCCACTGATCAAAATAAAACACCCGACCTAATTGACTTTTTCATTTCAAGAAAAGTTGCAACAAATTTTATGAAAATAGAAGAAGTTGATGGTCCCAGTTCTGATCACTCTCTAATATTACTCACAATCAGTGAGCATATAATACTAAGAGAAAATAACCCAACATTAACCAATAAGAGAACGGACTGGGCTAGCTTTAGACAGGAGCTAAGTGACAGAATTGAGCTTAATCTACCAATCAAAACTAATGAACAACTTGATGAAGAAACAGAGTCACTAACCATAAATATACAACAAGCAGCTTGGAATAATACCAAACAAATTATAAGAAAAACCAAAGGACAAAATGATCCCAAAGAAATTCGAGAACTGGTGCAAAGAAAAAGAAAAGCCAGGAAGACATGGCAAAAAAGCAGAACTGCAGAAAATAAAAATGTATTAAACAACCTCACCCAACAGTTAAGAAGGGAAATAGATTTAATTAAAAATGAATCAGTAAAACAATACCTAAATGATCTGACAGATGACCAAACCACTGACTACTCGTTGTGGAAATGTACAAAAAGAATAAATAGACCAACGCAACAGATTCCGCCGATTAGAAAAGAAAATGGAACATGGGCAGGAGATGGAAAACAAAAAGCAAATCTTTTCGCTTTATACTTGGAAAATGTATTCCAAAATAACGAAACGGGAAATAATCATCAAGCCGAAAACGAAGATGATGAAAGCACTGAAATTGATTTGAACAATACTGATCAAGACATAATAAAGCCTACTACTCCTAAAGAGGTTACCAACGTAATCAAAAACAATATCAATCCCAAAAGGGCTCCAGGATTTGACTTAATAACAGGAGAAATACTACAACAATTACCTAGAAAGGCCATCGTAAAAGTCACAAACCTTATAAATGCAGTATTCAAGTTGCAATATGTACCAATAACGTGGAAAACATCTGAATTAATCATAATTCCCAAACCAGGGAAACCAACCAACAAGGTAGAATCATACAGACCAATATCTCTGCTACCAATTTTATCCAAACTATTTAAGAGGATATTGCTAGCACGAATGCAACCTATACTTGACCACAGGGAAATTGTTCCTTCCCACCAATTTGGATTTCGCAATAAACATTCAACAATAGACCAAATCCATCGAATAACAGATATTATAGAGAGATCTCTGGAGGAGAATAAAATATGCTCAGCTATTTTTCTAGACATAGCAAAAGCATTTGACAAAGTGCGGCACAAAGGCTTGTTACTAAAATTAAAAAGATATCTTCCCATCCAATATGTACATCTAATACAATCATATTTGGAAGATAGAAATTTTAGAGTTAAACAGGAAGGCGAATATTCAGAATTACGGCCAATTAAAGCAGGAATCCCACAGGCAGTGTTCTGGGACCCATACTATATTTATTATATATTTGTGACATACCTGTTACAGAAAATATTAAACTGGCAACATTTGCAGACGACACTGTAATACTAGCAGTCGGTGAAACATTCAAAGAAACAACTAGACACCTGCAAAATGCAGTAAACAAAATAAACACCTGGAATAATAAATGGCGCATAAGAAAATGAAGGGAAATCTGCCCATATCGATTTCACCTACAAAAAAATAAATAGTCACCCAGTTAGAATAAACAATAAAATCGTTCCGTACAAGAAAACAGTTAAATATCTAGGGCTACATTTGGATAGCAAATTAAAGTGGCAGGAACATATCAGAAAGAAAACCGAAGAACTAAAACTGAAGTACAAGAAGTTATATTGGTTATTAGGTAGAAGCTCACAACTTACAATCAAAAACAAAGTATTAGTTTACAAACAAATGCTCCAACCAGTATGGTCCTATGGTTTACAGTTATGGGGCTGTACTAGTGAGAGTAACTATGCTTGCCTTCAAAGAGTCCAAAACCGAATACTAAGAAACATAGTCAACGCTCCATGGTATATCCGCAACAAAGACCTACATCGGGAACTTCGTATAGCAACAATCAAAGAAGAAATAAAGAAGATTGCCAAGGGTCACGAAAAACGACTCCACAACCATACAAACAGGGAAGTGTTAGAACTTTTAGATAATCAAAACCTAGTCCGCAGGCTCAAACGCACCAAACCTTTTGAACTTGTGTGATAGTGATACATCTATAAAAATATCAGTGTCAGTTTAAATTCGGACAGTGAATCTAGCCACAACAGTGATGTGTGCAACAATAATTATTAAATTCTAAGGTGAACCGTTGGGAATACCTAGGACAGTACAGTAGTAGATTAAGTTAAAGTAAAATGCTGGTTAGTCTTAAGATTAGGTGCATTGCTAATTTAATAAATAAAAAAAAACTAATGTCTTGCTCAAGTTTTTTGTGTATTTAGTATGGTATAACTAGACCCAAACCCAGACATCCAAAGTGAAAGTTATCCTGCAACACCAAATTGTTCTAAGTATATGGTCCACATAATGTTCAGAAAAAAGTCACACCATTTTGAGCGTTGGGTTTGGGGGGGGGGAGGGGGAGAAATCGGTAAATTCGTAGTTTTTACGTTTTTCGTCAATATTTCTAAAACTATGAGGTTTGGCATAAACAATCTTCTATACAAAAATATTCTACATTAAATTTGAAATAAAAGAAGGCCTATGCATAATCCTTCTAAAACTAACGGTTCCAAAGTTACGGAGGTAGTATAGTATAATTGGTCCAAAAAGGCCTAACCCAAACATCCAAAGTAAAAGTTTTCCTCCAACACCAAATTGTTCTATATGGTCAGCATATTGTTCAGTAAAAAGATACACCATTTTCAGCGTCCGGTTTGGGATGGAGATGGAGGAGAAGTCGGTAAATTAGTAGTTTTTTTACGTTTTTCGTCCATATTTCTAAAACTATGCGTTAGCGTAAACAATGTTCTATACAAAAATGTTCTACATAAAATTTAAAACAAGAAAGGTTCTATACGCTGTGAGCTCGTACGTAGAGGGGATATTTACAAATTCGCGAGCGCCAGTAGTGACAAGTCTGTAAACCTTTACCGGAAATTTGACATAAATGTCAAAGTGATTAATTTAAAACTAAAATTAAAAACATTAATTATAAAAAATATTAGTTGGTCAAAGCTGTGGTATATATTTTTAACTTAAATATACTTACGTTTCAAATACTGAATTTAAGTTTTTTTAATGTTCCGTAATATGTAATTATAAATCAATCTGCCAATCTTAGTGCCATCTACACGATAATTGTGAAAGTATCCGAAGTAAGAAATTCATATTTTATCAATAGAACGTCAAAATGATTAGCAAAATCTTAAAAAAATCGATTACAATTTAATTAATTTTTTGCGTTGTAAATATTAAACGATAACAATTAAATAATAAATTTAAAAATTACCGGTGAAAGTTAAATTAGTAACCGCTAGGAGCGACACCAGCGAAGCTCAGAGCGTATACATAATTGTTACAAAATCAACGGTTCCAGAGTTATGGAGGGTGAAAAGTGGATAAGTCGATACTTTTTATATTTTTTGGGCAATTTAGAAAATATTATTTACTGATGAGAGAATTTTTCTTTAACATGATTGTGTTTTGTAAATAAAATTTACTATTTCAGCGGCCGATGGTATGTTAGTAATAAGCCCTTGAAGAAACGTCAACCTCACCACCCAAAATCATCATCAATTGCCCAAAAAATATAAAAAGTATCGAAAACCTCCATCTTTCACCCTCCTCAACTCTGAAACATTATGTGAACCATATAGAGCAATTTGGTGTTGGAGGATAACTTTCACTTTGGATGTCTGGGTTATGCCTTCTTTTGGATCAATTGTATCATACTAATTCTCCGGTGTATAATTTTTAAAAATATTTTGAGCGTATGACTTATTAAACTTATCAACTTATCCAGTGGTCTTGGCATTCTTTCGCATTTGGTTTTTTGGGATTGTTATGAACGTTGATATGTATCAGCCAATCTCTGGGAATGATTCCTGTACTGTACTAGGTTGTTCAATAAGTTTTGCGGTTCGATAAGAGAGGGCGCTACTACTAGCCTAATTTTTTTCTGTTATCTTTTTACACTCTTTATATGAACGAATGTGAAGTTTTATTTCAATCTGTCAATTCATTATTTTTTTAGAAGCCATTTATTATCGATAGGTCACAATATTTTTTACAACGGACATGATCAAGTATGTATCTTGCAGTGATTGAATTTTTATTTTTGGAAGGTTTAGAAGCAAATGAAATTTATGAACGAATATTGAAAGTGTATAAGGACTTTTCGCCGCCTTCAATTATTACAGTCGAAAGTGAGTTGCTCAATTTAAACGTGGTAGTTCAAGCCTTGAAGACAATCTACGTCAAGATCGCCCAAAAATAGCAACAAGAGAAATAGTAGAAAAACAAAGGCTATAGTATTGGAAGCTCGTTGAGTAACTGAAAGTGATAGTAGAATCCCTAGGCATTACATTGGGCGGCGTAAGCAATATTTTGGCCGAAGTACTGGGTCTCAAAAAGCTGTGGTCACAATGGGTGCTGCATTTGCTGACAACGGAACACAAACACATTCGAATGCGACTTTTTCAGCAATATTTAGGGTGTTTTCGAAAGGATAAAGTAGATTTTGTGTGTAAATTCATTACAATGGATGAAACGTGGTCTATCACCATGATCTTAAATCAAAACAAGAGGTTAAAGAGTGGAGGAATCTGGTTTTTCGGCTCCAAAACGAGTTTGTGTCCAGAACTCAGCCAAAAAGGTTTTAGCATCAGTTTTTGGGATGTTAGAGGCATTTTTGTGTGGATTACCTGCAAACTGACAAAACAATAAATTTTGGATATTATTCTAACCTTTTATACTAGCTGAAGGAAGAAAATCGTGAAAAAAGACCCAGTTTGCAAAAGAAATAAAAATCCTTTTTCATCAGAACAATGCACTGTGTCATATGAGCATTTTACGAATTGCTAAAATCCATGAAGTGAAGTTCGAATTGTTGGAGCACCCACAGTATTAAACAGATTTGGTTCCTAGCGACTTCCATTTGTTTCAATACCTAAAAAAATTTATGCGTGGAAAGCGTTTTCCATCAAATGATGAGTATATAACAGCTGTGGAAGCGTATTTTGCAGAACTTCCTGATTCTCCCTGAGGGATAGAATTTATAAGTTGAAATCTTATTGAAACAAGTGTACTGATGTTCAGGAAGACTATACTGTATAATAAAGTGTATTTCAAGTCACAAAATTGTGAATTTCTTATCGAACCGCAAAACTTATTGAACAACCTAATATTGTATTAAATAAGTAGACGAACATTTCAACTTTCTGTTCTTCTATTAACTGTATTAATCCAGTCGGGTTATAGTCCAGACGAATAAAATAATCTTGCATTATGAGCTGCTCCAAATTTTATTTTTCTTAATCTTTAGGGAGGGTCGATTGTAGTGTAAATTTAAAATCTCGACTGAATTCCTCCGTTGCGTTAACCGCCATTTTGATTTTAATCGGGAACCGTTTTTGCTCAATATCTCCGCCATTTTAAACTTTTTGACAAAAAGTATAATAACTAAAATTGTTGAAAATTATGATTTTCTATAATTTCTTATGGCGGAAAATAGTGACAGTGACAGTTAGAGCATAATTATTGAATTATCCCGTTTATTATTAGTTTTACAACAAAAATGTACCTATCCGCTCCGAGCTTCGCTGGTATCTCCACCTACCTACAGGATTACTAGTATATCTTTTTCCGGAAATTTTCTGGTAAGAAAAAAGTGTTGCCTATACTCTGTGACTTTCGCTGGTATGGCTGCTATCGCCATCTAACGGTTGACTAGTGTTCCTATTTCGGCCGGAATTTTAAAGAGGACAGTAGAAAAGCAAATAATAGTTGTTTCAAACTTATTATTTAATTCTTATCGTGTAATATTTACAACGTAAAGAAGTAATTGGATTGTAATCGATAATTAATAGCAGTAAGTACAGAATTTATTATTCATAGATTTTGCTTATCGTTTTGACGTTAATGTTGACAACTAATATTAGAAAAAAATTATTTTATAAAAAAGTATAATAACTAAATATAATTACAGTATAATACTTCTTAAATATTATCTTATGAATGACAGTTAACGGCATCCTACGTTTGCTGTGATTGGTCGTTATCTTCACGCATTCAAATTTTGTTTCAGGATTGGATTGTAAAATTAAAACCGTCAAAATTCGAGAGTGTGCTAACTGATCCTTTAGCTCCTTTCCTACCGTTTTAAAATTAAAATTGTGTTTACTTACTTTTTTCTAATTGCATCAATCCATTTTTGTCGTTAAATCACCTTATGCTTAGCGACAGGAAAGTTGTAGAATACACAGTTACTATTGTAACCAGTATTTCGACACTCTTTATAATACAACAACTTTCGTGAGACATTTAAAAGCTATAATATGCAACTCTTAATGCAGAACGTCAAAAATCAAATTTCCAGTAAAGGTTTACAAACTTGTCACTACTGGCGCTCGCGAATTTTTCATTATCCCCTCTACCTACGAGCTCACAGCGTATATAAATATCATGAGAAATTTTCCATAATTTTGATGTCTTTAATTTTTTTGCTAAAATCAATATTTTTTAGGTAGTACGTATGCGGTAAAGGCGCGAGCGTAAGACCCGTATGGTTTAACAGCATTTGTTTTTGTTTAACATCTCGGCCATTTTCAACTTTTTGACAAAAAGTGTAAGGACTGAAACTGTTGCAATTGCGATTTCCTCCAATTTTTCGAGGGAACCAGTGGCGGATCTACTAGAGTGGAGGAATGGGGAGATTTGGGCAACAGGGTCCAAAATTATACAAACATTGTCTTAAATATAAAAAATGTATAAGCTGATATGAAACTTAAAATATCGACAGACAAATTCAACCAATAAACCCACTAGTTTATAAAATTAAGTGAACTTAATGCCAATAAGTTATTATTTACGTCTTTTATGTAGTTTTGTTGGTGTTTCATTGGAAGTCTTAAAAATTGTATGAAATATAATTCTCTTTATTTTTGTTTATGTACAATTATCTTGTAAAGGTAATGATAAATAAGAATTCAATAATTATGATTCCCCTCCACTTCCACTATTTCCCCCTTAACTCGGAAAATATTAATCGCATAAAAAAATTGTGGAAAAGAAATTGTAGGAAATTGCGCAATTCCACCAATTTTAGTTCCTACCATTTTCGTCGAAAAGTTGAAAATTGCGGAGATATTAAGTAGCAACGGATCTCCTTTAAAATCAATATTGCGACTAACGCAACGGCGGAATTCAGTTGCAATTTTAAATTTACACTACTATTGACCTCCCATAAAGGATAGAATCATAAAATTTAAGGCGGCTCAGAAACAAGATTCCATTTAAAGATTATTTTCCCCCCCACCCATTTTTATTATTTTACCGCTTAAGTCGGAAAATATCAACCGCACGAAAAAAGTTGTTAAAAGAAATTGTAGGAAATCATATTTGGAACAATTTTAGTTGTGGCCATTTTTATCTAAAAGTTGAAAATGACGTAGATATTGAACAAAAACAATTGCTATAAAATCTATCAGGTCACGCACGCGCTTTTACCGCATAAGTACCTACTACCTTAAATATTGATTTTACCAACAAACTTAAAAGAGATCAAAATTGTATAAAATTTAATTAATTTCATTTTTGGATAGGTACATTTTTGTTTTAAAACTAATATTAAACAAGATAATTCAATAATTATGCTCTAACTGTTACTATTTTCCTCCATAACTCGGAAAATATCGACCGCACGAAAAATATTGCAATAAAAGAAATTATATAAAATCAAATTTTCAACAATTTTAGTTTGTATAATTTGTCGAAAAGTTGAAAATGGCGGAGATATTCAGCAAAGACGGTTCTCGTTTAAAATCAAGATGGCGGCTAAGGCAACAGCGAAATTCAGTCGACATTTTAAATCTACACTACTATTGACTTCCCCCTAAAGATTAGAAAAATACAATTTGGGGCAGCTCGTAATGCAAGGTCAAATGCTATCCCAACTGGGCTATATGATGTCTACCAGTACCAAGGCAACAGGTCAGGTCAGGTCAGGACAGGTCAGGACCTGTTGCCTTGTTGGTCTTTGTTCGCTTCATCACCTCTAGCATTTCAACTTCTGCTATGTCTGAGCCGTTATCGAACTTCTCCTGCTCTAGTACTACCTCAGTCCGTTCGTCCTTAAATTAATAGGTCCTGAATATATTTCTACCATCTTTTAAGCCTATAGCCAAACATACCAATAATATGTTTGATGTTTTCTTAATATTCGTACCTGTTATTTCTCTATTTTTTTATGAAGGTTAAGTTATCGTGTTTTTCTACCAACTGTTCAATCTCTTCGCATATATCACTATACAATCGTTCCATTGCCTCTCTGATCTTTTTTGTTATTGTGAATATAATACATGTTTTTGTCTTTAATTTCATAAGATCTCCTTGCTTCCATGAGATCCAGAATTCCCTCGGCCATCCAAGTTTTTATACAAATCTTTAATTCTCAATAACAGATGATTAGATTTTTTTTATTTTTTTTTAACTTAATGTATCTTGACTGCTGAGGCCATTGGATTATCACAATATGATACGATATTACAAGTTCAGTATCACGTATTTTCAATATTACTCTGTTCTTCTTTACTATAGAGAGTATCTAAGTAACGTACGAATTTGTTCAAATAATAAACACTAAAATTATTTGACAGACAACCACTGTTTGGTTAAATTATGTGATATATTTTTGGACATTTTATATATCTTTTTTTATTTTGAATTAGGTGTTAAACTAATGGATGAATACCGAAGTCAATTTGAAGATTTAGAAACACGAAGAATAGATTTAATGAACGCTGAAATGTTATTCGACATCCCCCTTGCGGATTACTCGAACTACCTGGCTGCAAAGGCTGAGTTTGATGGGATGGAAGTACTATATAAATTATTTAAATCGCTTAAACATGCTAGAGAGGTAATACTTTGAGATTAATATTGGACATTTGTATAAATACAGTATGATGCAAAAGTGTGGAATAAATTTACTATTTCAGAAATAGACGGCTTAAAAAAGTAACCTATAGGGAAGCGGTATGGCAAGGGATAATAAACTCTTGCGTCGCAGTGATACTCCTCCATAATGATCCCTACCGGAAGGGCGTTGACACCTAAAAATGGTGTACAGTAGAACCCTGATTATCCGGATGCGAATTATCCGTACTGCGGATTATCCGTGCTATGATTTTCTATTATTCAAGTTGCGTTTTTGAGGTTTTATCAAAATAGCGTCATCGTAAATCACTTGACGGAAACTCTATATGACGAAAGAGAGACTCATAATGAAAGATTTATTTTTTTCTGTTATTTTTTATGGTAGAGACATATATGTATGTGTATACGTACATACGTATTATACATAAGAAATACATGTTCGGATTATCCGTGCTTTTCAATTATCCGTGCCACCCTTCGGTCCCGAGGAGCACGGATAATCGGGGTTCTACTTAATATATAATTTTAATAGAAAACTTATGATTTTAGATGTGGGGTAAAACTCTTTGGGCCAATTTAAATCCACAAGCTTTAGTAGACGGTATTGACGGATTTTTGAAAACATTTAGAAAGTTGCCAAAAGAAATGAGAATTCTAGACGTTGGTGTGACTCTAGAAAATCAAATGAAACTGTTCAGAAACGCAGTTCCGCTAATGGTGGCTTTAAAAAATGAAGCATTGAGAGACAGACATTGGAAGTTACTGATGGAGAAAACTGGAATTGAATTTGATATGGCGCCTGATCGGTAAGTTAGAAATATCTTATTATAGTCTTGGCAGATAATCGGATAATAGGCAATTTTTTTGAAAAGTTATTTACCAGCAATTTCATTGCTGAAATCGGATCTTATGATTCTGTATATTAATAACATAGGTATGCAAAGTCCGCAGATAGTGTGCTACTTTCTTTATAAACAAAATGGCGCCCCCGAATCGTGTTTTTTTCAATTATTGCTCTATAACTCCAAAGATTCCTTTACTCCGTAATTAAATTTCACCGTAATTAAATTATTCATAGAGACAGATTTTTCAGATTTACTTCGACGAAAATTTTTTAATTAAAATTTTTGGTAAGTAATTATTTATCAATAATTAAATAACTTGGTGACATAAAGCCTTTTGGTATAAATTATATTTCCAGAAGCCGACGGAAATTGAATTAACAGTTTAGCAACAATTAAATTGTTAATTAACAATTTATTGGTCGCTACAATAACCATAACAATTACAAAACATAAGAATGACTATGACTTTTGTATAATAAGGCACTATACCTATCTAATGTACTTTACAGAATTGAAATTGGCCTAATGGAACGGCCTCAGAAATATTTTAAAATTAAAAACAATTTTTGGGCTTATAAACAAATACAATATCTCGGCAACTAATAAATTAAATTAAATAATGAAAACGGTATTGGAAACAATGCGGCAGGATAATTTAATAAAAAAGTTTAATTGCGATGAGTGGTTCCTGAGATACAACCGGTCAAAATTGAGCGGCATGTACATCGAAGACATAAACAATAGGATGGTAATTTTCGAACTGTCAACTTTTTATTTCGGTACTCTTTCTCCTAAGAAAACAAAATGTATGATTATCTCTAAGAACAAACAGTAATTTGGACGAATCAGTGTGAAGGGTCAACAAATAGAAAGAGTAAAAACATATACCTACCCTGGTACGAACGTCAATGAAAATTGGGACCATTCCATAGAAATTAAATGTAGGATAGAAAAACCAAGTTCTGCATTTCAAAAAATGGCTAAGCTATTTAAATGTCATGATTTATCAATACCCATAAAAGTCAATAAAAGTCAGGTTACTACGCTGTCATATATTTCCTAAACTGTACAGAGTTGAGTCGTGAACTCTCATAGACGCCACCTGCAAGAAAATTGAGGCTTTTGAAATGTGGCTTTATCGTCGAATCCTGAAGGTATCTTATACCGACCACGTTACTAACCAAGGTGTCTTGCTGAGAATGCAAACAGAAAAAGAGCCGTTAACCACAATAAAAGCAGCCAAAATCGAATACCTTGGTCACATCATGAGAAAAGCGAAAGATATGGACTGCTGCAACTAATCTTACAAGGAAAAGTGGAAGGAAAACGAGGACCAGTAAGGCGAATATTTCCTGGCTGAAGAATCTACGTACGTGGTTCAACACAACAACCACAAATCTTTTTAGAGCAGCAGTGTGCAAGGTACAGATTGCCATAATGGTCGCCAACATGCGAAACGGATAGGCACTACAAGAAGAAGACTCTTTCTCCACACAAATTATTATATCTTTAAAAAGCTCATAACATATTATATTATAATAATAAAAACTATCGGTATTAAGAGTGAAAAATACCAAAAATACCAAAATTCCTATCAAAACCTAGGTTGGAGAAAATGGAATCTTAAAGTGGGTATTCGTTAAAAAATGCATTTTATCGGCTTCCCAAAGAGTAATTATCTTAATTTTTTTTTGTTCCCAAGTAACTCGAGTACAGCCACCTAACTAACGCATTATTAAATGTCAAAGATGTTTTTATTTCGTTATAATAAATCAATTTACTTAAAAAAAAAATAAAACGACAGTCGGAAAAATGAAAGAATACCCATGAACGATCACATCAATCACATATTATTTAGATTATTAATAATCTATCTCTCTCACTTGTTATTTATGAAAAAAAAAGCAAATACAAAATATGTCATTGATGTGATCGTTCATGGGTATTCTTTCATTTTTCCGACTGTACATATTTTTTCCAGTTGTAGACTTTTTTTATAAAAACTTACCACAAATGTACCTTTTAACGTTTTCAATATTCTTATTGGAAAGCTGTATATTTATTTAGAAAACCTTTATTTAAACAAATTAAACATTTTTATTATAATAAAAAAATTTAAATATTATAACAAAACAAAAGCAACTTAGACATTAAGTAATGCGTTATTTAGGTGGTTCTACTCGAGTTACTTGAGAACACAAAAATGAAGAAACTTGCTCTATGGGAAACCGAGAAAATGCATTTTTTTAACGTATACCGATTTTGAACTTTAAGATTCCACTTTCTCCAAGCTAATTTTTGATTATCAGAAATATTTTATCTTATTTATCTTATCTTCAGAAATATCAACCTCTCTCAGAGGCTCTGAGAGAGGTTGATATTTCTGAAGGGTTGACCTGGATATCAACTTCTATCGCGGTGCAAGGGGGCAACAATACAAGGAGAAAAACCAAACAAATAGACAAGACAAAAACGGTGGGTTCGTTGGAAAAAATATTCCCATGAGATTTTTTTTTGCATAATCACATTTGTAATACAACCCAGAATAAGGTTCAAGAAGTCGCCCACGAGAAAAGTGGTCCAAATTTTTTTTAACAATTTTTTTTAATCAAATTACAAAAATTATTATTTTTGTTCTGGACAATTTTTTTTAGGTTTTTTGGACCATTCTGGACAAAAAAGGTCTCTCTCAATTTAAAATTTGAAAAACGCAAAAATGGCCATTTTTGATACGTAATAACTTGCTTAAAAATTATTATTATGAAAGTCAGAAAGTGACTAAATCAAAGTTTAAAGCCCCCCTACATGATATTGAAGAAATTTGTGTCACTAATTTATTACTAAGCTGTTATTTTTAATTATTAACCATAAGCCGTAAGAGCGTATTGACGCTTTTGTAAATGTGAGTGCGAGTAAGATGCCCCATTGGACTGCCGGAATGACATCTCTCTCGCACTCACCATAGACGGCCGCCTAATACGTGCTGGCGCTCAATTAATTTTACTTAAAAATAACAGCTTAGTAATAAAATTATGACAAAAATTTCTTCAGGATCTTGTAGGGGAGCTTTGATTTAGTCACTTTCTGACTTTCATAATAATAACTTTTAACCAATTTATTAAGCCTTGAAAATCGCCATTTTTCGTTTTTTTCAATTTTAAATTGATTATAACTCGAAAACGATCAACTTAAGAGAACAATTAAAAGAGACCTTTTTTGTCAAGAATGGTCCAAAAAACCTAACAAAAATTTGTACGTGCCAACATTTTGAGATAATTCGTCAATTAGTTTAAATTTTATTCAATTTGTTTATTCCAAAGAGCAATTATTTGCAATGTTATTGTTCAAAAATAATATAGACATAGCAATTCTGTGGAAACCGCGTGAAAGAAGAATAGTTACATTTTCAAAGTATATACAAAAAATCATTAAAAGGTCATTTTTATCATTCCGAAAACATTTTACTAAAGTAGAGTCATTTTGGGCTTATAAATAATTTTAATAACTTTGTTAATATTGACTAGACTAAAACTATTTTGGGATTTGAAAATCTGGTATTTTCACAAGAATTTTCAAAAAAAACTTTTCGCCTAGGTTAATTACAGTCAAAGTTAGCCACTTTTCTAAACGCTTTTTTTAAATTTAATACACAGCTACTGTGTTTGTAACAATTAAGCAACCTAACTAGCGCCACTTTGAAGTTCAAGGTATGTAGTTTATGTGTCAAAGTTTGAGTAAACTTTTAACTTCAACAAACTGGTTATTAAAGCTTTAAAATGACGTCCTAACGAAATCGATTCGTGGTCGGTGGAGGGGAATTATTAAAATCCATGCACTCAAAAAATTAAATTAATTCTTCAAACATATGCTGCGATTATTATCTCAGGAACTTGTTGATGGATTTTGATCATAATTTTTTGTAATTTGAAAGTAATCGTAGTCTTGTAGAGTACGTTATGTACACATATCCCCACCTAACATTACAAAATGTTAGGGGGAAGGGGGAACCCCCCTTACCACCCAGGGATATGAAAAATAAATTACCACCGATTCTAAGACATACCGAATATACATATATAATTTCATAAAAATCGGTCAAGCGGTCTCGGAGGAGTATGAGAACTAACTCTGTGACAGGAGAATTTTATAGATGTAAATATATAGATGGCTATTAAAAAATAGGGGTTGGTGATAGAAGAGTGAAAATTAAGGGTTTTATGTATTTTTTAATTCTACACCATACAAAATTAAGGTAGATAATTTTGTCCAAAAAAATAAAAAAAAAATGTCAGGGGGGTAACCCCCTTATAATTTATGGGTATGAAAAATAGATTGAAACTTATTCTTATATCTACAGGATATACGTGTAAAATTTCATTAAAATCGGTAAAGATGGTAAGATTTCGGAGGAGTATGGTAACTAACACTGTTATATGAGAATTTTATGTACATATATAGAAGTAACTGTGAATTAAATAATAAAAGTGGCTAACTTTGACCGCAATTAACCTAGGAAAAAAGTTTTTTTTGAAAAGTCGTGTAAAAATACCAGCTTTTGAAATCTCAAAGTAGATTTACCCCACAGTCATATTAACAAAACTAATCAAATTGTTTTTAAGCCAAAAATGACTGTACTTTAGTAAAATGTTTTCGGAATGATAAAAATGACTTGTTATTAATTTTTTAAATGCTTTGAAAATACAAATGTTCTTCTTTTATGTGGTTTTCACTTAATTGCTGTATCATTATTATTTTCTGAACAATATCATTGCAAAAAAAGCTCTTTGGGATAATCAAATTGAAAAAAATTTAAAATAATTGACGAATCGGCTTAAAATTATTTGTGCATGATACGTACTAGTTGTCCCAACTTTTCATACAATATCAAAATCCTAAGTTCATTTTCGTAAATTTTTTATTTTCAAAATTTTAGTTTTATGTTGCAATTAGCGAAGCAACAAATGATCGGACCAAAATTCGAAAACTGCCACTTTGAATATTTGCTCATCTGCTAAAATATGAATACTCTAAATAAGATATCTAATTACACTATTTTTACCTGAAGCGATTTAAACGAAAAAACTGCCATTTTTGACACTTATTTGTTAATAACTAAAATTCCTGTGCGAACTGTGACGGGCATTTTTGTATATATAATGTATTAGGTGTATAGTACCCAAAAAACTCATTTGCAACCTGGCTGCTCAAGTGTCCCGACAAAAATCTTATTTCTCTGGACTAAAATGGCAGTAAGTATATACATACATGTGGCAGTATACAAGTTTGGACATGCATGTTTCCCTCTACATCTAGCAAGAATTAAAGTTTTTGATTCAAATCTTTGTACAGAATGTCAGAAGGTTGGTGACTTAAATCATACTTTCTTTGAGTGCGCAAAATATATTCCATGCACATATAATTTAATCCAAGATTTAATAAAATGTAATGTTTTTCCACCTTTCAATGTATCCTATCTATTGTTTCTGAACAGCAAGAACATATATGATTGTTTATTGAAATTTATCTGTGAAACTAAAATTAACCTCTAAACTTATTAATCCTGATAATTTGGTATATTATGTACATATGAAAAAAGAAGAAGAAGAAGATACATAATGGAAAATGTGGTGAGTAACTTGGACAGTCCATAGCGGCCAGCTTTTGAACTGAGTAGAGAGCTGTAGAAGAGTTTGCTATGGAACTCTAAGAACCTCATTGCCTTCCTTATGTATGAACAGAAAACAAAAAAAAGTTGTGACTGGCTAAATGACACCCAAGTCTATGCCATAAAAAACAAAAAAAAAACCTGGCTGCCCAAGTGTCCCGACAAAAACCTTATTTCTCTGGACTATAAACAGCTATACTATTGAATGTGTGGATGCCTTCACATATCTGGGCACAGAACTCAATCGGAGGAATTTCGTAAGTAGTGAAATTAATGCAAGTATTTTCCAGTGGAAATTGTACATATTATGCTAATAAAAGATTGATGACATCTAAATTATTAGACAAAAGAACGAAAATGTCTCTTTACAGAACCTTAATTAGACCCGCAATACATGGGGGTTTATCCGCAATAATTAACATCAATCCCAAATAGATTATTTCATGATCAGGAAAGAAAACACACGTGAATGCAAGAGTAGCAAGGTAATAGTTAGTGAGACAGTAAGCCAACAACATAAGCTGCTTGTTCTGGACATTAAAGTAAAAAGTGAAACAAAACCAAAATATCGGAGAGGACCACAAAAAATCAAGTGGTGGATGCTAAAAGATGAGAAAGAAGGTCTATTCAGGGAAAGAATAGTAGAGAAAATATGTTGGAACATATAAAGAAGCCCTAATGCAATTTGGAGAAAAATGACCAGTACTATTAGAGAGACTGCTATTGAAATACTTGGGAAAACGTCAAAAAAAAAAGTTTGAGGATAAAGAGACTTGGTGTTGCTCAAACTAGAGGTACGAGGAAAAATAAAAGAGAAGGGAAAATTACATAAAAAGTGGCAAGACAATAGAACGGACACAGATCTTCAAAACTATATGGTCGCCAAAAAGGGAACGAAAGTAGCAGTAGCGAAAGCTAAAGCAGAAGCGTATCCACACCTATACGATCACCTTAATACCAGGGAAGGCGAAACGAAGATATATAAAATAGCCAAACAGAGAGCAAAGAAAGCAAAAGATTTTAATCAGATTAGATCCATCCGAGATGAAAATAATAAAATACTAATTCACGAAAAGGATGTCAAAAAGAGATGGAGAAAGTACTTTGACAGTTTATTAAATGAAGAATTTGAGAGAGAGCCTGTGGAGTTAACGGAGATGGTAACACCAATTGTCACCAAAATAACAAACAAGGAAGTGGCTCAAGCGCTTCAAAAGAAAGGAAAAGCGGTCGGACCAGATGATATCCCTGGGGAAGTATGGAGAGCATTGGGAGAGACAGGAACAAGGTGGCTAGCAGATTTATTTAATAGAATTATGGAAGTTGGACAAATGCCAGACGAATGGAGAAGCAGTATACTAGTACATGTCTACAAAAATAAGGGAGATATACAACAATGTACAAACTACAGGGCTATAAAACTACTTAGTCACACCATGAAGATTTGGGAGAGAGTAATTGATAGAGGGATACGTGAAGAGACCGAAATATCCGAGAATCAATTTGGCTTTAGGCAGGGCAGATCAACAATAGATGCAATTTTCATTATAAGGCAGTTGATGGAAAAATACAGGAGTAAAGAAGCAAACGCTCATATGGTATTCATTGATCTTGAGAAAGCATATGATAGAATTCCTCGAGAGATTCTGTGGTGGGCACTCCATAAGAAAGGAGTTCCGGGTGAATATATAAAGATTGTGAGGGATATGTATGAGGGAGTAACTACTAGTGTTAGGACAGGTGTGGGAGATACTGATAAATTTCATGTGAAAGTAGGATTGCACCAACGCTCTGTGCTTAGTCCGTATTTATTCTCATTAGTTTTGGACCAGATAACAGCGAAACTACAGGGTAACATTCCATGGTGCTTAATGTATGCTGATGATATCGTGTTAGTGGGAAATAGTGAAAGAGATTTAGAACAAAAACTGGAACAGTAGAGACAATCTCTGGAGGAAAAAGGTTTAAAACTCATTACGACAAAAACAGAGTATTTGGAATGTTCATTTAAAGATGAAGTTACTACAAATAAAATGGTATCGTTGGATGGTGAACTGATTGTGAAAAACAATAATTTTAAATACCTGCGACCGGTATTATAGAGAAATGTAGAAATAGATGGAGATGCATGCAGTAGAATTAGGGCTGGATGGATGAAGTGGAAGGAAGCGAGTGGTGTGTTGTGTGATAAAAAAAAATACAATGAAGTTGAAGGTAAAATTCTATAAAACAGCCATAAGACCGGCTATGATATGTATACGGAACTAAATGTTGGACAGTGAAAAAGAAAGAGGAACAAGGAATGCATGTGGCGAAAATGAGAATGCTTAGATGGATGGGTGGAGTGACAAAGAAGGATAAAATTAGAAATGAGTATATTAGGGGAAGTCTAGGTGTGGCACCAATTGATGGCAAAATGAGAGAGCATAGGTTGAGACGGTTTGGTTATATTCAACTTCGAGACGTTAGTCACCCAATACGAAGAATTACTGAAGTGCAGATTCCTGGAAGGAGTAGGAGAGGAAGACGACCAAGTAGACGTGGGGAGAGACGATTAGACAGGACATGTTGGTAAAGGGGATTCATATTGATATGACCCGAGATAGAATTGTGTGGAGAACTGCAATTAGGGAAGCCGACCCCGCATAGGGATAAGGCAAAGAGAATGATAATTGTGCTAATATAGTTGATATAGTTGTAGTTTTCAACTTGTTCTCAGGTTTTACTGTTAATTGTCAGGCTTTCGTCATTATTTCGGTTTTTGATAACCTCATAAATTTTGCTTTCTTGATGTTTATTGATAATTAATATTCTTCTCCATATTCAACTATCTTGTTCATGAGCTTTTGGAGATCTGGAGGTTGTCCACTATTATGATAGTCAACCACTCTAAATGGGAAATTAGCCACAATTTAACTACAAAAATGATTTTATTAACGTTTCGACGCCCAAATCGGATGTCGTCAAAATACCGGTATTGCAAAAAGCCGCAAGGAAATAGCTTCAGAACATTTGTATTATTTATTTTATCACTATATTGTTTCTGTTTAATTTTGTATTAGGGATAGGATTGTATATTCTTTGTTGCAACTGGCTGAAAGACTAATGTCTATGCCATTAAATAAAACAAAAAAAAAGAGTATGCATTGAATATTAGTGTTGACAATACACACCCTTGTCGCACTCCTCTATTAATTTCGAACTCTTCTGATGTGTGTTCGTTAGTGCGTATGCGAGCCTGCTGTTGTAGATTTGTTATAATTTGAAGGGCATTGTATTGTAATGCTTTTGTATTAGTATCTATGTATCTATGTATTGTAATCTATGAAACAGACGTACATATCTTGGTTCACATCCAAGCATCTCTGGATTATTACTTTGAATGCAAATAAAGCTTCACGGGTACCTACGCCTCTACGGAATTCAAATTGAGTTTCTTCAATAAAAGTTTCGTGTTTCTCATTAGAGATCATTAGTCAAGTCAAGTCAAGTCAAATTTAAACATCACATGCTACATTATACAAAGTACATGTATGAGACAAGTCCAAGTTACAGACATACATCTTAAAAGTAAAAGTATATAAATTAATAAATACGACAAAACATACTTAAAAGGTATTTTTAGAATATGGCTCTAGCTCACACATGTATTGATGTACACACCTCCGAAAGTTTGACAGATGTAAATTCATTCGTATATCTATTGGCAGTTTGTTAAAGAAACTTATGGCTGCATAATGTGTGCTACCTTCCAACAAAACAGAACGATGTTGTGGAAGCATAAAGTGATTGTCTCTGAATCTTGCTAAATAAACATGGTTAAACTGAAATTTATTGAATTCATAAATTTTGCAATGTAAATATATACAGACCAGGATTTGTAAGAATATTGTTTTGTCTAAAGATGCCTCTACAAGAATCTCTAAATTTCATTTTATACATTATCCTAATAGCTCTTTTCTGAAGTACGAATATTTGCTCTAATTCAGAGGTACAACCCCAGACTTCAATGCCATATTTGGCTATTGAGTAAAAATGGGCAAAGTATACTGTTTTTAATATTGATGTATTAAAGAGACGTGAAAGAATTCTCAATGTATAACATGCGGTACTTAATCTGGATTTCAAATTAGAGATGTGGTTTGACCATTTACAATTACTGTCTAACAGGACCCCCAGCAACTTCGTGCATTCTGTTTTATCTATTGCTGCTTGTATAGTGGCTTGATGGTTTAATAAATTATTTGTCGTGAAACTCATATACTTTGATTTCTCTTCATTCAAAACTAGTTTGTTGGATAAGAAATAACTGTTGATGGTGGATAGTATCTGTGTAGTTTTATTTTGCAAATTTTGATCGGATGTTGCTGTGACTAGAATGTTGGTATCATCCGCATAACTGATAATGTTAACTCCACTCAGTGAATTAGTTACCAAAGCTATATCATATTTATATACTATAAAAAGTAGAGGAAGCTTTTCACCTCGCAATTTTTACAGAATGGATCGATTTACTTGAAAATTTGAGAATAAGTAGTGGATAGTCCAATGATCAAAATCTATATAATGCCGAAAAGCGCCTTTACCATGGGGGTGGTTGCCACCCCATCTCGAGGGTAGAAATTTTTTATTATAATTTTGACGGCAAAAGTTGATAAAAACATTCGCAAAAAATGCTATATAAATTTTTTTGATAAAATTAATAGTGTTCGATTTATTCGCTATCGAAAGTGTTAGTTTTATATCGAAAAAATCAATGTTTTTCGGTATTATACTCATTTACTATTCACTCAATTTTTGCCGTAGAAAAAAGTTTTGTAATCCAATTTCTTGGGAATTAAATAAGCTACAATTGTATATTTAAATATTTTTTCGTATCTCTGATGCTACTCTTTCTATTCTGAAGCAAAATGCATTTTTTACCAAACTACAAAAATTCGTTATTCGCTTTTAACTACATTCTTTTTAAAACTAATCATTCTAAACCAGTCAAACTTCTAGAATATATTAATAATACATAAATAAAGAAGGATGAATAAGGTCGATGACCAAGAACACCGCTACCTTACACTATTATGCTTCCAATTGGATATCTCCTTTTTTTTTTTAAAAAAATATTTTGATTTTTGAACCGTAACTTTTTTATTTTTTATCCTAGAAAGTTTGTTAAAAAATAATTTTGAAGGTTTTACAGGACCTATAGGGCTATATAAAAAAAAGACAACATATGCAGAAAAAAAAACAGAAAAGGTGACAAAAGAAGCAAGAAAAATAGGACTAGAGATTAACACAAGAAAAACCAAACTTATGAAGATAAATACGGAAAGAGAAGTGGGTATATTCATTGAAGGAGAAGAAGTAGAAAATGGAGAGAAGTTTTGCTATCTGGGAAGCATAATTGACGCTAGCGGTGGAATAGAAGAGGAAATTAATGGAAGGATAACTAAAGCCCAAAATGCGTTCTATATGCTGAAGAAAACATGGGAGTCCTATAAATTAACAACCAAAACCAAAATCAGGATATTTAATACAAATGTAAAGAGTATTTAGCTATATGCAGCAGAAACTTGGAAAATAGAGAAAAAAATATTGCAAATATATTGGCCAAATCGGATAAGTAACAAGGAACTTTGGAGAAAAACTAATCAAGAGCCGATAGCCAAAACGATAAACAAACGCAAATGGAAGTTTATTGGACACACATTAAGGAAAAATGAAGATGATATAACCAAACAAGCCCTGGATTACCAACCAACTGGAAAAAGAAAACAAGGCAGACCAATGACATCCTGGAAAAGAAATATTACCAGAGAGCTAGAAGACAATGGGTTAACATGGAAAGAAGTGAAAGCCCTGGCCAGAAACAGAGATGAATGGAGGGGGACTGTAGAGGCCCTATGTTCCAAATGGAATCAAGAGGAGTAAAGTAAGTAAGTATGGGGCTATTAATATTATATCATTTTAAAATGCTCATTCGCAAAAAGAGGTGACTTTGAAAGGGTTGGTAAAGGTGGTTTTTGCATGTTATTACAAGATTTAATTTTCAATAGCTCATTCAATTTTTGCCTCAGAAAAAATTTTTGCAAACCAAGTTCTTGGAAATTAAATAAGCTATAATTTTATATTTAAATATTTTTTCGTATCTCTGATGCTAATCTTTCTATTCTGAAGAAATTGGCATTTTTTACCAAACTACAAAAATTCGTTATTCGCTTTTAACTCATTTTTTTTTTTAACTAACCATTATAAGCCGGTCAAACCTCTAGAACTTATTAACAATACATAAATTAAGAAGACCAAATAAGGTTAATGACCAATTTTAATTAGGGTGGAGAGTAGGGGAAGTTTACGATCACTTTTTCGCTGAAAAAAATAGGGACTGACATTCTTTTTACTATGTCACTTAATTTTTGAGCTAGGGACAATTTTTTTTATTTCTGGAGATAGATATTTTTAAATACTTTAAATTAGCTTGAACAAGTTATCCTCGAAAAATGCATAGTTTTCCCGTCTTTTGACTTTGAAACTATAATATTTAGCATTTTACGAAGAAGAGCTAACATATAATAAAGTATTGCGGTGATTACTATTGGTCTTAAAGCAAATTATAAAAAAACGGTTTTGTTTATTTTTTCAAAAGGTACACTTTTGTTAAGAAAACTTGTTTTGATAGAACGAAAACTTTTTGAGTTATTAGCAGAAAACTGATTAAAAACAATGATTTTTTCGATTTAAACCAACATTTTCGAAAGCGAATAAATCGAAAACTATTACTTTTATCAAAAAAATGTATAGAGCGTTTTTTGCTTAGAATGAATGTGTTTACCAACTTTTGCTGTCAAAATAAAATAAAAAATTTCCACCCCCGAGATGGGGTGGCAACTTACTTAGTGGCATTTTACCTATGGTAAAAGCACCTTTCGGCCTTATATAGATTTTGATCCTTGGACTATCCACTACTTATTCTCAAATTTTCAAGCAAATCGATCCATTCCGTAAAAATTGCGAGGTTTTTTCCTATTTTAAGCTTCATTACTTGGACTAATACACTACCCTGAGGGACACCATAATGGATATCCAATATGTTTGATTCGTTTACAATGGACGTGAAGTCCATTAAATGTTATCTTTACTTTTTGTCTTCTATTTTCTAGGTAGGAGGTATTAACTATTTCATCGTATATATTTTTGCAGATTTACCTTGGATAATATGTTCGCCATGGAACTACATCGATATCAAGAAATCGCTGAAGAAATAATTAGCAATGCTATTAAAGAACTAAATATAGAAAAAGGAGTTCGAGATATCGCAGAAACTTGGACAAATATAGTGTTTACTATATACAAACATGTTAAGGGTACCGAAGATAGAGGTTATATTATCGGTAAATCTAATAATTATGTACCGGGTGTCCCAATAAGAATGGCTCTCGGCCATATCTCAGGAACCGTTTATAGTACAGCTTTGAGAAAAAAATATTTAAAACAAAAGTTGCCTCGGGAAACGCCTGAAAATTATTTTTATAATTGTAGGTTCACCGCTAGAGAGCGTAATTAAATATCAAAAATTTAAAAATCAAAATTTGACAAAATTTGCCTAATGAAATGGCACTGGAATTCCGATCATCGTATTCTTCATAAAATTCTGCGCATATTTTATTTCACAAGTTTAAGTCTACCTTTGCAAATAAGAGGTGGGGGTGAGTGGAAACCTTGTTATGAAAAAATGACTGTAAGTCCGGTTCTGCTAAATCGAATTTTGCAAACTTGGTCTTGTTGAAAACAAATCTTCTTCGTCAATGTAAGAGTTATAATTTAAAAACAGCCTATTAAGTAATAGGCCAGCTACGAGGCGGTATTTAATTATTTTCAGAAATCTAGTTTTATTTGGAAAATATTAATTACAAGTATGCATTTTTAATCCTGTTTTACAAAATTAGATCAAATTATCAACAGAATATCGAAAACCGCATGTGGATACCTTTTTTCTATCTCGAGATATCTTAAGAAACGTGTAAATTTCAAACCTAACCGTTACTGTCACCGGTAAACGAAGTTAAGGAAAGGTAGTGTGCTGTGGAAAAAATAAAGAAACATTTTACAGATCTCAACGTATATAATTAATTAAAACAGCAATAAGACAAACAACACTATAAAATATAACAAAGAAATAAAAACAACTACTTAGTGATGACTTAAATGTTCAAATTATTGCCCATCATTTTTGATTCAAGCATTTACTCTTTCAAGAGTAGATTGAAGAGCAGTCTTAATTTCTACTGTCGAAATGCTTTTAGACTTTTATATGGAGGCGGATTTAAAGACCTTGTTTTTGCCGCTAGGCCCACTACTCGAGAAAACATGATCCAGAGAGTAGGAAACGCCATGCAAAGCATTGCGAGAGCAGAAATTGTGACTGCTGTTCAATATACTCTTAGGCCGCGTTCAGAGTGGACGAGCAAAGAGCAAAGAGCAAAGCGGAGAAATCAAACTCATACTGGGAAATGGAGGTACACAGAGTCACAAACCATACATACTCATAGACGTTTCACGTAAATTGTCAAGGTCAAGACAGCAAATTAGTTACCATTCCAATCCAGAGATGTCGCCGTCAGTCAATTCTCTTGTCATATTTAACAACTGACAGTTGACAATTAAATTAATTTGTAATTTACTTTTTATTTTACAGTTTGTGGCTTAAATATTTTATTATAGTGGTGTTACGTTTTTAATTAGATTTAATCACAATTTTAATCAATTGTATTAACCTCCTCTCTCTGTTTTTGTGAGTAGAATTTTCAGTTTACATTGATCATCCCGTGTTGTGTTTCTCCACATTTAAAAAACAATATAATAGATCCTGAAACAGTTTATTCCAATAGACAAGTGTGTCATCAACATTTCGGGCCTATATATTTTTGGAAGTTTGTAAAAGATTATAAGGTATTTATCTAAACAATCATCCTACAAGATTCTTTCAAAACTTTTCATTCAACTCAATATTACACATCCAGTGCTTTCACGTGACACATGGCAGTAGTGTTTATAGCATTTTGAAAACAAATTGGAACATTTGAAGTTTTTAGTAAAACATTGAATAAAACATTGAATTGTCTTTCTGTTGTTTTAATTTCCTGCGAAATTTCATCAAAAATCCCGCAAAATTTATCATTTGAAATTCCTACGTAACTAAAATTTGTCAATTTAGTTCCCATTCCAATCAAGAGATGGCGTTAATTCGATCCGAAAGATTAACATGGTCGTGAAACGTCTATGAGTATCTATGGTTTGTGCACAGAGTGCTAGCAAAGAGCAAAGCGGCGAAACCAAACCAGTTTGATTTCTCCGCTCGCACTCTTTGGTCCATGTGGTGAGACCGCTCCCGTCTGAAAAAATTTTGATTCGGTTTCTTTGTCAATTCCTATTCAAAAATGTCCCCTTTAAACAAATCTGAAGAGCACCGGGCGGAATTTTTGGGCAGAAATTGTTTAAACAGTTTTATCTACTCTATGTTATATTATGTGTAAGTTTTTAGTTTGTGAAAACTGTCATTCTAGATAACAGTGCGTGAAGTGTTTAAAGTGAGCGTGAAGTAACAATGTATTTCAAATGGGACTTACTTTTTCGCACTGTTTTTAACACACTTTTATATAATCAAATATCCTTAACTTTGGCGTTGTCATGGTGATGACATACTGAGCAATAAATTACGACAAAATTTTTTACAGTTTTGTGGTTTGAAACAAGTTAGAATTTTTAAATGTCAAAGTTCTAAAAATTGTAGAATAGAAATGAATTCCAGTGACGAAGAGTTACAGTTTTTTTATTTGTTTATGGTAGAGTAGATAAAATATTGTATGAAACTGTGCGTGAAGTACTTTTTGCGAACTTACGCGATGTATAGCACTCGCTCCGCTGTCGCTCGTGCTCTAAATATCGCGTGCGTTCGCAAAAAGCATACTTCACGAACTGTTTCATAAATAGCTATTTTTAAACAAATACAAAAGATCACATTTTTTTGCTCCGGAACATATATTTTTAGGTTTTTTGGGTTATTCTAAACAAAAAAGGTATCTTGTAATTTTTCCCAAAAATTAATAGTGTTCGAGTTATAGGCGATTTAAAATCTGAAAAATGCGAAAATACGCATTTTCGAGACTTAAAAATTCATATTTCAATTAGTATTTTTGAGGTTGCCAGATACTTAAATTGATGATTAAACATTCAGCTTCGATTCTGAAGAGTGATCGCGTCTAACCTTAATTTATACCGTTGTTTTTTAATTGTTAAATATGCGTGTTTATCCGATTTTTTTGCCGGTGCGGCGCGCTCTATTTCAAAAATCTCCTATTTCCTCCGAAAATTATTTTTTCTAGATTTTTTGGGACATTCTAAATAAAATAAGTTTCTTGATATTTTTCTTAAAAGTTAATAGTTTTAAAGTTATAAGTTAATAAAAAACTCATTTTTGGATTTTAAATTGCTTATAACTTTAAAACTGTTAACTTTTGAGAAAAATGTCAAGAAACTTATTTTATTTAGAAAATCCCAAAAAATCTAGAAAAAATTATTTTCGGAGCAAAATAGGAGATTTTTGAAATAGAGCGCGCCGCACCGGCCAAAAAATCGGGTAATCACGCATATTTAACAATTAAAAAACAACGGTATAAATTAAGGTTAGACGCGATCACTCTTCAAAGTCTTGAAGCTCAATGTTTAAACTTCAATTTAAGTATCTGGCAACCTCAAAAATACTAATTTAAATATGAGTTTTTAGGCCTCGAAAATGCGTATTTTCGCATTTTTCAGATTTTAAATTGCCTATAACTCAAAAACTATCAATTTTTGAGAACATTTACAAGATACCTTTGTTGTTTAGAATGACCCACAAAACTTAAAAATATGTGTCCCAGAGCAAAAAACGTGATCTTTTGTATTTGTTTAAAAAAATTTTTTAAACAATTTCTGCCCAAAAATTCCGCCCGGCACCCTTCAGATTTGTTTAAAGGAAATTTTAAAACATTGTTGAATAGGAATCCACAAAGAGACCGAATCGGAAATTTTTTCAGACGGGAGCGGTCTCACTACATGGACTACTGTGAGAGTAAAGGGCAAATATCCTACCGCTCCTATTAATACTGCCGAGTGGAAAAGAACTAAACTCTCGTCTAGCGTAACTACCCGCTATTAGCACTTCTTTGCTCTTTGCTCTTTGCTCTTTGCTCGTCCACTCTGAACGTGCACTTTTTGCTCTTTGCTCTTTGCTCGTCCACTCTGAACGCGGCCTTAAAGAGTAAATACTTGAATCAAAAATGATGGGCCATAATTTGAACATTCAAGTCGTCACTAAGTAGTTGTTTTTATTTCTTTGTTATATTTTATAGTGTTGTTTGTCCTATTGTTGTTTAATTAATACACGTTGAAGTCTAAAAAATGTTTCTTTGTTTTTTCCACAGCACACTACCTTTCCTTAACTTCGTTTATCGGTAACAATAACAGTTATGTTTAAAATTTATACGTTTGAAGATACCTCGAGATAGAAAAAAGGTATCGACATGCGGTTTTCGCTATTCTGAAAATAATTAAATAATGCTTCCTAGCTGGCATATCACTTAATAGGCAGTTTCGAAATTATAACTCTAACATTGACGAAGAAGATTTGTTTTCAACAAGATCAAGTTTGCAAAATTCGATTTAGCAGAACCGGACTTACAGCCATTTTTTCATAACAATATTCCCACTAACCCCACCTCTTATTTGCAAAGGTTGACTTAAACTTGTGAAATCAAATATGCGCAGAATTTTATGAAGAATACGATGATCGGATTTCCAGTGCTTTTTCATTAGGAAAATTTTGTAAAATTTTGATTTTTTAATTTTTGCTATTCAATTACGCCCTCTAGCGGTGAACCTACAATTATGAAAATAATTTCCAGGCTTTTTCCGAGGCAACTTTTGTTATAAATATCTTTTTCTCAAAGTTGTACCGTAAACGGTTTCTGAGATATGGCTGAGAGCCATTCTTATTGGGACACCCGGTACTTACAAAACATTTTATAATACATTATTTTTGCAGAGTTTATTTCAGAGCCTGTGAATCTCTACTTTACTATTTCTTGGCCTTGGCTTCCTCTGAATTATGTCTCCAAATTTTCTGATCTTGCATCAGTCTTCACCAGGTTTTCTCGACTAGGCGATTTTGCGCATTCGCTGCCACTTTATCCTCCCATCATTGCCGTGGCCTTCCTTTCTGTATTGCACTTTTCCGGCATTTTTTAGTCTACATTCTCACTATATGACTAGCCCATCGAAGTTAAGTTACCGAATTTTGAAATTGGTATCTAAGTATTTGAACATTTGGTTTTGATTAAACATCTAAGATCTAACAACGTCACGAGAAAAACCAAATGCAAAATATACAAAAGCCTGATAAAACCGGTCCATATATATGGATCAGAGACATGGACACTGACGAAAAACGATGAGAACTTATTAGGTACGTTTGAACGAAAAATCCTTAGACACATATATAAGGGGGTGAAAGAAAATGACGTATGGCGCAGAAGATATAATTTTGAACTATACGCAGCATACAACGAACCCGACGTCATAACATACATAAAGATCGGACGTCTGCGCTGGATGGGCCATGTTGAACGAATGTTGGAGACCGAAACACCAAAACACATAATGAAGCAAACACCAGTAGGGAGAAGGTCAAAGGGAAGACCCAAACTTAGATACATGGAACAAATGGAACAAGATCTGAAAACACTTGAGATTACCCACTGGAAGAACAAAGCAAGGAACATAACAGAATGGCGGAAAATCCTAGAACAAGCCAGGACACAAAAAGGGTTGTCGAGCTACTGATGATGATGATGATGATGATCTCTTTGAAAATTTGCGTTGGTAGAGTTCATATTGTCCTTTTCATGAGCATTTTTCAGTGCGTAACAAATGATAGGAAAAAGGGCAAGTCCGTGATAATACAAATTTATGACATTTATTCTAACATGACATTTTAGTTAAATCTGACAGTTGTCACATTTTATTTTCAATTTGGAATAAAAACAAATCATGTTTCTTGCATTTATAAAATGGTATTTTCTTTGATTTGTATAGTCTTATAAATTATACAGATTATATTTGTAATATTATTATCTAATTAAAAAAAAATATTTTTTTATTATGGCGCCATCTATCGACAATTAGAATAACTAGAATAAATGTTATAAATGTCACCGACGAAATGTAATCACCGACGTGCGTTTTTTTGTGTCACATACAATTTAATGCGTTAGAAAGAAATCTAAAAACTGTGACGCACTGAAAGATGATCATGAGAAAAAGAATACTTCCTGCATTTTCATACTCCGTTTTCGTTAATAGGTTCAAATATTTTCCTAAGGACTTTCCAGCTTTATTTTTGTGTTTTCTGACATCACCCATGTCTCATATCCATAACATACTATTTGGTCTGATACTAGTTTTGTAGGCCCTAATTTCCCATCTCCATATTGGATATAATTTTGTGACCATTAATTGAGTTGTAGACCTGTTTGAAATACTACCTATTTTTTATGATACCTGTTTTTTTTTATGAAATACTACCTGAATTTTTTACAAAAAGGATGATGACTGAATATCCAGATTGTGTAATTAACTTTTTAAATAATTATCTAAATAAATCTGTTCCTGCTATTGAGAACCACTTAAGTATGTCTATAAATTGATATTTTAGGTTCAACTGATGAAATTATACAAGTATTGGAAGATAATTCCATAAATTTACAAAGCATGGCAGGATCACAATTCGTTGGACCATTTTTGCCTCAAGTTCAACAATGGGAGAAGGCCCTTGCAAATATCGGGGAAGTGATCGATGAATGGCTCGCTGTGCAAAGAAAGTGGTTGTATTTAGAAGGAATATTCGTAGGTAAGATGTTTTCAAAACACAAATAAAGATATTAGATTTACCCTTGATAAACAATGTACCTAGAGACTTCATCACGTACAAATGAGGTTGTACAACAAACATCTAGAACGATTTTTATAGATTTTGGTGGCTAAAGGTCTCCTAATGCGGCCTATAGTGGTAATTACATGGTTGTCAAATCTTCCGTTTTTCTGGAAATCTAATGAACTTTCCTATTTCAAAGATATCTTATTTTAAATAATATACCCTGTATATTTTTTGCACTTTGACGTCTTTAAGAAATACTGATCATTTTTTATGTTATATTCCATATACGTAAGTGCCATAATTTCGGAGTTATTGCTACATTTATTAAAAACAAATTATACAAAAATTATAAAAATCAATTTTTTAGGTTCATGGGTAGACATTATTTCAGGGTCTTTGAATCATTGGGAATAGTACAATCATTCAAGCTGAAAATGGATCCAAACCTCGCAATTCTAATTGCCTTCATCGATCTTCTTCAAAATGTGGAATTAAGTTTATTTTACCCCTTCTCTTCAAACCTGACTTGGTCGCAAAGTATTCTTTTTATTTTTAAGGGGTGAAAACTACCCCTTACTGCAATAAATTGAGAACTAATGAATTAAAGCGGTAATATGCTATAATTATGTTTAACTGAGGTAAATGTTGATCATTTTGAATCATGACTAATATTTTGATATTTTATAGCTCAACAACCCTTTAAAAGAATCAACAACCCTTTAAAAAAATATGGTCAAGAAACATGATTTTATTTTATTTTGTGTCGTAATAGGAAAATTTCTTTTTAAAAATCTGACACTTAATTTTTTTAATAATGCAACCACCAAAAACCACCCCTAAGAATGAAACTTAGGAAAAAATTGAAAATTAATAAATGGAAGCAGTTATAGACATCAATATGTTTAAACATGTTAAATTTTTGTTGTTGTCTTACAATGTAACTAATAGTTCGACATGTTTTACGTAACTACTCTTAAAAACTACCCCTCATACAGTTTATAAAAAAATGGATGAGATTATGAAATCATTTTGTTTTCTATCTTAAATACAAAAAAATTTACAGGGTGTAACAAAAATACAGGTCATAAATTTAATCACATATTCTGGGACCAAAAATAGTTCGATTGAACCTAATTTACCTTAGTACAAATGTGCACATAAAAAAGTTACAGCCCTTTTAAGTTACAAAATGAAAATCGATTTTTTCCAATATATCGAAAACTATTAAATATATTCTATTGAAAATAGATATGTGGCATTCTTATGGTAGTAGTATCTTAAGCAAAAATTTTAGTGAAATTTAGACACCCCATAAAAATTTTATGGGGGTTTTGTTCTTTTAAACCCCACCAAACTTTTGTGTACGTTCCAATTTATTTATTATTGTAGTACTATTAATTAAACACAATATTTTAAAAACTTTTTTGCCTCTTAGTACTTTTTCGAAAAGTCAGTTTTTATCGAGATATTTCGAATATTTGTCAAATCCACCACAAATTTGTATATGGCTAAGTACGATTATGGAGACTTGGTAATAATATGAAAATTTATTTATGATTTACATTTTTAGGTATATTTTGAGCCATATTAAAAAAGAATTAATATCTCGATCAAAAGTGCCTTCTCGAAAAAATACAAAGAGGCAAAAAAGTTTTAAAAACACTGTGTTTAACTAATGGTACGGCAGTAAAAGTTTAATTGGAACATACACAAACATTTGGGGGGCTTGAAGGAACAAAACCCCCATAAAATTTTTATGTAAACATATTAAAAAAGAAGCCGCAACTCGATAAAAACTGCCTTATCGAAAAAATACTAAGAGGCAAAAAAGTTTTAGAAATATTGAATTTAACTAACGGTACCACAATAATAATTTAATTGGAACGTACACAAAAGTTTGGGGGGGTTTAAGGGAACAAAACCCCCATAAATGTTTTATCGGTTGCACAAATTTCACTATAATTCTTTTTTAAGATGTTCCTGCCATAAGAATGCCACATGTCCATTTTCAATAAAAAATCTCTAATAGTTTTCGATATATTCGAAAAAACCGATTTTTATTTTGTAACTTCAAAGGGCTGTAACTTTTTTTGTGTGCATATTTGTACTACTGTCTATTCGGTAGACTTACACCGGTCATGGATTAAGAAAGAAATGAACGAATTTACTGGTCCGGTGTAGTTTGACTATCTACACATGGGCGCAGTAATTTTTTATTTGAGGAGGTTCTTATATAAATCAAATAATTTTAAATTTTAGGTGTTTGTATAGCCTCAGAAGCCTAAACGAGATAATTTCATGATTCTTTATAACAGTTCATTATCCGTAGCCAAAAATCAATATACCTATTATTAATTGTTGCATGAATATCAATATAATAAAAATAAAACAAATTATAACTTATAAAAGGTAGAAGGCTAAACGTTGCTGTATTGTTGATGTTTTAATTTAATCTCTAAAATGGTTTTCTATAAAGTCACAATCAATTTAAGTGATATATTGACGTTGGATGTTTTTAAATTAAAGTCAATTGACGCGTGTAAAAAGCAATTATATGACATTGTAAACTAATTTTAGCTTGTTTTATTTTTTTTTCAGATCGCATGTTTTCTATGTTAGTCATGTATATTTTATAGTTTATATGTATAATGGGGTATTTTTCCCGTAAATAAAAATTATTAAAAACAATATTATAATATTACGTATGTACCTACAATATCTACAAATAGTTTCGATTTCAAACAAATCACACCTACTAAAATGATCACGCCTTGAAAAGGATCCGGTAATCCTACAGCAGGGCATTATGTAAACATCAAATATTTAAGTAAAATGCTAAATATTATTAAGTCAATATACGTACCAATTTTTTTTACTAAAATGATTTAGTCGTTATTGTTCACACTATCATCGCCATCGCTGTCATCATCATCGCTGTCGTCACCGTTAATTGTTATTATGATTGGGCTTATTTCGTTAATTTTATTTTCACGAATCCACCAATCTTCAATTAATTTTTCGCACTTGTATATACAGTTCCGCCATACTTCTGGAGTTGCAATTGAAAGTGCTTCTCGCCAAGTTTCCCAAACCGCTTCGTCTGTATACCCATTAGGCCCAATATGGTTGTCGTAATATTGTTTTGCTATTCCCCATATATATTCGATGGGATTAAACTGGCAGTGGTATGGTGGAAGACGTAAAACTTGATGCCCGTAACTTTCAATAACCTGATCCACCACAAAGATTTTTGGTTTTGCATGTTCTTTTGCCAAACATAACAACTCAGACTTTAATATATGCTGTGGAATATATATGCGTTCATTTGTTAGCCATTCTTTAATCTTATCTACATTCCACGAATTTGTTGGACTTTTGTTTAGTATTTCTGAATGATAAGGCGCATTGTCTAAAATAATTACGCTGGGCTCACTTAATCCGGGAAGAAGTTTTTCACGCAACCATTTCACAAACATTTCCGTGTTCATATTTTCATGATAGTCACTGTTTTTTGATGTAGACGAAAATATTAAATCAGCACCTTCTATAAAGCCTGTCTTCCCTCCCGCGTGCAGAATTATATGTCGCTTCCCTTCTCCACTAGTATGCTTGATCGATTTTATGTTGTCATCTTGCCATATTCTCTTGGTAGCACCCTTAGAAAATATCCATGTTTCGTCTAAATATACAAAAGTTGACCCTTCTTCTTTAAATTTGTTATATTTTCTCAGAAACTCAATTCTCTTGTGTACAACAGAACTTCTTTCACAAAGCGCTTTTCTGTTATCCTCTTTTTTAAATTTGAATCCTATGTTATGTAGGACTTGCCATAAACTTGTTCTGCCGATGTCACCAAATTTCCTCTCTTTTAACTTAAGTAAAATTGTATCTAAAGTCACATGTTCCTTATTTGCACGCATTTGATATATGATATTATGAATTTGAAATTTTCGTCCTTCGAACATATCGTTCGTTTTTAATAACAGGCGAGTATGGTGGTGATCGTTTCCCGGCACTTCACTATTCTCGTTTTTAATTGTAGATCTTAATTTTGATTCGCTAATTCCTAAAGCATCGCACACGCGTTGTTGTACAGACGTTACCGATTTTAAAGGACCACCATTGTTTTTTTCCGCAATAAAGTACTTATGTAGGTTACAAATTAGAGTATCTACATCTAAAACACGTCTTGGCATTTTCGGTTAAACAGCACGAACAGATTCTCACAAAATTAACAATATAAGGCGTTACCAATCCGACATAATAAATTCAACTGGAAGATAACAAATGTCCTTATAGTTTCTTATAGCATTTCTGATTTGTTTGTCGACCCATTTAGTTAAATTACCTATTAAAATTGCATTAGTTTGTCATACTTTCTCTAATTTGGTTTTGCACCTATTTGGGTAGTTAAGTACTTTCACTTGAATAAGTAAAATGCCAAGACAGTTACCGTAATTAAAATAGGTCAAAAAGTGAGCTTTATTTTGTTACTATACAGTATGGTGCAAATGAAAGGAATAAATTCGTTATTTCGTAAACCGGCGACTTTAAGGAAAAATCCTGAAACAGGTCGATTTTTATTTTTAAATTATGATATTTTGCCATAAATGTCATATTAGTAACGTCATCCATATGGGCGTGATGAAGTAATCGATGATTTTTTTAAATGAGAATAGGGGTCGTGTGCTAGCTCATTTGGAAGATCATTCAATTCTCTATTTATTAATATAAACATTTACATAATTGTTTATACAGGGCGCCCAAAAAATTTTTTTAATTTAAATTATTTGACAAAAAAAGAAGAATCTATATAATTTATTTAATTTAAAATACATTTTATTGCTGTTAGAAATCAGTAAAAAAATGTTTATATCACAAATAAACATTGTTTTTCGCTTAAATTAAATGTTCAAACTTCCTAAGAAACAGGTGGCTGGCGGGAGCTGGCTTGAACATTGAATTTAATCGAAAAGCAATGTTTATTTTTGAAATAAACATTTTTTCTGTTTCTGGGCAACAGTAAAATGTATTTTGAATTAAATAAACTACATACATTCTTCTTTTTTGTCAAATAATTTCATTAAAAATGTTTTTGCACGCCCTGTACAAATAATTGTGTAAATGTTTATATGACTAAATAGTGAATTTAATGACCTTTCAAATGAGCTAGCACTCGACCCCTATTCTCATTTAAAAAAATCATCGATTACGTCATCACCCCCAGATGGATGACGACACTAGTATGATATATATGCCAAAATATCATATGTTGAATGGGTTTATTGACAGATTTTAAAACACATTGTAGGTATACCCCCAAAATATATTTTATTACTATTCCTTTCTTTTATCTGTTTCAATAGTTTATTAATGTTTCTTCACTGCTTATATCAATAATACATAGTCTCAATTTACAATCAATTACTTTCAACTGAATTTTAATCCCTTCCTTTCTTTTCTTTTCTACTCTAATTCTCACCCTTTAATTTATATCTCAATTTCATGTACCTACATTGTTGTCTATCAATTCACATTTATTACTGTTATTACTATATGACTGCTAATATACCCTTTTAGCTACAATTTTTAAGCTTTCCGATGTTTCATCCTTTTTACGACCACTACTCCTCTCATTAAAACATCAAGGAGTATTGACTTTAGCAATTTAGGTTACAGCTGCACGTCCACATCTAACATATATATTAGATATCGACCCGTTTTGATCCAAACGTTGTTAGTCTTACACTAACACATACACTAATAAATAGAAGTCTTTAATAAATATAAATAAAAACAAAAATCTTTTAATAAATAGAAATAAAAATCTTTAAAACCATCACATTTTAAAAAAATTGTATATATGGCATTCACTTTAGTCTACTTCACAAACAAAATAACAGGTACAGATTTGTTGGTTGTCTTTCACCAACTATCTCTTCACCCTCAAAAATTCCCAAATTCCATAAACTTGTTTACCTTTGCAACATTCTCCGTCTATTCCACCATATCCCGTTAGCATAACTTAAGCAGATATATCATGTTAATGAATACTGAGGTAGTACCTCCTTGTAACTGAATCATTTAGTTACTTGTAACCGTTGACCTGAAGATGCTCTGCATACTTTAGAGAGCGAAACCGGTCGTCGGAAGTTACAATACATGATTGAGAGTACGTCTGTCTTTTACTTCAGTCAAAATATCATAATTTAAAAACAAAAATCGACCTGTTTCGGGATTTTCCCTAATGTCATCGGTTTACGAAATAAAGAATTTATTCCTTTCATTTGCACCATACTGTATATACGAGTAGTTGCAAAATTTACTGAATGCATTAACATTATTTAGTGGTGGCCGCATATCGAAATAACTACTCTGTGATAGACCACATAACGAATTAGTTACTCTGCGGTAGACCGCATATTGGATGGTAGACCGCATATCGAATCGGCACTAATCTATATATTTTTTCGTATTTAAAATATTACTTGCGGGTAAATCCTAATTGTTCTTTTAGTCAAGGAAGTCTCTTCGCATCTGCTCGGGAAAATGTTCTAGTCAGGTGTTTTGCATAATCTTACTCCTAAGTTAGTATTAAGTTTTTGCTAAGAAAGGTATTTCTAACAAGGGTGCATTGTATTTTATTATTTATCTTATTATTTTTCCTTAAATTATCCTGTTTATTAAATTTTAATCAAAAAATTACTAAAAATTCAATAATTAAATAGATATTGGCCCTCTACGCACCCGAGGTCTACGCTTATGATACTGGTATACCTAAAATATTACAATCGACCTGCCGATTCGTTTGTTTCTTTATTAATCCGTGACCGGTGTATCCCTACCGAATAGAGAGTAAGGTAAATTAGGTTCATTCGAACTACTTTTGGTCGCAGAATATGTGATTTAATTTATGACCTGTATTTTCGTTACACCCTGTATATTATTTAAATATAAAAAAACCTGATACATACAAGTTTTTAGTTTGATTCAACCTCTAAAAACTACCCCTTATCATAAAAATTAGGGAAAAAATCTTTTTGAAGCTTGAAGTAGTGGAATTCGTTAAGAAAATGAAAATTAATTGTTGCTAATGGTATAATGATATATTTATAAAATTTGTATCCCATAAAAATATACTTTGATGGAAATTGAACAAGTTTGAGGGAAATTCTTTTTAAACTCCACATTTTAATGATAATGAAAAATATTTACTTTACAACATTAAATTAAGTATAAGATGAATATGATTTTTAAAGTATATATCAATAATTAAAATTCAACTTCCAAATTCGTCCATTTCTTCTGCATCAACTTCCTTTTCTTCTTGGCCCACAGGAGAACAATTTTGTCAGCTATCACCAGAGCAAGAACTGCACGATTGATTGCAATATAATCCAAGTTTGCGTCATCCACAAGTTGAGCCACATCATTCTTTGCAATTGCAAAATATCATTTTAAGTAGTTCTTCTTGTGCATGAATATCCGTCATTTTTTTTGGTACCAAGGTGTCATTCACTTTTGTCCATCCCCATTCAGCAAAATTGAAAGTTTTGTTGCCCGATATGTAAACACAAAGCAGACACTGCATGTATACTGGAATAAATACTCCAATAATATCAAAATTTAGACGCTCCGTAATTTTCAAACATTATCTCTAGAAAACTGTATTTGATTTTTTAGCAATAGCTCAGCTTCTCTTTCAGCTTTTTGCATTTACTCTCACATCATTTTGTAGGGAATTTCATAAGCTATAAGATCATGAGAGTTACAATCTTTCTAGACCCTTTTGTTCAGATAATTTTAATGTTAAATGGCTAAAAAGACGCTCCCTTTGCATTGAAGTCAATACTTTAAACGCTTATATCTCGCTTCATTTATGAGCTACATGAGTTATAGACAAAGCAAAATTTTCAGTAAAAAAAAAATAAATTTTTGGCCTGATCACTTTTTTCGTAAATCCAATAGTTTTTGAGATATTTAAAAAAAAATAACGTATTTTTTGATATATCGAAAAAAAAAAGAAATTTACTTGATTGAATTTTACTGAGGTAGGTACGTCTAAAATAGTTGTTTATGAAACAGTTCGTGAAGTATGCTTTTTGAGAACGCACGCGATGTTTAGAGCACGAGCGACAGCGAAGCGAGTGCTATACATCGCGTAAGTTTGCAAAAAGTACATCACGCACATTATCTACGATAAACAAATACAAAAACTGTAACTCTTCGTCACTGGAATTCATTTCTATTCTACAATTTTTAGAACTTTGATATTTAAAAATTCTAACTTCTCTCAAACCACAAAACTGTCAAAACTTTTGTTGTAATTTGTTGCTCATATGTCATCACCATGACAACGCGAAAGTTAAGGATATTTGGTTATATGAAAGTGTGCGAAAAAACAGCGCGAAAAAGTAAATCCCATTTAAAATACATTGTTACTTCACGCAAACTTTAAACCCTTCACGCACTGCTATCTATAATGACAGTTTTCCCAAACTAAAAACTTATACATAATATGACATAGAGTAGATAAAAGCGCTTTAAAAATGTTTATCGCCAACCGTCACTAAAGTCACACATTATTGTACTCATTTGCCCTCATTTGCGGCAGTAAAGTAACACTTTATTGTAATGAAAGAATAATTTTACTTTACCTGCCGCGATGGGCAGTACATCAAATTGTTGGCGATAAAATTTTGTATGCACCACGTCAGTAAAGAATCTTTATCGAACTTGCCTGTTATTCGCCTCGCTCGCTACGCTCACTCTGTTCATAATATCAGACTCGTTTGATAAAGAGTAACTTTACTGACTTGGTACATAAATAAATAACATTTTTTTCTATGAAAAATTAATCGTTTTTCCGTTATTTGAACTCAAATCTTTGCATAAATTTACGAAAAACAAAAAAATCGTTTTCAGTGACTCATAAGTTGCTTAATATTATCTACAAAATTTAAATAAAACTCACTATTTTCTTTGTTCTTTTATAAGCTTTAATTTTAATAAGGATGAATTTTTCCTGAAAATGCGTAATTTTCCAGTTACTCGCGAAGAACTATTGAAAAACGTGTTTTTTTTATCTTCAATCGCGAATAATTCAGAACATATTAAGTAAAGTAAAAAATTTTATTCCACATGTTCTTCACATAATTTAATTCTCTATCGATTCCCGGTGTCATTTTCAAAATTTTAAATTTCCACCCCCCGGAAAAGGTGGCATGCACTTCCGGGGTGAAAGCATAGACGGCACCAAGTCGGGTTTGTTATTTGCATCATTTTTGAGCTACTGCCAAAATTTCAAACAAATCCATGAAGGCCTTAGAATTGCGAGGTGAATTGCTTCAATGAATGTACTAGAACAAAAAAGGTTTGTAGGTAATTTTTCTCTAACGTTAATAGTTTCCGAGTTAAAAACAATTTAAAACTGAAAAAAATCGAAAAATGACGATTTTTTAGGTTTAAAAATACAAGTAAAAATATTATTTTTGAAACTACGAAGTGCCTAAATTCAGGACCAAACCTTATTTTATTAGTAATCATAAGTAATTTGGGCTTATTTAATTTTAAAATACTCTTTTTTTCGCAATTCCAAAAAAAAATTTACTTGTGTTTTTAAACCTTGAAAATCGTCATTTTTCAATTTTTTTTTCAGTTTATAATTGTTTATACCTCGGAAACGATTAACTTTAGAGAAAAATTAAAAAAGATCTTTTTTGTTCCTAATGATTCAAAGAATCTAAAATAATGTCTATCCGGGCACAAAAAATTAATTTTTGTTATAAACTATAATATGTAATTATAATTTTTTTTTTAATAAATGTAATTTTTTGTTCCCAATGATGAACGAACCTAAAAAAGGCTACACGGGCCGAAAAAATTGATTTTTGTAGTTTGTTTAATTTTTTTTTAGTAAATGTAGCAATAACTCAGAAATTATGGCATTTAGGTATAGGGAATGTAACATTAAAAATAATCAGTGTTTCTTAAGGACTTAAATACTTAAAAAATATACAGGGTGTTCTATTTGAAATTAGAAAGTTCATTAGATTTCCAGAAAAATCGAAAATTTGACAACAATGTAATTACAACTATAATATCGGCCGCATTAACAGACCCTTATCCAACAAAATCTATAAAAATCGTTATAGCGGTTAGCGAGAAATTACCGCGTTTCCATACTTTCTCGCTACCCTGTATAGTTTTGTTACTAGTCACAGGTCAACTTGAATTTTGAGTCTGAATTCTGAATCTCTGATTTTTATTTCTTATGCCTAGCTATACAAAGAAAAAATATTTTTATCAAATTTTTTTTTCTATTCTTTATCTTCTCTCTATTTTTTAATTTAAAATATATTTAAAAGCAAACAAATTTTGAATTATATATTTGTATTAATTTTAATTATAAAAAACACATTATGTAAATTCCAAAAATATAAAAAAATAAAACAAAACTCTAAAAATAATTATTTTAGTATTTCTTTTCTGTAAGCAAAAACTCCTTTGGTTAGTTATTTTAACATCGTTCTCGAGCAAATTACACTGTTTTAGCCGTGAAGCTAATATTTCTGATTTAAATTTGATTAGTTTTAAATCTATTACTAAGTCTTTAAACTCTTCTGAATTATTGAGATGCGGTTCAATCATAGACATAATAAAAATAGACTAGGTAAGGTATGGGCCGCTTTGTGAATAGAAGTGTTATGCCAACATCAAGGACGTCATTGGCCAATATTCACTTTGACTGGTCTAGCCATCTTTGTCACATGCGCGGGATCGCTTGGTTAAAAGAGATAGATATACTACCGATCGACTGCTTGCGCGTTACGCTATTTTACTCAGTATGCCTTGTATATCCTAATTGTGTCTATGGGTTCAAAACATGGATATCCGATCACAAAATAACTGCCTTTGCTACTACTATCATACATATTTGTGATGGCGGTAGTGGCTGCTCTGGTGTCTTCAGCTTTGAACTAAAATGCACTGGAAGATTTTCATAGTGGGTCACTGGAGCAGTAGGACATTGATGATAGATTTGGGGACTGAATATTTTTGGAATTTTTGCCATTGCGACGCTTACTTGGATTAACTAAGTATACAAAAGTAGCAATCATTGACATGATCAGTTGGCTCCCTCCATATTTTCGGTACTGCAAACTTCATATGTTTTTCTCATTTGGTATGAAGCTGAAAAAAAATAAACGTCATTCACTAAATACTGAGATACTTAATGAATATGTTAAAAATATATATAGGTATATAGTATATATTTATGTTTTACTTAAAAACATATGTGTTTAAAATTTTATATTTTTAACACATTCATTAACGATCTTTGTATTTAGTGAATGACGTTTATTTTTGTTTCTAGTTTCATAATAAATGAGAAGAAAATGTGAAGTTTGCAGTACCGAAAATATGGAGGGAGCCAGCTGATCATATCAACGATAGCTACTTTTGTATAGTTATTCCAAGTAAGCGTCGCGATGGCAAAAATTGAGAAGTAGCAGACTGACACGTTGGTAGTGTGCACTTGAGCATTGTAAAAATACTGTTAACTCTATTTGCTATATCTGAAGCGAATTAATTAAACTGAGAACCAAAAAATTTTGTTTGACATAAAATATAAAACTTTTTTTTATTTGTAATTAACGTGTCTCGACAGCTACTGGTCATTGACACGGGAACAGTTTACATAGTTTACAACATTATAAATACAAATTATACATATACATACATTATACATACATTATAAATAAAAAATATACATTTGGTACCATCAGTTCTTATTAGTGAAGGTAAACAATAAAACTTACAGATCAAACACTGTGCATTGGTTAGATTAGATGGAATAAACCTGTTTTTCTTAGGAATTTTAGAACACAGTCAAAACCATTTGGAACACTGAGGATGTCTTTTAAATTCCGTTTTTACTTGAACTTGTTTCTAGAGAAATCATACTGACAGCAGTCTATTACTACATGTTTAATAGAAATGAGGGTATTGCAGAGATGGCATACTGGAGGGTTTTCAGACGCCATAAGGTATCCGTGTGTGAGACGTGTATGCCCTATTCGTAGTCGGCGAATAACTGATTTTTCTTTCCTGTTCATGGATGACATATTGGGCCGAGCTAAGTTAGGTTGAATTTCTTGCAATTTAGTTTTTGTTCTATTCCATTGGTCTGCCCATGAGCTGAGAATATTTTGTTTAAACAATATTCTAAGGTCCGTGTAGGTTTGGCCTGGTTGAAGGCTGTGTCAGAAGAACATGCTGCCTTAGCGGCCTGGTCTGCTTTTTCGTTTCCCAATATGCCAACATGGGATGGAGTCCAAATCATTGTGACTGTTATTATTGGAATATAGTTGGTTGCAGATGTTGTGTATTTCCTGGACTAATGGATTTTTTGTGAAGATGCATCTTATCGAATGATTCGAGGAGAGAGAATCTGTACATATGGCGATTTTCTTGCTTTCATTTGAAGTAGGGTAAAGTGAAGTCTTTAGTGCTTGAAGTAGTCCATACAATTCTGCGGTGTAAATACTACAGCTTCTAGGTAGTCGCACAGAGCTTATTGTCGTCGTCGTTGTGGACACAGCGCAGCCACAACAGTCTTCATACCAACACCAGTTGGACGCATCGGTGTATAATATTTCATCAAATTGTGTTGAGTTGAGGATGTTTTGAAAGGATTTTCTGAGGAGTGAGTTTGGGGTTTCTGTTTTATCGAATCTGCATAAATCGGTATTGAGTACTGGAAGATTGTGTAGCCAAGGGGCTGTATTAGGAGTACAAATAGCAGTAGTATGTGAAAGATTGATAGAATTCAATAAAGGAGATAATATTTGTGGTAACGTGAGAGTGTGATTGGATGCATTTTCTGTGGGAGGCTCTATGGATTTGATTAGATTTATTACCGGGTTACTTGTATTTTCTGATATTCTTGCAAAGTATGTAAGTAGAAGCTGTTGCCTTCTTAGGTGGAGTGGTGGCTCTGAAGCTTCCACACAGATACTTTCAGCGGGGCTGGACTTAAAAGCACCAAGACATAGTCGTAGTGATGTATTTTGAATTGGGTTTAGAGACTTTAGTGAGGAGATACTGGATGTCATATAAAGAATAATGCCATAGTCTAGCTTAGAGCGAATTAACGCTCTATATATTTTAAGGAGAGATTCTTCATCAGCTCCCCAAGAGAAGCTCGAAAGAGATTTAAGTAAATTGATTCATTGGGCACAGTTTCCTTTAAGCTTCTGAATATGCTGTCTCCAAGTAAGCTTTTGATCAAAGGTGACGCCCAGAAGTGTCAAATAGTTACTTGTTTCTAAACGAAGTCCGTTTAGACTTATAGAGGGTGAATTTGGTCTATACTTTTTGGAAAAGTGTATAACTTTGGATTTAGGAGCTGAGAAAACAAATCCAGACGCGCAGACCAGATGTTTATTTTATTTATTGTATTTTGTAGCAAAGCGCTGGTGGTAGCTGCAACTCTGCCTTGGCATTATAATATAATGTCATCGGCATATATCGAGTATCTGATTGATGGTTCAATATATGAGTGAAAGTCATTCATACTAAGTATAAATAAGGTAGTACTTAAGACAGAACCCTGGGGTAAACCGTTATCTAGTGCGTGTGGTTTTGATAGTTTTCCATTTGTTAATACTCTAAAAGATCGATTTGTTAAGAAGTTTTTTAGAAATAGATAAATGTTACCAGTTAGATTGTATTCTTCTAATTTTCTGAGGATTAGAGGTCTTTGTACAGTGTAGAAGGCACTTTGAATATCTAGAGTTACTGCTATGACTTCGTTTCTCTTCGAAAATGCGTCAACAATTTCGGTGTGTAGTGTGACCAAGTTGTCCATTGTACTTCTGTTTGACCTGAAGCCTCTTTGGAAAGGGTCAAGAAAATTATTTCTTTCTAGATGCCGTAGCAGGCGTTTATGACCATCTTTTCTAGCCGTTTGCATAGTGAACAAGTGAGAGAGATTGGTCTATATGACTGTAGAAGATTGGGGGATGAGTCATTCTTTCTGATAGGGATTGTAGTGGCTTGTCGCCATATCGTTGGGAATTGTTTTTGAGACCAAATCTTATTATATAGCTTTAGTAGTTTGAAATGTGTGTTCGGATGAAGATTTTTAAGAATATTGATGGTATATCATCTGGACCAGCAGCTGAGTTTTTTAGTGAGGAGATGGCTTCGTTTAATTCTAGGAGATTAAAAGGAAGATTAATAGGACTACTTCTAAGCAACATTTTGGTACTGGAAATATTGATATCTGAGTTATTGGAAAGATTCGATATATTTGATTTTTCTGAAAAGTGTGAGGCAAAGATGTCTGCAATATGTTGATCATCGGTAATTGTTTGATTTTGCAGAGAGATGGCAGAAATTTTGCTGGACGTATTGTTACCTTTCATACGTCTTATCTTTGACCACATTTGCGAGGGTGAGGTATCTGTTGTGATTGAACTAACGTACTGGTTCCATGAGGCTTTCTTACTTTCTTTTAAAATGCGCCTGGAATTGGCTCTAAGTTTTTTGAAATTTATTAGGTCTGTAATCATACGAGTCTTCCGGTATTTATTTAATGCTTTTTTGCCTTGTTTGACTGCTATTTTGCATGATTCACTCCACCAGGGAACATGTTTCCTGGAAGGATCAATCATGCATTTATCGATACATTCCTCAGCAGCTTCAGTTAAACAGTTATTTAATAGTCTTACATCTGTATCTATATCATCGTTTAAGTGCAGTTCATCAGTTTTTCCTTAACTGTGGTTCTGAAAAGTTCCCAGTTTGCTTGAGCGATTTTCCATTTTGTTATAGTTCTAGAAGGTATTTTTGACTTGTCGGAGATATGAATAGGAAAATGATTACTACCATAGAGACTGTTTAATGTGTACCACGAAAGTAAAGGAAATATTCCGGGATTACAGAAAGATAAATCTATGGAAGAGAAACTACCAGTTTGTAAGTGAAAGTATGTACTACTTCCTGAATTTAGTAGGTTTATATTTGTATTATTTAAAAAATTTTCGATGATTTTACCTCTACCAAATGTGTTTTCGGAGCCCCACATAGTATTGTGTGCATTAAAGTCACCCACTAAAATAAAGGATGTAGGGAGCTGAGAAGTTAAATTTTCAAGATCGAAACTTGTTATAGTACGGCTTGGGGGAATGTATATACAACAAATGGTAATTTTGTAATTTGATAATAATGAAGTACAAAGAAATTACCTACAAAACATTCACCAAGAAGAAACAGAGGATGACAACATCACCCAAGAAGAAGTAAACGAATCAATCAAAAGATTAAAAAATAGAAAATCACCAGGTCCGGATAATATACCAAATGAATTAATTAAATACGGGGGTACAAAAATAATAGAAGAGATAACAACATTATTCCAAAAAATTGTAAACAACATGACAGTACCAGAGGAATGGAGAGAGAGTATAACAATACCCATCTACAAGAAAGGCGTAAAGACAGATCCTACGAACTACCGAGGAATTACACTACTCAATTCTACATCAAGACTATTAACAAAAATTCTATCCCAAAAAATATACGAGTATATGAAAGCCGGTGTATCGGAAGAACAACAGGGTTTTCCCCCAAACAGATCTACAATAGACGCTATTTTCATAATGCGACAATTAGTTGAGAAATCAATAGAATTCGACAAGCCCATGTTCACATGCTTTGTAGATCTGAAAAAAGCATTCGACAGAGTACGATTAAAGGACGTGCTCACTATCCTTGAAAAGAAAAACATAGGTCAGAGGTATAGAAACATAATCAAAGAGCTCAATAGATTCAACAAAACACGAATTAAAACCACACACGGGCTTACGGAAGAAATCAAAATTAATGCAGGAATTAGACAAGGGGACAGCCTCAGTCCATGTCTATTTAATTTAATAATGGATGAAATTATAGGTAGTGTTAACATAATGAATCAGGGATACAAAATGGGTAACCGAACCATGAGAATACTTAATGTTGTTCTGAAGCTATTTTCTTGTGGCATTTTTATAATCAAGTATATTCAAATGTAGGATATTATCTGTGGCAGGAATCAAAACAGCAGGCAACTAAAGCAGCGAGAATATCTGGTTTCCTGAGGGATATAATCTGGCGGAATAAATATATGAGCACCGAAAGCAAAGTCCGCATTTATAAGACATATGTTAGACCCGTACTGACATACGCAGCTGAGACAAGGGCCGAGACAACAAAGACCAAACAAATAATGAGAACAACAGAGATGAAAATCATTTTAATAAAATCATTTTTAGGTAAAATTGTGACTTATTTCCCATTTGAATATACTTGATCATGAGAATACTTTGCTACGCAGATGATGCAATCTTAATAGCCGAAAACGAAGATGACTTACAACGCCTACTACAAAAATTCAAAATAACCTCCGAAAAGTATAACCTGACACTATCCAAAGAGAAAAGCCAATCGATCGTAATATCCAGGAACCCAATTAGATGTAAATTAGTAGTGGACGACCATATAATCCAACAGGTAATGGATTTTAAATACTTAGGTGTGGAAATATCTAGCGACAGGCATCTGTGGCAGGAATCAAAACAGCAGGCAACTAAAGCAGCGAGAATATCTGGTTTCCTGAGGGATATAATCTGGCGGAATAAATATATGAGCACCGAAAGCAAAGTCCGCATTTATAAGACATGTGTTAGACCCGTACTGACATACGCAGCTGAGACAAGGGCCGAGACAACAAAGACCAAACAAATAATGAGAACAAGAGAGATGAAAACCCTAAGATCCATAAGAGGTATCACACTTAGAGATAGAATACGAAACGAAAACACATTGAGAGAGCTAGGCGTTCAAGACGTAGTGAGATGGACAAGAGCGCGACGACGCATGTCGAGAGACCACGTAGATCGGATGGATCCTGAACGTATGGTGCATTGGGCGAAAACACAGAAGCCCAACACCAAGCGACCCATAGGAAGGCCCAAAAAACGATGATACGAGAGTTGGAGCTCCGGATCGCAGCAAAGACTGTAACAGAAGAAACAGGACATAGTCCTATTACAAGAAGAAGAAGAAGAAGAAGAAGAAGAAGAAGAAGGTAATTTTGTAAGGACACCAAGCTGTAACGGCTGTAGCTTTGAGGTTTGTGTTTAGTGGAAATTCTTTATGGAAAATGTCATCGGAAACAAAAATTGATGCTCCTCCACTGGCTCGAATTTGAGTAGTTCGAATGTAGTGGTAACCAGTAAAACTTTTAAGTTTTCCGGAATATGTATCGCTAAAATTTGTTTCTTGTAGGCAGAGGAAGTCGGGAGAAAACTCAGAAATAAGCTGTTCAAGGCGTGGACGACGAGGATTAAATCCATCACAGTTCCATTGTATCAATGTGAAGGCAGAGATTAATATGTAGAGTGTTTGGATTTTTGCGAACTTTGTGAACTATCGGACAAGTATTCTTTATCAGACACATCCCGGAGATTATCTTGACTGTCTATACTTTCAGAATCATCTGTTGCGGGATTTATTTTAGATTTAATTTTTTTTATTAAGCGTGTTCTGACTTTTGGGGATCTTTCTTTTAAAGTTGGGTTTAGTGATTGCAAAGTTAGAATGAGGGATTTAATATCTGTTGTGAATCTTAATGCTTCTGAGACAGGGTCACAGCTACCATAGGATAGGTTCGGGTCCAGGAACCGAAGCATTTCACTTCGCAATTTTTACAGAATGGATCGATTTGCTTGAAAATTTGAGAATAAGTAGTGGATAGTTCAAGGATCAAAATCTATATGATGCCGAAAGGCGCTTTTACCATGGGGTCGGTTGCCACCCCATCTTAATGGTGGAAATTTTTTATTATATTTTGACAGCAAAAGTTGATAAAAACATTCATTCTAAGCAAAAAATGTTCTATACATTTTTCTGATAAAATTAATACTTTTCGATTTATTCGCTATCGAAAGTGTTAGTTTTATATAGAAAAAATCAATGTTTTTCGATATATACTCATTTACCATTCACTCAATTTTTGCCGTAGAAAAAATTTTTCAAACTAAGTTCTTGGGAATTAAATAACCTATAATTTCATATTAAAACATTTTTTCGTATATCTGATGCTAATCTTTCTATTTTGAAGAAAATGGCATTTTTTACCAAACTACAAAAGCAAAGCTAACATATTATTATGCTTCCAATTGGATTTCTTTTTTTTTTGTTTTGAAAAAAATATATTGATTTTTTAACCGTAACGTTTTTAATTTTTATCTTAGAAAGTTTGTTAAAAAATAATTTGGTAGGTTTTTAAAATATCTATAAGACTGTTAATACCAAATCCTTTTAAAATCCTCAGTCGCAAAAAGACTTTGAAAGGGTTGGTAAAGGTGATTTTTGCATGTTATTACAAGATTTAATTGTCAATAGCTCACTCAATTTTTACCGTAGAGAAAATTTTTGCAAACTAAATTCTTGGGAATTAAATAAGCTACAATTTTATGTTTAAATATTTTTTTGTATCTCTGATGATAATCTTTTTTTTTTTTTTTTTTTTTATTGAGAAATTCGCATCAACCCGAGGGTTATTAGCGAGGAGCAGATTTACAATATTAAATATTATATATTTACAAAATTAATAGCTTTTAAATAGTTTAACATATTTGTGAACGAACAATTTGCACCAAGTGCTTTCTCTAAGTTTGTTGGAATACCGTAAATTCTTCTTGCTGTGGAGAAAACTGGACAGTCTACAATTATATGTTTTACCGAGAGTTTAACGTTACACTGATCACATTTCGATTCAGGTTCTTTTGTTATTAAGAACTTGTGTGTGGCACTGGTATGACCTAACCTAAGGCGGGTTATTGTCACTTGATCCCTTCTTTTGGTGGGGAAACATGTCCATGGTTTAATGTTCGGTTTAATATTCCAAAGATTGGACACTGAAAATTGCCACCGGTTTTGCCACTCACTTAGGATACGCGATTTGATAACACTTGAAACATCACTAGTTGTCACATATTGCACGATAGTAGAGTCAGCTGAGTTGACGGCTTCACGCGCACACTTATCTGCTTCTTCATTGCCTCTTATACCAATATGTGACGGGATCCAGATGAAGATTACCTCCTGATTACGATTTTGTATCTCGATCAGATTTTGTTTTATTTTTCCCAGAATGTAATTCTCTGGGTATATTTTTCCTATGGATTGTAGTGAGCTTAGTGAATCAGTCAAAACGATGTATTTCTGATTTGGTGAGGATATAATATATGTCAGTGCCCCGTATATGGCATATAATTCTGCATTAAAAGTACTGCAGTGTATTGGCAACTTATATTTTTGGCACATATTAGAGGATATAACTGCTGCTCCCACGCCATCTGTTGATTTTGAAGCATCTGTATATATTTGAGAGAAGTTTGTATACTTTGATAATAAGTTTTGCAGATTTTGATGTATTATACTATGGTTAGTAGTATGTTTGTCCAATGAAGTTAAGGTGGTAATTATTTTTGGTACTCCCAAATTCCATGGCGTAGCAGGTTCAAAACTAACAGGATAGCAAGGAGGTAAGGTGGTGTTAAGAGATGAGAGATCCATTTTGATTCGGTGGTAGAAAGGTTTGTGTAGACGTGGTTTATTGGAGAAAAATGTTGATAATCGGTTAAGGTGATCATATTTGAAGGTGTGGTTATTAGGATTTGCATTTGATTTAATTGCATAGGTTAACTTTAAGTACATTCTTCTGTAATACAGTGATGGTTCAGCTGCTTCACAATACAGGCTTTCTATTGGTGTGGTTCTGAAAGCTCCCAAGACAATGCGGAGTGCAGTATTGTGGATTGAATCTAAAATTTTAAGAGAAGACTCATTAGCCGATGAATATGCTATCGCGCCATAGTCTAATTTAGATCTGATTAGAGTTCTGTAGAGAGAGAGCATAGTTTGTCTATCTGCTCCCCAGTCTTTTTTTGACAATGATTTAATGATATTAAGTCTTCCTTGGCATTCGATTGCCAGTTTCTTAATATGTTCTTTCCAATTTAGATGTTGGTCGAATGTCATTCCTAAAAATTTTACAGTATTTTTCCGAACTAACGAATGGTTATATAGTGAGAGTGAAGGGTGATTAGGGCAGCTTTTCTTTGAGAATAATATAAATTGTGTTTTTTCTGTAGAAAATTGAAACCCACAACTTTGCGACCATTCCTCTAGTTGATGTAAGAACGTTTGTAGCATATTCGTGATGTTTTCCATATTTTGACTTCTCGCATAGATAACAAGGTCGTCTGCGTATAAGAGACCTTTCAGTGGTAAGTTCATATTGGTTAGGACATCATTTATTGCTACTAAAAAAAGTGTAGGGCTTAACACTGATCCTTGTGGAATACCATTCTCTAGTTTTGTTTTTGGTGATAGCATACCATTAGTTTTAAGTTGGAATGATCTATTGGTAAGGAAATTGTTAATGAACGCTAGGCAGTGTCCCCTGATATTTAAATTATGTAGTTTCTTGACTATTAGGTGTTTCCAAGTGACATCATAGGCTCCCCTGATGTCAAAAAATATAGCGACGCATTTTTGATTGACAGCAAAAGCTTCAAGTATGTCATTTTCTAATGCTAAAATATTGTCTATTGTTGATCGATTTTTACGAAAACCACTTTGATTTGGAATGATTAGGTTTCGATTCTCAAGGGTCCATAAAAGCCTTTTATTTACAATTTTTTCCATTAATTTACCCATAGCACATGTCAAAGATATTGGTCTATATGAATTTGGATTACTTTTTGGATTGTTTGGTTTTAAAATTGGTATAATAATAGATTCTGACCATTTTGGTGGAAATTTATGTTGAGTCCAGATTAAATTAAATAACCTTAGTAAGTACTGGTGAGCGTTTGAAGGTAGATTTTTTATAAATTTTACCGGAATATCATCAGGTCCCGCTGCCGAATCTTTAAATGAGTTAAGGGCTTCGTTGTATTCTTCCATTAAAAAAGGAGAGTTTATAGGACTTTTATCTATCTCATCGAAGTTAATTAGATTACGTTCTTCATGTTGCTTAAGTGTAATAAAGCTCTGGTTATACTGGGTATTACTAGATCTGTGTTTATAAGTGTTAGCCATTTCTTCTGCGATTTCGTTGTCGGAGGTAATAACCTTATCTTGAATATTTAGTGAGTTGATTTTTAAATTTAAACTTTTTCCCGATATTCGGTTTATCTTCTTCCATATGTCACTCATAGGAGTAGAGCTGTTTATTTTAGAAACATAATCAATCCAGGATTGACGTTTAGCTGTCTTTATTGTCAATCTAGTTATGGCTCGAGTTCTCTTATATTCTAGTTGGTTTTCAAGTGATTTATTTCTTTTATATTTATTAAAGGCAGTTTTACTTTCTCTAATGACCTTTTTACAAGACTCGTTCCACCATGGAACTGGTGTTGAATGTTTCGTTGGAGCTGTTTTACCGATTGAGTTTTCAGCTGCCTTAATAATTATTTGGGTCAAATTGTCTAGACATCCTTCGACATTAATTATTGTTGTCGAGCACTTGTTTATATATGATTCTATCTGTTGGGCGAAATGCTTCCAATCGGCTTTATCTATTTTCCATTTGGGAGAGAAATGGGTTGTGCGTTTATGTTGATTGTTTTCTATAATTAATGGATAATGGTCACTGTTGTATGTGTACTGCATTGGATACCAAGACAAATGTGGGTAAAGATCACTGTCACATATTGTTAGATCAAGTGGTGTAGCTTCTCCAGTTCTTATATTAAATCTAGTCGGGCTTCCGTCATTTAAGAGAGACAAATTAAGATGATCTATAATTTCTTCAATGGCGGTACCCCGTTGATCTTTATATGCTGATCCCCAGATGTGATTATATGCGTTTAGGTCACCCAAAATGATTCGAGGAGTAGGAATTTGTTTAAAAAGATCCTCTAGTTCGTTTCTGGAAATTACTGCTCCAGGAGGTAGATATATGTTGCAAATGTTTATATTAGTTTTCCCCATAACGGTGACAGCAATGGCCTCTAAGTTAGTATTTAGAGGTATTCTTATCGAGTCATATGAATTATTAATTAAAATTGATACACCGCCACTAGCAATGTTTTGGTTAAGTCTTATTTGATTATGACAAACATAGTTTCTTAAGATTATATTTTGATTTGGTTTAAAATTGGTCTCTTGTAAACATACAAAATCTGGATTTTGTTCTGAAAGAATGATCTGTAGCATAGGTAAATTATTGAAATAGCCATTTATATTCCACTGTATTAATTTATTAAACTCCATTTTAATTTATTAAATTTATTTATTGATTTGTTTGTGAGGAGTCACTTTCTGTATCGGATACTAGGTCCTGTGGGATTTGCATCTGTAAGTGTTTTAGAAGAATTTTCCTTAATTTGGTATTTCGGGTCTTTGTAGATCTGTCTTGAGTATAGTGATATATTTTGTTTAACATATCGATGAGAGCTGTAAAGTTATCTGTATAATTTTCAACGGTAATAAGTGGATCGGGTGAACTCTTTATGTTTTCGAATAGGTCTGTTATCTGAACATAGCTTAGAACAAATGGTGGCGACTGCTGGTTTATGAATGCTTCTAGAGATTTTCCTTTATTTTGTTTTTTCTTTTTCTTGGGATTAAGTGCTATTTCTGCTGGATTGGTAAACATCGGTTTATCAGTGGTATCATTAGGTGGCGGGGGAGGACTTAAGGTATCGTCAATCGTTCTTTTTGAACTATTTTGTGAAGACTCAATATTCATATGTAAGGTAGTTGATTCGCTCTCAGTTTCTTTGGGGTTCAGTTGATTGTTTGTAGTTGGGTTAGCTGATTGAATTGAAACAGATGCTGGTGTGATGGTTGATATTTCTGGAGGATTTAATATTGGGTTTTTTTCTGCTGTGGTTGGAGCAATAGGATTTGGTTTTGGATTGATAGGTTCTGGTATGCTGGTTGATATTTCTGGAGGAGTGAATGTTGGGATGTTTTCTACTGAGGTCGAAGCGATAGGATTTGAGTTTGGATTGATAGGGTTTTTGCAGTTAGTTGCCGTATGACCATTTTGTTTACAGTTGTAACATGTCAAGTTGCCACTCGATAAGAATATTCTGTATGAAGTATTATCGTAGTTGATTAAAAACGATTCTGGAATTGTGAGGTCTGTTGGGCTGATAAAGATTTGCCTTCTGAAGCTCATTATATGACTAAATTCAGGTAACGGTGCACCAATTTTTAAAAAGGACATTGTAGATTGAATAACAAGTCCCATGGACTCGAGTTCTTTAATTAATACATCATGAGGAATTGATGGACAAACATTAGAGAGAATAATTCTTTCGGAAGGAGTTATATACCTTCGAGCTTGTATAATCTGATTGTTAACCAAAATGTTGCCGTTATTTTCAGTCATGAATTTTTCTACGATATTTTCAGATGATAAATACAAACATATTCTATTGTTTGATAATCTAGAGCAGAATAGTATATTTTTTGGATGGATGATTTTTCCCAGCGGGAGGAGGTAATCTTGTATTTTCGCATCTTCAATGGAATTAAAAATGATCGCCTGGCGCTTAGAGGGATGTTTTTGTTGAATAAGGGCGGTAGAGTAACTTCTTGGTGTAGAATTATCCATTTGAGAATTTCCTGGTAAATTTATTTCACCGCTTTGTGACATCTTGATCGATTTTTAAACATTTCTAAGTACGGACCTGTCCCCGGCTGGGAAAAAAGCCGAGTGGACACACAGGTCGATGGTAATTAAATGTTTTTGTTTAACGTCAAGCAGATTTCGATATAAAAATTTACAATAATGTTAAATACTAATTAGATGTTTTCTGTGGAAATTACAGTAAAACTGTACTTACAAATTTGGAAAGTTGAGATTCAATTGATCACTAATAACTTCACCAAGTTTGGTTAAATTTTGAAAACTTATTCTCACTTAATTTGAACTATTTTGTAGAGCCAAAATAAACACACCGTTCCGACATACAGTCAGGATCGGCCCTCTGAGATAATCTTTCTATTCTGAATAAAAGGGAATTTTTTACCAAACTTCAAAAATTCGATATTTGCTTTTGACTCCATTTTTTTTAAACTAATCATTCTAAACCAGTTAAACTTCTTGAACCTATTAATAATACATAAGTAAAAAAGACGAAATAAGGTCAATGACTAATTTTAATCAGGGTGGTGATTAGGGGTTTGCTTTCGATCACTTTTTCGCTGAAAAATATAGGGTCTGACATTCTTTTCATTATAAGCCACCTAATTTTTGAGCTAAAGACTTTTTTTTGTTGTTGAAGATAGATATTTTTAAATACTTCAAATTAGTTTAAACAAGTGATCCTCGAAAAATGCATAGTTTTCCCGTCTTTTGACCTTGAAACTACAGTATTTTGCATTTGCCGAAGAAGCCCTAACATATAATAAAATATAGCTCGATTACTATTGGTCTTAAAGAAAATTTAAAAACACGGTTTTGTTGATTTTTTCAAAAGGTACATTTTTTTAAGCAAAGTGGTTTTGATAAAACAAAAACTCTTTGAGTTATTTGCAGGAAACTGATTAAAAACATTAATTTTTTTAATATAAAACTAACACTTTCGATAGCGAATAAATAGAAAACAATTAATTTTATCAAAAAAATGTATAGAACATTTTTTGCTTAGAATGAATGTTTTTACCAACTTTTGCAGTCAAAATATAATACAAAATTTTCACCCCCGACATGGGGTGGCAACCACCCCCATGGTAAAAGCGCCTTTTGACATCATATAGATTTTAATCCTTGGACTATCCACTACTTATTCTCAAATTTTCAAGCAAATCGATCCATTCTGTAAAAATTGCGAGGTTTTGTCCTATTTTAAGCTTCATTACTTGGACTAAAGCGTTCTCGATAAAGGCAATTATATTATCAGGAGATACTACAAACGCTTCCGGATTTTGTTTATAGGCTTCTTGAATTGCTTGCTTAGAGACAATGGATAGACTGGGGTCGACAGAAAAACTACGTTTTAGTTTCTTTTTTGTATTGGAAGAGTTAGAGGAACTAGGAACTACCTGATTTGGAGGAAGCATGGCTTCTTCTGTTGCAGGGTTTTCCCCAGATTGTACGTTTTGATCTTTTACGGATGATACAGAAGAGCGTGGCCTCTTCTGTTAAAGTGGAGATTTTAAACATGGTTTATCTGACTGTTCAGATATTGGTTCATTTTCGTAATTTTCTGTGGATGAAGAGAGATGTGGTAAATTGGTTTGAGGGGAACACATTTCAGTATGAGAGAAAAGTTGTGTATTCTGTTGCTGTGGCGTAGATTCGGTGGTGGGGGTTAGGTTATAAGAGATAGTAGAGTTTTGAGATAACACATTGTCTGTCACAAGTTGTGTATGCTGTTGCTGTGGTGTTGACTCGGTAGTAGGAGTTGGGACATGAGAAAGAGTAGAATTTTGAGATAACACATTGTCAGATGAAGTATTGGGACAATTTGAAGCAACGTGTCTAGACTGTTTGCATACGAAACATTCCATCTTGTCCGTTGACAGAAAAATTCTATTATCATTGCCTTCAAAAGAAATTAACAAGGAGGTGTGAAGCTCGAAATTATCAGAGGGTGAAAAGACATACACTTGACGGCGGAAACTGAGGATGTGGGAATATTCATCACCTGGAATTCCTGCTCTAAGGAAAGACACAGGGGAGGCTATTTGAATACTCTTTGAAGACTCTTGATTGCATTTTCTGCAAGTTCGTGGGGAATATATGGAGAGATATTCGAGATTAATATTCTTTTTGTCGGGGAGACAAGTTTTCTAATACTTAAAATTAGGGAGCCGATTTGGATAGTTGGGTGGGACTTCAGAAGTTGATCAACGAGATTTGGGTTGGCTAGATATATGCAGATTCTATTATTGGAGATTCTGGAAGCAAAGGAAATATTTTTGGTCCGATGACATCACCAATAGCTTTAACGTAATCTAGAAGTTTAAGGTTTTCTTCTGTGTGAAGGACTATGGCTTGCTCTTTTTTTGGTAGAGATGGTGGTTTCCGTGTAGATTTTGCAGCGTTTACGTACGAGATTGATATAGTAGCTTGAGTATTTGTAGCACTTTGAAGGGCCATGGTTGAGGTAGAAACTGTAGGATTACTGTTTATGTTTGTACTTGTCATGTAGATACAGACAATAGCTTCGTGTTATATTTCTTCTTTAAAAGGTTCTGGTATCAGAATTGCATTCAAAGCCATTATGCTGGATGGTCAGCAAGAACCAGCAAACTGGTGAAACCAGCCGCTGGTATGTACTTTTTATAAATTAAATATAATTTATAATGGTTTAATAATATAAAGAAAGCAATACGTACAAATTTTGTCCAGAAATCACTTTGTAAAATACACTATTAAATCGAAATCATAGGGGGCAATACCCTTTTCACTTTTGTTGGTTGTACCAAATTAGACAGGTTGTACCTTAGTGGGTTCATGCACAACAATTTTGCTAAAGTTCATCACATGAGCAAATTCGTAGTTTACGATTCTATAAAGGATATACACACAAACATACATTTTTTTCATATATTCATTATACTTGTCATTCAACTACTATTGATGGCTTTAAATATCTTAAAACTTAAGTTTAATAATATTATTTTAGGTGGAGATATACGAGTGCAGTTACCAGAGGAAACAAAACATTTTGATAACATAGATAAATCTTTTAGAAAGATTATGTTAGAAACAGCCAAAAAGCCGAATGTTTTAGATCAATGTAACTCTCAAGGAAGACTGAACGAGTTATTAAGTTAGTTACCAAAAATGTTTATTTTCTATTCAATTCAAGTTTAGTTATTAATTTCTATAATTATTGTCAATACCTGCTTCTTGTTTATTTTTGTTTATTTTGTAGTAAATGAAAACAATGCATCTAATGATCTAATCCTACGATTAAACAATATTATAACCAAATCTACTACATTTCGTTCCATGTAGGTCTTCCTTATAGTTTACCTTTATAGTCGAGAAAATAAAGCTGAAAAAATGGCAAAACCTCGCAATTTTTTCGTCCAGCATCCATTTGTACAAAAATTTGGGATTAGGCTCATTACACCCTCTAGTTCATTTTCTATATTGAGCCGTTGTACGCTTTTGGTTTTGTAAGGGTGAAAACTACCCCTAGTTGTAAAAAATTATAAAATAACATTTGGTTCTTATTAGTTACATAATGAATATTTTATGCTTTAAGATATACTATCATAATATTTCAACCCTTAAAACCACCCCTGTTGGAGCTATATATATATATATATATATATATATATATATATATATATATATATATATATATATATATTTATTTTTAGCCTCTCATGACGTCCCCCCATGTTAAACTGTAGTCTCTCGTGGCGTCCAGGCCTTCGTGGACTCCGATATACGGTTGCCACGAGGATTTTCTCTAAAATATATCGCAGGTGAAAGGTACCACTTCCTACAATGCCTGAACAAAATATTGGCCGGATGTCCTCAGACACGTTATCTGTATAATAATATACACATTACTTGGAGCAGTTGCCATCAGGCGCGCCACGTTCGCTTGCTGTATATCTAAAATCACTTTAACGGTTTTGGTGACGTCCAAATATATATTTATTCAGTTTAAGGTTGTCGCGGAATCCGTATATTTCAGTTTATGTCCTCATGGCTTCTACTACGCTGTTGCCACCTCAAATGTTGGTATTTAGACTTCGGATATTTTTATAAATGATTATTGTAGTATGTTAAAACAATTATTGTTGTGACAGATTAATGATGTTCTCTTTGTATAATTAACAATATATTTTTTTATTACAAAAATAAAAAAAATTAAAAAGTATGTTCATTAAAATTGATGAATTTATCCTAACCAGTTGCCGAAACTGGTGGTCTAATTGCTCAATTGTAACATATTATAGAAGTGTTAGAATTTAGTTCTTAATTCTTGATTAGAAAATCCAGATTTAGAAATTAGAACCACAAACACATGTAAAGAATATAAATATCTCGGATCTATAATATCTAAAGAAGGCAAAAGAGACATCGAAAACAGAACACAGCAGGGCAAAATAGCGGTAAACATTCTAAGCTCTCAGCTATGGTCTAAAAAGATAAGACAAAAAACGACAATCTATAGTACCTTGGTAGAGCCTATTATGACTTATGGGGCAGAAGTTTGGCAGATCACGAAAAAAGATAGAAAGAGAATAGAAGTAGGTAGTAGAAATGGATTATCTAAGGAGAGCGTGTGGTATATCCAAAAAAGATCGCATCAGGAATGAAGATATTAGGAGGACAAAAACTGTATATTCCAGAGTAGATAGAATTGAAACGAGACAACTAGTGTGGTATGGTCACGTCAAACGAATGAATGAAGATAGATGACCAAAGAAAGCTTTAAATTATATACCACAACAAAGAAGAAGAAGAAGGGGAAGGCCTTGAGTTACCTGGGAAGAACATGTACAGCAAGCACATCATGAGAGATAGAGCCATCAAAGAAGACGAATGGATGGACAGAAAAAGATGGCGGTCGAAATGCGAGAAGCAGCAGAGGCTATAGGAACCTCGCTTATAGATATATAGATATAATTCTTTATTACAATATTTTTAATTATATAATTTTTCTATTCTCATACTATAATAATAATATATCAATTATGATGTCACCACCTTTATCATAGATAGAATCAGATAGATCATTAGATACAACTAAGAAAGCAGGACGACCTTCTCCAGGAAGTACATAAAATAATGCCCTCTATTCGTCACGGAACATCACAAGAAATATGGGAGACTTTTAAACATTGTGTAACAACACCAATTGATCATCCAAAGATAAATAATCCTGTGCAACGGAAACACTGGATAACAGATGAAACCTTTCAAATCATTGAGAACAGAAGAAATCTTTGTCAAAGTGGTATGCATAGTGAAAGGGAAAAAGCTAGTTTAAGAAACCTCAATAAAGAAGTAAAGCGAAGATGCAAGGCAGATAAAAAACTCTACTATCAAAATATATGCAAAGAAATTGAGAGACATGATCAGAATAATCAGCCGAGAGGTCTATTTAGAAAAATACGCTACTTAACAAGATACTTCAAAGCCAGAACTTGGGCCATTGAAGACAACACTGGAACTCTGAGAACAATCAGAGAAGATATAGCAGAGACATGAAGATCGTATTGCAAGGGACCTATATAAAGATGATCAACGCCAAGAACCTGTTAACCAAATCTTTGACGAGGTAGAACAAGAACATTTAGCTCAAATATAATAAAGCACCAGGTCCAGATATGATAACAGCAGAAATACTCAAAGCCACAGAAGAAACTGGCGTAAAATTACTTCATCGACTCTGTAACCAAATATGGCATTCTAAACAATGGCCTAAAGACTGGACAAAATCTACAATAACAACGATTCATAAAAAAGGCAGCTTCCATAAATGCAACAATTATAGAACTATTTCTCTTATATCACATGCCATTAAAATTAAAATAATGCTACATATAATCAATGAGAGAATAAAAACATTTTTTCAAAGAGAAATTCCACAAGAGCAAACTGGATTTACCAAAGGTAGAGGTACTCGAGAACACCTGTTGAATATAAGACAGATAATCGAAAAATCTAGGGAATTCAATATTCCACTGTACATATGCTTTATAGATTATCGTAAAGCGTTCGACAAGGTCAAGTGGAGACACTTATGGCGAATACTAAATATTACATGCGAGTAAGGGCCAAAATAAAGATGAAATTAGTCAAAGACAAAAACCGGAAAGTAAACACAAGACGAAGATACAATGTCGAAGCTCTTAGACAAGAAAACACAAGAATCGAATTCACAAAAAGACTGAAATTAAACCGAACAGCACTGTCCCAACATGAGGAAACAGTGGAAGAAATATGGAAGAACTTCAAGGACATTATGCAAAAACTGCAAACGAAATTATAGGGATGAAAAAAAGAGAAAAGAAATGGATAACCGGAAACACATTGTACTCCAGGGAAATATATCAAAAATATACGTTCGGAACACTTGACCGGCCAGGTTTCAAATGGATTTTTTGGACACTATATACCTATTACATTATAAATACAAAAATGTCCGTTACAGTTCGGACGATAATTTTAGTTATTAACAAATAAGGGTCAAAAATGGCAGTTTTTTCGTTTAAATCGCTACAGATAAAAATAAGTAATTAAATATCTTATATCAGATAGAGTATTCATTTTTAGTAGATGAACAAAGGTTTAAAATGGCAGTTTTTGAATTTTCGTAAGATTATTTGTTGCTTCGGTAATTGCAAAATAAAACTTAAATTCCGAAAATAAAAAATTTGCTATAACTTTTGCAAAAATAAACTTAAGACTGATATTACATGAAATATTGGGTCGAACAGTCCATGTCCAGTCCAGATAATATACAAAAAATTTCAAGGCGATTCGTCAATTAGTTTACATTTTATTCAATTTGTTTATAAAAAAAGCCTTTTCTTTGCAATTATGAAGCATGATTTTCTTCATAAAATAATAATGATACAGCAATTTTGTGGAAACCACATGAAAACAGAATACTTATGTTTTCAAAGTTTTTAAAAAAATAATAAAAAGTCATTTTTATCATTCCGAAAATATTTTAGTAAAATAGAGTCATTTTTGGCTTATAAACAATTTGAATAACTTTGTTAGTATTGACTGCAAACTAAATTAATCGACTTAAGGATGCTAAAGACCTACCGGTTATAACCTAAAACCGGTTTTTTTAATTCGAAACAACCGGTTTTACCGGTTGTTTTTTTGTCCCGGTTATAACCGGTTTTTTCTTTTTAAAGTAATTACCGGTGAAAAACCGAAAAAGTTACCTGTGGAAAAAAAATTTATTTAGAGAAAAATGAAAAAATTTCTATCTATTTTCGATCTCAATTATATGTATTATAAATAATATGCGAAGTAATTAACCCAAACAACCATAATTCAACTTTTATTTACTAATAGAGAACTGGACGAAAGTGTCACATCAGCTTTTATGAAACAATTTTGGGAATAGTTATTTTTAGATTTAGATGATAATATATTTACATAAAAAAGTAAGTGATCTGCTTGAAATTGATATTCCAACCATCATCTAAAAAATTGTTTATACTTGAGTACTTGAGACTTGAGACTTGTTTGTAAGAAATTTGAATACCGAAAACCGATTAGGAACCTCCATTATGTAATTTTTAAACAATAAATAATTCTTAGGATATAAAAGGTAGGTATTATACGAACGTATTAAAAAATATTACCTACTGAAATTTTTTGATGGCAATAGAGAAGTAAATAATGAATTGGTTTATCGAATTTATTTTTAAGTAAAATATGTAATTTGGATATTTTTTTAAACCTGATAGATCCAAGGGACATTTCGGTAGATCGGTAGGATCATCACTTTTGGGAATATCCCAATTATTGACAACGCAATATACGCCGACGCCGTCTACAACGAGCGACGAATCAGAGATTGGGGTACTTTCGCCCATTTTTAGGGTAATTTGAAAGCGCCTGGGAAAATTTTTATAGGTTGAATTGGTTGGGGAATTTTTCGGGAGGAAAATTGAGCAAACTAAAGTGCAATATAAATTTAACATTATAACCTATTGAGTATTTGCTTTTGATGAAAAAAACGAAAACCGGTTTTTGGAACAACCGGGTTTTTGACCGGTTATAACCGCCAGGTTAAGCCGTAAGTAAAAAAAACGGTATAACCGAAAACCGGTTTTATGTTCAACAACCGCCATCCCTAGACTTTAGGATTTAAAAGGCTGGTACTTTTACATTATTATTGTATTATCGGTTTATAACGTTCTCCGTCTTCCGATACCCGTTCGCCACTCCTCTCCGTCCGCACATTGATCTACTTTCAGAACTCTTTCATCCATGACTTTGTTTATTCCTGCCTGTCAACTTTTCCTCTTTCTACCTCTTCTTCTTCTACCTTGCGGTTTCTAGTTTTGCACTTGTTTTGTGATTCTGTCTTCATGCATTCTTTGTACGTGACCAAACCATCGTAGTTGTATTTCGTTGATTTCGTCATTTATTGTATGTGTAACCTTCATTATTTCTCGTATCCGTTAATTGGTGACATGTTCTCTTCTTGATCTTCCTGCAGCTCTTCTTTAGAAGTCCATTTCGGTGACATCTAACATTCGTTTTGATTTTTCCTTCATATGCCAGCTCTATGTTATATGCTGCATACTTCTCAGCTCTATGTTATAATGCTTTTCACTACGGCGTTATAGATCTTTTTCTTGTTTTGGTTGTTTATCTGCTTGTCCCAGAGTACTTAGTTTAGGAGCCTAATTGCTTTCCTGGCCTGAGTATTTCGTTCTTTAATGGCTCCGTCCAGTGTTCCATCATTCGTGATTTTTATACCCAGTTATTTATATTCGTAACATTTACTGATTGTTTCTCCTCTTTCTATAGTCGAGGTAGTGAAGCATTTTGGCTCGCAATTTTTTCGTCCAACATGGATTTACATGAAATTTTCACAGAAGGTAGGGAATAGTACAAGAATCATTTTCTATATCATGCCGCTGTACGCTAAAAACTTGGGGTGGTTGCCACCCTATCTCGGGGACGGGAATTTTTTATTGCATTTTAACCATGTAAATCGATGTAAAAAGTAATTCTAAGAAAAAAATGTTTTTTAAATTTTCTTCGTAAAACTAATATTTTTCGAGTTATTCGCGCTTGAAAGTAACAGTTTTTCGACGAAAAAATCGCCTTTTTTAGAGGGTTTTTTGAGAATACCTCGAAAAATATGCATTTAATCAAAAAAAAAACTGTAGATATCAAAAATGTATCTTTTAGTAACACAAATTAAATTAAACTTAAATAATCTTTTTTCAAGTATACTGTTAGACCTTTCAAAAAATAATAATATGAAGCTCCTCTAGTATGAAAATTAAGCGACTTATGATCAAAACAGTCGGTACCTGCTATTCTCTATGAAAAAATCAGTGAAAACAACCCCCTAACTACCCTACTAATTAAAAATTAGTCTTCACCTTTCTGTCATTCCCTTTATATTCGTATTATCAATACACCCAAGAAGTTTGACCTATTTAAAAGGCCTAATTTTAGAAAAATTGGAGTTACGAATACTGGAGATACGAAAAAAATTATGGACTACTAAATTGTAGCTTATTATTTAATAAGTAAAATTCCCTTCTGCATAGATTTTCATTACAGTGAACAGTTAGCGAGATACTATAGCTATTTAAAACCTCTATTTTCGAGCAAACACCCCCTTATTGTTTTAAACCCACCCCAATTAAAACTAAGGGCTCTTACAGAATTTAGTTTTCACAGTCTTATAACTCTTTAAAAATCCTACAAAATTATTTTTGAAAAAACTTTTTATCGCCAAAAATGAAGGAGCTATGTTTAGAAAACCAATATTTTTTTGAAAAATTGGAATAGTCCACTTATGGATCATTTTCAATGTATGTATAATACCACAGAACCGGTTCGTATACTAGAAGATGACTAAAAAACTATTTGCATTTGTATTTGTACATATTTGTAAATTCGTATTTTTGTGCAAATAAATATTTTTGTAATTCTTTAATTCTACTTTTTTTTTCTGTATAGATCTATTAAATTATCTACTTATAAAAATTGTGATGTTATTAAGGGTGGTTTTTAAGGGTTGAAATATTATGATATTTTATCCTAAAGTATAAAACAATAATTATTTAACCAATCATAACCAAATTTTACCCATATTAAAATTTACAATGTTTTTATATCATTTTTGTTAATAAGGGGTAGGTTACACCCCTAAAATAATCAACGCCCTTAAGCATGATATAGAATATGAAGTACAGGGTGAGATGATCCTAATCCCAAATTTTTATGTAAATCGATGCAAGCCGAAATGATTCTTTTAGGATAAGTAAATTTTTTATATATAGCTCCAAGAAGGGTGGTTTTAAGGGTTGAAATATTACGATAGTATATCTTAAAGCATAAAACAATCATTATGTACCTAATAAAAACCAAATGTTGACAATATTAAAGTTTAAAATGTTGTTTTATAATTTTTTACAATTAGGGGTAGTTTTCACTTTTCACGTTTCTATGTTAATATTTGTATTCACCATTGCCTCCCACAACTTTACCAAAGGTACACTGTCGTATGCCTTTTTCAGATCAATATAATATACGAAATAAATCTCTTGGTTAATCGCTGTTTTCTTTTCCATGACTTGTGCGATTGCAAAAAGGTGATCAATTGTAAATCTTCCGGCTCTAAATCCTGCTTGTTCTTCTGCTTCCATTTCCTTGTATTCGTCTTCTATTCGGTTTTTTAAGATCCTTCCGTATATTTTGCTGATTGTTGGTGTAACGGAAATACCCCTGTAGTTATCACATTGTTTTCGATGTGTATTTTTACATAAATGTTAAAAAAAAATTTACCTTGGTTAATTACGGTCAAAGTTAGCCACTTTTTTTTATTTAATTCACAGCTAGTTTGTTCATAACAATTAAGAAACCTAACTATCGCTATTTTGAAGTTCAAGGTATGTATATAGTTTATGTGTAAAAGTTTGAGTAAACTTGAATATAGTGGTTAATATATCTTTAAAAACAACGTGGCTAACTTTGCTCGTAATTAACCTAGGCGAAAGGTTTTTTTTTGAAAATTCGTGTAAAAATATCAGCTTTTCAAATCCCAACGCAGATTTAGTCAATATGTTAATATGGTTATTCAAATTGTTTATAAGCCAAAAATGATTCTACTTTCGTAAAATGTTTTCAGAAGGGTAAAAATGACTTCTTATTGATTTTTTAAATAAGTTGAAAATATAAGTATTCCTCTTTCCTGTGGTTTTCACAGAATTGCTGTATCATTATTATTTTATGAACAACAACATTGCAAAAAAAGCTCTTTGTGATAAACAAATCGAATGAAATTTAAACTAATTGACAAATCGTCTGGAAATTTTTTGTGCATTATGTGGACTATTTGACTCAACATTTCATGCAATATCAAAGTCTTAAGTTCATTTCTGCAAAAGTTATAGCAATTTTTTATTTTCGAAATTTAGTTTTATTTTGCAATTTCCCAAGTGACAAATAATCGGATCAAAATTTAAAAACTTCCATTTTAAACCTTTGCTTATCTACTAAGAGATGAATAATCTAAATAAGATATTTAATTACCTTATTTTTACCTGTAGCGATTTAAACGAAAAACTGTCATATTTGACCCTTATTTGTTAATAACTAAAATTCTCGTCCGAACTCTGACGGGCATTGTTGTATTTATAACTAACTAAGAGAAGAAAGAAAGAAACTTAAAGAAGAAATGTTACAAAAAGAAGCAACCGAAGAAGGAAAAGCAGTAGAAAGGAAATACAAAGAAAATATATAGCGGTTAAAAAGCGACCCAGAAAAGACAAGAGATACTATGTAAATCATATGGTAAAAATGTCAGAAAAAGCTGCGCAAGAAAACGACCTGAAAATACAGTACAATATCATCCGAAATTTGACAGGGCAAAAACACTAAACATTAATAAACAAATCAAAGATAAACAAGGAAATATAATTACATCAGAGCATAAAATAATACAAAGCTGAAAAGAACACTGCGAGGAAATATACTCCAAACATCAGATATAAACGAAGATAATGTAATACAGGAAATAAACATTAGAACAGTTGAAATTACGAAAGAAGAAATACAAAACACACTGAATCACCTAAAAAATGGCAAAGCCGCTGAAAGCTACAACCTACCGATAGATTTAATAAAGGCGAAATGGAACGAGGGTGTAACCATTAAGATACCAAAAAAGGGCGATTTAAATAAATGCTAGAATTGGCGAGCAATAACACTGCTAAGTGCCACATTCAAAATAATGTCAAATATCATATTGAATAGACTGAAGCCAGAACTAGACAACAAACTAAGACTAAGAAACAACCAAGAAGGTTTTCGCGCAAAACGCTCCATTATCGACCACATTTGTACTCTATCTGTACCTCTGTATCTTGTACCTGTACCGCTGTATCTCTTGTACTCTACAATTATCTTGGAACAAGCTAGTGAATGGCAAAAAAATATAAACATGTTTACTTTGACTTTGAGTTTGAAAAGATCTTCGATAGTATAAACAGAGAACAAATGTGGAAGATTCTAAAACCATATGGACTACCGATAAAATACATCAACTTAATCAGACTACTTTACAAGAAATATAGAGCCAGACTAGAACATGCGGGAAAAATGGTAGTATGTAGATATAGCTATACAAAGCGGAGTTAAACAAGGAAGTGTGCTATCCCCGACATTCTTTCTAATAATAACGGACTGGATCATGCAGAAAGTAAGCAATAATAAAACAGGTATTAGATGGAAATTGCATAACTAGTTGGAGGATTTGTAGTTCGCAGATGACATTTGTCCCCTAACCGAACATAGCAGCCATAAGCAAAAATAGATCGACACGCTTGCAAAATACTCCAAGGTAATGGGCCTGAAGATAAAGACAAAAAAACAAAACTTAAAAAACAGTAACCAATAAACTAAAATTAAAATAAAAGGAAGACAAATACGGGAGGTAGATAACTTTACATATCTGGGATCAATTATGGAAAAAAAGGCGCTAGTAGATCAGATGTAGAAAAAAGGATAGTAAAGGCACAATATGCACTCATTGTATAATCATATAATGCATTAAGGAAAATCTGGAACACACGCGATATATCAGAATTAACCAAAATCAAAATCTTTAACAGCTGTTTTAAGACTATATTGTTGTATGGCGCAGAATCTTAGAGAGAGGAAGAGACAACTAGCAAAAAATTACAAACCTTTATAAATAAATAGTTGAGGAAAATCCTAAAAATATACTGGCCAGAAAATAAAAAACATAGATCTACGGAGAAGAACAAAACAAGAGAAAATAACAGTCACGATTAAAAGAAGGAAATGAAAATGGATTGATTATACATACTCTGAGGAAGGATCGAAATAATATAACCAAACAAGCACTCGAATACCAACCAGACGAAAGAAGAAGAAGAGGAAGACCTGATAATAGCTGGAGAAGAACTGTAACAAGAGATCATGAAAGAATTGGCGTTGAGATGGAGAGAAGTCAAACAGAGAGCGAGAAACAGAGAGCAATGGAAAATACTTGTATAGCAAATTTCGAAAGAATAAAACAGAAAAGGATGCGCTGAGGAGAGAGAGAGAGAGAGAGAGAAACAATACCGATTATTTATCAAAATAAAAAAATAAAATTTAATAATAAACCTAACCTATCGAAAGGCTCATCAAACAGTTACCTATTAACTTTAAAAAATAAACATTTGTCAAGGGTATATAGTGGTATTGTTAAGTATATTACATTATAACTTATTCCATCGAATCTTCCGAGATCCATAATCTTCTTCCATCGAAATAAAATAGAAAATTTAAAAGTTTAGAAAATACATTATCCATAACTACACCCAAGAAATAAGTTTTTCTAACCTGACTTAAGAGTATAAAAACGAAAACAAACAATTTACAGCAAATCGTATATCCGAGCAAAACCACCTAGTTGGCAAAAGTTATAAATAGAATTTATCTGGGTTCTTCAACTAAATTCTCACATAAACACGACCAAGGTTAAATATTTTACTTCATACCATAAGTACATTGTTGCCAGTATAACGGATGCCAAAGCGAGCGCTAACTGTATGAAATAATTCTTGTTAATATACACGCTGTATATTGATCGGAAGTCACGAAGAGTCAAAACTATACAGAAGCCACGAGGGACGCAAATGCAATATATATATATATATATATATATATATATATATATATATATATATATATATATATATATATATATATTTTTTTTTGTTGTTAGATCGAACCGGGTGGCCATGGGGCCCGTGCTGCAGCCTGAGTAGGCTTATTGCACACCGTTCGGTCTCGGGTTAAACCTCATTGGGTTTTTGTCCCCAATGGGTTCGGGATTACTTAACTTGAAGTTAAGTCGTCTGTTACCTATAAGAGGTCCATTCTCCCAGCTAGCAGGACAAGACCCTTTATTAGGTTCTTTACCTGACTTCTGACACTTAGGTTCGAGTTTTCGACATCGTATTGCAGTCGCCATCGGGTTTAGGCTGAACAGTCAAATATGACATGTGAGGCAGTTTCATCTGCCTCCCCACATTTCCTGCAAACAGGGTCTCCGTGAAAGATCTCCATGTTGTGCAGGTGTTTTCTTAGGGTGCAGTGTCCGGTTAGTAAGCCAGTTACCGCCCTAAGCTTTTTCCTTCCGAGTCGTAGGGCCTCATGGGTTAGCGAGGGGTTTGGCCGCCCCATCATTAACTTGTTGTGCCGCTGTCCCGAAATATCGTTCCAGTGTCGGGTGTGCTGCGCAAGGATCCATTTAGCAACGGCTCCTTTGACAGCCGATTTGGTCACCCCTAGGCCAGGCTCAGGCCCAGTAAGGGGGACAGCCGAGCCCTCTCTCGCAAGTGAGTCGGCTCTTTCGTTTCCTTCAACCCCCGTATGTCCCGGCACCCACCCGAGTTCCACTCGGTTTCGGTAGGCCAGGGTTTACAGGTGTTGTCGGCATTCCAGCACAAGCTTAGAGTTAATTCTCCAGCTGGCAATGGCCTTAAGTGCTGCCTGACTGTCCGAGAGAATACGTATTGTCCTATTCTCAAGGCCCATTCGAATATTCTCTACGACGCAAGTCGTGATAGCAGCCACCTCCGCCTGGAATATAGTGGTGTACTGCCCAAGAGGCATAGACATGCACACCTCGGGTTCCACACCATACACTCCAGCTCCAGAGCGCCCGCCCATCACTGAACCGTCCATGAACCATGTTAGCTCACTCTGCGGTCTTTTATCCCCCTCCACCGGGGGTTTTAACCCCAGCTTGAAGGGAGGATCAAATTTGTGAGTGACCGGACTCCAGTCACTCACCATATCCAGGATGGGGTCACGAATGTGCCCCACAATCCTGGTGTGCCCGTATGACCTTTGCCTCCAGACACCATTTAACTGCAGCCTGTAGGCCCCTAGCCTCGCCTCGGCCATCACCAGAAGATGCAGGCCCGTGCAGTCCCATGAGTACCTCCATGGCTGCCGTCGGGGTACTTTTCATTACCCCGGTAACACAAAGTAGTGCTAGCCTCTGAACATTCCCAAGTTCTTTGGCTGCACAACTTTGGTTCATTTTTGTCCACCACACAGCACTAGCATATGTGAGGGAGGGCCTCACTATAGCAGTATAAATCCACTTAGTGATTCCCGGGCTTAAGCCCCAAGTTTTTCCAATTGACCTACGAGCAATCATGAGGGTTCTCTTGCCCTTGGCAACGGTCGCTGCTAGTTGCGCATTCCAGGTTAGCTTGGTATCAAGCATAAGGCCCAGGTAGCGCACCTATGTAGCCAGATTGAGTTGCACACCAATGAGTTTGGGGGGCGTGAGGCCCTCCAATTTCCTCCTGTGTGTGAACGGTATAATAACTGTTTTTGAGGGGTTAACACTTAAGCTGACCCTCTCGCACCAGCTTTCTACCACTTTTATAGCCCGGAGCGTTAGCTCCGAAACTACGTGTGGAATCTTCCCCCGGATTAAAATACAGATATCATCTGCATCACCCTGGGTGTAGAATCCCAAGTTATTCAGTTCTACCAGAAGTTTGTCTACCACTAGGTTCCATAGCAGCGGGGATATTACTCCCCCCCTGCGCTGTTCCCCTTGTGGCAGTGACCCTCGTGGTTTCCCCAAATAGTGAAGCCTGTGCCTGTCGGCAATGCAGTGTGGAGCTAATCCATCTGCGACAGGTTTCATCTATGTCGTGCCTCTCCGCCGCCTTAAGCATGGCATCATACGTGGTGTTGTTAAACGCTCCCTCGATATCGAGGAAGGTACCAAGCGCCACTTCTTTGTGTTCAATCGTCTCCTCTATTCTAGACACCAAATGGTGCAAGGCTGAGTCGCACGATCTGCCCACCCGGTAAGCATGTTGATTGCAGTGCAGTGGCCTTTCTTTGAGAAAGGTTTGCCGCACATGCATCCCCATCAATTTCTCTAGTGCTTTTAAAATAAAGGACGAGAGAGCAACAGGTCTATATCCCTTGGGGTCTAGAGGATTCTTGCCCGGCTTAGGTATAAATACCACCCTGGCCAGTTTCCAGTCACACGGGACATACCCAAATGCCACGCTTGCCCGGAAAATCCTGCACATGAGCGGTCCAATAATGTCCCACCCCTGTTGCAGTAATACAGGATATATCCCGTCTGGTCCGGGGGATTTATAGGGTAAAAATGAGTGTATGGCCCATTCCACCCTAGCATATGTGACAGCCTTTTTTGCCGTTTCCCAGCTAGTTCCAGAGGTTCTGTTTTCCAGTCCCTCTTGACCCAGCCGAGCATCCGGCTCATTGGTTACCACCGAGTCAGGGAGATGTGTCTGGAGCATAGGCTCCAGTGTCTCCTTGCCATCTGCTGTAAAGCCACCCCCGGGGGCCTTGAGGGTCCCCAGTGGGTTAGCCGGCTGTTTGGAGAGTATCCGTTGGAGTTTAGCAGCAGCGGGAGCCGTGGCGATCTCCTCACATTGCTTTCTCCAATCTTTTCTCTTAGCCTTTCTCACAGCTTTGTTAAACTCGGTCAGAGACCGGGCATATCCGGCCAAGTCATCTGTTCTTTTCGCCTCTTTAAAGAGGCGCCGAGTCTTTTTCCGCAATTTGCCCAGTTCACGAGTCCACCACCTGTTCTTGGTAGCGGAGCGGCTGGTCAGCGGACAGTTCATCTGATAGGAGGTTAAGATGGCCTCCTGCAGAGCCTTCGAGACGTGTTCCAGCATTGGGGGGCTCTTAATCTCAGTGGCCAGTTGCCCGACCCTAAGACGAAGCTTCTCCCATAGCTGTCCCAGTCTGTTTTACGCGGATCACGGTAAGTGGTAACCTCCCTCTCCGAGCCCAAAAACTCCGTTACCACGTATCTATGGTCCGAGAAACTTGGTTCCTCAGACACATGCCACCGTGCCACGTTATTGGTTACTAGGGGAAATGCCAAAGTAATATCAATTACCTTCCTCCTCCTACTGGTAACAAAGGTAGGTTCTTTGCCCTGATTTAGAATAACTAGCCCAGATGAGCCAATAAATTCCAACAGGTGCTCCCCTCTTTTGTTCGTATCAGTGCTCCCCACACCTCGTTATAAGAGTTAGAGTCAGCTTCTATCAGCATTTGCAGGTGCTTCCGCCCACAGTGGCTGATTAATTTATCCAACTCCGCAGATGGAGGTGGATCGGGTGAATCATATGGTAGGTAAACAGAGGCCAGTACTAGCTCCCTTGTTCCACCCAACAAGTGATGTTTTACCATTATTGTAGCTATGTCTTGCGAACATAGCTCATTTAATGTAAGTGCTTTGAGATCGGTGAGATCGGAACGCACAACAATGCACGCCCGGATTCTCTCTGCACTATGGTCTGCGATGATTGTTCCCCGGCAGTTAGCTAGGCCCGCAACCCGGCCACAGACAAGCCATGGTTCCTGGATTAGGGCCACGTCAACCGCACTAGTACTGAACCACCGACAGAACGCAGCGGAGGCTGCCCTACTATGCTGTAGGTTGATTTGCACCACCCTCAGCATTTGCAGGTTTTGCCCGCCCCCCCTTCCTTAAGCACGACGAAGGTGACTTTGTGTAGTCCGAAGCTGACACGCAGCCCCGTCTTACGCAGCATCACCAAGTCGGCTTCTGGTATTTCGCAGAATAAGAGGATGCTCTTGGCCTCCCTCTTTTCTCCAAACAATCTCCACGACTCGGTTTTGAGGCCTGGGTTAAGGTGGCCCAGAATCCTAAAAATCGACTTGTGGTCTTCTACATCCATGTAGACCGTGGGGATCAGAACCGAGACTCGGGGGGCGGTTAAGGACTTCCTTCACGCTGCCAGCGCGAAGTTGTCCAATCCCCTCGAGTTCAAGGCTCCTCACCGTGTCCACAAGCCACTTGGATGCCTTTTCAGAGCAGCAGGTGACGAGGACAGCCCCATCCCTCTGACTTGCTCCGTCAAATTGGCGATCAGGATCCGGGTCCGCCGCAAAGACCGCCCGGTTAATCGCTTTGAGGACCGTTGCCCCTTGCTCCTCGGTCAGCAGTTGCTCAGGGAAGCCCCCTAAGACAACCGCCATCCTTAGAGTGGAAACCGCCTTGCTATAGCTCGGCCCGGTCCCATCTGCAGGAGGCCCAGTGACGGCATCTCCCGCCGCCCCCTTCTTCTTCTTCCCGCGGGGTGGTTTGCTTTCCGCCGAAGGCGGGTTGCTGCCAGATTCCCGTGGTCTCTTAGTGGCCGGTGTTCTCTTTGAGGCGGGTGTAGCCTTGGCTTTCCCATCCTCCTGAGCCTTACCGTCCACAGATTTACCTGCCCCTCCACTGCTGCCCCAAGCAGGTATAGGCATGGCCTTGCCCGCACTGGTTGAGGTGACGGCAGGGGGTTTGGTTTTACCAGCCCGCTTTTTTCGAGGTTTTATGGGTAGCCCCATCTCCCTCGCCTTTTCACGGGCTATTCTGCGCTTTTCAGCACCAGACATGTGCTTCCTCTTGAGGTTTAGGGCCTCAAGTGAGGGCAACACCGTGTCAGTTCCATTGCCGGGGGCGTGGCTTTTACCTTCCCCCAGTTCTGAATACGGCTTTTTTCCTTCCTGGCTCTTCAGGGGGGTGTGACTTTCGCCTACCCCTCCATCCGAACCAGTCGGGTTTGGGTTCATCTGGTTTGTTTTCTCCATACGAATTCCCACGAGTAGCTAGGGAACAAAGGTCCGCTACGCCAGAGCCCTGCATGACGCAGTAAGGGGTTCATACAATGGGGTGCCCCCTGGTGCCCCAAGGTCTCGTTCGCGACGCCATTCCCCGGCGCCATTCAGCCATCGGCACGATGCTACACCTTGGCTTGGGGACTGATTGCGATACCCAATTTCTCGAGCACCGGGCGATGGGGTCGTCACATCCCTACGCCTGGAGCTATATATAAAAAATTTACTTATCCTAAAAGAATAATTTATGTACATAAAAATTTGGGATTAGGATCATCTCACCCTGTACTTCATATTCTATATAATGCTTAAGGGCGTTGATTATTTTTAGGGGTGTAAACAACCCCTTATTTTCAAAAATTATATAAAAATATTGTATACTTTAATATGGGTAAAATTTGGTTTTGATTGGTTAAATAATGATTGTTTTATACTTTAGGATATAATATCATAATAGTTCAACCCTTAAAAACCACCCTTAATAACATTACAGTTTTTATAAGTAGATATTTTAATAGGTCTATACAGAAAAAAAAGAAGAATTAAGAATTACAAAAACATTTATTTATACAAAAATACGAATTTACAAATATGTACAAATACAAATAGTTTTTTAGTCATCTTCCAGTATACGAACCGGTTCTGTGGTATTATACGTACATTGAAAATTATCCATAAGCGGACTATCCGAATTTTTCGAAAAAAAAATTCGTTTTATAAACATAGCTCCTTCATTTTTGGCGGTGAAAAGATTTTTCAAAAACAACTTTGTAGGATTTTTGAAGAGTTATAAGACTGTGTAAACTAAATTCCGTAAGATCCTTCAGTTTTTAATTAGGGTGGGTTTAAAGGGCTCGAATAAGGGGGTGTTTGCTCGTAAATAGAGGTTTTAAACAGCTATATCTCGCTAACTGTTCACTGTAATGAAAATATATGCACAAGGGAATTTTACTTATTAAAGAAGCTACAATTTGGTAATCTATCATTTTTTTCGCATCTCCAGTATTTTCGGAGATATTTTGAAGTAAAAGGTGAAAAATGGGAAATTCGAAAAAATTTATTTGTCTTTAAACTCCAATTTTTCTAAAATTAGGCCTTTTAAATAGGTCAAACTTCTTAAATGTATTGATAATACAAATATAAAAGGAATTACAAAAAGGTGAAGACCAATTTTTAATCAGGAGGGTAATTAGGGGGTTGTTTTCACTGATTTTTTCATAGAGAAAAGCAGGTACCGACCTTTTTTTGATCATAAGTCGCTTACTTTTCAGACTAGAAACTTTTTATTATTTTTTTTGAAAGGCCTAACTCTATACTTGAAAAAATATTATTTAAGTTTTTCTCGAAAAATGCAAAGTTTTTCCGTTATTTTACTTTGAATATTTCAAATTATGAATTTGACGAAAACAGCTAACTTTTAACATGCCGTATCTCGGTTTGTATTAGTCTTAGCAATATTACAGGAAAATAATTTGGTTTGTGCTACTAAAAGATACAATTTTGATATTTACAGTTTTTTTGATTAAATGCATATTTTTCGAGGTATTCTCAAAAAACCTTCTAAAAAGTCGATTTTTTCATCGAAAAACTGTTACTTTCAAGTGGGAATACCTCGATAAATATTAGTTTTACGAAGAAAATGTAAAAAACATTTTTTACTTATAATCACGATTTACATAGTTAAAATGTAATAAAAAATTTCCGCCCCCGAGATGGGTGGCAACCACCCCCAAGGTTTTAGCGTACAGCGGCCTGATATAGAAAATGATCCTTGGATTATTCCCTACCTCCTGTGAAAATTTCAAGTAAATCCATGCTGGACGAAAAAAATTGCCAGCCAAAATGCTTCATTTCCTCGACTATTAGAAACCAATAATCAAATTTGTGAACATCACTGATGTGGCCAGGTTCACTGTCTGAGTTTAAAATGATACGTATCAAACAGGTCTGAATGGTTTTGTGCGTTTTAACCTATGTACTAGGTTTTTGGTTATGTAGCAGTTTTAGCATGGATACGGTAACAGCGATGATCATCAAACTAACAAATGGGGAAGTGTTTTAAGAAGTTCAAAAAATAAAAAAAGTTAAAGGAGTTGGACCAGACGATATTCTTGCAAAAGTCTGGATAGCATTTTAGAGAGATGAATATGTTGGCTAACAGGTTTATTTAATCGAATTATAGCCCAGTAAATGAACGGGAAATTCGGCGATACCGTGTAATTTTCAGGGGCAACTCCGAATTGCATGATAATTTGGATTTAGGTTCTACTTACAAAGTTGAAACTTCAATTTAAATTGTGCCGTTGGTTGCTTTTACTTGGGGTGACAGTCACCCCTTTTTGGGGGTGAAAAAACATACGTTCCAGATAAGACTGGAAATGGATAAATTGACTGATTTTAAGCAACTTTTGTTCTATAGCGTTTTTTTACGTAAGTCAATACTTGTCGAGTTATTTGCCATTGAAAATGTTGATTTTTCGACAAAAAAACTACGTTTTCAGACGGTTTTTCGCAAATAACTCAAAAAATAAATATTTTATCGAAAAAAATATCCTTAGTAAAACTGTAGCCTATAAAAAACCCAAAAAATGGTGTATCAGTTAACTCTATCAATTAAATAAAAACAAAGTTGTAGCTCATGAAAAATACGTTCTTATTCGTCTATTCCAAATCGAATATTTCAAGGTGAAATCACCGAAAAATGAAGCACTTTTCGTGAAAAACTCATTTAAACTTTTTTAAAGTGTTTGTTTTTAAAGATAAAATTTAAACTTTTTTAAAGAGCTTTGTATTAATTGTTAACAAAAGTTTTAGCATTAAAAATAAGCGAGTTACGCTCAAAATAAAGTGGGCCCTCTTTTTTTTTGTAAAAAATCATGAAAATCTCCCCGTGTTTAGCTCCCCAAATGAAATTAATCGCTACCGCTTTACAAACAATTTACTTACCTATCTATTTTTTATACGATCTGTCAGTCTCACCGGTTTAAAGTGTTTATTTTTGAAAGGGTTATAATTGAGAAAGCTTGAACGGGTCACTAATAACGAGTGTATGCAAATTTTGAAGAGCCATATCTTAACCAATTTTTGTCTTACGGAGAAACAAAACGAAATTATGTAGCATATTTATAATAGCAAAACCTACATTTTTTTACTCTTTAAGGTTTTTCTTATCACTAATACTTTCTAAGTTATTTCGAAAAAATTAAATTTTTCAAAAATTTTTAGAAATTTTTTTTTACTATAAAATTAAATGTTGTCAAAAATAAGCACTTCAAACCAATCAAACTTACAGATCATATAAACAATACACATCCAGTTAAAATAGATGGTAAAGCCAAACGGTTAATTTCATTTAGGGTGCTAAATAGAGGGAGGTTTTCACGATTTTTTTTACCAAAAAAAAGGGCCAAGTTTTTTCAGTGTAACTCGTTTATTTTTGATGCTGTAAACTTTTGTAAAAAACAAATAATAAGCTTTTTTTCGATACTTTAAAAATGTTAATAAGGTTTTCCCGAGAAACGCTTCTTTCTTCGATGATTTCGCGTTGAATTATTCGATTTGGAATTATACGAATAAGGACGTATTTTTCATGAGCTACAACTTTGCATTTACTCAATTTGTAGACTTAACTGGTTCACCATTTTTTTCGTTTTTTTATAGGCTACACTTTTGCTAAAAATATTTTTTTCGATAAAATATTTACTTTTTCAGATATTTGGGAAAAACGGTCTGAAAACGTAGTTTTTTTGTCGAAAAATCAACATTTTAAATCGCGAATAACTCAAAAAGTATTGACTTACTTAAAAAAAATTTATAGAACAAAAGATGCTTAAAATAAGTCAATTTATCCATTTCCGGCCTTATTTTAAACACGCGTTTTTCACCCTCCGAGAAGGGGTAAATGTCACCCGCCAAGTTAAAGCAACCAACTGCACAAATTCAACTTTGAAGTGGAGGGTAAGTAGAACCTAAATCCAAATTTTCATGCAATTCGGAGTTGCCCCTTGAAATTACACTCCAAAACGGTCATTTATTGGGCTATTATGGAAGTGGGACAAAGGCCAGGAGAATGGAGATGTAGTGTATTGCTGTTGTTCTGAAGCTATTTCCTTGTGGCATTTTTATAATTAAGTATTTTCTATGGGAAATAAGCCACAATTTTACTAAAAAAATGAATGTATTAACGTTTCGAAGCCCAAATCGGGTTTCGTTGTCAAAATACAAAATAATATTAAAATAAACAAAAATGTTGTTGCTAAGTAAAAAAATTCTTCTAATAATTTATTTAATCTGACTCATTTATATTGGCAATTCAGACGTATATTATACATTTTAAAGTAGAAATTATGCTAAATGAAACCAATTGTGTCGCAAATTCCTCGGTAGAATGCAGTAGTTACCCATACTGAAAGAGGAAGTCAATAGAAAGAAAATACCACGATTAGTAAGTAAATAACATCTCGAGTTAGTACAAATTTTATATTTTAGTATTACTTATTATATATCTATGTATTATTAATATTATTTATAATTTAAACATATTAAAGTCAGAATTTGGTATTAGTTTTTTGAAAGTAAATTAAATGTAAGACCAAATACTTACGATGTCGGGATAGTATCACGGGGTTGTTTCCTGGTTTTCCCTCGTGATTTACTATGGAATCTCTAACGCGAGAATTTTACTGTCATCGTTGCATTTGGTTGTCTTTTTAAAGACTGATCACATGCTATGATTTTTTTGCAACGGATATTCTTGAGTAGGGATTGATTTCATGTAATCGAATGAACTATCTTTTAGTAAAGTCGTCCCAGAAACCCATCTCATAAATATTGGCGACATCATTTTAAAGTCTTCTACTTTAAAATGTATAATATACGTCTGAATTGCCAATATAAATGAGTCAAATTAAATAAATTATTAGAAGAATTTTTTTACTTAGCAACAACATTTTTGTTTATTTTAATAGTATTTTGTATTTTGACAACGAAACCCGATTTGGGCTTCGAAACGTTAATACATTCATTTTTTAGTAAAATTGTGGCTTATTTCCCATAGAAAATGCTTAAGTATATTGGTACCTGTTTAATCTTTTCATTGCTGACTAAATTTTCCCAACGCGACCTGGGTGCTAACTCGATTTTTCGCTGCAGAAAAAGAAAAGGAAACATGTTTTAGTCGAAGTCAAATAAATAATGACATCTAAATGAATGTTGTGCATATCTATATATGACGCCTGAAGACGTCATAAACACCTGACAGTAGTAACGGTATGACGTCTTCAGGCATCATCAGCATTCAAAGAGTTTAAAAACAAAAAGAGTAAACAAGGGAGATAAAATAATGTATAAACTCCAATCACCCTATAAAAATTTGGCTGAGATTGCTTGTTAGACGGGTACGTGAAGACATCAAAATATCCGATAATCAGTTTAGTTTTGTGCAAGACAGATCTACAACAGATTCAAGTTTTATTATAATAGAGTTGATTAAAAAATATAGGAAGAAGGCGGCAAAAGCTCATATGGTATTCTTGAGAAAGCATAAGATAGAGTTCCTTCACCGCTTCTGTGTTGACTCAATAATAAAGGAGTCCCTGGTGAATATCTAAATATTGTGAGAGATATGCATTAGAAAATAACAACTAGTGTTAGGACAGATGTGGGAAATATTGTTAAATTTCATGCGAAAGTAGGATTGCACCAAGGCTCGGTCGCTCGGTGCTTAATCCTTATTTTTTTATTATCATTAGTGCTGGAGTAGATAGCATCGAAACTACATAGTAACATACCCTGGTCCTTAATGTATGCGGATGATATTCGCGGTGTGCAAGTACTTGGAAGGGATACAAGAAACGAGCGTGCGCGAATTGCGGAGAAATATTGCAACTTTTTTAAATAATTCATATTGTCAATTGAAACTGTCAAATTGACGTACATTTCATACCTACTGTCGTTGAAGAAGAAAAATTGTATATTGCTCCACAATATTGATATGATATACAATTATTATATAAAGGTAAATTTAATTAATTGTGTTTTGCTTGCAGTACTGCATTTTAATAACTAATTTTATTTACTGCATACAATTGTTTACGTTTTAATAACATAACCTGAATCTTATTTTTTCTTCTTATTATTTTCTTGGACTGTGGCCTTGACAATTATCCAGTAACCGGGCTAATATAATTGGCCAATATAATTAAAAGTGCGAATAAAGTTGCAGAGCGTAGAAACCAGGTGTCGCTTTGCCGAACTTGCACGGTCCCAATAGTGTCGACATAAAAAAATATTGCTACACGTAAATGAGCAGCTTCTCTGTCCATTTATGTAGAAATAATATTTAATTTTATGTACTTTTCATTATATCTCCATTCTAGGTTTAAGCGATGGATTGGACCGTTGTCAAAAATCTCTAAACGAATATCTGGATTCTAAAAGAAGAAGGTTCCCTAGATTCTATTTCATTTCCACGGAAGAACTGTTATCTATATTGGGTGGCAGTGATCATACATGTGTACAAGATCACATGATAAAGATGTTTGATAACATAAAATCTCTAAGGTTTGATTATAAATATTTATTAGATATAGTATAACCAAAATTTTAGTTTAGCATCAAATATTTTAGTTTTTTATATAAATTCCTAAATTTTCGCTTCTAAAAAAAGTCTTTTAGAAACAAATTGATTGGAATTAAACCACAATAATAATAAACATTTTATGTGACATTTTGAAAGCTCATCCTGAAAACTCTCAGAATGTAGGTAATTTTGAAATCTCATAAAGAAATAATATGGATGTTATCTTGGTAAGGGGTTGTTCAGCCACTAATAATTTAACCATCACTACTTTATTGGTTATCAAATTCATTTATTCAATACAATTGATAGTATTTAGTTGATGACGGTACCCATTTTATTCTACCCAAGGTGTCGATATATTTTTCGACGTGCCTTAGCAAGACGAGAACAAAAATATTACTTCGGTCAATTTACACATCCCATGTTATAAAAATTATCAGCCAGTTGAAAATTGCAGGATTGTTCAAAATACCATAATTAATGAAATCTAAAAAGTCCTCATGAATCGGACCCGAGGAAAAAAAATTTACGCGTGGTCATCAAAAAGGGTTTTTAGCGATTTTCAGCGAAACGGTAAGTTTTGTCGTAAAAGTAGTTCTAACAAAAAAATGTAGATTAGTTGTAATCGTCATAATATGCACACGTTTCGTCAGCACCTTTGAGATAGGGTACTTAGCGCGTTTTTTAACGTGGTTTCCCCAATAGGCCTATTACACAGATCTGTTATGGTTCTGTTTAATTTGAAGCTATTGAATAATTGATATTGACAAGGCTCGAAAATGATAAAAGTGATAAAAACCAGTTTATATAAAAAAGGGAAATTTATCCAACTGGTTCATAATTTTCTAATACTTCTGCTTCCTCTTTTCCTCGTTATTCTTCTTCACCTTCTTGTTCTTCTTCTTTTTGTTCTTCTTCTTGTTCATACTTCGTGCAAGTAAATTGCCCCAATAATGACACATCGTATGGCTCCTTGATAGAATCAATTGAATACTTAATTGTTGGTGATTCAACATTGGAGTACGACCGGTTTTGACAATTGGTACATGCTACCGAACGAAACAGTTTAACTTTTTTGCCACCACATTTAGCGGTACCTCCCTTTTATACAAAAAAATGTTTATCCCTGTAGTTGCAAAACATTGTGTTCAGGAGTTTTTTTGGCGCGGGTGGGAGTAAAATTGAATTGGTTCTAATGAACTGTCGACTAATTTCCATCCCTAGTCTTTTAGATCTAGCTGATAGCCAAGCCACACTTGAACTTGGTAATATACCCGAAACATATGTTGATGGGCAGCCGCTGAGGTTGGAGAAAGACAAGATAACTGCACTTGTTTTCTATTTCGACTATGTATTTTTAATGAAACATGCATATGGAAACTTATCTAAGCAAAGTACGTAGTTTTTTTTAGGCGCTCCATACACAGAGAGAAGAAATATAATTCCGTTGGTAATAACCTCTTTTGGAGTTGAATTAGTTTGTTTAAAAACTTCAGCACGTTCAAGTAAATCTTGTTTCTCAAACATTTTAAAAACAGTCGTTTTACCCCTCCTGAAAAATGCAGATTATCACAGCAAGTTATTGCGTGTAAAAATAGTATATGATTTTGACACTTTGCAAAAGTACAAAGAAGTTTTTACAAAAAAGAAAACAACACGAAATAGGTTAAAAAATATAGGTTTAACATGTATTTTCACTTCGGACTAGTACTCAAGACTAATTAATAGCTCGAGGGTGTGATCTATCTAAAGGATTTTGCCACCCAGGAAGAAGATTACGATGCAATTTGCATAATTAGAGCTCCATTTTCCCGGCCCCTTTTGATTTCCCGGAAATCGGGAGTCGGTAATTTGGATTTCCCGAGAATTTCCGGGAATCGGGAAATTTAAAAATAAAAAGAATAAATTGTTTTTGTTTTCATTTTTCAATGCAATTAGCATAAAAACGTTTAAATTTGATTACATATTAAAAATGTTCAGAAAAATTCAACAATTTAAAAGAAAATTCAAAATTTTAATAGAAATTTTAAAAGTAGAAAACTTATAAATTTTTGTTTAATCTGAATTTTCTTTAATTTTATTATTGAAATATGTTAAAAAAAACCATAAATTGTTGAGTGTTTAATCTTTCAGGCTGGCTCTTTTTTTGCTGAAGTTGAAAACGCATTTTCTGTTGTTGATGTAAGTCTGATGTTTTTTATGTAGTGCGGGTCATTTTTTTTTAGAAGTCCGGTCAGCTGATTTGCTCCAATATGATAGCGTATTAAATCTTCTATGTACTAATTCTTCATAAACATAATTTTAGTTCAAAATAAATATTTTTGTTATCATTCTGGATGCTTCCAAATGAATCAGATCGTCGCATAGACAAAATAAATGCTTATTCCGCCTGATATGATACATTCTGATTTAAAGCCATAATTGTAAGGTTTAAAAAAATAGTTGAAAAATAAATATTTTCAGTGGGATAATTTAAAATGATTATTAAGCAGACAGACATAATAATTGTATCAGAATCATTAATTTATTCATTGTGAGTTAGTAATATCTCCGCTCATAATTTAAAATCAAATATTTAAAAAATCCCCAGAAATCTGTAAGAATTCTCGGGAATCGGGATTTCCATTTTTTACCGATTTCCCGGGAAATTTGTCCCGGCAATTTCCCGGGAATGCAGCTCTATGCATAATAGGAAATAAACTAAATTTTCATAAAGTTTATTGTATGTTGTAATGTTTACTAGTACGCAGCACTAAACATTTTGCCTACAAAGTTGGCTTTCATTTTGAAGTTCAAACCCTTTTGAGAAAAGAATAGGTATGGTGATTAGCCGACGTACCGATACAACGTGTTTATTCCGACAAAATCCATCTTTACAAATTGAGTAATACGCATAACAGGCGAGCGGCAGGCAACCCCAAAATGACTGTACTGACCACGGAGAGGTGAATGGCCAATTATAGACATACTGTATGTTCTTGACAGTGCTGAAAACGAAAATAACATTTATTTTGAATTTCATTTGGGGGAACATTGTCAAAATCACAATTTTACCCTAAAAATAAAAAAAAAATAATAAAATCATGTTTTTTGCTTTTACCTCGCTACAACTCTGTTCCATTTTAATATTTTTTTCTTAAATTTTTACAGTAACATTTCTGAAGACAACGGTTCCTGTTTCAAGCTTTAATTCTTATTCTGGTAAAGGTTATGAATTTTTCAAAGGAAAAGGTGTGGATTTGTGCATTGCAAAGTTTAATCGCAAAAGTTGAGTGACGAAATTTAAAATTTACCCTTTTAATCACGTTTATGTTAAAACAGAGAGTACAAAGAAGTTTTCTGTAAAATTTTAAATCAAAATGTTTTATAGAAAAAATAGTGCAACTTTTATTATCGACATTAGAAATCGCCAATATAACGGTTATTTTTCGAGATACTGACCATGGGTGGTGAATGGCTAACTTTGGTCTTAGATTATGTTTTTGACGGTACTGAAAACGAAAATGAAATTTATTTTAAATTGTAGGTGGGGGAATATGGTCAAAATCTCAATTTTATCTTAAAAATAAAAAAAGTGAAATCACGTTTTTTTACATTTAACTCGCTACAACTCTGGTCCATTTCAATATTTTTTTCTAAGGTTTGTACACTATATGTTGCTCACTTCTTTGAAGACAATGGTATCTGTCTTAAGCTTTTAGCCTTATCCTAGTAAAAGTTATGGAAAAGTTTGAAACTTATCTTATTGATCACATTTATTTTAAAACATAGAGTACGAAGAAGTTTTCTGAAAAGTTTTAGTTTTAAATGTTTTATAGAACAAAAATGGCGCAACTTTTAATATAGACGTTATACATCCCTAAAATAACGCTAATTTTTCGAGATACTGACCATGGGCGGTGAATGGCTAATTTTGGTTTTATTTTATGTTTTCGATAGTGCTGACAATGAAAAAGAGGTTTAGTTTAAATTTTACGTGAGGGAACATTGTCAAAATCGCAATTTTAACATAAAAATTAAAAAAAAAATGAAGTCACGAATTTTTACGTTTAACTCGCTACCACTCTGTTCTATTTTAATATTTTTTTCTGAAATTTCTGCAGCATATATTTCTCACCTTTGTGAAGACTGTGAAAGCAACTGCTGTCTTTCAGTATTTTCGTCATAAAAGTTATGAATTTTTAAAAATCAAAGGTGCAGATTCGTGAATTGCAAAGTTAAATCGCACAAACTTAGTGACAAAATTTTAAATTTATCTATTTGATTACGTTTATGTTAAACCATAGAGTTCAAAGAAGTTTTATGGGGAGTTTTAGATCTAAATGTGTTATAGAAAAAATATGGTGCAACTTTTAATTTTAAGAAAATCGTGGTTTAATTTTTTGTTTATTTTTAGGGCATAATTGCGATTTTGATCATGTTCTCCTACCTAAAATTCAAAATAAACTTGATTTTCGTTTTAAGCCCCATTGAAAATATAAAGAAAGACCAAAATTAGCCATTCACCACCAATGATCAGTATCTCGAAAAATTAGCGTTATTTTGGCGATTTATAAAGTCGATGTTAAAAGTTGCACCATTTGTTTTCCATAAAATATTTTGATCCAAAACTTTCCAGAAAACTTCTTTGTACTCATGTTTTAAAAAAAATTCAACTTAAAATCTATATTTCAAATATTGTCCGGCAAATTTTACGATTAAACTTTGCAATTCAGGAATCTGCACCTTGTACTTTAAAATATTCATAACTTTTATCATAATAAGACTAAAAGCTTAAAGCATTTTTTAGGACCTTTTACATAAAAAAGAATTATCTCAATATCTGTCATAGTTTTTGCATCATTTTGTTTAAACTTTTACATTGGAATTTAGCTATACAGCTAAATAGTTTCATAAAGACCTGTCTTTATTTCTGTTTAATATATTTTAGGTTTTCTACTGATAGCAACGATAGAATAATAGCAATTGCTATGATATCATCTGAAGGTGAAGTTCTTGACTTTCGAAATCCAGTTTCTATTGAGGGAAAAGTGGAAGAATGGATGAATGCTATTTTAAAAGAAATGCGTATGTCCGTCAGATTTATTACTAAAAGTGCCATATTTTACTACGGAAAAATCAGAAGACCCAGAACGAAATGGATGTTTGAATATCAGGGAATGATAACTCTTGCTGGTAGTCAAGTATGTGATCTATCAGTTTTTACTGCTTTCATAGACCATTTTAGCATTAAGAATTTATTATTTAGCACCAGAACTACCGGAATAATTCGATTTTTTAATACAGCACGTAGAGACTTACAACTTTCTGTATTGTGTTCAGGATGATATCAGAAAAAAAGGCTACTAGGGTGATTTATTAGTAGGGTAAAGCTCAATAGGTCCGCTATAGTAATAGATAGCAATAAAAGTTATTAACAAAAATTTTAGCGCCACCTTTGAACTTCACATTACAAAATTAGTTAGAATATTACAGGGTGTTCGATAACACAGTGGCAGACCAGATAACCAATTTTGTATGAAAATCGTAACAAGTTCAACTCCCTGTATAAATAAAAATAAGCACAACAGCAATGGTTTAATAATACCATATTTTTTTATTTATTGTCAAAATTTTTAAGAATTATTGATATTGCTAATTTTCTTCATATCAAATACAGGGTGAGTCAAAACGCAAGTACATTATTTTCTCAGTAATGTTAAATGGAACACGCTGTATTTTATATCATTATTGAAAAGTAACATTAACGTACTTTAATTTTTATATAACATTCCCTATGCCCAAATTTATTAGTTTTCGAGATATTTTCATTTTTCGGAGCAAATTATTTTAGGTGTTTAAATTTATCTAAATTTTAAGTACCTAAGCCATGACTGAATTGACAATTGAAGATTACCGATTAACAATTCGGTAGTCAATGTAACACTGTAGCAAATAAAGAAATAAAAATAATTTATTAGTAATACATTTTACAAACAAAAACCCAACCACTACATGCAACATTTTTGAAACAATTAAAAACTATCCTTTTATGTAAATGCAACAAATAAACAAAGAAAATTAGTAATAAATTTTACAAAAAAACAAACAAACACAAAATACAATATTTTGTGAAGACAATTAAACACTACTTTTGTTTGTAAATTTAACAATATAACAAATAAAGAGCGAAACATAATTTATCAGTAATACAGTTTGCAAAAAAACATGTTTGAAAAAATTAGAAGCTGCTTTTAATAAAATATTTTTAATATTTAATTACATAAGGTGTTCAAAATTATCTCCTAACACATTTATGTACGCCTAAAAATGATCATTGAATGAGCTACTTACTCTACGGAGCATTTGTAAATTAACACATCGAAATAAACTTTGTATTCTATTTTTCATCTCATCCCTTGTTGTTGGAGGTATTTAATAAACTTCATTATTAACATAACCAAAAAAAAAATCAGTCCAGTTTATTAAATTCTGGTGATTTGGGTGGCCACGCTACTGGTCCATTGGAAAATGAAAATATCTCGAAAACTAATAAATTTAGACATAGGGAATGTTATCTAAAAATTAAAATACGGTAATGGTACTTTTCAATAGTAATATAAAATACAGGGTGTTCCATTTAAAATTACTGAGAAAATAATGTACTAGCGTTTTGACTCACCCTGTATTTGATATAAAGAAAATTAGCAACATCGACCATTCTTGAAAATTCTGACAATACGTTAAAAATATGGCATTAATAAATCATTGTTGTTTTGCTTATTTTTATTTATACAGTGAGTTGAACTTGTTACGATTTTCATATAAAATTGTTTATAACTTTGTAAATACCCTGTATAACATAACAAACCTTTATATTTTTGTGATGGAGAAGTTAACAGGATTTCGAATTTAAAATAAAATATAGGGTGTTCCATTAAAAAAAAAACAAAAGTTTGGTCTGCCACTGTGTTATCGAACACCCTGTAACATTCTAACTAATTTTGTAATGTGAAGCTCAAAAGTGGATAAAATTTTTGTTGCTAACTTTTATTGCTATCTATTACTATAGCGGAGCTATTGAGCTTTACCCTACTAATCAATCACCCTGTAGAAAAATGAGTTTAAATACATAATTACATTTCAAAGTGCATACAATGCATCCAAAAGCGCATAATTAAACATGTCAAAATAAGCATATTAAATGCCAGATTTTGTTATTCGGGGGTTTTTGGGGTCGCTGAACGCGACTACGCCATCAGAACCAACCTCCGGAGCACTTGGAACCCAAGGTCACTGCTAAGGCACCTGGAGGTTCGACGATTATCGGTACTAAATTGATACAAACAGATTACTTAAAGATTTTTAGAGCCGCTGAACACGAATACGCCGTCAGAAACAGACTCCGACCCCCGAAGCACCTGATGCCTAGTGTCAGTGGCGTAATAAAATCCATCGGGGGCCCCCGCACTTGGAAATGGGGCCCCCTTTAAAAAATTAATAAATGCGACATGTGTAACAAAAACTTATATGTGTTATATTGCCCTGTTAAGCATAAGAGTCGTATCTGCACTTTTTGGTAATTTTGAAATTTTCTGGTATTTCACATCATATTAAAGTTTTACATCTATTTGTTAGATCAAAATGTCGTAAAACATTCATTACTGGCCAATTAAACCATATTATTTGTTTGTCGTATGTGAAATTATGCTCACTTTGTTAAGCAAAATTGTCCAAACTGCATATTTTTAGGTATATATGTCGTATTTGCAGTTTAAATACGACAAATAAACCTAACACAGCGTACATGCGACATATTTACTTAACAATGAAGTAGATACGTCAAATTGATTTAACACCGGCTTTGGCGGGCAATCTAGTATTTTGACGCTTGACATAACCTAAAAAATCTATTTGTTTGCCATTTGTTGCTTCTGTTGGGACAGTGGGTATTGTTCTCTTAGAAATAAATAAACGTTATCCTTATAGTGTTAAAGTGATACCCAGACTTTGGAGGACTTTAAAAGAAGGTGAGTAAATTGTAAATTTATTGTTATTTCAAATAGCTAGTCCTTTCGTCGGCCTTATGCGAATACCTCGTAACTCCAAAATTGTAAATGTTACAGAAGAAGCTAAAAACTCTTTAAAGCTTTGTGTATATTAGAATATTTGGAGTTATTATAATTACTACTCTGTTTAATGATTTTCTTATGTAAATTGGCAATTTATGGAGATACGGGGTTTCATTTCAAAAAGATATAAGTTTTTTTTAACTGTAATTACAATGTAAAACAAAAAATAATACCACAGTATGAACATTTTTTTGACGTAAATTAGTAGCTACCATACTTATGATCTATGTTGTCATAAAAAATAAAAAACATATTATTTAGGGACCAATTATTTAATGTCAGACATTTTATAACTAGAAAAACCATTTTGAATATATTTTGATCTATACCAACACTTATTTTCTTGGAAATTATTTTTTTACTCGTAGCCTTTTCGTTTGGTAAACTAGCCTTTTTTTAGGGCAATGGCTGCTAATTCTAATAGCAGATCTATGCGAATATTGCAGCTAGCAAAGCAGAATAAAGAACTGGTCAGTAAATTAAAGGAATTTAAAGAAAAAAATGCTAAAACCCGCTTAACAAAAAATTGCGAAAAAAATGATCCAGATTTTGTGATTCCATCGTCGCCTAGTTCATTAACTTCAGAATCAGAAAATGAGGAACCTAGACGTCCTTCGATTATTATCCAACAAAACATAGTTATTTGTCCTGAAAACACTATAAATACAAATTCAAATAACAATAACCAGTATACTGTTATCGACTTGGTTACCGAAATTGTCGATAACATGACTGATGCTGCAATTGAGCAATCCGAAAAGCGAAAAGCCAGTTTATATACAAAATCTGGACAGCTACGTAAACGAAGAAGATTTAGTATGTCTTTACAGAGTAAAAAAAAACAAAAATTAGAAGACAAGAAAAATAAGTTTTTACTGAAAGATCCATGTGGAAGCAAGTGCAACAAATGCTGTACTAAAAAAATTTCAGAAGCACAACGTGCAAATATACATTTAAGTTTTTGGTAATTAACGAATTTAGAGCAAAAAACTTTTGTGTTAAATATGACGGAAAAGAAAAATGCGAAAAGAAAAGTATCTTTAAATTCAAGACGGTCAATGACTTTTACCTATAGGCTCAAAGATGATAACGGTAAAATACAGGAAGTATGTAAAATATTTTTCTTGGCCACCCTTGGATATTTTCCAAACAATGATCGAATTATCAGAAATGCATTCTCTTCCACTACTACATCTCAGTTAAAGGCAAAAAAATCCCAAAGGGGTACCGTTAGTTCCTCGAAAAAGATAGATCGCTCTATAATCAGAGAGCGTATAGAGTCGTTCAAGCCTACAATTTCACACTACCGGAGGGAGCACGCTCCAAATTGGAGATACCTTCCAAGTGATATCACCATAGTGATTATGTACAAGGACTTCAAGGAGAAACATCCAACAATTAATTTTTCCTATTATTTATATAGGGAAGTCGTCAGTAAAATGAACATTTCATTCGCTGCACTTGGACATGAAGAGTGCTTTTCTTGTGCAGCATTCAAAAACCATAAAAATAACACCAACCATGATCCCGAAAATATTGAAAATGATTGCGCCGAGTGTGATTCATGGAATAAACATATTGAAAAGGCAAACTCAGCTCGACACCAATATCAAATTGATGCAGAAGCGGATAATCCCAACACATTGGCATGTTCAGCAGATCTTCAGAAGGTAAGAAAATATTATAATGTTTAACATATTTTTTGGGCTTATGGGCGGCTGGCGGCTACTTTAGAAGTTGCAGTAAATTCCAATTTACTGCAACTACCATCTCCGATGCTAGTTACAGGAAATTGGAATTTCTTCCTGGCGCGACGTTTCGATAACATGTTTCTTAATATTTCCAATAGGAAGAAAACACAAGCAATTCCCCACAGCAGTAGTTTGGCATGAAGCCATATCGGGACGATCCAAAGAAGACATTATTAGTGCCTTCTATGCTTTTTTTCTGGATAACAGGGACGTGGAAAATGTTATTTTGTGGTTGGACAACTGTGCAGCCCAAAATAAAAACTGGGCTTTCTCTAGTTTCTGTGTGTATCTGGTAAATTCTTCTGACGTCGCTTTAAAATCTTTATCTCTAAAATTTTTTGAACCGGGACATACATTTATGTCGGCAGACTCATTTCACCACCAGGTAGAAAAGTCCCTAAAGCAAATGAAAAAGGTGTTTGATTTCGAAGATTATAAAGATGCTGTTCAAAAAGCTAACTCGTCCAAAGTGAAATTAATTGAAATGAAAATTAACAATTTTTTCAACTGGGAAGACAAAAGTTCTCAGTATAAATTAAGCAGAATAAATCCTCGGCCATATTTAAACAATATGGTGCAGGTTGATTTTGAAAGAGGAAATCAGTCATTGTCGTACAAATGCACATTTAATGAACAAGAGGCTATAGTATTGAATTTTTTAGTAGCAAAGCACCAAAAGAATGGTTTGGAAAAGCCTAAAAGCAAGATCGACTATCGCGGCATAAGTCAAAATAGGAAGGACACTCTTATAAACCGACTTCGTGGAATTATTCCCATTACCAGAATGAACTTTTGGAATGATTTGCCGGTATCCGAAAATCCTGTAACTGAAGATGAATAAATTACTAATCATAATCAAAATTTCAATTGACATAATATTGCTCTGTATTTATTGGATATAAGTTAGAGTTTTCGTTTTAGTTACAAATACAAATTATAATAATGTTTTTTAGTTGTTTTATGTAAAACGTTGTTTAAGTTAAACAGTATAGTTTACTAGTAAGTTACAGCTCAGCGTCTCATGAGCATTAAATATATTTTTTTGTGAAATCATTTTAAATTATTTTAAATCATTTATATGAAAAAATTGAACTTATAATATACATTTTAACCTTTGTTAAGTGTAGTTTTTCTATAGAGATGGTCACTTACGATTTGTTAAACTAATCATCATTACTATTTTAGTTGCTGATTGTTAGGCAAATTTGTCGTAACTAACAAAAACATGTTTTAAACTCTTAGATTGCAAAAACAAGTTTGTATTTAAATTCTACGTTATGTATACATTAAGGTTATTACAATTTAAATTATATTAGTACTTAGGATGGCAGAAAGACAAGAGGTTTTTCCTTATTTTCTCAAAATATTTAAATATGGAGATACGACTCTTATGCTTAACAGGGCAGTATAGCCCAGTAAATGAACGTGAATTACGGAGATACCGTGTAATTGTCAATGTTACCACCGAAGTGGTCCAGTCAATACTTTTCGAGTTATTTACGAGTTAAAATGTTCAACATTGTTCAACAAAAAATCCACGTTTTCAGGCGATTTTTCGCAAATAACTCCGAAAGTAAGTATTCGTAAATAGCAAAAATGTAGCTTATACAAAAATGAAGTCTATCGGTCAAGTAAATGCAAATTTGTAGCTCATGAAAAATTGTTTTTATTCGTCAAATTCCAAATCGAATATTTCAACGTGAAATAACCAAAAAATGAAGCAATTTTCGGGGAAAACTCATTAAAACTTTTTTAAATTGTTCAAAAAAGTTTTAGGTATTTTTACTTTTTATAAAAATTTCTATTATCAAAACTAAACGAGTTACGCTCAAAATACAGTTAAAGCCTTCTTTGGTAAAAAAAAAATGTAAAAATCTCTCCCTATTTAGCACCACAAATGAAACTAATTATTACCGCTTTACCAATTACTTAACTTTTTCTTTATATGACCTGTTGGTAAGTTTCACCGGTTCAAAGTGCTTATTTTTGAATGGGTTTTATTTGAAAGGGCTTTAACGAGTCACTAATTACGAGTGTATGCAAATTTCGAACAGCCATATCCTAATCAATTTTTGTCTTACAAAAAAAAACAAAATAAATCCAAAATATTTAAAAAAGCAAAACCTACATTTCTTTACTCTTTGAGATTTTTCGTATCACTAATACTCAAGAGCGGATTCAAGACCGATTTTCGGGTTGGGGGGGAAGGCATGAACTTTTTTATGATACATGCATAGCTTAGGTTACCTCACACTTTACCTCGTTCAGCACAACCTTTACTACCGTTCAGTACGAAGCTAAAAACATTTTTCTCGCACCAAGCGGGATATGTGTTTGAAACTAAAAACATTTGAACTGGAAATACATATTTAAATTTATATTATTTTAAATTCTCGAGGGGGGCTCTTTGGATACGCCCTTACTAATACGTTTTAAGTTATTTTGAAAAGAGGGCATTTTTCTAAAATAAAAAAACTTTTTTTACTATAAAACCAATTTTTTTCAAAAACAAACAGTTTAAACTGATCCAACTTAGGGGGAGATATTCACTTTTTTTTTAGCAAAAAAAGGGGCCAAGATTATTTTGAGCGTAACTCACTTAGATTTTATGCCAGAAGCTTGCTATAAAATGCTAAAAAAATGCTTTCGATAATATTTAATTCGATAAAATACTTATTTTTTGAGTTATTTGCGAAAAACCGCCTGAATATGTGGTTTTTTGTTGAAAAATAAACATTTTCACTCGTAAGTCACTTGAAAAGTATTGAGTTAGATAAAGAAGCTCTATAGAACAAAAGTTGCTTATAATCAGTAAATTTATCCATTTCCGGACTAATGTTAAACGTATATTTTTCACCCCCGGACAGGGTGACTTTCACTCCCCAAGTAAAAGCAACCAACGGAAAAACTCCAACTTTGAAGTGGAGGATAAGTAGAATCTAAATCCAAATCGTCAAGTAAATACGTCGTGACGCTGAAAATCACACTCCAAAACGGTCATTTACTGGGCTATCAGTATATTCATGCCCTATTTATGACAACTTGCATTTTGCATTGGTATAGAATAAAATAGAAAGAAAATTAATAAACGACTACATTATTACGTAGTATTATTCTATGAGATGAACAACTTCCTTTGTGCAGTAAATACATACGATATATTGTATCTACCTGATCGGCAACTTCATTGTCAATACTGCATTGCTTAAAAAACGTTGCGTATGTATGCGCAAAATAATATAACAATAACACATTTTTATATATTATATTAGACGACAAGATGGGGCCCGTGACATATTGGGACCCCCCGCAAGTTTCATGCCGCGGGGACCTCTGTTACGCCCCTTCCTAGTGTTACTGCTAAGACACGTTATCTTCTGGAGTTTAGAGGGTTTTAGGTATTAAATTGATGCAAATAGATTACTTGTGCAGTTGCAAATTGATGCAAACAGATTACACGAGGATTTTTGAGGGTTACTGAACATGAATACATCATCATAACTTACCCTCGGAGCACCTGGTGCCTACGGTCACTGCTAAGGCACGTCATCTGGAGTTTCGAAAGTTTTCAACCTTGAATTTTAGGGTTGCTGAATAGGTACTAATACGCCATAAGAACCGACCCCAGACCACCTGAAGCCCAAGGTCACTGCTAAGGTACGTCATCTTCTGGAGTTTAAAGGGCATTCGGTATTAAATTAATGCCAATAGATTACTTAGGAAGTTTTTGGGGTTACTGAAAACGAATGCGCCATTAGAACCGACACCCGAAGCACCTGGTGTTTAGGATCACGTCATCTTCTGGAGTTTCGAGCAATTTCGGGACTAAATTGATGCAAACTGATTACACGAGGATTTTTAAGGGTTACTAAACATAAATACGTAATCAGAACTGACCCTCGGAGCACCAAGTTCCCACGGTCACTGCTAAGGCACGTCATCTGTAGTTTAGAAGGTTTTCGGCCTTGAATTTTGGGGTCGCTGAATATAAATAAGCCATCAGAACCAACCTCTGACCACCTGGTACCCAAAGGCACAGCTAAGTAATGTTACCTTCTAGAGTTTGGAGGGTTTTGGGCACCAGGCGCACGGGGGTCAGTTTTTGATCGCGTATTCTGATTCAGCGTCCCCAAAAACCCACGAGTAATTTGCATCAATTTATTTTCTAAAACTCTCGAAACTTCAAATGCCGTGCCTTAGCAGATAACCTAGGTACCAGGTGCTCCGGTAGTCGATCTGATGGCGTATTCATCTTCAGTGACCCCAAGAACTCCCGAGTAACAAAATCTGGCCCTTAATACACTTATTTAGACATGTTTTTGCATTTTGGATGCATTTTTCATTTTATGCACTTTAAAATGCAACTATGCATTTCTCCTAATTTTTCTATAGTAGACTTTTGTCCTGACATCATCCTCAACACAAAGCAAAACGTTGTAAGTCTTTAGATGCTGTATTAAACAAACGATTTATCTTGTGCTAAATGCTTTGGTATATTAGAGTTTTCTTGTTTGTTAATATTTTCTTATCATATTTTTCTAGGACAATTTTGAATGGGAAATAATCACAATTTTAAAGGAACATACATTTAGTTTTACGTTGCGTAAACCCAAACAATCAAAGTAAACGTATTTTTCATTAAAATTGTGGGGACATCTCAATAAAATATACTAAGTAACAAAAAAGGTGTTCATTCTTTTTATTGGCCCGTGTTACTATAAACAAGTGATAGATAACATTTTTCTGTTTATCTGTTAAGTTTTTGTTGTGTCAGTACGAATTGTTTGGTGATAAAGAAACATTCAGTTTTCGTGAATTTACGTTATCGTTTAAATTTTTAATTTGGTGTAGCTGATTGAGAGCTGTCCAGAATTAATTCCTTAATTTGTAATCTCACATTGATCTTAATTTCCTAATTTGTTATAGTTTCTCTGTGTATAATTTATAATATATATCGACATTATAGTTTAATTATTAAGAGTTTATTCAACTTCTTGCAGAATTAAATCAATTGTTAAATTCTGTTGCAATAACTTCTTAGTTTAAATTATACTCGTGTATTCTAATTGTAGTTTATTTGTGATCATTGTAAATTAGGGATCGCATTCTTCTGAGTTACTGTCGATTTTATTTACCTTATCAATAATTCTAGTACGTAGGTAAGTCAGTGTGAAGTTACGTCGAGTGTAATAATTATTAGTAGCTATCAATAAATTATTTTTACTCCACCACTTCAAGATTTCTTTATCATCATCGATCGAGAAGTTCGGATATACGGCAATCGAATTATTATATTCTATTATATTATATTAGAATTGTCCAAGAACTCTTTTTGATTGCTTAAAATGCCTAGAGTCCATATAATTCGCTAAGAGTCCTAGCTAAGCGATTTTTACGAGGGTGGAATTGTCGGGTGGCGTGAAGCTGGTCTATTGATAAGAGAAGTTTCTAGTAGGACCATCAGATCCTTGTTGAACAAGCATAGACTCGGAAAGGCCAAGGACAGCGATCGAGTGGTTCTGGAGGTCACAGAGGGACCACAGACAGACAAGATCGCTGATCGCAATCCTCATAATAAGCAAGATGACAAGACTTGTCTGTCTTGACATCGCAGGAGTTCTAAGGGATGCACCAACAAAAGCTATGGAGGCCTATGGAGAGGAAAACGAGAATAGGATGGTCCCTATCGAAAATGGATGGTCCCTATCGAAAATCGAAAAATATGCAAAAATACGTCAAATTTATTTATGAGGGAGATATATTGTAGACCAGTTTTCAACATCAACAGTTTTTTACATCAACCCTCTAGCGGTGGCGGACACACCCTCCAAAATCTTTAATGGAAAGTGTGGTTTAGGGATATCTCATTTTAACGGTCGTTCAGTTCCGTTTTCAAAAATACCATTTATGTATATTTCTTTTGGAAAAATCTTGGACTCAATACTCCAAAATAATTTTGCAGTTCTGAACTCGATACTTAATATCTTTACGGCTTTACTTGACTTTTCCAAAAGTACTGAAAATAAATATACTATTTGTATTTTTGATAAGGTAATTGAACGACCTTTAAAATGAGGTATCACTCAAACTTCTTTTATAATAAAGATTTTGGGGGTTGTGTCCGCCACCTCTAGAAGGTTGATATAATTTCGTTGAAAACTGATCTACACAATGTTCCCCTCACAAATAAATTTGACGTGTTTTTGCATATTTTTAGATTTTTGATAGAAAACAAATAATTATAGAGGGTGGCACCCTTTCAAATTAATACACTGTATATCAGTAATATGTGATATTACTTATTTTACAGGTATGGTGGACAGCAGAAGTTGAAAATGTATTTACAAAAATTGCGAAAGGAAATAAAAGGGCTATGAAAGAATACTTATTTCAATTAAACAAACAACTGGAAGAAATTGTGATTACTGTCAGAGCGGAACTCTCACCAAATGATAGAGCCAAGTTTAGAACTATTGCAATTATAGAAGTACACTCCAGGTAATTCGACAAAAATTAGTAGGTATTATAATTAGCTTTTACTGTGAACTAATAATATTGTTATAATATTGTTAAAGTTCCTAACTTTTTTATTATTCAACATCAGCAAATGAATCGAAAGACCTGAGGCTATAGTTGGGTTTTAATTTCAGTATTTTATAAATGCTAAAATAGTCCACAGGGTGATGCGAACTTTGAGAAAAAACACCAGTTTAACTGTCTAGAAACAACATAAGGTTTGTTCTAGCATCAGTTTCAAACGGTTTGAAACCATCAGCGAATAGTGGACCAGCGCGAGTAGAGGGGATAGCACTGGTGACTCTATTATGTTCTCTCACTGACCAACTATTTGCTGACGGTTTCTGACTAGTTTGACTGTTTGCTAGAACAAACCTATTATTACATCGATGTTGACAATGGATAAGGCTATAACGTGGTAAAAAAAATCACTTAAATCGGACAACAGGATTAGGAAATTCAAAACATCAAAAATGACCAAATTTTTAGTGGATTAATTTTTTTGCACCGCAGTGTATATAGGTAATGAGAAAATCGTAAAAACATGCTCGCCAAACTTATTTTTAGGGACAGTGGTAGTTTCCGCAGGGATATTGCAATAACCATAATATATATGTATTTATAAAAAACCCGACTGATGGAGTAGGATTTCTCCCTACCTCCTTAAAAAGAATGAAAATGGGTGTTCCGGGTCAAATCTTTTAAGAAAAAGTTAGTCTCATAATAAGAACCTCTTGATATACCAGAAAAAAAAAACTAAAACCGGACGTATGTCGAGTTTGTGAAGTTTAACCGCTGTTTCCTACACTAATATACTAATCAAATAAACAAAAATAAAATTTGTATAGTAAATAATGGAAAGTGATGATGACTAGGTCGTTACTGTTGTGGCAACTCTTTTATTACTGTCCAAAAATCATAACCATAGTACATAATATTTGGTTGCAAACGAATTTAATAATCATCTTGCTAAATTTCAATCATTTTATAGAATTAGTATTCAAACGTTTACATTGTTTTATTCTGGGTCCTGGTTAAAAAAAAACGATATTTTCTTGTTACTGTCTATTCGAGTACCACTCCAGGTTATAATTGTGCAACACGTCATTCTGCTCCACCACAGAAACTAATATTACAATATATTACAAGAATTTAATATTACAATAATAAATTCTTGGTCGGCATTCATTTTAGGCATGTAATTAATTATTTAAAACAATGAAACTGATATCGAAAAATAGAACACGTCCTATTGTGTCCTATAGTGAAACACGTTTTAAGAAAATAAAAACGTTTCATGGGCAGAAATCACATTCGTTTCATAGATACGCGGACATCTATTTGTTTAGCAGTGTTTTATTTCCATGAAACGTGTTTCATGTTTCATGTTTCTTTGGTGTGCGCCTTCCGAAGATAAAAATGTTTCACACGCATGAATCACACTCGTTTCATTGGCATGTGGACTTCTATTTGTTTAGCATTGTTTTATTTTCATGATACGTGTTTCAAGTTTTGTGTTTCATGTTTTACGTTTAATGTTTCTTTGGTGTGCGGCTGCCCCTAATATTAAAAAGCAATTAAAGAGTGGCGCCGACGGCAACGACCACGCCACTATCCATTGCCGAATATACAAATTTATTTTTGTTTCATCGATTAGCATATCACATGAAACGGTTGCATTTTTTACAATTTATTTGTTTCATGTTTCACGTTTAACATTTCACGTTTCATGTTTCTTTGATGTGCGGCCTGTCCAAGGCGCATATCAAAGAAACATGAAACGTGAAACATAAAACGTGAAACATGAAACAAATAAATTGTGAAAAAAGTAACCGTTTGATGTAATATATTAATCGAAGGAACAAAAATAAAATTTGTATAGTCGACAATGGAAAAAGACGACGAGGTCGTTGCTCTCGGGGCAACTCTTTTATTACTGTCTGAGAAAGGCCGCACATCAAAGAAATATGAAAAAAAAAAAATGAAACGTGAAACATGAAGCAAATAAATTGTGAAGAACTAATCGGTTTCATCTTATATACTAATCAAAGAAACAAAAATAATTTTTGTATAGCCAACAATGGAAAGTGATGATAACGAGGTCGTTGCTGTTTTGACAAGTCTTTCATTACTGTCCAAAAATCATAACCATAGTACATAGTTGGTTAAAAACGAACTAAATAATCATCTGCTAAATTTCAATCATTTTATAGAAGGAGTGAATTTAGGATAGATTAGAAACCTTCGAGTTATGGGCCTTCAGAAGGATATTAAGAATAAGTTGAGTGGGTAGAGTCACGTATGCCGAAGTGTTGAGAAGAATGGGAAAATAAAGAGAGGTTTTGAATACAATTAAAGTTAGAAAACTGCAATATCTGCGACATTTCATGAGGGGCCATAGTTATAGCTTGTTGCAGTTAATAATACAAGGAATAATTCAGGGTATAAGGAGTCGTGGAAGAAGACGCTTATCCTGGTTAAACAATTTATGAGCTTGGTTTGATTGCACTTCTGCTGATCTCTTTAGAGCAGCGGTATCGAAAGTGCGAATTGCCATGATGATTGCCGACCTTCCTAGAGGAGATGACATATGAAGAAAATGAAGATAGAATGAGTATTCAAACATTTGCATTGTTTTGTTGTGGGTCATGGTTATTGTCTATTCGAGTACTTCTCCAGGTTATTATTGTACAACTCTTCGTTCTGCTTCACCACAGAAACCAATGCAATATTAAATTCTTGGTCGGCATTAATTTTTTGCACGTAATTAATTGTCCAAAACAATAATGAAACTGAAACCGATAAATAGAACAAGAATTATTTCATGAAACACGTTTCAATAAGATAAAAATGTTTCATGGGCATGAATGACACTCATTTCATAGATGGGTGGACGACTATTTGTTTAGCAGTATTTTAATTTCATGAATCGTGTTTCATGTTTCATGTTTTACGTTTCATGTTTCTTTGGTGCGCGGCTTCCCTGACGCAGTACGAAGTTCGCCGGATCGGCTAGTATATTAGGGAGCGTTCAAGTATTACGTAACGCAATTTTTGAAGATTTTTGACCCCCCTCCCCCCCAGGTAACGCACCGTAACGTTTTTATGTACCCCCCCCTCCCCCTACCTAAACGTTACGTAACACCCAAGTCACCATTTGAACCTAAATGGAAAACTAGGTTGCGAAAAGTACCGGAATTATTATTTTAATCGCATTTGAGGTAATAATAAAAACTTACAATCATCATCCAGCCTCAAAAGTCCACTGCTGAACATAGGCCTCCTCCCCTCATTTCCAACCACGTCTATCCTGCGCCGCTCTCATCCAGTTTTTATTTAGCTTTCTTACGTCGTCTGTCCATCTTGTAGGCGGTCAACCGGCGCTTCTCTTGTCTTCTCTTGGCCTCCATTCCAAAAACCCTTTTTGTCCATCGCCCATGTGTCATTATCGCTATGTGTCCTGCCCATCTCCACTTCAAGTTAGCTATCCTTTTGATGACGGCAGTCACCTTTGTTCTTCTCCTGATTTCTTCGTTTCTGATTTTGTCTCGCAGAGTTATTCCTAACATTGACCGCTCCATTCTTCTCTGCGTTACTCTTAGTTTGGTAGCCGAGGCTTTAGGTAAGGTAAGTGTTTCTGATCCGTACGTCAAGACTGTGAGGACGCACTGATCAAATACCTCTCTTTAGGCATATGAGCAACTCACTCTTAAAAGTTTCTCTCAGTTTTCCAAATGTTGCCCACCCAAGAACGATTCTTCTTTTTAGTTCATGTGTCTGGTTATCCCTGCCAATCGTAATTTCATGTCCCATGACATGAAATATGTCCAAAACTTAGAATAACAATCTTTTATTACTAATTTTACATTTACATTTACATTTTCCCTGCTTGGCCCCATCCTTACATACATTTTTGGCTTCATCCTTTATTGTTCTTCTCATGCATTCTTATATTTGATCTTCTTTAATAAAAACTTAAAATAAAATAGCATATTTATTAGTTCAATATTTTATTTTGCTTAGTAAAAATTTTTGTATAACAAATAATATACGATGTTGCCAGTAGTTTCGGAAAAATAGTGAAAAAAAAGTGTAAAACTTTTTGTTCTTCAACGCTCTATATCGTGAAAACGCATGCCGTTACAAAAATTTTATACTAAGCAAACCCCAATTATTTTTCAGTTTTTCACCTATCTTAGAGATCGTGTTACCTTTTTCTGAAACACTCTGTATATGTAAGAAGGCACTTATGGAATAAAATTATTTCTGTCCATGTTTTAATCAATTTTAAAAAACGCTGAGACCCGTAGATTTTAATATAAAAATGTGTGCTTTCTAGAAAAAAATTTAAATGTACAGGGTGATTTAAGCAAGACTACCGTAGTCCATAAGCTTTATTTTTTAACACCCTGTATATTTTTATATGTTTAAAAGCTGCTTAACAATCTGAATTTATGGTCTTTATGAATAATACAGGGTGATCATTTAAAATTATAATGTATGGAAACCACTTATGGAATAAAATTGTTTTTGTCATGTGTCATTATTTTAGAAAATTATAAAAACGCTAGGATACGTCAACTTTTAAATTCAACTATGGACTATTTAAACATAAATTTGAATATACAGGTTGATTCACTCAAGTCTAGCATAGTCCATTATCTTTAATTTTAATTAAACACTCTGTATATTTTTGTTTTTAGAAGCTGCTTAACAACCTCATCTCAAAAATGTGTATTATGTAGGGTCTATTATGAATAATGCAAGGTGAAATTTTGAAATTCACTTGAAATTTTTGAAATTTTGAAATCACACTTTAAATAAGGGTACCTACTATTTTTTTAAATATCTATCAATTTTCTAAACTAAGCATCAATATAGTGGGTTTTGTATTTAATGCTTTTTATTTAAAGACATTTTTAAATAATTTGAAAATTTGCGTATTTAAAACATTAATGAATACCTACTGCAGAAAACGATTTCAGAAAACATACAAGATTTATGAACATGTAGTTCCCTTCTGCAACCTCTTAAATAACATCTGTATCTTTTAATCTTTTGTTGTGGAGACAGGTCCATCTAATTATTGGAAACAAATGTTACTGTGCTTCATCTGTGTTACAAATTTTAAGATTTTTTCACTTGGAAACGTACTATTATGTATTGTCCTCTTCTCGAAACATGAACGGAGCATGAGAGTGCAACATAAAACAATTCAGGGGTCTATGTAAAACATAAATGAAATTCCGTAGTTTTTTTTTTCATTTAAGTTAAAAAAGAATCCACAAGGAAAAAGTTTTCCTGTAGTTGGCTGTATACCATGTAATACAAAAAATAGTAAATCCTTTATAAAAGGTATATATTTACCTTAAAATATATACCCTTTTATAAGGGATTTACTAATTTTTAAAAAAATAATGTTACGTAACGCGCTGTTCGAACCCCCCTCCCCCATGTAACGCGCCGTAACGTTTTACAAGACCCCCCCTCCCCCCCAAACTGCGTTACGTAATACTTGAACGCTCCCTTACTTATTATATAACTTCATAATATATACAATATATTAAGAATGCTATATAATATTTGGAACCTTCTGATAATAATAGAAATATATATGACATTGAGTTCCTATTAAACCATAAGATTTAAATTGAACCACCGTACCAGAAAAGAGAGATACCACAATGTTCTAGATGTCAACGATACGGACATACCAAATCATACTGCCACCTTAGACCACGATGTGTAAAGTGCACAGGGGATCATGCAACAGAGCAATGCACTAATAAAGAAAGAAGTGCCAACGTCAAGTATGTACTCTGCGAGGCAGACCACCCAGCAAACTACAAAGGTTGCAGGGTATACAAGGAGCTACAAACGAAAAAATTCCTAACGATTAGACCCAGGCCTAGCATGCCAATTAATCATGCACAACATGTCCAAGCAGGAGTTACCTACGCCCAAATCGTTAATAACTCACAACAAATTACGAATAGTAATACAAACCAAACAGAAGTAATTACTACCAATACTCTCGCCTCAAATGACATGGCTGAACTAAAGAATATGTTAAAAGTCCTGATGGAACAAATGGGTACACTGTTAAACCTTCTCACCACCGTCGTCACTAAATTAACAAAATGATCAAATTCTTAAAAATAGCTATTTGGAATGCCAACGGGCTAACAAATCATGCTCAAGAAGTTAAAGCTTTTATACTAATACACAACATCGACATAATGTTAATATCTGAAACACACTTTACAAATAGAAGCTATCTGAGAATTCCCAACTATGCAATTATAACACCAAACATCCAGATGGCACTGCACATGGAGGAACTGCAATCATAAACAGGTTTCTAGCAGGCGGCGATTATAACGCAAAACACACTCACTGGGGATCCAGGCTAATAACTCCGAAAATTAGCAATTATACATGGCAATGGAAACCAACAACCTTAAATACATATCTACGGGCGAACCCACATACTGGCCCACAGACACAAACAAAATTCCAGATTTGGTTGATTTCTGTGTGACTAAAGGAATACCACTTGAATCCCAGACAGCAAAATCTTGTTTCGATCTTTCATCCGACCACTCTCCTGTCTTGGTCATGATATCTACGAATATCCTCGAAACACAACCTCCACCATATCTAAATAGTAAATATACCAACTGGATTAAATTCCGGGCTATCCTTGATTAGAGACTGGACCTAAACATCCCACTAAAATCGGATGGCGAAATTGACGAAGCAGTAAATCAATTAAATCGGATAATTCAGGAAGCTGGCTGGCAGTCAACACCTAAACAACCAAGAACAATCATACACAAAGATTTACCCAACGAAATAAAAGAAAAAATCGCAGAAAAAGAAGACTAAGGAAAGTATGGCAAAGAACCCTTGCACCCCAGGATAAAAATAGATTAAACCAAGCTACAGCGCGACTAAAAACTTTGTTAAACAACAATAAAAACAACGACATAAAACGATATCTACAAAATCTATCTGCTACGGAAACCTCCGAATACTCGCTATGGAAGGCAACACGAAAGATTAACAGACCACAACTCTCTAATCCGCCTATCCGGGCCAGTAACGGACGATGGGCTAAAAGTAACAACGAAAAAGCTACAGTCTTTGCCAAATACCTGGAGGAAGTGTTCCAACCACATGCCCAAAACAACAACTCTGATGCAGAAGATAATATTCAATTGTATTTAGAATATCCATACCAACTAGAAGCACCGTTGGAGAAATTCACAGCCAAACAAGTTTTCAACAAAATCCAAACAGATATGAATCCGAAAAAGTCCCCAGGGTTCGACCTAATCACTGCAAGAATTTTAAAAGAACTTCCCAAGAAAGAAGTGCAATATTTGACACAGATTTTTAACGCAATCTTAAGAACTGGTTACTATCCCCTTTTGTGGAAAGTGGCACAAATCATCTTAATATCCAAACCAGGCAAGCCTGTAGAAGAAGTTAAGTCCTATAGACCTATCAGTCTACTTTCAGTGATGTCAAAGGTTTTGGAAAAACTCTTACTAGACAGATTATAGCCAATCCCCGTGGAAAAGCAGCTAATACCCAACCACCAGTTTGGATTTAGACAACAACATGCTACCACCGAGCAAATTCATCGAGTCTGAAATTCCATAAACAAAGCCTTAGAAGAGAAGCAATACTGCTCTGCAGCCTTTTTGGATGTCTCGCAGGCTTTTGATAAAGTCTGGCACACTGGCTTGCTATACAAAATAAGAAAAGTCCTTCCTCTCAACTACTTTCTAATCCTCAAGTCCTATCTCTCCGACCGCCATTTCCTTGTAAAAGTTAAAGATCAATGCACTAACTTATATCCAATCAACGCTGGAGTACCTCAGGGTAGTGTCCTTGGACCAGTCCTCTACCTACTCTATACAGCAGATCTTCCTATAAGCCAAAACATCATCACGCCACATATGCAGATGACACAGCAATCATTGCAGCTCACTCAAACCCGTACATCGCCTCGCAACTGCTCCAGACAAATCTCGACAGTATAAATATCTGGTTACAAACATGGCGAATTAAAGTAAACGAAAGCAAGTCAGTACATATAACGTTCACTAATCGAAAAGATACGTGCCCAACCGTCTCAATAAATAATCAAGTACTACAACAAAATGATGACGTAAAATACCTAGGTATGCACTTGGACCGCAGATTGGAAGAAATACATATTCACGAAAAGAAAACAGTTGGGTCTGAAACTCAATAAAATGTACTGGCTGATAGGAAAAAGGTCACAACTGAGTTTGTACAATAAAATTTTAGTATACAAGGCAGTGATTAAGCCAATATGGAGCTATGGTATCCAACTGTGGGGATCTGCGTCGAGATCCAATATCGACATCCTGGAGAGATTCCAATCGAAAACCTTGCGCATTATCACAAATGCACCGTGGTACATGCCCAATGAACACATCAATCGTGATCTCCAAATGAAGACTGTCAAAGAAGAAATTGCCAGTTACGCCCAAAAATACGACATCCGACACAAAACCACCCCAACAGGCTAGCGAAGAACCTAATGAGACCCCAGGCAAACAGAAGGCTAAAGCGCCACACTCCAAGCGATCTACAAACAAGATTTTAAATTTGTGTGTGTGTGTGTTTAGATTTATGACCTTGGTTTGAACCAATTGGCCAGCTCAATTTTTTTTTTAATTTTCATAGACACAATTTCCTAATTTTAACTGATATACATTATATTTTAATAATCACAAACATATATTACATACATTACATTAAAAATACATACTAATAAAACACTATTACTAAATACTTATACTAAACCACTAATTGATATTAATTTTTTTTTTTCTTTCGCGCTAAGACCTAAACCCGATTCATCCTCGCGGAGGTTTAGGCCTTCTTTGTGATTTTTTTTTTGTTTTTTTTTGTTTTTTTATTGTTTTTTAATATTTATTTATTTTTTTTTTATTATTTTTTTTTTCTTTTTTTTTATATATATATATATTTTTTTTAATTTTTTTTTATATATATATATTTTTTTTTAAATATCAATTTTCATATTTTTTAAGTGGTTATAAACAATTTTATACAAATTTATATTTCGTGTACATAAAATGGAATTTAAATTGGTGGGGAGAGTAACTCCTACTGTTTGTAGATTCTTATATAACTGTTGATTCAGCATCTGGAAGTTTGCGCAATCGAAAATCACATGCTCTAATGTACCCAACTCCCCGCATGTGCAGTTTTGAGAAGTGGCCAACCCTAGTTTATTTTTGTGAACTGGATATAAACCATGTTTGTTCCTTGCTCTATTTAAGGTTTTAATGAAGTGCCGATTTGTAATGTCGTTAAACCACGGTTTTCTATAAATTTTTGGTTGGATATCATGAAATCGTACACCTTTAAGAGATATATCATATTCCAGTTGCCATTGCTCCATTTGTTTTTTCTTAAACCATTGTCGTAGATCAGTGACTGGCATTAATGGTTCTTCTATCCTTTCCCCTGTTGTAGTAGCATCCTTGGCAAGTCTATCCACTATTTCATTTCCGTTAATTCCATAATGAGCCTTAATCCAAACCAAAGAAATTTGTTTACCTGTATTCGTAAGTAACTGGATTGTTTCTAAAATTTTTATAATTACTACTGATGAAGTGCTTGATAATTTAGTTTGTACTATTGTGTCTACCGAACTTTTGCTATCTGTTAATATAACAAACTTATTCTTGTGATGGATATTAATATACCTCAAAGCTTGAAGAATTGCGATGAGCTCAGCAGTATAACTAGACATTTGATTTGAAAGTTTAAATTTTTTGGATAGATTTTCATTTGAATGGTAAAAGGCGCATCCAGTTGACTCAGCGAATTTTTCATTTATACGGAAAAGAAGTCGATCGAAGCTTCAATCAATGCATTAGAAAACGCCACAGAAAGAATTGCCGAATGGTCACAAAGAAATGGATTCAGCATCTCTCAAGATAAATCAGTCATGTGTTCATTTACGAGAAGACGTTATCAACCACCAAACCAAATTAATATAGGACCTTTCACATTCCCATATAAAACATCTGTTAAATACCTTGGCATAACTTTAAATCATCTCTCTTGGAAAGAACATATTCATCATTTGTCAAAAAAATGTGAAAACGGAATAAATATACTAAGAGCTTTTAGCCACACAAAGTGGGGAGCCGATCCAGATATATCACTAATCTTCTATAGAGCACTAATACGTTCAGTGATTGACTATGGTTGTATTTTATATGGAAATGCAAATTTAACTCAATTGGAGATATTGGAAAAAATAAAAAATAAGTGTTTACGACTTTGTCTTGGATGTATACAAAGCACACCAACACATATTTTAGAAATTGAAGCAGCAGAGCCTCCTTTGCATCTTAGACGGCAATTTTTGTGTGATGTTTTTATGTCAAAACTCCTAGCACAGAAAAGATCTGAGAAAATACAAAACCTCAATTCAAAAATAGATAGTCCCTTCTGGTGACGTAAAATTCATCCCAAAGTAATAAGCAGTTATCAGCTATTAATCCAATTTAATAGCGAGGTTTACAGAAATGACATCCTTCCCTTTTATAATTGTGATTATAACCTATTAGAACTACAAATTCCTTATTATTATCTTAATATTGAACCACACTTTAATCAATTTAACATAAATACGTTTGTTGAGAAAACAATTCTGAAAAGATGGCCGGAGTCCGATTGTATTTATACAGATGGATCCAAATTCGCTGAGTCAACTGGATGCGCCTTTTACCATTCAAATGAAAATCTATCCAAAAAAATTTAAACTTTCAAATCAAATGTCTAGTTATACTGCTGAGCTCATCGCAATTCTTCAAGCTTTGAGGTATATTAATATCCATCACAAGAATAAGTTTGTTATATTAACAGATAGCAAAAGTTCGGTAGACACAATAGTACAAACTAAATTATCAAGCACTTCATCAGTAGTAATTATAAAAATTTTAGAAACAATCCAGTTACTTACGAATACAGGTAAACAAATTTCTTTGGTTTGGATTAAGGCTCATTATGGAATTAACGGAAATGAAATAGTGGATAGACTTGCCAAGGATGCTACTACAACAGGGGAAAGGATAGAAGAACCATTAATGCCAGTCACTGATCTACGACAATGGTTTAAGAAAAAACAAATGGAGCAATGGCAACTGGAATATGATATATCTCTTAAAGGTGTACGATTTCATGATATCCAACCAAAAATTTATAGAAAACCGTGGTTTAACGACATTACAAATCGGCACTTCATTAAAACCTTAAATAGAGCAAGGAACAAACATGGTTTATATCCAGTTCACAAAAATAAACTAGGGTTGGCCACTTCTCAAAACTGCACATGCGGGGAGTTGGGTACTTTAGAGCATGTGATTTTCGATTGCGCAAACTTCCAGATGCTGAATCAACAGTTTTATAAGAATCTACAAACAGCATTTTATGTACACGAAATATAAATTTGTATAAAATTGTTTATAACCACTTAAAAAATATGAAAATTGATATTTAAAAAAAAATATATATATAAAAAAAAATTTTAAAAAAAAATATATATATAAAAAAAAAGAAAAAAAAATAATAAAAAAAAATAAATAAATATTAAAAAACAATAAAAAAACAAAAAAAAACAAAAAAAAATCACAAAGAAGGCCTACTTTGTGATTTTCCTTTTTTTTTTGTTTTTTTTGTTTTTTTTTGTTTTTTTATTGTTTTTTAATATTTATTTATTTTTTTTTATTATTTTTTTTCTTTTTTTTATATACATATATTTTTTTTTAATTTTTTTTTATATATATATTTTTTTTTAAATATCAATTTTCATATTTTTTAAGTGGTTATAAACAATTTTATACAAATTTATATTTCGTGTACATAAAATGGAATTTAAATTGGTGGGGAGAGTAACTCCTACTGTTTGTAGATTCTTATATAACTGTTGATTCAGCATCTGGAAGTTTGCGCAATCTAAAATCACATGCTCTAAAGTACCCAACTCCCCGCATGTGCAGTTTTGAGAAGTGGCCAACCCTAGTTTATTTTTCTGAACTGGATATAAACCATGTTTGTTCCTTGCTCTATTTAAGGTTTTAATGAAGTGCCGATTTGTAATGTCGTTAAACCACGGTTTTCTATAAATTTTTGGTTGGATATCATGAAATCGTACACCTTTAAGAGATATATCATATTCCAGTTGCCATTGCTCCATTTGTTTTTTCTTAAACCTTTGTCGTAGATCAGTGACTGGCATTAATGGTTCTTCTATCCTTTCCCCTGTTGTAGTAGCATCCTTGGCAAGTCTATCCACTATTTCATTTCCGTTAATTCCATAATGAGCCTTAATCCAAACCAAAGAAATTTGTTTACCTGTATTCGTAAGTAACTGGATTGTTTCTAAAAATTTTATAATTACTACTGATGAAGTGCTTGATAATTTAGTTTGTACTATTCTGTCTACCGAACTTTTGCTATCTGTTAATATAACAAACTTATTCTTGTGATGGATATTAATATACCTCAAAGCTTGAAGAATTGCGATGAGCTCAGCAGTATAACTAGACATTTGATTTGAAAGTTTAAATTTTTTGGATAGATTTTCATTTGAATGGTAAAAGGCGCATCCAGTTGACTCAGCGAATTTGGATCCATCTGTATAAATACAATCGGACTCCGGCCATCTTTTCAGAATTGTTTTCTCAACAAATGTATTTATGTTAAATTGATTAACGTGTGGTTCAATATTAAGATAATAATAAGGAATTTGTAGTTCTAATAGGTTATAATCACAATTATAAAAGGGAAGGATGTCATTTCTGTAAACCTCGCTATTAAATTGGATTAATAGCTGATAACTGCTTATTACTTTGGGATGAATTTTACGTCGCCAGAAGGGACTATCTATTTTTGAATTGAGGTTTTGTATTTTCTCAGATCTTTTCTGTGCTAGGAGTTTTGACATAAAAACATCACACAAAAATTGCCGTCTAAGATGCAAAGGAGGCTCTGCTGCTTCAATTTCTAAAATATGTGTTGGTGTGCTTTGTATACATCCAAGACAAAGTCGTAAACACTTATTTTTTATTTTTTCCAATATCTCCAATTGAGTTAAATTTGCATTTCCATATAAAATACAACCATAGTCAATCACTGAACGTATTAGTGCTCTATAGAAGATTAGTGATATATTTGGATCGGCTCCCCACTTTGTGTGGCTAAAAGCTCTTAGTATATTTATTGCGTTTTCACATTTTTTTGACAAATGATGAATATGTTCTTTCCAAGAGAGCTTTTGATTTAAAATTGTGCCAAAGTATTTAACAGATGTTTTATATGGGAATGTGAAAGGTCCTATATTAATTTGGTTTGGTGGTTGATAACGTCTTCTCGTAAATGAACACATGACTGATTTATCTTGAGAGATGCTGAATCCATTTCTTTGTGACCATTCGGCAATTCTTTCTGTGGCGTTTTCTAATGCATTGATTGAAGCTTCGATCGACTTCTTTTCCGTATAAATGCAAAAGTCGTCTGCGTACTGAAGTATTCTAGTTTCTTCCGTAATAGAACTAGTAACATCAGTAGTGTACACAATAAACAATAATGGACTTAAAATACTTCCTTGAGGCAATCCAATTGATGTTGATTTGGGCGTACCTATCACTCCATTTATATTTAAATACACTTTTCTATCACGGTATAACTTCATTAAGTTCGCAATAACCCCTTCTGGAATTCCTATGGCGTATAATTTATCTGTCAATATGTCTAGATTAACTACATCATATGCTCCCTTAATGTCTAAAAATAGGCAGGATATTGAGTTGTTACGAGTAAATGCTAATTGTACATCAGTAACAAATGATGTTGTAACTTCTTGAGTTGAACGTCCTCTTCTGAATGCATATTGGACTGCTGATAATAATTGATTTTTCTCCAGCCAGTGTTCTAACTTGTTTTTAATAAGTCGTTCGTACGTTTTCATTATACAAGACCCCAATGCAATAGGTCTGTAGGAGTCTGCAGAATCTCTAAGTTTATTAGGTTTAAGAATAGGTACTATTAAATATTTTTTCCAATCGTCTGGTATGTTCGACTTGTTTGTATATATACTGTTATAAATGCCTAATAAGCGCTGCTTAGTTATAAATGGAATCTCAGCAATCATTGGGTAATGGATGTTGTCTATTCCGGGAGACGTATTATTTCTTTTCTTACAAGCTTGTTGTAATTCGTTCATTGTGAAAGGTTTCTTTAGCATGTGATCATTTGTATAATTATTTTTGAACTCTCTTGGTTTTTCGTTAACCCAATTCGGACAGATTTTACTATGAAAATATTCTGTCCAGTCTCCCCACTCTATTTGATGTCTATTTGCTTGTTTCCTGTTTTTGAATCTGTTTAATTTAGCCCAAACATCTTTCATTGGAGTATTTTTGTTCAAACTTTCACAATACGATTTCCAACTAGCTCTTTTTGCTTCATTTGTAATTCTTTTAACGATCGCATCTTGATTTTGATACTTATTAAGATTATCCAAATTTGGATTCTCTTTATATTTACTAAATAACTGCTTGCGTTTCGTTACTGCATCTTGGCAGTCATTGTTCCACCATGGTTTGCATTTTTCCCAAGTATTTCGTTTATTTGTACTCTTTTTTGGTATAGCTACGGTAGCTGCTTCGTTCATATCTTCTAATAATTTGTCATAACTATCGTCAATAACATTCAATGATTTTTCATATAACAAAGTGCTAAATTTTCTCCAGTCTGCCTTGTTAATTTTCCATATTTTATGACTTTTTGTTGGTGGTGGCGTTCCTCTAAGTTGACATTTTATGAGTATTGGCAAATGGTTAGAGCCATGGGGATCTTGAAGTACCTCCCACTGGAATAATTGACTGATATTTTGAGAGCATATAGTAATATCAATAGCACTTTTTCTTTGGCCTGGTCTAGTAAAAAGGGTTGGTTCCCCTGTATTTAAAAATACTAGATTTAATGAGTTTATTGCTTCTAACAGGTTTCTTCCTTCAAAATCTTCTAGATCTGATCCAAAAGCCGAATGATGCGAATTAAAATCCCCACCAATTATACATGGTTTTGGTATGCTATTAAAAAAATTAAGACATTGTGTCAGTGTAACTCTACTCAAAGGTTTTATGTAAACTGAAACAAGATAAACTTCCTTAAATTGACCAATCCGAACACACACACACCTAGCCATAATATTTTCCATTTGAGGTAAATCTATCTCAGAAAAACTAATTTCATCCTTAATTAAAATTGCTACACCAGCTTTTCCATCTTCTCTATCTAAACGTGAACAATTATAACCTACGAAATTATAATAAATATTTGGTTTAAACCAAGTCTCCGAAAGAAGACCTATATTGATTTTATATTCATGAAGTAAATACTCCAAATTACATTTATTTGAAACTGCCGATCGGCAGTTCCATTGTGTAATAGAAAAGGTTTTGTTCATGTCTGCGAGCTTAATACCTGTTTATTGAGTCTGTCCTTAATAATATTAACCACTTCAAACTGTTGAACATTTAAAATATTATCCCTATTTAAAGACTTTAATATATCCATAACTAATTCAAATACTAATGTTATCGTTTCTGTTTCTGACATTTCATTCGTTTTAATAATATTCTCTCGGTAAGATTCTTGACTCAAAATACCCCCTTGTAACCTAGCGATTTCAATTGGTTTAGTTATTTTGATTGCTTCATTAATACAAGGATCAGGTGTTTGAGGCCTGGCCCTTTTTGTTGGATTTCTATAGATAGTGTATTTATGGGAATCTATGGGGCTAGACTGCGAAAAACCTGAAGAATATGGAAGAGCAGCTTGACTTGGAAGGAGTGGAAAAGCTTTTTGAGACGCTAATTCTATGGGAAATTGAGGATTTAATGTTTTATTTTCACTAGTAGTTGCATTTGCATATGTTCTATTGGAGATTAATTTAATTGCGTCATTGTGTGTTAAATTTTTTTGAGACATAATATCTTTAATAGTTTTTTGCCTCAGATATTCAGGACACAGCTGAAAATTTGTAGTTAAATGATATCCGTTGCACTGAAGACATTTATTGTTTGGGTTTTCCGTGCATTTGGAGGATAAATGTTCACCGTGACATTTGAAACATCTAGATTTACCACGACACTGTCCACCCACGTGCCCGTAACGATGGCAATTGAAACACAAAATTACTTTCTGTACAAATAGTTCGACCGGAATTAATACCTTATTAATAACTACATACTTAGGTAAACTTTGTGCCCTAAAAGTCACAATAATACTTTTAGTTGGAACATATACCGTAGTATTATTCTCAACAATTTTCCTTTTTAATCTTTTGACTTCTACTACTGTAAATTTACAGTGGTAGTCATAGGCTTTAATTTTATTTTTTAACTCCTCATCTGAAATGTCTCTATCAATATCCCTTAAAATACCCTGACGATGAATCATAAATTTAGGTACATAAGCCTCAAGTTTATTTTCAGTAAACCTTTTTGATTTATTTTGATCTACTAAAAAATTGGCCCATTTTGACTCTCCAAAAACTACTTTTACTCGATGTTTTCCTGCCAAATCAATTCTTTTTATTTTATTATCCAGTTCCGGCCAATTTTTTAGTATTATATCACCAACCCTAATCGCATTTAGACGTAAATCACTTTTATTTTCAATTATTACTTCAAAAGGACCTGTGTCAGTTTGTAAATATTTATAGGTAGTTCTAATGTCATTTGTATTTATTTGGGACGAGTTTGACGAAATATTAAGTTGATTTTTACTTACGTTTGAGCTGCTATTGACATTTTTATTAATATTATCGATACCTGAAACCGCTGTTATTTCCATATTATTATTCTGTTCTTCTCTAAACTTGTAAAATTCGTCCCCTCCGGGATCGGGAGGGTTACCGTCACCGTGTCCGCTCATCAAGATTTAATCGCTTCGAACGCTAAAACTGACTTATATTTATATAAAACTTAAACTATAACTAAATTAACGAAACTAAAAAAGGAAATTTAACGGATTTAACTAATAAAAACTGCTAATAAATTTAAATTTTCGAGAGGAACTTTGAAATGCGTCTTTACACTTTGACAGTAGTTTGACGTTGATTTTAAATTTTAAATTTTAAATTTTCAAAAATATTTTATTTATTATAGAGTTTTATTTATAGGGTTTTATTTATTAGTCACAAATAATTTTGTTAAGTACTAAAATTATGCTTTTATAGGTTATTGTCACTGGACAGTCTCCTGCAAGTCTCTTTTAATTGTTAAACAATTTACTTATTGTAATCATTATTACAGATTGTAAATAAATGGGATGTTAAAAAAAATGTTTCTTTGATGTGCGGGGATGTCCAAGGCGCATATCAAAGAAACATGAAACGTGAAACATAAAACGTGAAACATGAAACAAATAAATTGTGAAAAAAGTAACCGTTTGATGTAATATATTAATCGAAGGAACAAAAATAAAATTTGTATAGTCGACAATGGAAAAAGACGACGAGGTCATTGCTCTCGGGGCAACTCTTTTATTACTGTCTGAGAAAGGCCGCACATCAAAGAAATATGAAACAAAAAAAAAATGAAACGTGAAACATGAAGCAAATAAATTGTGAAGAACTAATCGGTTTCATCTTATATACTAATCAAAGAAACAAAAATAAAATTTGTATAGCCAACAATGGAAAGTGATGATGACGAGGTCGTTGCTGTTTTGACAAGTCTTTCATTACTGTCCAAAAATCATAACCATAGTACATAGTTGGTTAAAAACGAACTAAATAATCATCTGCTAAATTTCAATCATTTTATAGAAGGAGTGAATTTAGGATAGATTAGAAACCTTCGAGTTATGGGCCTTCAGAAGGATATTAAGAATAAGTTGAGTGGGTAGAGTCACGTATGCCGAAGTGTTGAGAAGAATGGGAAAATAAAGAGAGGTTTTGAATACAATTAAAGTTAGAAAACTGCAATATCTGCGACATTTCATGAGGGGCCATAGTTATAGCTTGTTGCAGTTAATAATACAAGGAAGAATTCAGGGTATAAGGAGTCGTGGAAGAAGACGCTTATCCTGGTTAAACAATTTATGAGCTTGGTTTGATTGCACTTCTGCTGATCTCTTTAGAGCAGCGGTATCGAAAGTGCGAATTGCCATGATGATTGCCGACCTTCCTAGAGGAGATGACATATGAAGAAAAAGAAGATAGAATGAGTATTCAAACATTTGCATTGTTTTGTTGTGGGTCATGGTTTAAAGAAAAACGATATTCTCTTGTTATTGTCTATTCGAGTACTTCTCCAGGTTATTATTGTACAACTCTTCGTTCTGCTTCACCACAGAAACCAATGCAATATTAAATTCTTGGTCGGCATTAATTTTTTGCACGTAATTAATTGTCCAAAACAATAATGAAACTGGAACCGATAAATAGAACAAGAACTATTTCATGAAACACGTTTCAATAAGATAAAAATGTTTCATGGGCATGAATGACACTCATTTCATAGATGGGTGGACGACTATTTGTTTAGCAGTATTTTAATTTCATGAATCGTGTTTCATGTTTCATGTTTCTTTGGTGCGCGGCTTCCCTGACGCAGTACGAAGTTCGCCGGATCGGCTAGTATATTACTTATTATATAACTTCATAATATATACAATATATTAAGAATGCTATATAATATTTAGATTTCTTTTATTACGTGTTTTTTTTTAGAGATATAGTGGAAGGATTTGTTAGAGACAGTGTAACGGATATTACAGAATTTGAGTGGGAAAGTCAACTAAGATTCTACTGGGTCAACCAACTGGATAATCTCTGGGTAACTCAATGTTCAGGTTCATTTGAATATGGGTAAGTAAACATTTTTGGTCGAGAATTTTATTGAGGCTCTTGTCGTAAGTTTATTTTATCCAGAAATATAACCCAGATTCAAGACATACGGCTCTCACTTCCTCTATCTATCTGATATTATAAAGATTCCAAGCCAGACCCAGCTTCTGTATATGTTTTCTACGAGGTTCTTCGGAATCACTCCAATAGTAGATAGAATAATAGGTATTGCATGTATTATGAATATTATTCCAGATTTAAGCTCACTAATACTCCTCACTACCTTTAGGAGAAAAATTTGCTCATCCTAGATACCTACTGTTCCAAAAGGATTCAGCTATATATTCAAAATTAGATGATTATGGCGTATTAATTTACCACAAACCAAAACAGTTTTTATTAACGACAATATTTCATTTCTAATCAGAATCTTCTTTACATCCTCTTCTTTACATTTATTTTAGACAAAAATAATTAACTATATAAAACTTTTTAACTTGTCCAGATATGAATATATGGGCTTAAACGGACGACTAGTCATCACTCCTTTAACAGATAGAATTTATCTCACACTTACTCAGGCTCTGTTAATGCATATGGGTGGTGCTCCTGCGGGTCCGGCAGGCACAGGTAAAACCGAAACCACTAAAGACTTAGCTAAAGCCATTGCGTTATTGTGCATTGTCACTAACTGTGGAGAAGGAATGGATTTCAAAGCAATCGGGACCACATTAGCTGGACTTGCGCAATGTGGAGCTTGGGGATGTTTTGATGAATTTAACAGGATCGACATATCGGTAAATATTCTTTTTAAAAATTGTATATATTTTTGCTTAAGGGGTAGGCGCAAAATCTTGACCAAATGCTATTTAAATGCATTCATTTTTTTTTCGAATCCTGAAATAACTCAATAAATATTTTTGAAAAATTTAAACGCTGAACGAAATATTACATTATTACCCAGGGCCGAAATTTCCTTAGAATAAACATTTTTTTTTGAATGAGATATTTGAAATTACATATCACACTAAAATATTATCTCTTTTTTTAACCCTTCTAATTCTGAAGCTATTTCCTTGTGGCATTTTTATAGTCAACTATTTATAATGGAAAAAAAGCCACAATTTTACCAAAAAAAGATTTTATTAACATTTCGAAGCCCAAATCGGGTTTCGTTGTCAAAATACAAAATACTACTAAAATAAACAAAAATGTTGTTGCTAAGTAAAAAAATTCTTCTAATATTTTATTTAATCTGACTCATTTATATTTGCAATTTAGACGTATATTATACATTTTAAAGTAGAAGACTTTAAAATGATATCGTCAATATTTATGAGTTGCGTTCCTGGGACGACTTTACTAAAAGATAGTTCATTCGATTACATGAAATCAATCCCAACTCAAGAATATCAATATCATAAATATTGACGATATCATTTTAAATGTTGTTCTGAAGCTATTTTCTTGTGGCATTTTTATAATCAAGTATATTCAAATGGGAAATAAGCCACAATTTTACCTAAAAATGATTTTATTAAATTTTTATTAAATAAATTATTAGAAGAATTTTTTATTAAGCAACAACATTTTTGTTTATTTAGTATTATTTTGTATTTTGACAACGACACCCGACTTGGGCGTCGAAACGTTAATAAAATCATTTTTAGGTAAAATTGTGGCTTATTTCCCATTTGAATATACTTGATCATTTTAAAGTCTTCTACTTTAAAATGTACAATATACGTCTAAATTGCCAATAGAAATGAGTCAGATTAAATAAATTATTAGAAGAATTTTTTTACTTGGCAACAACATTTTTGTTTATTTCAGTAGTATTTTGTATTTTGACAACGAAACCCGATTTGAGCTTCGAAACGTTAATAAAATCTTTTTTTGGTAAAATTGTGGCTTATTTCCCGTCATAAATAATGATGTAATATTATAATCTTCCATTATGCGTTTAAGTTTTTCAACAATAATTATTAGTTTTCTCAGGATTCGAAAAAATGGATGCATTTAAATAGCATTGAACCAAGATTTTGCGTCTACCTCCTTAATACTGGAATGCCCTTAATTTTAGTTGGTATTGTTAGGGTTACTCGTTATTTTAGTGATAAGTTATACCTAAGTTATACATACATGTCATGTACCGGGTGTCCCAATAAGAATGGCGCTCAGCCATATCTCAGGAACCGTTTATAGTACAGCTTTGGGAAAAAAATTTTATAACAAAAGTTGCCTCGAGAAAAGCCTGGAAATTATTTTCATAATTGTAAGTCCACTGCTAGAGGGCGTAATTGAATATCAAAAATTAAAAAATCGAAATTTTACAAAATTTGCCTAATGAAAGGGCACTGGAAATCCGATTATCGTATTCTTCATAAAATTCTGCGCACATTTTATTTCACAAGTTTAAGTCTACCTGTGCAAATAAGAGGGGGGGGGGAGTGGGAACCTTGTTATGAGAAAATCGCCTTAAGTCCGGTTCTGCTTAATCGATTTTTACAAGCTTCGTCTTGTTGAAAACAGCTCTTTTTCGTCAATGTAATAGTTATATTTTGGAAACAGCCTATTACGTAATATGCCGGATAGGAGGCGCTATTTATTTTCTTTTTATAAATCTAGTTTTCTTTGGAAAATATTAAATACAAGTATGTATATTTTTTCCTGTATTACAAAATTAGACCAAATTAGCAACAGAATACCGAAAACCGCATGTCTATACCTTTTTTCTATCTCGAGATATCTTAAGAAACGTGTAAATTTTAAACATAACTGTTGCTGTCATATAAGTGGAAATATATAGAAGCAAGTAGTGTGCTATGGAAAAAAACAAAGAAACATTTTCCAGATGTCACCGTATATAATAAATCAAAACAAAATATGAAAAACTCTACTACTGGGGTGACGTCTTTGGGGATATTTAATTGCATATATTCTAGCCGCAACAGTTGCATTTCTTATGCATTCAAAGAATGTGTCTATCATGTCAAATGCTTCTTAGTTTGTAAGAATCATCTTGAATTTCACTCTGTATAAATTTTATATAAAATTTAATAGAAACAAACCGCAACAAACCACCAATGAACAAATTTTTATGTTTTACTGATTTGACACATAATTTGACACATGATGACTTTTTGAAGTTAATACTTCTAATAGTTATATTTTTTTCCATAGCACACTACTTGTTTCCACTTTGACTTCCTAACTTAGTTTACCGGTGACAATAACAGTTATGTATTTATCTTAGTTGGGAATAGGATAATTGATATTAAAATATAATGAAATAAAAATTAAACATTTGTGTAGAAAATCTGACGTTTTTACATTTTCTACGATTCACCGAGAGAAAAGCAAATGTGCGGAGGCAACAATTCATAAAAATTTACATATTAACGCTATTTTTTTGGTATTATTATAAGTATTAAAATTAGTGTAATATTTAAACAAAAATAAAATTAAACTGTTTAAAATATATTTATTTCGTTAAAATCATAATAATAGAAGTATAAGTTCTTACTCGCGTGCAAAGTACACACACTCTTTTTTTGTTATATTTTATAGTGAAGAGAAGTATCCATATTTTATAGTGTTATTTGTCTTATTGTTGTTTTGATTCATTATATACGGTGACACCTGGACAATGTTCCTTTGTTTTTTTCCATAGCACATTACGTGCTTCTTTATATTTCCACTTATATGACAGCAACAGTTATGTTTAAAATTTACACATTTCTTAAGATATCTCGAGAGAGAAAAAAGGTATCGACATGCGGTTTTCGGTATTATGTTGCTAATTTGGTCTAATTTTGTAATATAGGGAAAAAATACACACTTGCATTTAATATTTTCCAAAGAAAACTAGATTTCTAAAAAAAAAATAGCGCCTTCTAGCCGGCATATTACGTAATAGGCTGTTTCCAAATTATAACTATTACATTGACGAAAAAGAGCTGTTTTCAACAAGACCAAGTTTGTAAAAATCGATTAAGCAGAACCGGACTTACAGCGATTTTTTCATAACGAGGTTCCCACTCACCCCCATCTCTTATTTGCACAGGTAGACTTAAACTTGTGAAATAAGATATGCATAGAATTTTATGAAGAATACGATGATTGGATTTCCAGTGCCCTTTCATTAGGCAAATTTTGTAAAATTTCGTTTTTTTAGTTTTTGATATTCAATTACGACCTCTAGCGGTGGACTTACAGTTATGAAAATAATTTCCAGGCTTTTCTCGGGGCAACTTTTGTTATAACATTTTTTTTTTCCAAAGCTGCAGTATAACGGTTCCTGAGATATGGCCGAGAGCCATTCTTATTGGGACACCCGGTACATGTACATAGATAGCTAATGCCTGGTTGCACCAACAGATATTAAGTTTAAGACGTACCTTAAGCTTAAGAGGATGGGTAAGTATTTTCGGCTGCAATGCTATTTAAATGGGGATTCATTTTTTTCGAATCCTGAGAAAACTAATACTTAGTATTTTTGAAAAATTTAAACGCAAAATGAAAGATTGTGTTATTAGCGAGGGCAGAAAGTCCCTGAGAACTTCTATGTTTATTTTAATAAGTTGAGTGGTGAAAAACTAAGAGAAAATTTAGTGTTATTTTTAATTTCAAATATCTCATTCAAAATAAACTTTTTATTTATTCTAAGGGACTTTCGGCCGTCGGTAATAATTTAGTCTTTCATTCCGCGTTTAGATTTTTTTAAAATATTTATTGGTTTTTTCAGGATTCGTAAAAAATGAACACAATGTCCGTGGTAATTTTTTTCAAATCTATCTTTGTCATACAACGCACTCAGTCGAATAGAATATTGTCAGTCAGGCACTGACAATCAGTGACAATTTTAAATATTTGACATAAATCAGGAATATTTCGAGTTGTTGATTAAATAATATTGATATATAGTGTATTTGATAAATAATTGATTTAAGACGTGAACTTTATAAAAAGTTATTTATTGTGTATTATTTATGGAAGATAGAAGCAGAAAATACATCAAGATATATTCTGTGATCCAAGTATTTTGTTGTTAAAGATTTTCAGAATTGTAAGCGTTCCATAGTAACAATATATTATTAAAAAATCACTTTAACACTTTTCCTCTTTTCTCGATCGAGTATTAGTTTTTGATGTAGGTACATATAAATTATTACAATCACTGAATGCATAGTTAGTGAAAAAATTATCACATTTATTAACTGAAATGATTTGCAATTATACAAAAAATAACAGTTATCCAAGAACATTCAAAAGCCATCTCTTTAAGTTAATTATGACACTGTCAAGTAGAATGACATTCTAGTAATATTTACATATCCATACCAGTGTGAATTTTACTACACGTAATTTGTCATGTAAAGACAGAAAAGGTAGGGATAGCCGTAAAATATTTACGAATTATGTACCCATGGCCTTAAATATTAATGTTAATCCTTATGCTGGTGCCACACTAGCGTCTAATGCCGTTAATTATCGCATTATTTGACATATTTTTAATGCAAATAATGCGATAATTAATTAACGTGTGGCCCCAGTATTAAAGTATAAGCAGAGCTTAGCTAAGCTGGAGCTTAAGATCTATTGGTGCAACCAGGCACAATAAAATAATATCTAGCTAAGATATGTGTGACAGGTCGACATGTGAGCATATCCTCTTCTTCTTTTTGTCTAAAATCTTCCTCTCTTCATGTAAAATTGATTTTTTCTTCTTCATCTGTAGAGTATGGGATATTTGGGCGTGAGAAATTTTTTAAAGTCGTGGGAAAAATCGGAATCCTTTGATGTAATTAAAAATCCGCTAGGTACGACAGATGGACAGGTGTGGAACGTGGTGGGTAGATCCTCTTCTTACTTTTGTCTGTAGACTCTTCCTCTTCCTGTACAATTGTTTTCTTCTCCTTCGTCTGTCGTTTCGTCTGTCAAATAGCCTTCTTTCTTTATCTGTCAAAGCATTAAAATTAGCATATAAATTTAAATGAATTGGTTATCGATCAACAGATGGCAACCCTAGCCTTATGGTCTTACAAAGTATTATGCATGTGCAGTTCGTTGAAGGTGCACATATTTATCATTATTTCTTATCGTTAAATCTGTTTAACTTCTGATAATATACCTCGATAAAAAATCGTTCATTTGTTTTTATTATTATAAATAGCGTGTATCGTTCATATTATCAATATTAAAAGGTTACAAACATTATTTCATTTAGTATCCATCTTTATTCTGTTGCAGTACTATTTCTTTTAGAATATAGGTCACAACTTAGCGAAGTCTAGGTATTCTTTACACTACCCCGGTCATCAAATCTTTATTTTCAGTAAATATTCATCATTATTCGCTTTGGTTACTTTAATTTTTTTCAAAAATATTTGTAAGATTTCCGCGTTGTTCCACATTCCACTGTCTTTTACGAGCCTGCAAAGTGGCTGTCTACTAATCACTTCTCATTTGTTATAACTGACTCTACAATTCCTTTTTTGGTGCAACTTGTACAAAATTTAACTGATCCAGGACCTGCAGATAAATGACCATATACAATGACGTGTTCTGTCTACCATAGTTTAATGAGGCCTCTTTTTGACAGTTTATGAGCTAGGAAAATAATGCCTTACAATAGTTTAATCATATATATTTTAGGTACTTTCTGTAATTTCTACTCAATTGCAAACAATTCGAAGTGCCTTGATGATGAAGCTGGAAAGATTTACTTTCGAGGGAGTTGAGATTTCACTAGACTCAAAAGTTGGTGTTTTTATTACTATGAATCCTGGCTACGCAGGCCGTACAGAATTGCCAGAATCAGTTAAGGCTTTGTTCAGACCAGTAGTGTGCATTGTTCCTGATTTAGAAATGATATGCATGATTTCCCTCTTTTCTGATGGCTTTTTGGAATCTAAGGTATTGGCGAAAAAGATGACTGTACTATACAAATTAGCACAGGAACAGTTATCCAAACAGGTAATTTAAATAATCAAAACATATCATTGTATTGTGTTTTTTATGTTATCATAGAATTATCACAAGGAGAAATTCCTGTAACTGGCTGTATACCATAAATCACAAAAAATAAAAACCTTATCGTGTAAAAGGTATATTTAAAATCCCTAAAAAGGGCTATATCACAACAAAACGCTTTCGGAGTCAATATTCCATCATCAGTGTTGTCACAGGTTTACATGCTTCAAGCCACCAAAATATACGGGTAAAAACCATTGAGTTGTTTTTAAACAGTTGAGGTTATATACATTATATTATCCGATTTTAAAGGATGTTAAAAATATTTCCAGATTAACCCCTGACATCACATGACATTAACCATATTGGTTGGAAAAATTGTAGGTGGGAGTCCTGTTATATGTCAATGGGTAGGACCTTACATGGCAGAGTTTAGGTGACAACTGGGAATGTTTCAGTTGTCACCTAAACTGAGTGCGTCAGTTGTCACTATGACTGAGGTGTCAGATGCCATCTAAACTCTGCCATGTAAGGTCCTATCAACAAATTTTCCAACCAATATGGTTGATGTCATGTGATACCAGGGGTTAATCTGGATATATTTTTAACATCCTTTAAAATCGGATAATCTACTGTAACCTCAACTGTTTAAAAACAACTCAAGGGTTTTTACCCGTATATTTTGGTGGCTTAACCTTCGGATGACCAAGCGGGGGAAATTGTGGCCCCAAGCGTATGTTTTTCTTTAATAAATTCAAAAGTATTTTTAATTTTTAACTCATTATTTTTTTATTTGACTTTAATAACACTCTAGATATCCTCATATTTTGAAATAAAAAAAATCCCTATATTTTACGAATAAAAAATATATTCTGAAGTTGATGTTTAGTAAAATACCGTCTATTATGTGTAATTCCAAATAGTTTTACGCTAATGACGTCGACTTTGCAAAGTAACAAGACACTTACTCAACATACACACTACACATGACATTAATACTCATGTTGTGACTGGCTGAATGACATAAAGTCCATGCCATAAAAATAAAAAAAAAATTTTAAAAAAACTTCATTTTTTTGTTAATTGTCATTTTTGACATTTTTGACCTGGGGTCATTTTCCCCCCCTTGGCCATGCGTGTAACAAAAAAAGGTTGTTCATCGGAAGGTTAAAGCATGTAAACCTGTGATAACACTGATGATGGAATATTGATTCCGAAAACGTTTTGTAGTGATATAGACCTTTTAGGGATTTTAAATATACCTTTTACAAGAAATGGTTTTTATTTTTTATCATAGAATCTTTTTTATTTGGGAATAATTTGAAGTATAAATTCTGAATTTCTAAATAAAGAAAAATTTAATTCTGAAAAAAATACATTTTTTTCAAAGTAACTGGTTATACCAAAAATCTCAAAGAGTAGAAAATTGTAGGTTTTGCTTTTCTAAATATTATATATGTTTATATACCTATTTTACATTTCTTTTAGTTCCATTATGATTGGGGTTTGAGGGCCCTAAATGCGGTCTTGCGTATGGCAGGAGTTTTGAAACGAGCATCTCCAGATATTAAAGAGGCACTTGTACTGATGAGAGCTCTAAGAGATATGAATCACCCAAAGTTTGTATTCGAAGATGTTCCTTTATTTTTGGGACTCATCAAGGATCTTTTTCCTGGAATGGATTGTCCTCGAGTTGGGTATCCAGACTTTAATGCTGCGGTGGAACACGTATGGATATTTTTATTATTCAATAATAACGTAGATTGCAACAAACTTGTTGGGAATATGATTCATAACTCGACAATGCGCAGTGGTTCTTGTTTACTAGTGTTACCATGGAAATGGCCAGTTTGGTAATTCTTCACTTTAATAGGGAACTTGCACATTTTTTTCTTATTAGATAATAATGTTCAGTTTTGTTTAAAAATGAGATTTCCAAAATTTCACGCTTCAAAAACTCACAATAACTTAGAAATACATATTTAAAGTCTTCAGCGGTATAAAATAGTTCAAACGGCACGTGACGTCATATAGTTTTGCATTAGTTTTTATTATGCTTACATTTCGCTGTGTCTAGGTACACGCTAACGTGTACGCAAATAAAAAAGTTAGGTAGACGCGAATTAAACTTCATCAAGCCAGTGACGTCATTAGTTAGCTTGCGCAGTGACTATATATTTTGGTACATGCTATTTTGATATGTTTAGTGTTTGTTTGATGGAAACAGATTTGTTAAGGGAAGGGAAGCAGAACTATTCAGATGTTTCAAACTTAATTATAATAAATCAATGTGTATATATAAAAGTATATATTTAGGTTAGCAAAATAATTATATGTATTTAGTTGACATGACATGTAGGTACAAAATATTGTTAAAATAATTTTTATACGTAAGTGAATTATTATAATCAACTATTCTAAATGCAAAATAAGCCACAATTTAACTAAAATAATTATTTTATTAACGTTTAGACGTCCAAATCGGATGTCATTTTCAAAATACAAAAATTAGTCAGATTAAATAAATTATTAGAAAAAATTTTTTACTAAGCAACAACATTTTTGTTTAATTTAATAATATTTTGTATTTTGACAACGACATCCGGTTTAGAAGTAGAAACGTTAATAAAATCAATTTTTTAGTTAAATTGTGGCTTAGTACATATTTAGAATAGTTGATTAAAAAAATGCCACAAGGATAATAGCTTCAAAACAAGTTAATTATTATTGTGAAAGCTTTAGGTCTCCCTTTAATTTTAATCTTTTACGGTAATACTATTTCATTTATAACTAAAAAAAATATATATTAATTTATAGTATCTTATCTTTTGCGTACTGTTTTAAAATGTTCTTAAACTCATTAAAAGAACTAAATAATTGTCCGCACTCCGTAGTTAATTTAAAAACAAACACTAAACAAATAAAAAATAAGAAATCACTGACACTCTAACTTTTTTATTTGCGTACACGTTAGCGTATACCTAGATACAACCTTATATTTAGGTATATTCTTCTTCTCATTATTTAGTTTATTGGCCTCCACCTACTTGGGTATTTGGCAAGCTCATCGTCGTGGAATAAGTCAAAAATATTTATATTCTAATGACATTTATCGTATGTCATTGTAATAATATATACCAGTTTGTTATAACTGTAGTTTTATACTGTTTTTGAGGGAAAGGAACGAAGGTTTACTATTGAAAATAAAACCATTTTGTAAAAGTACAAATTTTCTATGAATAGGTCAAACGATCAAAAACACTTGTAACGTCACATAAATGTATTTTCTACTGACGTTTATAACGTCTAATTTAAAATTCTGTTTAGTTTATTGGAAAAATGTAAATGTAAAACCAAGTAACGTCACGATGCGTTTTGGACCACCTGTTTTAATTTGAATTTTTAATCGTCTTTAGGGGCCAAACGAAAGACAAACAAAACTTTTTTATCTTTGATACATGTTTTAAATTATGTTCTGTTGTGATTTATAACATTTTTTCCGAATTTAAAAATTTATGCAAGTTCCCTATTGAATATATACGTATTAAAAATTATTTTTTTAAATTTCCTTCCGCCACTGGTAGAAACAACTGCGCGAAACAGTACGTTACACTCCCAAACTTATGTTTGTTGCAGTCTATTAAATAATACTATATAGTGATTAGCGCGCTAATAACCTCCAAAATAACGTAAAAAATGGAAAACATATTAAGTTGTGACGTAAAAAGCAATGAAAATAGTGAAGGTGGGAGATTTAGCGTTAAAACCCTATAAACTTACATTCTATTTATTGTTTCCAACCTTTCGACGTATCAGAGGAGTACGTCAACTAAAACTTTTTTTTTTATTATAAGTTATTCACTACATGCAATCAATAAACAAAAAAATTATAAGCATGTTAGTTGTTTGTTCAAAGGGGTGTAAGTATAAATTTGGATTTGTTATCCACTGATAACAAAAACTCCACTAGCCTCTTAAATTATTGAACTGTGCCCTGAAAGGGTAAGTAGTTCACTGCACTGCACTGCACGACACTTCACTTCACTGCTGCTTAGAACCTATGTGGTAGCTCCAGTGGTTTGTGCCTCCTCAGTCTCCGAGTCTGCTCACTATTATCCAGCAGGTTTAGTGCAAGATTATTAGGGTGGTTTTCTAATTTTACCAAATAGCGGCTGCTGTATTCACTCACTGTCTCCTTTACTGTGGCTACTTGAAGATCGTCTCTGATTTCTCTGTTAGGTATAAACCAAGGTGCATTTGTTATGGTCCGTAGTACCTTCGACTGAAAGCGTTCCAATACCTCTATGTTTGAGTTTGCAGCCGTACCCCATAGTTGTACACCATATGTCCATATTGGTTTTAAGGCTACTTTATACACCAATAATTTGTTTTTTAAACTAAGCTTTGACTGTCTTCCCAATAGCCAGTAGTATTTGCTGAGTTTTAAGCCAAGTTGTTTTCGTTTGTTAAAAATGTGCTTTCTCCAGGTCAGTCCTTTATCCAAGTGCATCCCTAAATACTTAACGCTGTCAGATTGAGGCAGATCTTGTCCATTTAGTGTAACAGGTGGCACTGTACCTCTGCATTTGGTAAATGTAACCTGCACTGATTTTACTTCATTGACTTTGATTCTCCAGTTTCTTGTCCAGTCCTGTATTTTCACTAGATGTTGTTGGAGAATTCTTGCGGCTATGACTGGGTCTTTGTGTTTGACCATTATCGCTTTATCATCTGCAAAGGAAGCTGTGATTGTTTGGTTGCTTACTGGAAGGTCAGCTGTGTACATAAGATAGTGAAGTGGACCAAGAACACTGACCTGTGGTACCCCTGCCTTTATCAATGTGATTTCTGATGTTATCTGTCCATACAGAAAAATAAGAGACACGATGGCGCTGTAAGTGTAGGTTGTGCTAGGTTGGCTCCTGTATATAATTGTGAAAAGTAGTGGTTAATATTTGTTAATAGTTAAAATTTATGATATTTGGTCTTCATCAAGTAATTATGACCGAAAATATAAGAAAAACCCGTCAACAGCAGAAGGAGCAACAGCAACTTGAAAGTCAGGTTAAACGACTAGAATCTGACGTGAAAGGTGGCATTGAGGAACTAAAATCGCTTATAGGAGAACAAAATATGGATGAGAGTTCCAAACCCAATTCCAGTAGTAAGAATATCTTAGAAAGAATTGAAATGCTGGAAGATAATTTTAATAGATCCCTTAACAGTATCAAAAGCGAGATAGAAAAACTAAGAGACACGTCTAATTCCTCTAAAAAAAGGATGGAATATCAACATCAGAACTACTTGCTAAACGGTATTGTGTTTAACAATATTCCAGAGAGTGAAGAACAACTACATCAACAGGTAGCAAAAATCATTAGTAATAAATTAAACATACAAATATCCGAAAACGATATTAATTTTTGCTATCGAATTGGCAAAAAACAAGAACGAGCTGTCAGTCAAAGGAAACCTCGACCAACGGCAGTTATGTTTATAAACAAGTGGAAGCGTGATCTAGTGTTCACAAACAAAACAAAATTGAAAGGCAGTGGACTTGTTATGATGGAACTCCTCACAAGAGAAAATCAAGCTCTTTATAAATACGCGTGTGACAAGTTTGGCTATAAGTGCTGTTGGTCGTGGAAAGGCCAAATTTTTGCAAGTGTCGGTGGTGAAAAGAAACAAATCACGAGTTTGGATATGGGAGACTAAATAATAATTTAACCAGTGAGTAAAAAAATTTATTTGTTGATTTCTTGCTATTAACAAAAAGTTGAGCTGTGGGGCCAACTATGTGCCATTTTTGACAATCAAAAACACAAACTTTACGTAGAGTCCTAGTTTTTTTTTGTTTGTTTTCCCATTAATTACTTGTTTCTGTTTATTTATTATTGTAAAAATAAATGTACAGTTATACAAATTTAAATATTATGCCTCTACCTATTAGTGCGATATAATTATTATTCTCATATTAAATTAGATATAAATAAATTCTTCTTTTTATATTATGATTACTTTTGGTCATATTAATGTAAGATCACTGACTGCACATTTTATTGAATTCAAAAACTGTGTTCTCTTAAAAAAATTTGATGTACTAGCAGTTAGTGAAACTTGGCTTACAAATTTCATTACCGACAAGGATATAGGTATAAATGGGTATAATGTGATAAGAAGGGATAGAAATGGAAATGGGGGAGGTGTGGTATTCTATGTTAGATCTCAAATTAAATATAAAGTTCTACAAACAAATAATAATAGTATTGAACACCTTTGCTTGGAATTGTTCGTAAGTAATAAATCGTATGGATTCTGTGTTGTATACAAACCACCTAAATTTAATTTTTTTTTTTTATTAGAAAAAGATGTCGCATCCACCAAAAGGTTATTAGCGACGGAACAAAATATAAATAACAAAATTAAACAATTACAGATTGTACAAAATGTTTCTGGATCTGAGATAATTAACTATGTATATTATTGTCACAGGAACAGTTTTGACCTAGAGCCTGTGGTAGACCGTCTGGGATCTTGTAGCGCTGTCTTTCTTGGTCATATTTACTACATATTGTTAAAAAGTGTTCGACTGTTAATCGGACGTTACACTGATCACATATACGTGGATATTTCTTTGTGAATAGGTACGAGTGCGTTAATCTGGTATGACCTAGACGTAAACGCGTAACCACAATTTGTTCTCGTCTATTGCGCGACGATGGGAGCCACTGAGACACATTATTTTTAATTTTATTTAGCTTGGAATTAGTTTGAGACCACTCATTTCGCCACAAAAACAACACTTTATTTTTAAAATAAGCTTTTAAGTCACTGGAAACACCCTTGTCTATCAGCTCTGAAAAATCACTTAAAATTGCCTTTCGTGCGGTCCTGTCACCTTCTTCATTTCCTATTATTCCGACGTGTGAGGGAACCCATAAAAATTGGACGCTTCTTCCATGTTCATGAGCTTGGGAAAGCTGGTATTTTAGCAACTTTTCAAAAGTATGTTTCGCGAAAATATGTATTAATGAGTTTAGAGAGCTAAGGGAATCTGTTATGATCAGGGCTTTTGTGAGTGTAAGCTCGTTAAGAAGTTTCACAGCGCGGTATATGGCGTAGAGTTCAGATGAATATGTGCTACATGCTGGGGGTAAACAAGTGAAATGTTTTGAATTGTACAACTGATTGGTCTTTAAGTTTGTCTCCTGTAGACAAATAATATCTGGAGAATATTCAGATAAAAGAAGCTGTAGCATAGGGAGACGATGGAAAAATCCATTAATGTTCCATTGAAGTATCGCGTTGAATGTTGTTAACAGATTCGGAGTTAGATGATACTGAACAATTGTCTACAGAAGAGTCACTGTCTAAGTCGGAAATCTCATTCCCTAAATAGTTGTGTAGTTTCTTTTGAAGTTTTGTAAACTTGGTTTTTGTAGATCTATCATTTGCATATTGATAGCTGCTTTGTAAAAGATAGAGTAAACCAGCCATATCAGTTGTAAATTCTTTAACGACGCTAATAGTGTCGGGGGAGCCTTGGACATTATCAATAAGTAAAGACAATTGGTGGTAATTTAAAACGAATGGTGGGGTATGATTATCAATAAAATTTTCAAGAGTTACCCGTGTAGATGGGACTTTAGATGAGCGCGGTTTTTTTGGTTTAGATGATTTGGGTTTTGCAAACAGATTTTGTGATGAAATTGCAGAGTCTGAAGGAGGCGTATCGATCTCACCAATACTGCGTTTTATGGAAGAACTTGCGTTTTCGCAAGTACTATTAGAGTTTTCACTTAGATGCTGTGGCTTTATTACATTTGGGGGTACTGGAGCAAACTCATTGGTAGTGGCAGAAGTCGAGCTTGAGGTTTTATTTGTAATATTGGTTGAAATGGTTGTTTCAGAAAATTGTGGTGATGTATCAGTTTTATTAGAGTTTTCTGCAGTTGTATCTAATGGAAAAGGTGCTGATAGATTGGAGGATATTGCCTCCGAAGTTTGTGAAAACGGTATTGTCGCTGAATGAGGTTGATTTAAAGTGTTGCTATGAGTAGAAGTATTAGTAATTTCTTGGTCATGGAGATTTGTAGGTGTAGGTGATATGAGTTGATGCCGTTACTGAACTGTTATTGCATTGGGATGATATGTGTCCTGTATTTTTGCAAATAAAGCAGGTGAGTGTACCTTGTGACAAAAATATGCGGTGAGGTGTTTGGTCGAAATTTATTAGAATAGAATCTGGAATTGCTGATGTTATAGGGCTTACATAAACTTGCCTCCGAAAGCTCAGTATGTGACTATATTCGGGAAGAGTGGAGCTAATTTTCAGAAATGTTATTGGGGAAATAAGCTTTAAACCGATATTCTGTAATTCTTCAACTAATACTTGATGAGGAATTGACGGGCATACACCAGACAGGACTAGTCTTTCTGCTGGAGAGACAAGTCTCCGTGCTGTTACAACTTCGCCGAGTACTTTTATAGAGCCATGTTGTGTCATGAAATTATCTACTACGGTTTTGTTTGCTAAATACATGCAGATTCTATTATGAGATAATCTAGATGAAAAAATAATATTTTTTGGGTTGATGATTGTGCCCAAAGGAATTAAATAATCCTGCAGTTTAGCATTATCGATACAACTAAATACAATTGCTTGGGTCTTACTCGGAAAAGACTGTGAAGCGGCTGAAGCATAACTGTTTGTGATATTTGAACGTTGATTTACTGGGCTGGTTAGATCGGAAGGTGTGTTTACATTGTGTGAAGTCATTTTAAGCTGCGGTGGTGAAAGCTTCAGTCCGACTCTGGTAAGTGATAAACCAACCGCATGCTAGCTAACCTCACAAAATGATTGTACGGTGGTGTATTTTTCTTATTTGACGTTTTCTTTTCACAATAATAAACTAATAATTACGTATAGATGACTTACGTAGTAGTATCTAGTAGATAAACACTTTAGTTTTAAAAAACTATTTAATAATACCACTTGTTTTTAGTAAAAACTAGGAGAACAATATCAGTACAACTTGACCATACCTTGCCAGGGCCGGTCTTCCCTAAATTTAATGTCCGACATTTTTTTGACGAGTTTGAGAATATTCTATCTGATGTTTTGCCGTTGATTGAAACATTTTATTGTACTGGTGACTTCAATGTTAATTTGTTAAATACTGATTGCCCTGATACTAGAGTTGTCTGTGATTTTTTTGAAACAATGGGGTTACATCAAGTCATAGATCAGCCGACTAGAATTACATCTAGTACGGCAACCCTAATTGATTATATTTTAACTACAAAACGAAGAACAATTCTTGATGTTGTCGTGGAATGTGTTGATTTTAGTGACCACGAGTTGTTGATATCTAATATAAATATAGAGATTAAAAAGAAAGAAATTGTTTATAAGACTGTAAGAAACTTTAAGGCGATAAATCAGACCGTATTCTATGAGGAATTACAATCTCTACCGTGGCGAAATATTTTTGATATTGAGGGTCTTGATGATAAAGTCGAGTTTCTTACCAATAATATAACATGCTTACTGGATCGTCATGCTCCCTATGTAACCTATAAAATTTCGAAAAATTATGCACCATGGATGACTGACACTTTACGTATTATGAAAAAAGAAAGGGACAAAGTATTGAGTTTATACAAGAAATACAAAAACATCCAAACTTGGGAGGAATACAAATCAATTAGAAATATGTTTACTGTCAGAAGAGAAAAAAAGGCTTTCTATTCAAAAAAATTGGATAATAAAAACGGGAAGGATCTTTGGAAATCCTTAAAAGTTATAGGTCTTGGTAGGGAAACTCAAAACAATACGCAACTGTCAGAAAATTTAAGTGATATTTCGGCAATGAATGACTACTTTATAAATTGTGTTCCCAACATGAATCCTAATTTAACACTTAAAAATTTTTATAGTCATAATTGTCGTGTGGACGTGGAAGCAAATTTTTCATGTGTTAAAGAAAGTGACGTTTTAAATGTCATTAAAAGTATAAAGAGTGCTGCTACCGGATACGATAAAATAAATATACTAACAATTAATATGTGCCTTCCCTTTTTATTGCCTTATTTGACACACATTATTAATGCTTGCATTCTAAGAGCCGAGTTCCCGTCAATGTGGAAAGTTGCAAAAATTATACCGGTACCGAAAACAACTAATCCGACAGGATATAACGAAATCCGACCAATTAGTATACTGCCCACTTTCTCAAAATTACTAGAGAAAATTCTAAATCAGCAACTACAGGTTCACTTGAGTCAACATAAAGTTCTACCAGAAAATCAGTCTGGTTTCAGAAGGGATCACAGCTGTACTAGTGCCTTGTTAAAGATAACTGATGACATATTTGATGCCTGCGATAATGGTTTAATCACAGTGCTGATACTTCTGGATTACTCGAAAGCATTTGATACGCTTGATCATTCGCTATTAACTTCAATGTTTAAGTATATTGGTATGTCTCAGCGGGCATCGGATATGATATCTAGTTATCTCAGTAATAGAAGTCAAGCTGTTCATTACAACGGTAGGACATCAAACTATCTTAATACAAATAAAGGGGTACCACAGGGCTCTATTTTGGGTCCCAAATTGTTTAGTATTTACACTTCAAACTTTCCTGCAAACTTTCTCTCTTGTAACCAACACTATTTTGCTGATGATACTCAAATATATTTATCTTTTAAGCCTGATGAGTCTGAACAGGCAGTGGCAGCAATCAACTATGATTTAGAAAGAGTTTATCAGTTTTCGACTAGCCATTGTCTTCGACTTAATAACAACAAGTCGGTAGGCATAGTGTTTGGTTCAGCGGCGCGGAGAGAAATCTTTCTGAGAGACTTTGCTCACATGATCACCATCGATAATTCTTCAATAGAGTTTAAGGAAACTGTGAAAAACTTAGGTTTACATATAGATCAAAACCTAAGATTTGGTGGTCATGTGGCCAAGTGTTTGCAGAAAAGTTATTTGAACCTGAAGTTTTTATTCCAATCTCGTCATATATTTACTAAAAAATTAAAAAAATTGCTCTGTGATACTTTGGTGTTATCACACTTTAATTACTGTGATACCATTTATAATTCCTATATCACAGAACGTGACAGTTATCGGATACAAAAAATGCAAAATTCTTGTCTGCGTTTGATACATGGTATCCGTAGATATCAAGCAATTAGTTACAAACTTAAAGAAACAGGGTGGTTAAGTATGAAACATAGAAGACATGTACATTCAGCTTGTCAATTCCAAAAAATTATTATTTTCAAAACCCCCCCGTATCTCTATAATAAAATAAAATTCCGTACTGATGTACACAATATTAACATAAGACATAAAAACACCATTTCTATTCCTTATCATCGTACACAGCAATACAAGCGGTCTTTTACATATCAAATAGTCCAAGTTATGAATAAATATACTACTGGTACTAATTTTACTCAAAACAAATTTAGAAGGTTCGTTATTGAAAAATTAGCAAATATTGCATAGGTAGAGTTGGCTGACATGGTATGAGTAGAGCTTACATTCAAAGCGCATATTGGTAAACTAAAGTTAATTAATGTTACATTTTGATTTATTTTTATTTAAATGTTAGTAGGTAACCTATTATACATAATCCTAGATATTTTTTTTTATTATTTGTTTTGCCCAGGTTAGCTGAACAGACAGGACATGTATTCTGCCCCGCATTATACATCTCCTGAACTGAAACTCGCCTGGAGCTTTTTTTTTAAACTAATATTCATTATGTGAATAATATTATAGAATGAATAAAGGCCTTTATTATTATTATTATTATTATTATACCTTACAGTAAAATATCTTTCTTTTAGGTAGGATTCCATAATAATGTACAGTGTGTGGGGGAGTGATTTTTTTAATTTAAATAGTAGTCCATTATGCCAAACCTTATCAAAAGCTTGACTCACATCTAAAAAAACAGTCGTGCAGTAACTTTTTTGCTCAAATGCTTCATTTATTTCGTCCACTACTCTGTGGATCTGTTCAATTGTGCTATGATCCTTTCTGAATCCGAATTGGTGTTCAGGAATCAGGTGGTTTTCTTCTATTATGGGAGTCAGTCGGGTTATAAGTAGCTTTTCTAGGAGTTTACCAAGGACTGGCAGCAGGCTGATTGGTCTGTATGATGTTACTTCATTTATTGGTTCTCCAGGTTTTGAAATAAGTATAAGCTCGGCAAGTTTCCATTGGGCAGGGAAGTGTCCTAATCGTAGCACCGCGTTGAATATTGTTATTACTAGCACAATCCCTTTTCTTGGGAGTTCTTTAATAAGACGGCCTTTGATCAGATCAAACCCTGGAGCCTTATCTAGATTTAAGTTTCTTCTGATTGTCTCATGTACCTCTTTGACTTTGAAGAGTTTTGGAATTTGGGACATTTGATATGGAGCTTCAAGAGTTTCTTTGATTTTAGCTTCTATTTCAGGCATATTTTGCGATGGAAGAGGTTGAAAGACTTCCTCCAGATATTCTCGGAAGGTATTTGCTTTTTCCTCGTCAGTGCGTGCCCATGTTCGGTCTCTTTTACGAATCGGAGGAATTTGTTCATTTTGTCTTTTTAAGTTCTTAACCGCTTTCCATAATGAATAGTCTGTATCTTCTGTACTTGTCAGATTTTCTAAGTATTCGTTAAATGATGCATTCTTTATATTGTTAATAAGCTCTTTCAATTCTCTAGAAGCTTTGTCATAATTTATCCTGTTTGTCGGGTATCTATTGCGCTGCCAAATCCTTCGGAGTTTTCTTTTTGCAGCTATTTTCTTTTTTATTATTACTGGGCAGTGTTGTTTTTTTTGGGATTTGATATTTCGGGTGTTGCATTTTTCGCAGCAGTGTGGATGATGTTTGTTAATTGATTTACTGCAGTTTCAATTTCTGTTTTTGTTTTTAATGATATTTTTAAGTCAATTTCTGCATTAATTTGGTTTCTATATTGTTCCCAATTGGTATTCTTGTTGAACAGCATTACAGGAAGTTCTTTTTCTATAATGGTGGCACTAACTTGTGCTATTATTGGTGTGTGATCAGAATAAAGGTCTAGATTTGATTCTACATTTAGGTAACCAGCTCCTATGCCTTTAACTATGAAGAAATCAAGTAGGTCTGGTATTTTAGCTGGATCCTTAGGCCAGTACGTTGGAGTATTTGTGGATAGTTAACTCAATTGCAGTTCTTGGATGATGTTATATAGTACTCTACCTCTACCTGGCGCTGTTAGTCTTGAGCCCCATGCTATGTTTTTCGCATTGTAATCACCTCCTGCTAGGAACCTGTGACCTAAAGACAAGAAGTATTCTTCCATCTCTTGTTTATTTGGTGGGTAATTTGGTGGGAAGTATGCTGCTGATACTGTTAATGGACCTAGCCAATCTTCAATTACGATACTGGTTGCCTGTAGAAAGTTTTTACTGAATTTAGGTAACTCATAGTGTTTAATTTGGTGTCTAATGCCGTTCCTCCTGTGGCTATCCTGTCAGCTTCTGGATGTGTTGTGTGGTACATTAAATAATTTTTAATATTAAAGTAAGAACTACTGTTAAAGTGGGATTCTGATATTAGAAGAATGTCAATGTCGTTGTGCGCAAGAAATACTTCTACTTCTTGTTTGTGTTTGGCAAGGCCGTTTGCATTCCAAAGGGCAATTTCATACAGTTATTTATGCCAGTACTATTATAGTGGCAGTTGCCAAACTCGTCCTATACGTCTAAAGGTGGGAAACAATAAGTCGAATGTAAATTTATAGGTTTTTATCGCTAAATCTCCCTCCTCCACTAGTTTCACTTCTTTATATCTCACAACTTAATGTGTTTTCCATCTTTTGCGATATTCTGCCGGTTATTAGCGCGCTCATCACTGTATACGTTTATAAGACTATAAACGTTTTCAGTTTTAAAATAACTGTATCTGCTATACTATGAGCGTAGGCACAAAATGTCGGGTCAATGCTTTTTAGATGCATTCATTTTTTCCAAAACCTGAGAAAACTAAGAAGTATTTTTGAAAAGTTTAAACGCATGCAAAATAAAAGATTACATTATTATTGAGGGCCGAAAGTCCCTGAAAATTGTTGTAATGTTTATTTGAATAAGTTATAAGTGTGAAAAAGAAGAGCAAAACTAAGTGTGATTGTTAATTTCAAAAACCTCATTTAAAAGAAACTATTTGTTTATTCTAAGGGAGTTTCGGCCCTCGGTAATAATGTAATCTTTCATTTTGCGTTTAAATTTTTTAAAAATATTTATAAGTTTTCTTAGGATTTGAAAATAATGAAGGCATTTAAAAAGCGTTGGTCCGAAGTAGGCATCAGTCCGAAAATGGCACAAAGTTTATGACGGCATTGTTTTATTTTTGTCTTCTAAAATTACTCTAACTCCGTTACGATGAGCCGCATCATTATTACCAGAGTAACAGAAAGTTTTTTCATGGTTTTAACTTTCCCTGAACCTGGCAATCTAACTTCACTCAAACCGTTGATTGAAATATTAATATGGGTATTAATATTTCACCCGTATTAATATTTCAATCAACGCTCAAACCCAATATCTGCAATCCTAACGATTCATCTCGTGGCATGCATTTGTGAGTTTTTCTTTTTCGAGAACAGACTTCTAACATTCCATGTTGCAATCTTAAAGTTATTCCGCGTATTAAAAAAAATAGAGGGTCCTCTAGAGAGAAAAATTACCTTTCAAATGATGTGCTACTCGACTACACTTGCTATTTAAAAACAAAACTGGTGCTTGTTTCGGGGCAGTAGGGGTATACAGCCAACTATTGGGATTTTCCCATTGATTTTGTTTTTTAATTTAATTATTATTAATACTTAAAAAAATGAATGGGTTGCATGTGTGAGTCCATACTATTGTAGTAAAGAAAAGAGAGACGTTCTCACAAACAATTTATTTTACAACTGACGACCGGTTTCGCTGTCTACAATATTCACAGCATCTTCAGGTCACGGTAAAAGTAAAATTAAATGCTACAAATAACAAAAAACCAGAGTTAGTTAAGTGGTCTGGTTGAAATCAAAGGGTAATGATCAAGGCAATATTAAAGTATATATATTTATGCATACATATAAATACTAACATGTACGTAAATATGGTTTACAACCCTCACACTCACATACATGCACGCATTCAAATGTAGTGGCAACAAAAGTATGTTAAGTATAAGTATAAAATATACACTTACTTTCCGGTATAAGGGAAGAATATAGTAGTATTCAATATCATACTTTTTCTCTATATTATGCTAAAGGGATAGATGGTAGAGGGACAGATTTGAATGTAATGCATTAACAAAACAAAATAATTGGCAGGATCTTGAGGGGATTAGTAAGGAAACACGACATTAAACCGTGAAACGAAAAAAATTGTTAGTTATATATAAAGTGATGTTATTTTTATATTTTTAATTAATAGTGTATATGTTACAGTTCAAGTTGATTATCCAGTTGGAGTTGACTCCAACTAGTTGGAGTCAACTCTAACGGCTGGTTTCAGTAAAAGTTGATTATAAATATAAAATGAAGATTTATATTCAACAATTACTAGTAAAAGTAGACTCCAACTAGGAAAAGTATACTCTTCCCAATGCCATTTAGTAAAAGTTGATTCTGCTTCACACAAACAGCCGATTCTAGAAATTAAATGTCACTGAATAAGTTCAAATTAGTCTAGGCTGTAGCGTCGCCATCGTTGGGTAAATTACTCCGATTCGAATTTTCTGCACAAACTTACTCAAAAAGAGGTCCTTATAACAAATCTACTGGGTGCCAGGCAGTACCTTGATCGATAAATTGTTTAAACAATTTTTTTTAGACACATTCACAAAAATAATTTTTTCACTTCGAACAATTTTTTTTTAGATCATTTGGGTTATTCTGAGCAAAAAAAGGTATTTTGTGATTTTTCTCTAAAATTGATTGTTGTCGAATGCGATTTAAAATTTGAAAAATGTGGAAATAGCCATTTTCAAGGCTTAATAACTCGGTTAAAATCGATTATTATGAAAGTCACAAAGTGACCAAATCAAAGTTTATAGCTCCCTCTACAAGATCTAGCAGAAATTTTTGTCACTATTTTATTACTAAGCTTTATCTTTAATTATTAACAATGAGCGCTAAGTGCGTATTAGGCGGCCGTCAATGGTGAGTGCTAAAGAGATGCACCATTCCAGCTGTCCAATGGTGAATCTCACTCGCACTCACATTGACGGCCGCCTCAATACACGGTTAGCGCTCATTGTTGATAATTAAAAATAATATCTTATTAATGAAATAATGACAAAAATTTCTTCAGGATCTTATAGAGGTAGGTTTAATCTTTGATTTTTTTTAGTTTCTGATTTTCATAATATATAGTATCGTATGGCATTTTTGCCTTTCGGACAGTTCCGGCGCCAATTACATCTTTAACCCTGTTTCAAGTAACTAGTGTCTATGTACACTAGCCCAGGGGACCGACGGCTTAACGTGCTCTCCGAGGCACGGTGAGACGGCTCGTGTCATTATTGGAAATGAAAATGGTTTGACTTTAGCAGGGCTCGAACCCACGTGCACTGGCGTATGAGGCCAGCGATTATGCCGTTACTCCACGACCGTTCGCTCGACTTTCACAATAATTATTTTTCACCGAGTTATCAAACCTTGAAAATAGTTATTTTGGCGTTTTTCAAATTTTAAGTCGCTAATAACTCGACAACAGTCAATTTTAGAGAAAAAAAGGCCCAACTGATCTAAAAAAAAATTGTACGAAGTGAAAAAATTACACACACCGGCAAAATTAGCCGAACACCTTAAAAATGGGACATGTTTGATGTCTCGAATTTCCTAAACCTGTTGTCCGATTTGAGCGATCCTTTTAGTAAGTTATAGCCTTACTCGTTAAGAATATCGGTGTAATAATATTGTAGCTAGACAGGTTATACAGCTCATATTTTAAAATAAATTAAAAGTCGATTGTAGACTTGGGCTTTCTTAACATTTTCTTTTTTGATGCATTTGCTTATGTTGGAATATAAAAAAGTTATGTGCTTTAACAACTAGCCATGTTTTTTATCAATAAATCCTCATAGTAGGGGAGGAATATGCTAAATTTGAAGTTTGTAAAGATGTTTCCTGTTTAAGATTTTAAAGTAACCCCCCAGCCCACCTCCGTCAGGGTCGTGTTTGGTGCCATTCGGTAGATTTTCGAAAAATATTGAATAGGTATATTTTGCAGTTTTACTATCGGATGTTCATTTCGAGAAATATCGCAGGGTTCATATTTAAAAATTTTAATTTACCCCCCTCCCCTCTCTGTGGGTTGTCACGAACCTCTACGGAGGTGGGGTGGGGGATTTAATTTAAAATCCTAAATAGGAGCCCCCAATTTTTATTGCAGATTTGGATTCTTTCCGTAAAAATAAGCAACTTTTATTCGACATATTTTTTCTAATTATGGATACATAGCGCTATAATCGGAGAAAAATGATTGTTTGAAATGGAAAATTAAATTAAAAAATGAAAAGTCCCCCACTTTATGGAACATTTAACTTAACCTTTTTCTGATTTTAGCACATACTCTTCACAATCCAATAGGTTCCCATAAAGCTCGAGTAACTGCAAATTTAGTATAGTTTCCTCCCTTATTATGAGGATTTATTGATGAAAAACATGGATAGTTGTTAACGCACATAACTTTTTATTATCTCACATAAGTAAATGAATCAAAAAGAAAAATGTTAAGAAAGCCTAAATCTACAATCGAGTATTAATTTTAATATTTTACATGTGCTAGAATATTCCACAGAGTGTTCCAAACTTTAAGAAAAAAACACAGCATGATTTGTACACCCGGTATAAAATGATATTTACCTGTCTAGCAACAATATTATTACAACGATATTCTTAAATAATAAGGCTATAACCTACTAAAAGAATCACTCAAATCGGATCAGTGGTTTAGCAAACTCGAGACATAAAACATGTCCCATTTTTAAGGTGTTCGGCTAATTTTGCCGGTGTGTGTATTTTTGCGAATTTGTTTAAAATCATTGTTTATCGCCAAACGTCACTAAAATCATTCATTATTGTACTCATTTGCCCTCATTTTCGGCAGTAAAGTAAGACTTTTTTGTATTGAAAGAAGAATGTTACTTTACCTGCCGCGATAATTAATCAAATTAACCGAGATTGAATGTAAGTGGTCAATGGCAGCAATCGATTATTTATTTGAGTGAAATTAAAATTTATTTACTTTAATTATTAAAAATATTGTACAAAATTTATCTTATTATTAATAAAATTTATGTCAAAAAGTAAAATTCTGTAGTGTTTCGCAATTATATTCATACAAAATAAATCAAAACTTTACAGATTTAGTAATTAGGTAGGTATACAATATTGATAACTATCGATTAAACATCAAAACCGGCCATCGTGCAAAAGTCATCTGTCATTACTGTCATTACTGTCATACGAATTTTTTATTTCGTCTAAAATTAAAAAAATTTCCTAAAAGTTGTAAGTAAGTGTTAATGTTTTTTATGATTGACGATACAATTTTGTACGCACCACCTCAATACTCTTTATCGAACGCGTCTGTTCCTCTGCTCGTAATATCAGACTCGTTCGATAGAGTCCCTTTACTGACTGACTTTACTGAAATTGGTTAAACAATTTTTCGACCGCGGTACCGCGTGACACCCTGTGTAAGTTTGTGCAAAAAATCGAATCAGAATAATTTACCTAACGGGAGCGACGTTACAGACTATACTAAGTAGTTGAAACGGTCAAAACAAAGAAACGTACACTCATCAAAAATGCACTTGATATTCTCGTATAATCAACATTTACTGAATCGATCCAGGAAGAGTCAACTCCAACTAGTAAAAGTTGATTTAAATTTTTAAAATCAACTTTTACTGCTCGTTTCAGTTGGAGTTGACTCCAACTAGTTGGAGTCAACTCTAACTGGGAATCAACTTGAACTATAACATATATAATACATATATACTACTATACATATATGTAGTATATATGTTACAGTTCAAGTTGATTATCCAGTTGGAGTTGACTCCAACTAGTTGGAGTCAACTCTAACGGCTGGTTTCAGTAAAAGTTGATTATAAATATAAGATGAAGATTTATATTCAACATTTACTAGTAAAAGTAGACTCCAACTAGGAAAAGTATACTCTTCCCAATGCCATTTAGTAAAAGTTGATTCTGATTCACACAAACAGCCGATTCTAGAAATTAAATGTTACTGAATATGTTCAAATTAGTCTAGGTTGTATCGTGCGTCGCCCCCGGTAGGTAAATTACTCCGATTCGAATTTTTTGCACAAACTTACTCAAAAATAGGCCCTTATAATAAATCTACTGGCTGCCAGACAGTACCTCGATCGATAAATTGTTTAAACAATTTTTTTAGACAAATTCACAAAAATAATTTTTTCACTTCGAACAATTTTTTTTTAAATCATTTGGGTTATTCTGAACAAAAAAAGGTATTTTGTGATTTTTCTCTAAAATTGATTGTTGTCGAGTTATACGCGATTTAAAATTTGAAAAATGCGAAAATAGCTATTTTCAAGCCTTAATAACTCGGTTAAAATCCATTACATATTATGAAAGTCAGAAAGTGACCAAATCAAAGTTTATAGCTCCCTCTACAAGATCCAGCAGAAATTTGTCACTATTTTATTACTAAGCTTTATCTTTAATTATTAACAATGAGCGCTAAGTGCGTATTAGGCGGCCGTCAATGGTGAGTGCTAAAGAGATGGTACCGCGTGAGACCCTGTGTATTTGTTATAAGGATTGTTATACGGAGCAGATTTTTTTTTTTTTTAAATTCAGTTAGTACTAAGGAATGTATTACCTCAATTTTAAATTAGAACTCACATTAAACTTTTTAATATCTGCATTTTTCATTATAACAATTAAAACTAAATATTAATCTCTTTGTTAAAAAATTTTTTCGGTTGACAGATGGAAAAATCCACCTAACTTCCTTTGACATCTTGTCATTCATTTCTGGCACCAAACTGTCTAATCAGTTGGTTCGTAACCTCTCACCTGAACACAGGTACTTACCTTGTGCAATTTTCGAGCAAGGATGAAATACATTCACAGGTGATCTTTAAATCTTAAGACATCGACTTAATGTCGACCACTTTTCATTATAGAATGTAACAATAATGTATTTTTGAGGTTTTTATACCTATTGAGGTGTCTAGTTTCAATTACTTGTACACTGGACGTAAGTAACCACATTTTCTTAAAAAAATTTTCAACTGTCAAAATTTCACCCTTTTGCTTTTTAATCTTAGTGTTTTACTTATTTCCAGGTTTACACTGATGATGGTCAGTTTAATCGAACACGTTTTGTACTTCCACTCCTTCGTGGATAAATTTTAAGGATTTTTTAATAAATTCATATATGCCTACATACAACAGAAGTGTTTACTTCATTCCACGTTGTTATACGGATGTATTTCTTTGAGTAAGTTTGTGCAAAAAATCGAATCTGAATAATTTACCTAACGAAGGCGACGTTACAGACTATACTAATAAGTAGTTGAAACGGTCAAAACAAAGAAACGCACACTCATCAAAAATGCACTTGAGATTCTCGGATAATCAACATTTACTGAATCGATCCAGGAAGAGTCAACTCCAACTAGTAAAAGTTGATTTAAATTTTTAAAATCAACTTTTACTGCTCGTTTCAGTTGGAGTTGACTCCAACTAGTTGGAGTCAACTCTAACTGAGAATCAACTTGAACTGTAACATATACACTATTAATTTAAAATATAAAAAAACATCACTTTATATATAACCAACAATTTTTTTGGTTTCACGGTTTAATGTCGTGTTTCCTTACTAATCCCCTCAAGATCCTGCCAATTATTTTGTTTTGTTAATGCATTACATTCAAATCTGTCCCTCTACCATCTCTCCCTTTAGCATAATATAGAGAAAAAGTATGATATTGAATACTACTATATTCTTCCCTTATACCGGAAAGTAAGTGTATATTTTATACTTATACTTAACATACTTTCGTTGCCACTACATTTGAATGCGTGCATGTATGTGAGTGTGAGGGTTGTAAACCATATTTACGTACATGTTAGTATTTATATGTATGCATAAATATATATACTTTAATATTGGTTTTTATCATTATCCTTTGATTTCAACCAGACCACTTAACTAACTCTAATTTTTTGTTATTTGTAGCATTTAATTTTACTTTTACCGTGACCTGAAGTTGCTGTGAATATTGTAGACAGCAAAACCGGTCGTCAGTTGTAAAATAAATTGTTTGTGAGAACGTCTCTCTTTTCTTTACTACAATATTAATACTTTATTTAAAATTTAGTTTGACATTCACGAAGTGTCAAACTCAAATAATGTAAATAACATATGCTTTGCTTAACAAATTCAGATTAAAAACTATCCTACTTACTAGCAACGATTTCAGCTGACGTTTAGTGTGTCGGCAGAAAATAAAAGGATTGTGACGTCACATTTTAGACTTAGAGGTCGATTATCTCGAAGAAGGTTAGACATATCGAAATTCCGTTTTCAGATTTGGATTCAGAAGACAAAACTACATATGAATCCATCGATAAATCTGCTCTAAGTATTGCAGGAATGGCAACGCAATAACACACAGACTTTGCGAATTTATAAACGAAAAGTTTTCGTTGAAAATCGACCTGCTTCGTAATTTATCTCCAGACTCGCCCATTGTCGAGAAAATGAATTTATTCCAACTCAAACGTCCTCACTGTACTCATAACTTCAGAGGCTTATATCTTAAAACCATGATTTTTTGGAGCTACGTGCCCATTGAGTCTTTTGTTCTACACATCAAGGACTACCAGATTCCAAAGTGTCAGAGAATTTGACAGAGAGCCATTTCCCATAAGGTTTCTGTGGGGTCCTTTCGTCCTTTAATAGTTTCTTCTCCAATAGCAGTAGGAGCACCTACTATTGACGAATTATCATCTGATATGGAAAAATTTTACCATAAGTTTGATAATTTTTTACCACTTTGATACACTTTACTTCACTTAAACAATAAACACACTTCACTAAACTCTACTGTAGGTCCATTAATACACTTCTGATGTAGTCTATTTAAGTAACTAGCGTCTATTTAAATAATTAAACACGTATTTACGAATAAAAACATTTATTAAATACGCAAAGATACTTATTACACAATCAAAATACGCGCCGTCAAGAATATATAGTTTTATTTTCAACCACCTGAAGCATACTATGGGCCATTCCACGAACATACGCCTGTTTTGGATTACTTCGACAACGAATACTTTACTGTGTAACATTAGAAGTACGAAAGTGAATGGCGCTAATAATTATTCCAATAAACAACAATGTAATTTGCAATTTACTTTCGTTCTTCTTATTTTGCACAGTAAAATATTCGTTGTCGAAGTAATCCAAAACAAGCGTATGTTCGTGGAATAGGGTATAAAATAAACACATTAGGTACTTATCTATCGCATTCCACTGTGACTGTGTCACAATGTCATAACAGAACTACCGGTATATCCTTCTCGGTTCCGTTTTAAGCTGATTGCCATATTAGGAAGTTAGTGACTTAAGCTGATCACCCTATTAGGAAGTTAGTGTGACTGCAATAGTGGCAGACCAAACTTATGTTTTTTTTAATGGAACACCGTGTATGATATTTTATATTCGAAATCTCCTTAACTTTCCCATCACAAAAATATAAAGGTTTGTTATGTTATACAAGGTATTTACAAAGTTATAGCCAATTTTCTATGAAAATCGTAACAAGTTCAACTCTCTGTATTGATGTGATCTTGATTATTGATATGAGATAATATTCTTATTTGTCATTTAATTTAATCAATGCATTAATAATAATTTAATTAATTAACCAGATCACATATCAATATGTTTTCAATCTCAGGGCGAATTATAAAATTAATTACTTACTTACGTGGCTTCTCAGTATTTCTCAATGGTTCCTAATCGGGATAGGAAAGAAAAGAGTAAAATAATACACACATATGGGTTACAATTATAATCAAAATATTGTTTATTTTATTTAAATGGCAATCACTGCTTAATATGTGCTAGATCTTATTATTCTTAAACATAACATTTACAAATGGGAATCTTATTTCCTTTTGGTTTCCAATTGAAAGTTTTTATTAACATTTAACTATTAGGATTTATTAGCAACAATTCTATTTAAGTTTGATGAAGCTTTTCTGATATTATTGATTATGTTCTTCAATTTATAATGTGGTATTTAATACGAAAAACCCATACATTCATGTCCAAACAAATGAGACTGACCTTTTTCTGGTGAACTGAGAATGTCTTCACACAAGACCCGTTTCCTGCTATCCTTGGCTGCGATCAAAACCTCGTCCTGGCTTTCAGTAATGTTCTCCTTTGAAGATTAGCTCGTATAGCTCTCGTTCCTGCTTCTGTCGTGATGCTGTGTTCTACCTTTTTCGAAACTGCAATCAGCTACCGGGACACTCTTGGCTCAAGGAGGTTCTTTACTCTCAACCTGGCCTACCTCTCGTTCCACGATAGATCTCCACACTCACGGAACTACACCGGCTTTCTCACTCTCCGTACACTACCGTCTACTACTCGGACTTCACTTCTCGACCGCTCAAAACATTCTGATCTCTCTTTTCAGTCATTCACCTACTTTCTAAATATCCCTTCCAGATTCACAAATCAACCTTCCACCACCAACTCTCATTCGCAGTATTCCTCAAAACCAATTTTTAATCTTTCTAAATATGCTTAATGGATTTAAAAAAAAAATAGTTAATTCCCATTCTAAAATTTCTTTCTACTATTTACAAATTTTAATGACCTATTCTCTATTTCAAACGAGTCTTATTTAGCATAGGCTAATGATCGAACCTTCCGCGAACAACGATAATGACCTATTATCTTTTTCAACTGAGTCTTATTTAGCATAGGCTAATGATCGAACCTTCCGCGAACAACGATAATGGTACGCGCCATTCACTTTGTTTATTCTAAGCGCATTGTCCCGAGTTTCGTAAGCTTCGTCTAATCACTTCTTAAAATTAAACATAACAATTTGTTGTATACAGGTTGTTCTAAATTTATATGCCCGTGGTTGAGAAAATTGAAAATATTTTATATTAAATTGAATTCTGTTTATAATTATCAAAATTTAATTTTCATATCAAATAGAAATATAACAAATCCCCGCCTTGTATTCGATAAAATTTATCTGCATTTTTAAATAAATTTTCTCGAGGCAAACCAACTCCCTGTATATTTCCTTTTTAATCTACGTCTTATATCCTAACTTACTATCTACTTCATGTAATTCTGTCTTTTATTCGTGATATTTGTATACATCGTGAATATTATAAATTCCTCGGATCTTTTCCGAGTTCCTGTGCCTCAACTCATAACTATTTATCCCATTTTCATTATTCACGATGTACGGGCCTTCGAAAACAGGCATCAACTTTGCGCAAATGCCCCCAGGAAGATTTGATACTCGTAATGCCCTCACGAGTACTTTTTCACCCTTTTGGAAAGTCACTGGTCTTCTTTTTCTATTGTGTTCCTGTCTTTGGATATATTTTTCGTTGCTTCGCCGTAATCTTCTCTGTACGGTTTCAATCACCTGTTGATATTCTTTTGGCTCTTGGTCTTCCCATGGCCTTATCGGCAGTACACCCTTCATGATGTATTCTGGGGTCTCTTTTGTTACTGTGTTCGGAATTGTATTTAGATACCTTTCTATTTCCGCCATTTTCCTGTCCCAGTGGCGATGTTGACCATCTGTTGCAATGCGAAGAAATTTCGTCACTTCCTGTATGAATCGTTCCGAAGGATTACTCTGTGGATGCCTGATGCTGACAAAATTTGTCTCTATTCCTCGTTCTCGAAGTTGTCCCTTGAAACGATCATTTCGGAAATACGTTGCATTGTCCAGTAGAATCTTTTTTGGTGTTCCTACTATGGCTATAAAATTGTCGATTTTTCTTAATATTTCTTCCCCCTTTGTGGTGCGGCAACTATATAATTTTACGTATTTTGAAAACACATCCACCATTACCAGAATATGTTTGTTCCTTTTAGTGGTCATAATTAGATCGCTTAACATATCTATTGCTACAATGTCTAGTTTGTTTCGGGCTTCAATATTTTTGGCAACATTTTCGTTTTTGAAATTCCGACTCTTATATTTTTGACATATATCGCACTTCTGGGTAATTTCCTTTGCAATGCGGTAATCCTGTCGGCTGATGTAATTTTCCCTAAAAACGAGCCAAACTTTTCTGCTACCGATATGCCCATTGTCCTCATGTAATTTCTTTATTATCTTTTCGGCCAATGTCTGTGTCACTAAATATAGTTCCTTTCCGTCTATTCTCTTAAAATATATGTTATTTTCTACTTCCGCTCTTCTTTTCTCTCTTTCCTCTAGGTCTACCTGGTTTGTCCTTATCTCATTTAACGAATATATCCATTCTTCTTGTATTAATCTATTTAGTCCCACCTGTAGAGTAATTGTTTCCTTTTTTCCGGTGTCCTCATCCCGTGTTAGAGCGTCGGCTATTATGTTGTCTTTTCCTTTTATATATCGGAACTCAAAATCATACTCCTGTAATAATAGAATGCCTCTATGTATTCTATTATTTACTAATCTATTCTTCATGATATGTACTAAAGCTGCATGGTCTGTTTCGATTGTGAATTTTGCTCCCAATAAGTAAAACCTCAATTTGTTTACGCAATATAGTACACTGGCAAACTCCAATTCTGTAACACTATATTTTCTCTCATGTGTTTTAGTCACTCGAGATATAAAACATATCGGCACTTCTTGGTCGTTTTGTATTTGAGACAGAACTCCTGCAAATTTTTGTATGGACGCATCAGTTCGGAGTATAAAAGGTAAATTGTAAATGGGGTGGTATATTTTCGTTCCTTTTGCAAATTCTCGTTTTAATGTTTCGAAAGCTTCCTCCTGTTCTTCTTTTCAATTCCATTTTATTCCTTTTTTAAGCAATTTTATCAGAGGGATTTCCTTTTGGCTCAAATCGGGAATCAGCTTTTTAAAATAATTAATCGTGCCAAGAAAACCTCTCAATGTTTTCAAATTCGTTGGTCTTGGGTATTCATCTATGAGCTTGACTCTGTCTTCGGCCAATCTTACTGTTTTGGTGTCCAATTGAAAACCCAAATAAATGACTTCTTTTTGAAAAAATTGACATTTTTCAATGTTTAATTTCAATCCCGCTGTGTCCAATTCTTCCAGAATTATTTCTATGTGTTCCAGATGACTCTGAGTATCTTGTGAAAAAATTAATAAATCATCGATATAATGAACTATGAAATCTTCATGGCGATTCAAAATGGTATGTAGAGCTCGGACGAGTGCAGCACAAGCACTCTGCAATCCAAATGGCACTACCTTAAACCGGTAGACAATACCATCAATAGAAAAAGCGGTGTAGTTTCTACACTTTTCAGCTAACGGTATCAACCAAAAACTGTGTTTTAAGTCAATTTTCGAAAATATGTGTGACCCGGTGATTCTTCCAAAAATGGCCTCGATGTTTAGAGGTGATTCATATTGTGATACAGTGTGCTGGTTGATATTCCTGGCATCTAAACATAATCTCAATTCTCCATTGCTTTTCTTTACTATCACAATCGGGTTAACATACGGTGAATCACATCTTTCGATGATTTGATCTTCCAACATTTTATTTATTTCTTCTTTCACCTCTTGTCGATACTTGTATGGAATTGGGTAAGTCTTTGATCGAAAATTTCCCAAGTTTTTCACCTCAAATGAATGTTCGTACTTTTTAGCCACTCTGTTTTCCTCATTGATCAAATTTTCGTAGTTTCTTAACATCAACCGCAATTCTTTTTCTTTCCCTTCTCCACATATCAATTTTCTGTCTTTTTTCTCAGATTCTTCACACATGTTTAACGTGCATTCTGCATCCTCGTTTGCATATACCTCCTCTTCAAATACCACTGTTTCAATCATATTCTTTTCACTTTCATTTTTTAGCTTTATTTCTTCTTCTCCTGAGCTCATCTCTTCTTTTGAGGAATCCCAGGTTTCCTTTGTTTCTGATACTCTCAAATTTTCTTCTTCTGGGCTCAACTCTTCTTTTGAGGAGCCGCAGGTTTCATTTTCTTTTATCTTTTTCTGACCTTTTCTCCTTTTTTTTCTTTGTCCTTGCTTCGCTGCCAAATTCATTTCCACTGTTTGTTCTTTACCTGATTCGTCCGTATTTTGTTTCTCATGTTCCTTGTCCTGTTCTTTTTCTTTTTCTTCTGTTAGTTTCATCGTATTATTTTTAAAATCTATCACTACATGTTTTTCTGCCAATTCGTCAACTCCTACTATCATGTCATGTGACATGTTTGGCATTATTACACATCGTAGTGCATACATATTCTTACCCAGTCGTACCATTACTCGTATGCCTTCATTTATAGTTGCCAATGTCCGTTTGTTTGCGCCCACTAAATTTACCCTAGGTATTTTGTAAATTAAATTTGTTAAGTTAACTTCTTCTATTAGTTTTCTGTTGACCAATGTTATTTCAGATCCAGTGTCTATCATAATTTTAATTGGTTTCTCGTTGATAAATCCATCCACAAATTTTAAATTAACTCCATTTTTCTTTTCGTTGTTTCCTGCCAATTTAATAAACTCCTTGGGGTGACAAAAGATTCCTGTTAGATTTTTGGTTTTTAGTGAGCGCCGTCGTGAAAAGACGCCGGTTGCTCATCGTTGTTTATATTTTCGTCATAATGTCTCTCTCCGTCATATTCATCTGTCTGGGTATTATTTACTTCTCTTCTATTTTCTCTTGGTCTGTCGGATCTGTTTCGGTTTTCGCGATATCCCTGTTCATTTTGTCTACCATTATTTCTGTTTTCTTGATTTGAGCGTGAGGTGTTTCTATTCTGGTATTCTCGATTTCTGTCCTCATTCCATTGCCTATTTCTTTGTTCATAATTTCCTCTTCCGTTGTCTCTTTTTTCGTTTTCCCTTCTGGGATTAAAATCTCGTCTTGTATAGTCCCTCCTATTTTGATTTCTATCTCTGTAATCTTGTGTTTCTCGGGGCCTGTAATCTTCTCGCGACCTTCTTGATTTTCTTTCTCTTAGACGTGATTCTCTTATTTGTAGGAATTGGCATAAACTATCTATGTCTTTGTAATTTTGCAATGTGATATGGTCTTCCAGCGTTTCCTCGAAATGTCTTGCAATCAGTTCGACTAATTGTTCCGATGAGTAATTATATTGTAAATGTTTTGCATTATTGTAAATTTGCAAAGCATATGTCCTTTCTGATACCCCCATCCTATCATTGTATTTCCCATTTTGCAATTCCTTGTTAATTTCCAATTGTTGGACTTTTCCCCAGAAATAATTCAAAAATTTTTGTTCAAATTGTTGCCAATTGCCGAATTCTTCTTCTTTACTATCGAACCATAGGCTTGCTTCATATTTGAGATGGTTTCTGATAGTTTCTTTTGCTGTTTCGAAATTTCCGATGTGCTGTATTTTCTTTTTCAGGCTATTTATGAACGGCACTGGGTGTAATCTTCTTACATCCCCGCCAAACCTTATCTTCACGTCATCTGTGCTATGTATAACCATTTCTCTTCTTTCTCCTACATTTTGTTGAATATTGATTTCCGCAATCTTTCTTTCTATTTCTTCTCTGTCTACTTGAATAGCATTTTCCAACTTGTTTTCCAAACTTTCCATTTCTTTATTCTGGCAATTCGTTAACTCCTTCATTTTATTTTGAATTTTCATTTCTTGTTCTTTCATGTGGTCCTTCATTCTCATTTCTTGTTCTTGCTTGTGATCTTTAATTTTCATTTCATACTTTCCTATGCGTTCCTCCATTTTCTTGTTGTTCTCTTCTATTGCTTGTTTCATTTTTTGTTGTGTTTCATCCATTTTTTGATCCAATTTTTGTTGTGTTTCATCCATTTTTTGATCCACTTTATCCATTTTCTTTGATGCTTCATCCATTGCTAGTTTTGTTTCCTCCTGATTTTTATCCATTGTCCTTTTTGCTTCATCCATTGCTTGTTTTGTTTCTCTTTGATTGTCATCCATTGTTCGTTTTGCTTCATCCATTTTTTTTGACTGGAGTTGCATAAGTTGTAATATCTTTTCTAATTCTGACAATTCTTTTTTCTTGTTTCCATGATTGTTGTGTTTAAAATATCTTCTTGGACTGAATTATTCTCTTGATTTGAATGTTCTTTTTGTTTTTTGTTGTCTTTGCTTTGGCTTCTTGTCACAGACATTTGTTTTCAAGAAGTACTGTCCCCGCCAAATATGAAATTTTACTAGTATGTTACCAAGACGACTTTTTCTCACCCAAATATTATAAATTGTCAATAAATATATGAAATGTAAATATCGTAAAAATAAAATATTAAATCAGTTATGTAAAATTTGTACCTAAAGAGATCTAAAATTTTATGTTATCAAATGTAAGTATCTCACTTTTTACCACAGGCATATAAATTTTCAAATACCGGCTTTACTCTTTCTATCCTTCAAATTTGCCACTAGAAATACTTTTCAATGCTTTCCACGTTGGACGACAGTTGATGTGATCTTGATTATTGATATGAGATAATATTCTTATTTGTCATTTAATTTAATCAATGCATTAATAATAATTTAATTAATTAACCAGATCACATATCAATATATTTTCAATCTCAGGGCGAATTATAAAATTAATTACTTACTTACGTGGCTTCTCAGTATTTCTCAATGGTTCCTAATCGGGATAGGAAAGAAAAGAGTAAAATAATACACACATATGGGTTACAATTATAATCAAAATATTGTTTATTTTATTTAAATGGCAATCACTGCTTAATATGTGCTAGATCTTATTATTCTTAAACCTAACATTTACAAATGGGAATCTTATTTCCTTTTGGTTTCCAATTGAAAGTTTTTATTAACATTTAACTATTAGGATTTATTAGCAACAATTCTATTTAAGTTTGATGAAGCTTTTCTGATATTATTGATTATGTTCTTCAATTTATAATGTGGTATTTAATACGAAAAACCCATACATTCATGTCCAAACAAATGAGACTGACCTTTTTCTGGTGAACTGAGAATGTCTTCACACAAGACCCGTTTCCTGCTATCCTTGGCTGCGATCAAAACCTCGTCCTGGCTTTCAGTAATGTTCTCCTTTGAAGATTAGCTCGTATAGCTCTCGTTCCTGCTTCTGTCGTGATGCTGTGTTCTACCTTTTTCGAAACTGCAATCAGCTACCGGGACACTCTTGGCTCAAGGAGGTTCTTTACTCTCAATCTGGCCTACCTCTCGTTCCACGATAGATCTCCACACTCACGGAACTACACCGGCTTTCTCACTCTCCGTACACTACCGTCTACTACTCGGACTTCACTTCTCGACCGCTCAAAACATTCTGATCTCTCTTTTCAGTCATTCACCTACTTTCTAAATATCCCTTCCAGATACACAAATCAACCTTCCACCATCAACTCTCATTCGCAGTATTCCTCAAAACCAATTTTTAATCTTTCTAAATATGCTTAATGGATTTCAAAAAAAAAAAAATAGTTAATTCCCATTCTAAAATTACTTTTTCTACTATTTACAAATTTTAATGACCTATTCTCTATTTCAAACGAGTCTTATTTAGCATAGGCTAATGATCGAACCTTCCGCGAACAACGATAATGGTACGCGCCATTCACTTTGTTTATTCTAAGCGCATTGTCCCGAGTTTCGTAAGCTTCGTCTAATCACTTCTTAAAATTAAACATAACAATTTGTTGTATACAGGTTGTTCTAAATTTATATGCCCGTGGTTGAGAAAATTGAAAATATTTTATATTAAATTGAATACTGTTTATAATTATCAAAATTTAATTTTCATATCAAATAGAAATATAACAGTATGTATAACGTACAACAGCAACGGTCTATTAGTGCAATATTTTTTATTGATTGTCAAAATTGTTTGATATTACTAATTTATGTCGAATACAGAGTGAGTCAAAATTCTATATTTATTTATTGCTAATTTAGGTATTGGAACATGATGGATATATTATACTGCCTTATCAAATAGATAAAGTAGTGCAGTTGTATGAAACTATGATGACCAGACACTCGACCATGGTAATAGGACCTACAGGAGGAGGCAAAACAGTTGTAATTCAAGCTCTCGCAAAAGCTCAGACACATTTAGGTTTGATTACTAAGCTACGTGTTTTAAATCCAAAAGCTTGTTCTGTGATAGAACTTTACGGAATTTTAGATCCAACCACACGAGATTGGACAGATGGGTTATTATCTAATATTTTTAGAGAAATAAATAAGCCAACTGACAAAGAGGAACGACGGTAAATATGCATTTCAATTCGTATCAGTGTAGCTGTTAGAACATTATTTTCCTTTTCATGACCATTTTTCAGTGCGTCATAAATTATAGAAAAAAAGGCAATTCCGTGATAATACACATTTATGACATTTATTCTAACATGACATTTTAGTTAAATCTGAGAGTTGTCAAATTTTATTTTCAATTTCGAATAAAAACAAATCAATTGTGTCTATTGCATTTATAAAATGGTATTTTCTTTGATTTGTATAGTTTTATAAATTGTACAGATTATATTGATAATATTATTATTTTATTTAATAAATAATTCTTTTTTAATTATGGCGCCATCTATTGACAACTAGAGTAATCACCGAACTAGAATAATTACCAAAGTAATCACCGACGTGCCTTTTTTTCTGTCACATACAATTTAATGCGTTAGAGAGAAATCGAAAAACTGTTACGCACTGAAAAATGGTCATGAAAAGGACTATATCTATGTGTATTTGTGTATTCAGCTCAGTATAAATGTACATGATGTTATTAGTAATTCCATTAAAGTTTAGTGAATGTGGAACATTTAAAGGTAATAATAGTACATTATGTGTCTAGTAATAAAAACAATACATTTCCGAAGAACGATGCAGATTATTGGACGAAGCACCAACCGAGGTCAAGCATCAAAATTTGGAAATGTTTTTACTATGGGATATACATACATACTATTTTATTTTCAATCGCATACAATTTGAAAAATGCGTTAATAAAAAATACCTGATATCTATTATTATATTTTCTTCTTTCTCTATAGTATAATTATTAAAGAAACCTCAAACGCGTCAGTCGTGTTCCATTATTCAAATTTCCCTGGATAGACTAATCTAATCAAAATTTTGTTATTCTAAATCGCGACTGAATTTTACCGCCGTTAGCCGCTATTTTGAAATTAAAGGAGAAAAGTTTTTGCTCAATTTCTCCTCCATTTTCAACTTTTCGACAAAAATGGTAAAAAATTGTTGCGAATACGATTTCCTACAATTCCTTTTTTTTTCAAAATTTTCAATCAGAATCATAAGCATAGTACCTACCTTAAATTTAGAATAGGTATATCACAAAAATCAAAATTTTTTAACATATAATTCTCTCCATTTTTGTTTACGTGAATTTATAAAATGCAGTTAATAAACAATGAGACATATTGATAATAATTATGATAATGATAAAGATGTCAAGATATGGATGTCAAGCCCAAGAATCCATCCAACATCTTACCGGGGGCTGCCAGGCGTTTGTCGGAACTGATTATAAAGAACGCCACGACTCAGTAGGAAATATTCTCCACCAAGAACTAGCTAACAAACTTGGACTTCTCCAAACCCACCATCTTCCTTATTATCAATACGTCCCTGATAGAATGCTTGAGAACGACAACTACAAGCTATACTGGGATCGCACTGTGCTCACAGACCAAACAGTGGCACACAATAGACCGGATCTCATACTAGCTAATAAACTTACTAGGCAAACAACATTAATAGAGGTGGGGATACCTAACAACAATAATCTGCGTCTTAAGCACAACGAAAAGATCGCCAAGTATAGAGATCTCGAAATACAAATAAGGAGACAATGGAGAATGGAAAGTACCCAGACAATACCTATTATTCTTTCTACTACTGGAGTCATTCCAAAGAACCTCATAGAAAACATCCAAAAGCTGGGTCTAAATGAACATCTTTACAAGACTATGCAGAAAGCTGTGCTACTCTCAACCTCCAGATGTGTGCGAAAATTTTTGGGAGATACTCCGGCGTACCAAGACACCTAGGGCTCGATAGCACGGAAAGAGTCCCACCAGAGCTCAATCCTTTTGATACCCTAGGTATCTGGGATGAGTGAATTTTCCCCTTAGAGGGAGTGAGAGCCGTATGGCTAAATCTGGATGATAAACAGGGGGTGTGAGCCGTATGGCTAAATCTGATGATAATATTCTGTTTCCCAGAAACAAAAGGTTCATTACACGCCATTCAGGATCAGGTTATACCAACCAAAAATTATTTGAAATATATCGTCAAAGACCCTCAAATCCAAAACGACAGATGCTGATATGAATGTCAAGCCAAAAGAATCCTCCACCATCTTACCGGGAGCTGCCAGGCCTTTTAGTCCGTTCTTTAACGGTAAAATATTGCAAAACCTCTAAATTTTAAAGAACCGCTTGGATTGACATTAAATTTGGCATACACATAGCCAATAAGTCAAAGAAAAAAAGTGATATTGTGCCGATGTGTGCTTTTGTCCTGGGGGTGGTTTTCACCCCCTTTTGGGGGTGCAAAAAATATACGACCAAAGTAAGTTCAGAAATGGATAAACTGACTAATTGTAAGTAACTTTTGTTCTATAGAGTTTTTTCATTGAATCAATATTTTCGAGTTATTTGCCAGTGAATATGTTCATTTTTCAACAAAATAACCACGCTTTTAGACAGTTTTTCGTAAATAACTAAAAACGTAATTATTTTGTCGAAAAAAACATTCTTAGCAAAAATATAGCCTGTAAAAAATTTAAAAAAACGGTGTATGCATCACGTTTCTATACCTAGTAGAAGCAGAGTTATAGCTAATGAAAAATAGGTTCATATTCGTCAAATTCCAAATGGAATACTTTAACGTGAAATAACCAAAAATAAAGAACATTTCGGGAAAACTCATTACAACTTATTTAAAATGTTAAAAAAAAGCTTCATTTTTGTTTTATAAAAAAAAATTTTAGCATCAAAAGTAAACAAGTTACGTTCAAAATAATGTTAGTCCCTTTTTCTGGTAAAAAAATCGGGAAAATCACCTTCTAATTAGTATCTCAAATGTACTTAATCGTTACGACTTTACAAGTTTCTTGACTCGTGTATGTATTGTTTATATGATCTGTAGGTTTCATTGGTTCAAAGTTCTTATTTTTGAAAGGGCTGTAGTTAAAAGGGGTTGAACGAGTCACTGATCACGAATGTATGCAAATTTAGAAACACCAAGTTTTAATCAATTTTTATCTTACAGAAAAACAAAAGAATACAGGATATTCAGAAAAGCAATGCTGACTTTTTTTGTTTTTTGAGATTTTTGGTATCTCTAACAATTTTTAATTTATTTTGAAAAAAAGCGTATTTTTCAAAATTTAAATTTTTGAAAATTTCACTTTGAAACCAAATTTTTTCAAAAATAAGCACTTTAAATCGATGGAACTTACAGATCATATTAACACAACATAAGTAAAATAATTTGTGGAGCGGTAACGACTAATTTCATTTAAGTTGCTAATTAGGGGGTGGTCTTCCCGATTTTTTTGCCAAAATAAAGGGATCAGCTTTATTTTGAGCGTAACTTGCTTAAATTTGATGCCAAAAACTTTTTATAAAAACAAAAATAAAGATTTTTTTAAACCATTTAAAAAAGTTATAATGGGTTTTCCCCAAAAAGTGCTTAATTTTTTGAATATTTCACGTCGAAATATTATTTGAAATTTGGCGAATATGAACCTATTTATCATTGGCTATAATTCTGGTTCTGCGAGGTCCAGAGACCTCACGCGTAAATTATTTTTTTTTACTTTTTTTTACAGGATATATTTTTGCTAAAAACGTTTTTTCGGCAAAATACTTACTTTTTGAGTTATTTGCGAAAAACTGTCTAAAAATGTGGTTATTTTGTTGAAAAATGAACACATTCACTTGAAAATAACTCGAAAAGTGTTGACTTGGCGAAAAAGCTCTATAGAACAAAAGTTACTTAAACTTAGTCAGTTTATCCAGTTCCAGACTTATTTTGGACCTATATTTTTTCACCCCCAAGAGGGGGTGAAAGTCACCCCATGGCAAAAGCACACATCGGCACAATATCACTTTTTTTCTTTGACATGTAAGCTATGCGTATGCCAAATTTCATGTCAATCCAAGCGGTTCTTTAAAATTTAGAGCAAAAACCGTGAAAGAATGTACTATTTGCTTCAACTGAGTACAAGGAACGGCGTGGCTAACATCCTTCATCAAGAGATAGCTACCAAACTGGGACTTCTCCAAACGGACCATCTCTCATATTATCAATACGTTCCTGAAAGTATGCTTGCGAATGACAACTACATGCTATACTGGGACCCCACTCAGACCGGGATTTAAGGCAGTGGGGGCCCCTGGGCACAATAATTGGTGTGGGGCCATACCTCCTACCATTAAAAACATTGTTGTTATAACTCTGGTATACAGCCAAATACAGGATTTTTCCTTTTAAAAATTAAAAAAAAATGTTGATCTACTTTTATAAATATATTTTTAAACAATAAAAATACAAGAGCTGTATCTTGTTACAGTAAAATATTAAAAATAAACATGGTAAAATATATAGTTAAAGTCCGGATACCTTTCGAGATTTTTTAATTGAAAATACTTTAATTATGTCGGACATGTCTAGTTGCTTTCATCGTGTTCAATGCTCATTATAGAGAGATGATTTAAACTCTCTTGGCCCATCATAGAGCGAAGTCGATTTTTAATTAACACACATTTTGAGAATGATCCGTCTCCACTGCAGTTAGTTAGCATCAGAACTAGATATAAACTAAGTGTCACCACAACGTTTGGAAACGCATAATTCTTTAGCAGTCGGTACATTTGAAGTTTTTTACTTATATTTAATGAGCCGATTTTCTCTTTAAATGAATTCAAAAACTCTATAAATTGTACCAGTTTGACACCTAGGTTTTCATCTAAATCATTGATATAAATGTCGGTAAGCTTCAGTGAGTGAGCTTCAAGTTCATTGGGAGTTCAAGTTTCCAAATAATGTAAAAATCCAAAATTGGAATGAATGTATTCATACGCAGAAAGCCTCTGACTTAAAGGGGAAATGAAGTGATCTATAATAAAAATTTTAATTCCTAAGTTTCTCTGATGTTGTCATTTCAGTTTTTGAAATATTTCTTAAAAGAATATAGACCCTTTAAGTGATCTAAGTGTCGCCACTACTGAATTAAGGTCAATATTTGGATCTTGGAAAATAGTATTTGTGCTGTTTGTCCTACATAACATTTCATTCCAAAATATTCCTGTTTCCAGTAAACACATTCGATTATACAAACCATTTGCATCGCTACGAGTTTCAAATTGTTTCTCACCGTCTTCTGACATTTTGGATAAATCTCCTTTAATCTGATTATAACCTTTAACCAGTGCTTTTGCGGCATCACTTCTTGAAGACCATCTAGTAGTATTTATTTTTTTAGCGTTGCTCTCACTTAAAGATGCAGCTTTTAAACACTCGATTAACAAGTTGTATCTATATGTAGAGGAAGTAAAATAGTCTTTCCAAGAAATTAAAGAATGCTATGGCAGCAGGACAGCACTCACAGTGCCGGTTTAACCTAACTTCGGGCCCTGGGCGCTGGAGGTTTAGGGGCCCCCTTCATTGCTATTCGTTGTCAGTTTTTTAACAAGAAAACACATGCACGAACTATTAAGGTTTATTTTATAAAATATTTTTTTTAACAAGCAAGGAGAATAACAAACGTAAAAAATAATCCAAAAAATACATTTAAAAACATAAATAAAACACACAAAGTTCCCCAAAACAAATATGACAAACAAAAAAACATATTCTAAAAAATACATAAAGACAAAATTTAGATCACTTTTTTTCTTGACTTGGCGTTCGCAAACTTGAATATAATATTATCACAATTCAGTTTCTCCAGTTCTTCATTCTCTATATACATTAGTGATAATGCGTCTAGGTTTTCTTGACCCAAATTTGACCTTAAATATGTTTTTATTCTTTTTAAAGCCGAAAAAGACCGCTCGCCTGACGCATTAGAAATTGGTATGGTTAAATAAATTTGCAGTAAAGTTAAAATATTGGGAAAAGTTGCCTTTACACCCTGGATGACATCAAATTTTTCATAAATTGTATGTTTATTCAAATTTTGGCATAACGTTACAAAATGGGTAATTTCATTATGCAAGTTCTCTTCGGTTTCATCAACATCTTTTTTATATTTCTCACATAAAGTAATAATTGACGTCTTGATTTCTTCTTTATCTAGCGTAAAAAAACATCTAAAAGCTGATGTAACACCCTTGTAGCATTCAATTCTCTTTAAAAGATCTTGAGTAATATTGTCGCATATAACATTAAATACATTAATTCTGAATCTCTCTTGCCCATTTAAAATCGTTTCACTTTCACCTGCTTCATCGAAAAATGTTTTTCTTTTCTTTGTTCTTTGAAGGTCAGCTGTATAGTAGATGTTTGAAATATCCTCGCCTTCGCAAAAGAAAATTTTAGCTTCTTGTTCAATTTCGCTAAACTTCTTTCTTACGTCTCCAACAAAGCTCAAAAGAGATGTCATTAATTCTACTCCAATTGACACGTTTAAGTCCACAGTTTCTAAGGTTTTGCTTGTTGCATTCACTCGTTCCAAAATTCTTGCCCAAATCAGTGTCAATAGAGCTGTCTCAAAGGTATCCATTTTATTGTGCAGTACCTTGGCTTCATTTCTAACTGCTGATTTTTCATCTCTATTATTGCTTAACTGAAAAAAAATATGTTTGATGGCTACGTAGTTTTTAAGTAATTCATTTACAGCGTCAAATCGGGCGGACCATCTGGGTTCAATTAATCTTTTTACACAACATTTACCGCTTTCTTTCAGCAAATTCCACCTTTGAGGAGAAGCCGAAAAAAACGTGTAGATACTTTGAACAGTGCTGAAATAACCACTTGCTTCCAAGCTGGATTCACATGCAAAATTCACTGCTAGATTTAGAGAATGATTCGCACATGGGACATAAATAGCAGTTGATGATAACGCTCGTATTCTTGCTTGAAGCCCTGTGTAACGACCCGACATATTTGCGCCATTATCATAGGTCTGTCCTCGACAATTTTCAATATCTAAGCCTAACTTTTCTAATTTGTTTATAACCACATCTGTTAAATACTGTGCGGTGTGTCTTTCCAACTGAATAAAACCAAAGAATCTCTCAACTACCGTATTGTCCTTTACATACCTGAGGATAAAAGTAAGCTGGTCTTGATGGCTGATGTCTGGAGTAGAGTCTACAATTATAGAGAAGTATTTGGCTTCTTTAATTTCCTGTATAAAAGTTTCTACAAGTTTTGCTTTCATCACTTCCAGGAATTCATTGCAAATTTGGTGAGACAGATAGCTAATTGAACCTTTTCCTGTATTCGCATTCCGCTGTAAATGTTCAGCTAAGAAGTTGTCAAATTTAGCCAAGTATACAAGACAACTTAAGTAATTGCCTCTATGACGACTTGTTAAATCCTCATTGGATCCACGGAAAGCAAGTCCTTGAGAAGCAAGAAATTTACTGGTAGCAACAACTCTTCTTAGGACTTTTACGCAATAGTCAGCTTCGCGTTCCACTTGCTCTTTCAAGCCAGCGTCTATAACTTCAATTAATGATGATCTTGTTATTAACGTGACCAGAGAGTTCAGATGAAATTTACTCTCTTCGTGGGATTTGAGCACACTATTCAAATGTTTCCAGTCGGTACATCCAAAATCACTTAAACTATTTTTTTCAATTGAAAATAATTTGCATGGGTAAAATAAACAGCTTTAACACTTGTGTCGTATATTAGCCAATCTCTCTTTTCTTTGCCTCCATTGGGTTTAACTCTATAAAAGTTGCTTTCATTTAATCGTCTATAATAAATTTTGTCTCCATCTTGATACATTTTTTTACAATTTTCTAAGGGATCGCTCTTTGGTTTAGAAGTTATCACAGTTCTTATAAAATCATCAGTCTTAAAATCAGGCCATATAGATATCGCAGGTATTTCATCGTATTTTTGAATAACTGTGTCCACCGGTACTACATCAGATCTGCTAGAATTTTCTAATGAGATAAGATCATCTTGTCTGTCTATATTTTTATGTTCATTTGTTTGAGATCCAGTGACAGTGTTCCCGCTGACTTCCATCAGAAAAGAACAACCAGCTTCTGCTTCTTGGGCTTCATTTTCGGTATTTGTAGCAAAAAAGTTGTTATTTTTATTAATTTTTCCTTGGATTGTTCCTGCACCTTCTTCCTTTTTCTTTTTTCCGCGCCTGATTGATGTCGGTAACTCATTTTTGCACCTGCAACAGAAAAAAAATCTTATTTTTAAAAGACACTTTTCTTTTAAAATTATTGTTTTTATTTATATGCAAACTTAAGAATAAAATAGGGATCACATAGGATCTCACAAATGAAAATGAAAACTTTAAGAACTAAAGTAAGAGAGATAAGGAAAAATGGAAAATTGATCAAAATAGGATACCTCATAATAGGAAACACATTCAGTGAACAAACCATTGAAGACAAATATAACATGTGTGGCTAAAGACAGAAATGCAAAGAGCTTAATCGACTATATAGTGTCTACGAGAAATTTAGAACAAAACATACAAAATATCTTAACGGAAAAGGAACCGGAGCAGTCCACACAACACAGGCTTGTCACTGCAAAACTGAAGGAAGAAAAAATAGAGGAGGTGGAACGAAAAGAGTACAAGAAAGTAAAGGTATACAAACTCAAGCTAGAACGTGTGCGAGAACTTTACAAGAAGAAAACTAATAAAATATTCAGACAGATAGAGTGCCAAAAAAACATGAACTATGGAAAAAAGATACATCACAGGGAAGTAAGAAAGAAAGCAGCTGCTGAAGTATGTTCAATTAAAAAATGTAATAATCAATAATTGAAAAGGATAATGTGGAAAAAAGAAGTGAAAACGGAAATAAAAAAGAAGAAAATGGTATGGAAAAAATACATCGAAACGGGATTAAAAGAAGATAAAGATGAATATTACAAGCAGAGACGATTGGTAAAAAAGACATTCACACAAGCAACAGCAAAATCATGGAAAGAATTTGGAGAAGAACTACAAGAAGAATATGTAACAAGTAACAGAAATTCTTGGACGACAATACGACAAATGAAGGGGGAAGAGCGATAGAAAATAAATGCAGTAAGAGATACATCAATGCAAATTCAAATATATTTATACAACAAATTATGAGGAAAAACCTGGTACCGAAGTAGTAAAGGAAGACAATGTAATAAATGAAGAAAGAAAGAAAAGAATGGGTAGAAAGAAAGAAATCGGTAAGGGTATCAACTTGCAAAAAATAAAATAAAATAAAATAAAATAAAATAAAATAAAATAAAATAAAATAAAATAAAATAAAATAAAATAAAATAAAATAAAATATTATTTCTTACCTCTCAATTTGTTCATCAATTAATATAGGTACTTTCGCATTAAGACTTAACGCCCTATTATATCGATCCTAATAATAATTATTCTTGTAAACTATAACACACAATATACATATACAATAACTTATAAAATATTGACCGAGAAAATCACCTGACTCGTCCTATCTGTACGAATATTTGTGTATTAGTGTGTGTTCTTCCGTGTCTGACAAAAATCCATTTAAAAAAATTGAACAAAATACTTATTCTACAATTTCACTATTATGTCGTTTTGAAACAGTAGTATGTATTGTTACGGTGTTGGCATTTTCGTGTAATGTATTCTTTATCTAAACCTATATTATAAATGATATTTATATTATCTAGGTATAATATCTATCTGCTTGTTATAAGAGTTTCTTTGTTAAGTTAATTTTCATTGTCCATTTATCGTTAGCTGTGTGTGGCCACTGTATAATGCGAAATTGCAATTTTTGTAATCGCTTTACTTTTGAATATTCGAAACAGATATACCTATTGTTTGGGTATTGGCATTTTCGAGTATAATCTATTCTTTATCTATAAATTAGATGTCTATTTTTGTCGTTCGTCAAATAATAAATTATAATCCTATTTTAAAAGAACTTATTTTAAAGCAAAAAAGTGACATAAATTATTAATTATACAATTCAAAATGAAATTATTAGTTTACTTGGAAGATACAGCAGTTAGGGAAACAATTGTCTCAGAAACAAAAAAAAACTCCGTTTATGCGATTATTTTGGATATTCGAGACATGGCTGAATCTGACAACTTTCTGTAGTTTTTGGAAGAGGGCCCCGCCATAAACATGGCGCCATAAACATGCCCTTTGGGGGCATTAGCGTGTCTGCGTATGAGATTATTTTCGGAAAATATGTAGAGTATTTAGCAAGTATATTTTTTTATAACTAAAAGGAACGGGCCCCTCCGGGCCCCTGGGCGCCAGCCCCAAGCGCCCAGTGGATAAACCGGCACTGAGCACTCAGATGCAGCTTTTGCAATTAAATTGAGAGGGTGGGCGGCACACGGATTCCAATACACCAGGATATTATTTTATCTAATTTTGGTCTGAACACCATTGTATTTTCAAAAATCCACAAGGAAAAGGTTTTCCTGTAGTTGGCTGTATACCATATAATACAAAAAAAAAGAATAAAATCCCTTATAAAAGGGATTTTAAATATTTACCTTTAGGATACCTATATTTTTTAGGGATTTTAAATATAGATCTACCTTTTATAAAGGATTTTATTCGTTTTGTTTTTTTTTCATTGTATTTTCCACTCATACCTGACGTGTTGCCGCAGGACTGTTCCTTGCAGTTTCTCATATCAACATAATAGACTAAGAGCCGCTATAGGTGAAATTTCTTAATGATTTTAGGCACGACGGGACCCTATAACTTAACTAGTAGAACCTAAAAGAAAACGTTTGAGCACTGTGCCGTCACTTTTCAGTGGCACATGCGTCTACAGTGGCGCATCAAACTTTCCTCTTATGGACGGGATACATAAATTAAAAAATACCCACCCTCATTACCAGAATTTAATTTTTTTTTCATTTTTTTAAGGTCTATGTGATTAAGACATAAGATTCATCGTAATTTTAACCCACCATCCCCTTCTCCCTGCCCCCACCATCAAAAACTTTATTTTTCGATTTTATTTTTTTTGGTGGGATGCAATCAATTTTAAAATTTCAAAAAATTCACACGCATAGTTAAGGCTTTTATAAAACACGTCTATTTTTTATGGAGCTGTAGGTTGAGTGTACATAACCTCAAAAAATTAAAAAAAAAATTTTTTTGGAAAAAAGTATATAATTTTTTTTTTGGGGATAGCTGCAGATCTAATTTTTTCTTAGTCTTGTGTATTTTATGAAACACTAGATTTATAATTTTTTTCAGATTTTTCTGTAACGCTGGTCACCTTCAAAAATCCAAAAAACTGTTTTTTAAGGGGATTTTGGGGGGTTTGAACGTGTTTTTCTGATTTTTAAATATTCTAAAGGACTCAGTTACTTCAAGTTACGTACAACCTATAAAAACAAAATTGATTTGATATATTATGAAGTCTATAAAATAGGGAAAATCCCCCAAAACCCCCCAAAAAACAGTTTTTCGGATTTTTGAAGGTGGGTAGCCGCATGGAAAAATCTGAAAAAAATTAAAAATATAGTGTTTGATAAAACACACAAGATTAAGAAGAAATTAGACCTGCAGCTCTTCCTCAAAAAACGTTATACGCTTTTTTGAAAAAAAAAATTTCTCTTAATTTGTTGAGGTTATGTAAACTCTACCTATGGGTCTATAAAAAAATAGGCATGTTTTACAAGAGCCTCAGCTACGCATGTGAATTTTTTGAAATTTTAAAATTGATTGCATCCCACCAAAAAAAACTAAAAACGAAAAATTAAGTTTTTGATGGTGGGGGCAGGGGGAAGGGGGTGGTGGGTTAAAATTACGCTGAATCCTATGTGTTAATCACATAGAACTTAAAAAAATAAAAAAAATTAATTCTGTTAGTAAGGGACGGTAACTTTTAATTTATTTTTCCCGTCCATAAGTGGAAAGTTTGATGGGCCACTGTCGACGCATGTGCCACTGAAAAGTGACGGCACAGTGTTCTAACGTTTTCTTTTAGGTTCTACTATTTAAGTTATAGGGTCCCATCGTGCCTAAAATGATTACGAAATTTCACCTATAGCGGCTCTTAGTCTATAATCTTCTTGCAAGAATGTCATGAGAGAATTAAATATTATATCTTCTACTTGATGACCGTGATTTTGCAAAAATATGAGAAACCTTTCAACATGAGTAAAACCTTCCATGTAATGAAATATCACAGTTGATTATTGATTGACAAAAATTATTCTATGTGAATAATGTGCTGATCTTTTTTTTAAGTTTGGGGCTTTGTGGGGCCCCCAGAATGTGGGGGCCCCGGGCAGCTGCCCAGCCTGCCCTCCCTTAAGTCCGGCGCTGACCCCACTGTGCTCACAGTATTCAAATCGAACTTACCAAACACTTTAAACACAAACACTTTCGATCAGTACGTATTGTCGGTTCTGACATATGGAAATGAAACATGAACTTTCAACTACAACATATTCCACAAACTTAGAGTAACTCAGAGAGCTATGGACGGTGAATAACAATGAAGAAATAGGACAACTACCAAAAGTTACACAGGCATATATAATCCAATATATTGCCATATTATAACGGAACTGGGCAGGGCGTAGGAAGAATGGAAAATAACCCTTGGACGAAGCGAATTATTGAATGGAAGCCAAAAATAAATAAGTAGAGACAGATCTCAAACCAGATGGACAAATGACATCAAGTGGCTGGCTGGTCACGATTGGATGCAAAGAATAATAAACAGAAGTGAATGGACACACACACACCTAAGAGAGGCTTTCACCCACGATGGATGGAATAGCTATTGATGAAAACGATTATTGTATTATATTGTATAATATTATTAGAGTGTGTGTTTTTTCATAGAGCGGACATATTTTACGTACCAAATGGAGACCAAGACATTCGATACATTTATGTACGTTTAGAGAATTTTTGGGAAATGGATATATTCTGATAACCTTCGTCAAACCTCGCGAAAGCGTGCTCCGAATGTCTACGAGAACAAAATGTCGTTAGATATCTGTTCTATCAATTGCATTTCTAAATATTTTTATAATGCCTTTTAAATATTTTTAGTTTTTAAATATTGAATGGGTTGCATATGTGAGTCCATATTAAATGAAGTAAAGAAACACAGACTTACTCACAATCATTTAATAATACTTTGACGACCGGTTTCGATCTCTACACTATTCAAATCATCTTCAGGTCGGCATTACAAGTAGTTAAATGCTACAATTAAAAGAAATCCAGAGTTAGAACATTGTCTGGTTTTATCAAAATGCAAATAGAAAGCCAAAATTTTGAAAAGTGATGCAACTGTTGACATTTCAGAACAACAAACAGATATATACATAATATGCACACACATGAGAAACAGATACTCATAAGCATGCATACGCACATGCGGTTTATGACTATTTGTTGAATAAGTTAAATTTTTAAAAAATTATTAAAAATTATTAAAACTGTTTTCTAAAACTTAAAACTATATAAAACTATATAACTATATAACTATATATCACTTGTAACGGTATGTAAGTAGATCAAAATTATATAGTTTTAAGTTTTAGAAAACAGTTTTAATAAGTTTTAATAATTTTTTAAAAATTTAACTTATTCAACAAATAGTCATAAACCGCATGCTTCTATGTGCGTATGCATGCTTATGAGTATCTGTTTCTCATGTGTGTGCATATGTATGTATATATCAGTTTGTTGTTCTGAAATGTCAACAGTTGCACCACTTTTCAAAATTTTGGCTTTCTATTTGCATTTTGATAAAACCAGATAATGCTCTAACTCTGGCTTTCTTTTAATTGTAGCATTTAACTACTTGTAACGCAGACCTGAAGATGATCTGAATAGTGTAGAGATCGAAACCGGTCGTCAAAGTATTATTAAATGATTGTAAGTAAGTCTGTGTTTCTTTACTTCATTTTTGTTTTTAATTTTTTTAAACCCGGGAGCCGTCGCGCTTGCTTCTGTAACGTGAACAGTCGCGTGTTAGATTCTATCTCTCAATACGAATTTAAATAGGAATTTACAACAAATTTTTATTTTATAGTATTTTTATTTACTTGCTATGTTACAAATATTATTTCTAACAATTATTAAAGCTAATTGGCCCTCCCCAAAGCCATACATTCCACAAAAAGAAGAAGAAGAAGAAGAAGAAGAAAAAAAACCTACGTATTACTACATCCTTCCTCGAGGCACTTACGAGTGGAAAGTTATGTTGCAAAATTGTTCATCAAGTTATCGCGAAAAAGGATAAAATGTTAGACTTTTTCTAACGGCGCGACTGCTCGCGGGTTAATGGCATAGATATTAATTATTGTTTACCCAGTCGCAATCAGATTATAGTGTAATGTGTAGTGTGTGTGTGTGTGTGTGTGTGTGTGTGTGTGTGTGTGTGTGTGTGTGTGTGTGTGTGTGTGTGTGTGTGTGTGTGTGTGTGTGTGTGTGTGTGTGTGTGTGTGTTGAGCAAATGTCTTCATACTTTCTAAATATGTATAATAAATCTTAATTTCACTAACTTATTATAATTTTCAGATACATTGTATTTGATGGAGATGTAGACGCCCTTTGGATTGAAAACATGAACTCTGTGATGGATGATAATAAACTTTTAACTTTAGCGAATGGCGAACGTATTCGTCTTCAAACTCCAATATGTGCGCTTTTATTTGAAATGGGAGATTTGCAGTACGCTTCTCCTGCCACTGTATCCAGAGCTGGTATGGTCTATGTGGATCCAAAAAATGTGGGATATCAACCGTATTGGGATAAATGGGTGAAATCTCGAACGTGGGAGGCGGAAAGGGAGGCTATGCTAGAATTGTATGAGAAGTTTATACCGGAGTTGTTGGCATACATATTGGAAGGTGTCTTAGGTACTAGACAGGTAGGATACTTATGTTGAACCCTTTTTTGAACTTTGTTGAATTTTCTACCTTGTAGTTCCCATTTATTTGAAGGTTATTTGAGAACACTAAAGTGTTATGTGTGGTCTCTATTACTATATAGCTGTGAGACATGGATCAGGTATGACCAGGCACGTAGCCAGGAAATGTTCTTGAGGGGGGTTCCAAACACAACTCAATTTTTTTGTTAGATTGACGGTAAGGTATTGAAGAAAATACTCAGAATAAATTTTAAATCCATATGCAAAATTTGAAAAAACTATTTTAATATTTTAAAAATTGCAATAACCAGTGTTTACTACTTTACTAAGATATAACATCTATGACGACAATCTCACTCTAGTAAAATGAGCTATTTTTAATAGCTAATCTCACGATAGTATCATCATCATCCAGCCTTCTGCATCCAAAGTTGAACATAGACTTCCCCTAATTTCTTCCAGTTCTGTCGGTCTTGGGCTTCCAGCAACCAATCCCCAACAACCCTTTTGACGTTGTCTGTCCATCGTGTAGGTAGTTTACCTCTACTTCTTCTGTCTGTTCGTGGTCTCCACATTGTAATTTTTTGGGTCCACCGCCGTTGTTAATTCTGGCTACATGGTCCGCCCAATTCCACTTCAGCTATGCTATTCGCTCTATGACATCTGTGATGATGATTTGATATCTGTAGATATATTTTTTGACGTTCCAATGAAGGTAAGAAAGAGCCAATAAACTGAGTCTTTCGTTTTGTATCTTGTTGCCAAATTGCCTTATAGTTGCCAAAATTGTAAGGAATTTGTAAATGTTTGGAAAAATTCTTTATTACAATATTCCATTACGTGAAAAACTTCGGTATTTCGTTCCAAAGGTGATATTGTGTTACAGTTATGTACACCATATCCAGCTTTTACTGCTCTAAGGGAAGTGTCGTGAGAGTAATAGGCAGCCAAATTTTCTAGCAATTTTGCTTTTTCTGTAGAGACAAAGGCAGGTAAAAGAATTTGAAATAATCCTAGTAAACAATAATAATAATTACGTTTACTTTTTGAAAAATATTAATAATAACTGGGGGATAAACTTGCTGCCTTAGTACAAAAGTCGAGGCAGTTTTGGGAGGAGTCCGGACCCCATGGACCCCTCCCTTGGCTACGTGCCTGAGTATGACATCAACAAACTGAATTCATTCGAAATGTGGATGTACCGCCGAATGCTAAGAATGAGCTGGACCAGCAGAACTACGAATGAAGAAGTACTGGAAATAATGAACACACGCCCTCATCTGGTCAATACAATCAAAATTAGGAAGACGTCATATCTAGGATACATAATGCCCCATATGGAATTTGAGCAGCTCCAGGTAATATTATAAGGCAAAATCGACAGTAAAAAGGGGTAAAGGAAGAAAGAAAAAATCCTGGCTCCGAAACATCAGAGCCACAAAACAGGGAATGAGTTAATTTATCAAGCCCAGAACAGAGAGATATTTGCCATATTGATTGACAACCTCAATAGAGAATGCACTTAGGAGGAAGATTTGAAGGTTATTACAAAGCGAAAATTAACCGAACTACTGTTGCCTCTTTCAGGACCGGATTCATTCAAATGTGGTTAATACCGTCCGTATACCTAATAATATATTAAAGCAAGCATACCCGGCTTTTATAGATTTTGAGAAAGTTTTAAATTCTATGAAATATCTGATATTATGGATTATTTTACAATACTATGATGTACCTTAAAAGATAATTAACAGTATAGTATTTCAATGTTTTGTCTACAAGCAGGCCAAACTATCAAGTGAATGAATGTTGTACTTAAACAGGGCTGCAATATTTCTTCCATTTTGTTTTTCTTTGTACTGTTATTTTGAGAAACATCACAAAAAACCAGCCAAAGAAAATGAAACTTTATTTAAATGCAACAAACTACCCAAAGGAGATAACATTGAATGTCGAAAATGTAGATTCGCACTTGAATATTGGAGAAGACTTGGTAGAAGGAGTCGACCCTTTTGCATATCTAGGAACACTGTAACAGCCGACAAGGGGGTCTCAGTCGCCTGAGCCCCCAGATCACTTTACTTGTACACGGTTTACTGTTTACTGTTGACTAGTAGTAGTAGTAGTAGTAGTAGTGCAGTGAACAGTGTACAAGTATAAAATAGTACTTTTTCATCTTTTTTTAGGCAAGTAAGACAATTTAATTACAGTCGTTTAATAATTTTGTAGGTTGACCCTTTAAAGACGGTGATTCCACAGACAGGTTTAAACATGATAACACAAATGTGCTGTATGATAGATTCAATATATCCACAAAAAGCAGATGTAAATGCAGATCAAAATGCAGTAAGTTACCTTTTATAAATACAATATTTTATACATATCAAAACTAAATTAAAATGATGTAGATTTATGAGAGACATAAAGGAAATAAGTAATTACTAATACTCTGGGCTAATTAGCAAAATTCATGGAAAAGTTATTTACCAGCAATTTTATTGCTGAAATCGAATTATAAGATTCTATATATTAATAATATAGGTATACAAAGTCCGCAGATAGTGTGCTACTTTTTTTATAAACAAAATGGCGCCGACAAATCGTATTTTTTTCAATTATTGCTCTATAACTCCGAAGATTTTAACTTTACACCAAAAACACTCAAATAAAAATTCACCCCAATTTAATTCTACATACAGGCATGTTTTTGCCGATTTACTCCGACGAAAATTTTCCTCGGAAAATGTGGGTTTTCCCAACAAAATCTCGAATTTTCAAATAATTTTTTTGAGAGAGTAGTTATTTATCAATAATTATATAGCTTGGTGAAATAAAAGCTTTCTTGGTATAGATTATAAATTCAGAAGCCGGTGAAAATGAAACGAATACTTTAGCAACAATTCAATTGTAAATTAACAATTTACAGTCGCAATAACAACCAAAATAATCATGAGACATTGATCAAACTTAGAAAGATTATAAAGATATGATGCCTATTTAATATTTTGTCGACAAAATATAAATTTTTAATTTTTTGCATAATCTTAAAATGTTTAAAAAAAATTGTTATAAACAAATTAACATTTCTCAGAAATTGTTTGTTATATTCTAATTTTAAAAAATACTTAAAATGCGTATTTCATAGGTCTTGAAAATGAATGCTTTAGTCAAGTCAAGTCAAATTTATTCATCACATGCGACATTGTACAAAGTATATGTATGAGACAAGTCAAAGTTTATTCAAAAAGTATATAAATTGTAAATACAAAAAGTATATACAAACGTATATAAATTAATAAATAAGAAAAAACATACTTAAAAGTTATTTTTAGAATATGGCTCTAGCTCACAAATGTATTGATGTACACACCTCCGAAAGTTTGGCTGATGTAAATTCATTCGTATATCTATTGGCAATTTGTTAAAGAAACTTATGGCTGCATAATGTGTGCTACCTTCCAACAAAACAGAACGATGTTGTGGAAGCATAAAGTGATGGTCTCTGAATCTTGTTGAATAAACATAGTTAAACTGAAATTTATTAAATTCATAAATTTTGCAATGTAAATACATTATACACGAAAATATATACAGACCAGGAATTGTAAGAATATTGTTTTGTCTAAAGATGCCTCTACAAGAATCTCTAAATTTCATTTTATACATTATTCTAAGAGCTCTTTTCTGAAGTACAAATATCTGATCTAATTCAGAGGTACAAAGCAGAGGTACAGAGCTTTAAAAAAATTTTCCAACCATTTGCAAAAAAGTTATGAAACAGCAAAGTAAATATACGATTTCTCCGTTGTTTATAATTTGTTTTAATTGTTTCAAAGCTTAAAAGTGAGTCTATAGTACAATCTAATTACTCACAAAGAATGTCAAAAATTAGTGCAGTTATATTTTAATCAAAGATTAAAAATACTTTTTTTGTAATTTTTAGCGGAAAAGTAGGCCTGATACAGAGTCGGAGCTAAAATGTTCACTCGAAGCGACTGACACGCAGCATACATTATTTATTAAAAGTGTACGTCGCGCGGCCGCCGGTCGTCGCTCCGAGTGAAAATTTTAGCTACAGTACTGTATTATTCTACTTTTGCGCGTGTAAATTACAAAAAAATATATTTATAATCTTTAATTAAAATATAACCATTAAACTTATAATTGATATTTTTTTGTAAATAATTAGCTTGTACTTTAAACTCACTTCTACGCTTTGAAAGAATTAAAAAAAATTATAAACACCGTAGTAATCGTATGTTTACTTTGCTGTTTCATAACTTTTTTGCAAATGGTTGCAAAAAAGTTTTAAAGCATTCATTTTCAAGATATTTAAAATGCGCATTTTAGCTATTTTTTAAAATTATAATATAATAAAAACTTTCTGAGAAACGTTAATTTGTTTATTACTATTTTTTTAAACATTTAAAGATTATGCAAAAAAATAAAAAAATAATATTTTGTCGACAAAAGTTAAATAGGCATCTCATCTTTATAAGGTTTCAAAGTTTAATCAGTGTATCATAATTATTTTGGTTATTATTGCGACTATAAATTATTAATTAACAATTGAATTGTGGCTAAAATATTCGTTTAATTTCCACCAGCTTCTGGAACTATAATCTAAACCAGGAAGGTCTTTAAGGCACCAAATTATTCAATTATTGGTAAATAATTACTTATCTAAAACTTTATTTGAAAATTAAAGATTTTGTTGGGAAAACCCGCATTTTCCGAAGAAAATTTTTGTCGGATCAGATCGGGAAAAACACGTCTCTATGCAGAATTTAATCACGGTGAATTTTTATTTGAGTGTTTTTGTTGTAAAGTTAAAATCTTCGGAGTTATAGAGCAATAATTGAAAAAACACGATTTTCGTGCGCCATTTTGTTTATAAAAAAGTAGCACACTATCTGAGGACTTTGCATACCTATATTATTAATATATAGGATCTTATAATTCGATTCCAGCAATAAAATTGCTGGTAAATAACTTTTCCCAAAAATGGCCTATTCTCTGATAATCAGCCCAGACTATAACTGAAGTCACATAAAATCTATGCGTCTATTATAGTCCAGAAAGCCACTGCGCATCCACTAAGAAAAATATTCTGATATGGATTTTTTTCACAGTCTTACTCAAAAAGAACCCCTTTTAACAAATTTGCATGTTGCCAGGTCCAAAAGTGGGTCAAAAATTTTTTAAACGTTTTTTTTTGTTTTTTTTTAAATTATTTTTTTTACATCGAAAAAAGATTTTTTAGGTTTTTTGGATCATTCCAAACAGAAAAGGCCTTTAGTGACTTTTCTCTAAAGTTAATAGTTTTTTACATATAAGCGATTAAAAATTTAAAAATTGCGAAATTGGCCGTTTTTAACCCTCATAAACTGTGACCACAAAAACTGAAAATTTCAATGTTGCCAAGGTAGGTAGATATTCTTTAAATATCGACTGATGAAATTCCGAAGAGTTTTTTGCAATACAATATCGAAAACCCCTTTGTTTTTTAATTGCTAATCAAGCGGGCGCGACACTACTTTCAGCCGTTGCATGTATATGTAATATGCGTAAATATATGTGCGGAAAAATATTCTGATTGTGGCGTTCTGGACTATTACTCGCGTCTAAAACTACCAAGAGGTCAGGTATAGTATTCAATATTGATCTAAATGTGAACATTTCTATTCCACTAGGAGGCTATAATCTATATTTTAAACCAAGATCTAAACAATCTTGCATTGTGAAAATAATGCACATGGGGACTTTCGAACTGAAGCGAATAAATATAGTGTCCAAATAGTCAAGCTTATACAGGGTGAGTCATGAGGAACTGTACATACATCTACCTCGTATAGAGGTCCCTATGGGGAATAACAAATGAGCATTAAAAAGTGTCTGCTCCCATTGTTAAATAATATACAGGGCGAGTTTCGCATTTTGACAGAAATTTATATTCGTCATAATTTTTGAACGGTCGGATCGATGTGTCTCTTATTTTGGTCAATCGTTACACTATTACCACCTAATCAACTGATTTATTCAAACCAGAAAAAAATCAGGTCCGGCTTTAAAAAATTAGTTCGTTTAGGTCTTAGAAAAAATTTCACCCTGTATACGCTTTTTGAAAACTCTAATATTAATTTTACAAATTAGACAAATAGGCAATTAAAATGACATATTTATTTTTTTCCCCACACGATTACTTAATTTTTTATAAAAAAAATCACATTTGACTATGAATTAAAAATTTGGTAAAGTGAACCATAGATTAAAAAAAAAATTACTTTTATTACAAAAATTAATTTTTTTAAACAAATATTTGATTTATGTTACACCCAATCAACTGATTTATTTAAACTAGAAAAAAATCAGGTCCGGCTTTAAAAAATTAGTTCGTTTGGGTCTTAGAAAAAATTTCACCCTGTATACGCTTTTTGAAAACTCAAATACTTTTGTAAAATATGAATTTTACAAATTAGACAAATAGGCAATTAAAATGGCATATTTATTTTTCCCCACACGATTACTTGATTTTGTATTAAAAAATCAAATTTGTCAAAATCGCAATTTTACCATAAAAATAAAAAAAATTAAACAACGTTTTTCTTAAAATTAAAAGTTTCACCATTTTTTTTTTCTATAACACGTCTAGATCTAAAACTCTATAGTTTAACATAGACGTGATCAAATAGATAAATTTTAAATTTTTTCACTTAATTTTTGCGATCTAACTTTGCAATTCACGAAGCTGCACCTTTTATTTTTAAAAATTCATAATTTTTACCAGAAGAAGACTGAAAGTCTACAACAATTGTCACAGTCTTCACAATGGTAAGAGTGCTGTAAAAATTTCAGAAAAAATTTTTTAAATGGAACGTTGTAGCGAGTTAAACCGTGATTTCGACACCTCCATCAAACAAGGTTGTAACTCAAGTTACATCTATTTTCAGATTTCAACACATGCGAATTCAGCAAAAAATTGCGCACACGTCAATATAAACGACATAGTTTAATTCTCAATAGTTTGGCTAATACTCCATTGTAAAAAGTTGTATTTTAACTTAGTGTGCCATTTTAGCGTGAAAAAGGCAGTAACACTGCATACTCCCTATGTTAAATATTTACTTTCTTTATACTTGACGATTAACAAGGTTGCTAAATGAGTTACAACTTTGGTGCAAGTATGTTTAATTTATAAAATATTTAAACATGTGGTGTATCTCATAAGGCAATTTATCAAAATGAAAATAAAAAAAGGATTTAAGGACTTTTTTCCATTTTGATAGTTGCGGTGGACAAGATAAATATAGAACAGTTTTTGTTACATACTTCTATATAGTGAAACAGTGTAATATTAACATTACACATGTATTTTTTGAAATAGCAGATTCACAAAACGAGGGTGATTCAATGCATGCCGTTATAGAAAAACGGAAAAAACATTAAGTTTTGTATGCTCCAGACCAGTGGATATCCATATGATACGATATGCCAAAGCATCAGGCAAGCCTTAATCCGTAACTGATTTAAATCAGAACCAAATTATAAATTTTTACCTATTTAAGGACACACATGTTAATTTTGAAGTAGATATTAATAGTAAAAGACTAAAGTAATCAAGTAAAATCGTCTAGAATAAACTATTTACAGATACGCAATAAAAATGCGAAAAATTTGAGATATTTTATACCATGATTTTTTCATAGTGATAGAATATTATTGTTATTGTAAAATTTATAATTTCCAATTAAAATTGTGAAAACTTAGTTGATATTTTGTTTAAATATCCCATAAAAACTCATTTTCTCTTAGCTATATTGCAAATAACTCAAAACATACAACATTTTAATAGTCAAACGGGAAAAATAATTAACACAGAGAGTGTAAAATGGTTGTTAGGCGACTTACAACCTTTTTCTACGAATACTCATGTTTAATCTCAAGGTCGTATCTCAATCAAACTCAAGATTTTCAATAGTTATTAAAATTAAAAAACACATCTCACAGTAATCCCTTATTATGATATAAATATCATATCACATTAGTGTAAAAGAGTCTAATCATTTCGCTACAAATTTTTAAAAAGTCATGTTTTCGTTTTTTGCCTCTCCTGTAAAATCGCTAAAACTGAGTTACAACCTTGTTCGATGGGGGTGTCGATTTCATCTTTTTTTTTTTCATTTTTAGGTTAAAATTCCGATTTTGACAAACTTGATTTTTTAATAAAAAATTAAGTAATCGTGTGAGGAAAAAAATAAATATGCCATTTTAATTGCCTATTTGTCTAATTTGTAAAATTCATATTAGAGTTTTCAAGAAGCGTATACAGGGTGACATTTTTTCTAAGACCCAAACGAACTAATTTTTTAAAGCCGGACCTGATTTTTTTCTAGTTTGAATAAATCAGTTGATTGGGTGATAACATAAATCAAATATTTGTTAAAAAAAATAAATTTTTGTAATAAAAGTTAATTTTTTTAAATCTGTGGTTTACTTTACCAAACTTTTAATTCATAGTCAAATTTGATTTTTTTATAAAAAATTAAGTATTCGTGTGGGAAAAAAATAAATATGCCATTTTAATTGCCTATTTGTCTAATTTGTAAAATTCTAATTAGAATTTTCAAAAAGCGTATACAGGGTGAAATTTTTTCTGAGACCCAAACGAACTAATTTTTTAAAGCCGGACCTGATCTTTTTCTAGTTTGAATAAATCAGTTGATTAGGTGGTAATAGTGTAACGATTGACCAAAATAGGAGGCACATCGATTTGACCGTTCAAAAATTATGACGAATATAAATTTATGTCAAAATGCGAAACTCGGCCTGTATATTATTAAACAAGGGGAGCAGACACTTTTTAATGGTCATTTGTTATTCCCCATAGGAGCCTCTATACGAGGTAGGAGTATGTACAGTTCCTTATGACTCACCCTGTATGAGAGTTCTTGAAAGCCTAAGGCTCGATACACATGTGTGTGTTTTCAAGTTGCGTGTTCGCTGCGAGCAAGCTGCGAGCAAACCAAGTTTCGCGTCAATACACATTGATTATCCAGCACAGACTGCCAAAGCGCCTGACTTGTTTTCAAGCCGTGTGCACATGGTGGCGTAGCAGAAATTGGCGTGCTCTCGGTTCACGTGGATTGCAAGTGCAAGCGGCTTGCATGCCGCGGCTCAGCTCTAATGTTCTTCTTCCTCTTACTTCTTGAATGTAGGCTTTAAAAGCCTGTTTCTTCTTCAATATTAGCCTCTTCAATTCTTTAAGTTATCGCACCATTTTTTTTTTGGTGTGCCAAAACTTCTTCGTCCATTTGGTGACTTATCTCGTGCTATTCGTACTATCCTATCCTTAGTCATTCTTCTAATGTGTTCTTTCCACTTCTGTTTCCGTTTTGTCACCCATCCATTTATGTCTTCTACATTGCATGATCTTCTTATGTTTTCGCTTCTCTCCCTATTCAACATACTTTACCCTGATATTCGTCGGAGTATTTTCATCTCCGTTGTTTCTAGTAGTCGTCTCTTTTAGATGTGTCTAGTCTTGTCTCCGCCGTGTATGTCAAAATTGGTCTAATTGCTGCTTTATAGATTCTTGCTTTTGTGACTTGTCTAAGGTGTTATTCTTTCAGATTGTGTCATTAAGAGATCCTACCGCTTTACTTGCTTTTAAGCTTTGTGGTCGTACTTCCTCTTCAACATCTCCGTAACTGGTTATATCTATTCCCAGATATCTAAACCTTGCTTCGTGCTTTAATATTTTCCCATCAATTTTGATTTTACATCGTAGTGGGTATTTAGATGTTGTCATACATTTGGTTTTTGTGCTGATATTATCATATTGTATTTCTTGGCTGTTATATTGCAGATGTGTGTTAATCTTTGGAGATCGTCTTCTGTCTCGGCGATTATTGTGGCGTCGTCTGCATAACATAATATTTGGATTTCTTTATTCCCCATTCTGTAACCATAACCTTTACGTACTGCTTCTATTATTTCGTCCATTATTATATTAAAGAGCAGTGGACTTAATGAGTCACCTTGTCTGACTCCGCTTTGTACTGGTATAAACTGCGTTAGTTTTCCATTTATCTTTGCCTGTATTCGATTATGAAAATAGATGTTTTCGATGGTTTGTATAACATTGCTTGGTATGTCTTCTATACAGTAAATGTAAGACGTCTTCGACTTGGATGCGATCGAAAGCCTTTGTCAGGTCTATAAAATATAGATATGCTGGTTTATTGTACTCGATGGCCTTTTCTGTGATTTGTCTTAGTACAAATACGGCGTCTACGCAGGATCTTCCGGATCTGAATCTTTGTTGTTTATCTGATAAATTTGTTAGTTTATTGATTTTGTTGGTTAGGAATTTTGTGGTTAGCTTAAGTGCGGTGTTCAGTAGACTTATACCTCTATAATTGTTGGGGTCTTCTTTGTCTCATTTCTTGTACATTGGTATCATTATGCTGTTTCTCCATGTGTCTGGTATCTTGCAGTACAATATTAGTTTTGTATAAGTTTTGTCATCTCTAGGGTTATACTTTCTCCTCCGTATTTTAGAAGCTCGTTGGTTATTCCGTCTGGTCCTGGTTACTTTCTGTAAACTTTACTTCCTGAAAACTAATTTCTATTTCGTGTCTTAATTCAGGTAGGTCATTGTTTTGATTATTATTTTCCTTTCCTTTATATAGTTCTCTCAAGTAGTCAAGTATCTCTAGAATAGAATAGAATAGAATAGAAATATGCTTTATTGTCATGAAAAATTTAACAATTTCATAGACAAAGCTTACAAGAATCATAAATAAAAACAATAACAAATACAATTTACTAAAATTATACAAATCGTCAATATAAATAAAACATAATAAAGTCAAATAAAAATCAGTAACAATCTATTGCAAAATTTAAAAAAATTGCAAATTGCAAAGAAATTTAATAAGTAATTTATTAAGTTATGCTGCTGCATATGACACTCAAATATAGATTAAGATTCTACTTATACATAACAATACTGTAATTTCTTAGTTATTGGTTAAGAAACTCTGCTATTGAATAATATGGTCTTTCAGATAAATAGGCTTTAGTCATTTTACGGAACTTGGGGAAAAATGTTGCAGATTTAAGTTGTAGAGGGAGATGGTTGTATAGTTTTTTTGCAGAATATAATATAGATTCCTTTACTAACTCACAGGACGGGATCGGTAAATAGATGTCAAAAGTAGAATTTCTGGTGGAATAGTCATGTCTAGGTCTTTCTGGAAAAACATGTAGATGTTTACGAATTAAGCAAACAGTTTCTAAAATATATAAAGAAGGTAATGTTAGAATTCTGTGATCTTTAAAGTAGCTTCTGCAATGTGTTGTTCTTCTGAGGCCAAACAGATATCTGATTGCTCTTTTTTGCAATTTAAAAATAACATCGGATTGGGCAGCTGTACCAAAACCCCAAAAAGGCAGACCATATCGAAGATGGGACTCGAACAATGAAAAGTATGTTATTTTGGAAGAGGCTAAATCCATTTCCTTAGAGACAGATCTTATTGCAAAGCAAGCTGAGGATAGTTTCTTGCTTAACACATCGATATGAAGGGACCATTTAAGGTTGCTATCTAAAAAAATACCAAGAAACTTTACAGAATCAACGATACTGATCTGGCTGTTATGAAGAGGTAAGGGTTGAAGAGTTCCTTTATAGGGTAATGCTACTGTTTTATCTACGTTAAAAGAGAGTAAATTAGAATCTGACCAGGATTTTATTGTGAGTAGATCAGAAGTTATAGTAGCATGAAGAGTTGCGATATTTGAGTTGCTCCAAGTGATACTGGTATCGTCAGCAAAAAGAAAAACTTTTCCATCGATTTTTAAACTAGTGATGTCATTAATAAAGATAAGAAAAAGTAGAGGACCCAATACTGAACCTTGCGGTACCCCACATACAACATTTTTGAGACTAGAGTCTGTATCATTTGCTCTAACCAGTTGTTTCCTATTTTCCAAGTAAGATTGAAACCAGTTCAAAGAAATACCTCGAATTCCATAGAAATCTAGTTTTTTTATCAAAATGTCGTGATTTACACAATAAAAAGCTTTGGCATAATCACAAAAAACAGTGGCAGTGTGGAGATTATTGTTTAATGCTTGATAAACCTCATGTAGTACAGAAAACATGGCATCGGAGGTACATTTATTATTTAAAAATCCAAACTGATTTTGTGATAAAATCTTGTTATCAACGAGAAAGGACATAAGTCGGGCTTTTAGGAGTCTTTCAATAATTTTGGAGAGTACCGGTAGTAATGCAATAGGTCTATAATTGCAGGCAATAGATTTTTCACCACCCTTATGAAGAGGAATAATGATGGCCGTCTTTAGGCACTCTGGAAATTTACCTTTCTCAAAAGAATCATTTATTAGAGAGATGAGGACTCCCAACACATTGTCTGGGAGATTTGAGAAAATTTTTATGGATAGTCCATCGGTACTACAGGAAGTTTTGCTTTTGATACTATTGATTGTTTGGATCAGTTCAGATTTACCAACCGGTCTTATAAAGAATGAATTCGAAACCTTTCCTGAATTAGGGAGATAGGAAATGGGATCTTGTTGTGACACAATAGTTGATGTTATATTTTTACTCACATTAACAAAATATTCATTTAGATTTTCTGGGTCTGGAAGGGAAAATGTTTGAGCTGTGTGAGTTTTATTTCGAAGATCGTTTATTATGGACCAAGTTTCTTTTGCAACACTTTTGGAGCTTCTGAGACGATTTTGATAATACAATTTTTTAGCCGATTTTATAAGTTTAAAATAGATTGCCCTGTACTTGGTGATATATTCAGTAACAGAGACGTTGGTAGTAAATTTCTTGATATACAGTAGTGAACGCATGTTTTTGGCTGATATGCGGACACCTTTGGTAGTCCAGGGTTTGCGATGTTTTTGCTTAATTGTGATTAAAGGAAATGCTTTATTGAAGATACGGACCAGCTTATTCAAAAAATCACTGAAATTATAATCGACGTCCATGGAAGGAAAGTGCCACTCAGAGGTTAAGTATAAATTTTGGAATTTACGAAAGTTCCGACCGGAAAAAATCCTGCCTAAACGTCGAGTTTTCGAGGAGGACTTGCTAAAGATGTTAAACTTCGTATAAACCGCTTCATGATCAGATAGTCCCGCATTAACAGTTGTAGCGCAGACATCAAGGGGTGAGAAATCTGAGACAATATAATCAATTATGGTAGATGAAGTTTTTGTAATCCTTGTAGGAGAATCAATGTGCATTGATAGACCATATGATTCAAATATGTTGACCAGGGATATTTGTGTAGCACAAGCAGAAGCATAATTAATGTTGAAGTCCCCGCATAAAATTTTCCTGCTTTTATGGGGCAGGTCATCTAACAAATTAAGCAGGTTCTGAAAAAATAGTTCCACGGAAGAGTCAGGTGATCTATAAATGCAAATAATATAAAGATTAAGGTTCTTACTGTAAACTAAGGAAAACTCAAAGAATGCTTCACTTAACAAAAAGTCATATTTTGTTACCAGAGAAAAATCATTATTTGTAGAAAGAATTAGGGTGCCTCCATGAGCTGAACTTGGACGGTCATACCTAGCAATAGTGGAATATTTTTCTACAAAAAGAGGCTCGTTGACTTCAAGCCAGTGCTCAGTAACCGCAACTATCGGTGGAAACCCTAATTCCTCTAGAAACAGAAATAATTCATCAGTTTTATATCTTATAGAACGAATATTAATCAGAACCATGCTAAATTGTTTCCCATTCGTTTGCTGGTATGTTATTGTATTCCTTCAATTCTGCCATTCCTTTCCGTTGGTTTCTTATGAATCTCCATATTTGTTTTTGAGTTCCGTAGAAGTCGCTTTCCATGCTTTTTGTAAACTGTTCCCAGTGTTCATTTTGTTCTTCTTACCAATTGCTTTGTTTCATTTCGTATTCTTCTATAGGTGTCTCTGGATTCTGGAGTGTTTGCTGTTTTATACTTCATGTAGGGCTCTCGCTTCTCTTTACATTTATCTTGTATTTCTTTTCTGAACCATGGTGTATTGTTGTTTCTTTTGTTCAGTATGACTTTGCGTTTTCCTAGAGCTTCTGTTGCTGCTTGTTGCTTCCCTGTGCTCTAATGTGCAGTTCCTTATTACAACTCATGTACTTCCGAACCGCCAGCGATCGCATGCAGCTTACTAGCAGCGTACACGTGGCTTGAAAAGGCAAATGTGCATCGAGCCTAAGGTAGACATCGCTAGGTGGGTGCATCGTCACTCTGGTGTAAGTGCCAGGTCACTGTAGAATACAAGGCTATAATAAAAGGTATAATGAACTTGTCAGAAGAGGATCAGCTTCAAAATACTTCGGTCCAGAGCCGGCCTTACGAATGCAAAAAAGCACTACCTGAACACAACACAACTCTCACTAGAAAAGTCCCCTCTGTCCCCTTACTGAATGTACGCCAACCAAGGGACACCTTCATAGAGGTACAAACTAGTAAACGGCTCTAGAATTATGTAATGGATATCATAAATTAATAAAAGATGTGCAATAACCCAACTGATCGAATTTTAGTATGCCTTGTTTATATAACAGGTGTCACCCGAGAAACAAACTTTTTTAGAAAGAGTGACTTTATACATCGCCATGTGAGGGGGTCCAAACAACTGCCATCCAGTCACTTTACTGAATTTTTTTGCTGTATAATATTATATATTTGGTAAATAAATAAAAACTGGTAAATATAATACTCAGATTAAAAATTGACTGCTTTAAAAAGTTAATAAATAGGGATCTTCTATACTGATGAACACATTGTGATATTTTTTCCAATAAAAAGAAGAACAAATATCTAAGAATAATTCACATAATTTATTATTATATATTCTCAACGTTCAAAGAAGTGTCTGTCCAAATAAATGGGAATGGATTTGCGCTGGAATAAAGGCTTGTAGACCAGCTAATGTGCAAAATAATTCATTATTTTATTGAATAAAATCTAATTAATTGTAATCTTTTATTAACAAAAAAAATGGAAAAACTCACAAGAAAATCATTATTAACTAATTAATAACTAAGAATCATTGGGTGCGGTTTATAATTTATATTTGAAATAAATTATATAGGTACGTTATCTTAAAATAATATTTTTAAAATTAAATAAAGGAATTTTATTATCTATGAATTATTCATATTTTAAACTAATTATGTTGTATTAAAATATTAAAAATATTATGTTGCTCCTAACGCCACCTGCCATCGTACCAACAAAAATCATACGTCGGTCGTTTAGTTTATAGTCGAAATGAAATATTAAATTTATAATTTTTTTCAAATCCAAATAATGAATAAATAATACAATTCTTTTATTCAATTTTAAAAATAATATTTTAAGATAACATACCTATACAGGGTGTAACAAAAATGAAGGTCATAAATCAAATCACATATTCTGGGACCAAGAACAGATTGATTGAACCTAATTTGCCTTAGTATAAATGTGCACATAAAAAAAGTTACAGCCCTTTGAAGTTTCAAAATGAAAATATATTTTTTTCCTTATATCGAAAACTGTTTCGAGATTTTTTATTGAAAATGGGCACGTGGTGTTCTTATTGTAGGAGCATCTTAAAAAAATATAACAGTGAGATGTGAACACCCCATAAAAATTTTATGGGGTTTTGTTCCCTTAACCCCCCCCCCCCCCACTCCGAACTCTTGTGTACGTTCCAATTAAATTTTAAAATTTTAAAACATTTTTGCCAGCGACAAATGCAATGTTTCTTCGTTCGAATTAACAATTAATCTGCTTGTACTTATAGACTACATTTTGTCGCTGCTGTTAACTACAAAGAGAAGTTGATCAGAACCACAGCAATCGCCGATACTAGCGACAAGCCAGCGACTTTTTGCGGCTGGCTTCGACTTCAAAAAGTGGTTCTGTCTGTAAGCGGCCTTAGACTTGTTTGCTAAAGTGCTTTTTTGATTTTTTTACGTTCTAATTATGTTTTTATGATACAGGAAGTCGATATGGATCTTCTTCAAGCTATTTTTGTGACTTGCATCTATAACTCTGCAGGAGCCGCTTTAGTAGATAGCTGCCGGAAGGATTTTGATGATTACATGAAATCTAAAATTTCATTTTTGATAACAGAAGACAATCCTGAACAACCGTGTGACCTAAGGTAAGTTTTTATATATAGTAAGGAACTTGCATAAAATTTTATATTAAAAAAATGCCATAAATCATAACAGAACATAATTTAAAACATAATAAATAAAAAAAAGTTGTTTTTGTCTTTTGTTTGGCCCCTAAACGAATAAAATTGAGAGGTTTAATTAGAGCAGCAAATCCACAACGCGTCCTCATTGGTCGTGACGTCACAAAGTTTAAAATGTTTTTAAAAGGTCCGCGTAATTAATTCATTACGTTTGATATTCGTTTACTTGTTTTAGTCATTTTATGGTGTATCTCAGCTTTATAAATCTTTAGATAGTTGCTGTGAACTATTTATAATTCATAATATCGATACATTTTTGGCAAAGTAACGTAAGTGGCATTTTTGGCGAAAATCATGTTTTTCTATTAAACTAACACTATTATTATTTAGAAGATACTGCCAAAGTGTAGTAAGCCTAGAATTACTTTAAACATAATATGTATAGGCTTACTACACTTTGGCAGTGCCTTCTGAACAATAATACCGTTAGTGTAATGAAAAAACCTGATTTTCAAAAATGTCACTTACGTTACTTTGCCAAAAATATATCGATATTTTAGTGCTTTTTATGACATTTTTTTATATGACCGAAGAGGGTTTTTCTAAAGGGTAGTCTGGTAACTTACCCATTGTCCAATATCAAACATTCATTATTCATATCCGATATTGAACAGTATATTTTTATCACCCCGTACATCACACGAGCCAATTTGTTATCATATTTAAACGTGTGCGGATTATTTAATTTGTTTAATTGTAGCAATTTACAAACAATATTTTGGCAATGGGCATTAAATTAGCTGACTAAGTATAAACCTTTGTTCTCTTGTGTGACCCAATTCATGTTGCCAACAAGAAATAATACATTTTAGAATCATTTTCAAGAATCACTTCAACCATTCCAGAGGTGCCTTTAACTTCATTCACTAAATTCAATATGTAGTATCCAAATAGAGTCTTCAACTAAATCGCGTACAAGTCATTATCAGTACTCAACGTTCTCCCGGGGTGATTACCCTAATGTCGGTGTTCTAAATAAATTCTATAATTGCTATTGGTGTTTCCATTGTCTGAAGAGACTACTCCACTGAGCATCGAGTATTTGACATGGTCCTCATTGAGAAAAAGGAAACATCGAGTTAGAAACGAGACTCGATAAACCTAAGACTACAGTCCACACCAAACAAACCCAGTAGCAGATAGACAACACTAGGCCCGGGAGAACAGAATCTACAAACAGAGGATCAACAAAGCATCCAGAACAGAAACTACAAACAGGAGAGCCGCAGAGCATCCAGAACAGAAACTACAAACAGAGGATCAACAAAGCATCCAGAACAGAAACTACAACCAGGAGAGCCGCAAAGCATCCGGAACAAAAACTACAAACAGGAGAGCCGCAGAGCATCCAAAACAGAAACTATAAACAGAGGATCAACAAAGCATCCAGAACAGAAACTACAAACAGGAGAGCCGCAGAGCATCCAGAGCAGAAACTACAAACAGCGGATCAACAAAGCATCCAGAACAGAAACTACAACCAGGAGAGCCGCAAAGCATCCAGAACAGAAACTACAAACAGGAGAGCCACAGAGCATCCAGAACAGAAACTACAAACAGGAGAGCCGCAGAGCATCCAGAACAGAAACTACAAACAGAGGATCAACAAAGCATCCAGAACAGAAACTACAAACAGGAGAGCCGCAGAGCATCCAGAACAGAAACTAAAAACAGGGGATCAGCAAAGCACCCAGAGCAGAAACCACAACCAGAGAAGCGACTCAACGCTCAAGAGAAAAAAAAACCGTAAGTTTTTGAATAGGTACATTTTTCCAACATTGCACGCATCGTATATCATAGCTAAATATTTATATCTAAATATCATATCTAAAAATTCACAAACGGTCCACTCTGTACAATATTTTTCATGTTTTAAATTATTTCACTTATACATAAAGTACTTATCTAATTATAATAAACGGTGGTTATCTCTAAAAATAGTTATTACACATTTATCTTAATTCGAAATTTTGGTTAATAAATACGTACACCTGCATAATTTTACTAACTATACAATGCTAACACATTGTAACTAAGAATTTTCATTTTTTTATATATTTACGTGACTACAAAATATTGCAATTCAGTCACCTAATTATTTAAACTGACCTATGTTAAACTGACGATTTAGTTACAAGGTCAAACAGGACATATTTTCTATTACGTAACCTCAAGGCCTCCGTAATTAGCGGTTAGTATTACAGGTGTTTATTAATATACAAGTTGAATCAGATTGATTGAAAATAAAAACATTTAATAGCGTATAAAATTGTTTACTCCTGAATAAAAGTAGGTAAATTTAAAAAATTGTTAAAAACATGGAAACTGCGTACGGCAAGCAGGCAGAGATCGGAGCAGATATATGTAAACTTGTATCGAATCTTAAAAGGGATTCTGCTTCTCGAAAAAATCAACAATATATTAAAAATCGTCAGGAGAGGTTGGATGATTATTGGATAAGATTTTTAAATAACCACGAAAGACTATTAGAGGGAGGTGCGACGAAAGACAAATACTTTGAAACAAAATATTAGGATCAAGTCTTCAAGACATATATTGAGGGTAAAACCCTGTTGGAAGAATATGAAAGAAACCTAAAAAGAGGAAAAGCACCAAAAGTAAGGGAGATACAGATAAGAAAACAAAGAATCGAGGAATTATTACGGCAAGAAAATGAACAAGACTTGCAGGAGGATGAAGAACTGCAGTTAGAGTTAAAAGAACACATGGAAAAGGTAAATACACTCATGATCGAAGCAACAGTAAATGAGGAGCTAGACTTTTTGGACAATGGAGAAGTAGAGAGAATAAATCAACTACACAGCACACAGAGGAGAGATGTGGTGACATTATCTCAGGTGAAAATTCCTGTATATGAAGGAAGATACGAGACGTGGAGAACTTTCCACGATTTGTTTACTAAAGTAATACATGAAAATGACCAATTATCGAACGTAGAAAAAATGCAGCACTTAAAAACTCAGGTAAGAGGGGAAGCAAACAGAATGATACAACACTTGCACATATCCGAGGCCAACTACGAAGTGGCCTGGAACATGTTAAAGGAAAGGTATGAAAACCCGAGGATGATATTGTTTAAACTAATAGACAGGATGCTGCTAGCGCAGGAAGTAAAGGAAGCTTCTGCTAGATCGCTACATGACACCTTTCACGAGTGTCTGGAAGCCATCGGAGGACTAGGAACAGACACGGAAGCATGGAGCCATTGATAGCCCGAATAAGCATAACAAAATGGGATAATGAAACAAGAAGACTATACGAAAACCACATTGGAGACAGTAGAGAGATACCGACGTACAAATCGACACAAACATTTATACAGCGAAGATTCCAAACACTGAAGCTGCTGGAATCAGAAAAGAGACCAGAGAAGCAAGGAGGATCGGGTAGGAAAACACGAACACACTGCGTGATGTGCAACGGAGATCACGGAGTAGCACACTGCAGAGAATTTCAGGAACTCAGTACAAGAGAACGGAACAGAATAATAAGAGAAAAAGGTTGGTGTGCGAATTGCTTAGCACATAATAGAGAAAAATAATGTCTTTCACAGCTGAGGTGCAGACAATATGGCGGAGACCATCACACAATGTTGCATTATGAAAGAGGAGCAAGAGAAGGAGCTCAAATGAAACGAAAGGAGAACAAACACAAGAAAGAAATGGAAGAGAATCGAACAATAGGAGAAACGGGTACCAATCGGACAGGTACAGGGGAGGAAATAATTATTCCTACAACGCCAGGGAACAAAATAACGGAAGGCGAGAAAATACGCAAGAGAACAATGGGCAAAGAAATAACAACACACAACACAGAGGTCAGAACTCAGTTAACTGTGCAAGCCATAAGGAAGGTGAAGCACTACTAGCCACAACAGTGGTACGCATAAGAGATGCGAAGAGAGGTTCTCACATAATGAGAGCACTAATCGACCAAGGGACACAATGCTCATTTATAACAGAACAAGCAGCGACGGCGCTAGGAACAAAGAGGCAGCAAATACAGGCGACCATATCCGGAATAGGCTCGTCAGGGGAAAAGACAGCCAACTGGAGTATGAAACTTTTGATCGGAACTCATTACCAAAGTGACTTCGAGATGGAAATAGAGGCACTGGTATTACCAAAAATAACAAGGGATTTACCGGAACAGGACATAATCCTACAGGACTATAACAAGAAGAATGCATTACTGGCAGACCCAAGATACTACAAGGTAGGGAAAATAGATTTACTACTAGGGGTCAAAAAATATAGCCACATATTGATGGAGGGTATGGACCGATTAAGTAACGGCCTACTCAGCCAAAACACGAGACTAGAATGGATACTGTCAGGAACGACACAAAGAAAAGAATCCAGTCCTCAGGAAACAAATCATAACATTATGACAATTGTAAAGGCAGGAAATTTCAGCTCTTTATCAGGGGCAACTACATACGTTAAGGATCGAGAAATACTTGTCCAAACAGAAAACGTAGAAAACTCCAAAAAACCGAAGAAGCAGTAGGTATAAAGGGAGAAGAAAAAGTGTACCAAACGGACACGAGTACAAGAATACACACACAAAACAATACAGTTCAATACAAAACGTCGATCGACGGAACGAACGCAAAAAGGTAATACAGGAAAATTACAAAAATAACTCTGAAAGAAGAGGGAAATGCAGAAGCAAATACAATAGTGCTAACGCAAACGGAAGACGTGACACGGGGACGTATCGTGATCACAGAAATTCAAAGTAATACGGACCACAGGAGTCGAAGATATACCATGACAAAACGTACAGAAAAACAAAAGAAGATAGACGTCGTGATACAAGGACGTATCGAGATCAAACTTATTGGAAAACAAGCGAAAACAAGAAGAAAAATTACAAAACAAATAAATACGGAAGACAAAATTATGCGAGGAGGAATCAATATAGAAACTATACAAATACGAATAAACATGAAACATATGAAAGAAGTACTTATCATAATAAGAATAGAAAACAAAGGAAACAGACGAGCACAGCAAGCTCAACAAGGAAGAAGAAATAAACAAAGGTCTCAGGTGACTTACAACCACCGTGAGCAACAGGAAAATTCGGTGCCTGATGCAAAATTTTTCAGGAATGTATGCAAACTAGATAGGGATTGACTTTAAGGGTTGAAAACTAAGTTCGGGTGAGATGATGCTAAGAGGTATGCCTAGGGTGGTAGTTCGGATCCCACTCGGCATAAGACCTGCATATTTAACACGACAATAGATTGTTTACATGATGGAGAAATAAGCAAACGGAACTTGGAATTGTGGAATTAGGATAATTTTTTTTGAAATCAGCTATTACGTTGCAATTGGAGGGATTATTTTTTCCCCGTCCCAAGGAATCTAATAACTATATTAGATTATTTTAGACTTTTCTACAAACTTACACAACTCCTGTATACAACTACAGGGTTGAAAACCTAATACTTCAATTATGGACCGAACAAAAGGATAACACAAAAGGGAGACCAATCTAATTAATTCATAAACACATACATACAATGCTATAATAAGAAGAATATTAAATACTCTAATAATAAATAGTCTAATAATAAAATTCATTAATAACTTGTATGTAGTTCAAGGCTGAGTTGAATTAAAAAATGCATCAGCATTTAGGAAATATTAGCCTACAATATAATTATCATGTCATATAACACAAGTTTACAAAAACTCAGCTGGTATGTTATGTAATAATATACAACGGTATCTAGAATAACACAAACACAACGGCGAAGCATATCTACATAAAGATAATCCGAGAGCTCGTAGCACAATTAGATAATATTAATAATAAAATTTCTAATACTACAATCCAACAATACGATTATAATAATAAGAGAATACAATCTTAACACATTGAAACATATATACCACTCAATACCTTTCATGTGCCATTTCTTAAACTAAACTTTGACTTGAATGTTTTTTATTTAATTCTGATTCAGATTTAACTTTGATGTTATTACCTAAGGTGTTGCAGTTGGAGAATTGTTAATTTATCACACAGAAGTAAAAATTGTTAATTTGTTCAAAGACGAGTGTCTTGTCATCACATTGTATTAATCTATTGTGGTATAAATACTTTATCATTATCATTGTAAACTTTGAGCACTGACTACATTCGTTATTACTTATTTCGTCGGGCAGTATGTCCAATATCAAACATTCATTATTCATATCCGATATTGAACAGTATATTTTTATCACCCCGTACATCACACGAGCCAATTTGTTATCATATTTAAACATGTGCGCATTATTTAATTTGTTTAATTGTAGCAGTTTACAAACAATATTTTGGCAATGGGCATTAAATTAGCTGACTAAGTATAATCCTTTGTTCTCTTGTGTGACCCAATTCATATTGCCAACAAGAAATAACACATTTTAGAATCATTCTCAAGAATCACTTCAACCAGGCCAGAGGTGCCTTTAACTTCATTCACTAAATTCAATGTGTAGTATCAAATAGAGTCTTCAACTAAATCGTGTACAAGTCATTATCAGTACTCAACGTTCTCCCGGGGTGATAACCCTAGTGTCGGTGTTCTAAATAAATTCTATAATTGCTATTGGTGTTTCCATTATCTGAAGAGACTACTCCACTGAGCAACGAGTATTTGACACCCATTATGAACATAAAGCTTTATTATTATGATTAATTGATTTTAATTTTGTAATAAAAACCGTTAATATTGAAGAAAAATATTATTCAATCTGTAATGTTCTTTCCCCTAAAATATACCAAAAGTTATCTTTATTTTTATTCAAAATACACTTGATTTATTAAAAAAACTATTAAGCAGACAACAGATATTAAATAATTGAATGAACTAAAATGTCTTTTAGTATGATAAGATTGATCCAAAAGAAATTGTTCTATATGGTCCACATAATGTTCAGAAAAAAATCACACCATTTTGAGCGTCATTTTTGGGGGGAGAGGGGGGAGAAATCGGTAAAGTCGTAGTTTTTTGCGCTTTTCGTCAATATTTCTAAAACTATGCGGTTTAGCATGAACAACCTTCTATACAAAAATGTTCTACATTCAATTTGAAATAAAGAAAGTCCAATATATAATCCTTCTAAAATGAACGGTTCCAAAGTTACAGAGGTAGAATAGTATAATTGGTCCAAAAAAGGCCTAACCCAGACATCAAAAATAAAGGTTTTCCTCTATTGTTCTATATGGTCCACATATGGTTCAGTAAAAAGTTACACCATTTTAAGCATCCGGTTTGGGGGGGAAATGGGGGAGAAGTCGGTAAATTAGTAGTTTTTTTACGTTTTTGGTGAATATTTCTAAAACTATGCTTTAGCGTAAACAATATTCTATAGAAAAATGTTCTACATAAAATTTAAAATCAAAAAGGTCCTATACATAATTGTTATAAAATCAACGGTTCCAGAGTTACGGAGGGTGAAAAGTGGAGGTTTTCGATGCTTTTTATATTTTTTGGGCAATTGATGATGATTTTGGGTGGCGAGGTTGACGTTTCTTCAAGGGCTTATCAGTAACATACCATCGGCCACTAAAATAGCAAATTTGATTTATAAAACCCAATCTTGTTAAAGGAAATCAGTAGGAAATTGCCCAAATAAAATAAAAAGTATCGAAAACCTCCACTTTTCACCCTCCGTAACTCTGGAACCGTTGATTTTATAACAATTATGTATGGACCATTTTGTTTTAAACTTTATGTAGAACATTTTTCTGTAGAATATTGTTTACGCTAAAACATAGTTTTAGAAATATTGACGAAAAACTTAAAAAACTATGAATTTACCGATTTCTCCACCTCTTCCCCCAAACCCGACGCTCAAAATGGTGTGACTTTTTCTGAACATTATGTGGACCATATAGAACAATTTGGTGTTGGAGGATGACTTTCACTTTGAATGTATGGGTTTGGGTCTAATTATACTATACTATTTAATGTCGGTTGAACATGCATGTAACCACCTTATTAAACGCCGATTCTTATATACTGGTAATCTAATAAATATTTTATTGGGGTTCCAGTGGTTGTACTTTAACACATCATCATCATCATCATCATCATCATGGTGCTACAGCCCTTAGAGGGCCTCGACCTTCTCAAGCGTTCTACGCCATTCTGTTCTGTCCCTTGCCTGCACTTTCCAGTTGCCGACTCCGATCTTCTCGGCATCTTGTGTTACCCCGTCCATCCACCTCAACTTTGGTCTTCCCCGTCTTCTCATTCCCACGGGTTGAGCTGTTAGAATCCTTTTTATCATGTTCGATTCAGGGGCTCGGGCTACATGTCCTGCCCACTGCAGGCGATTTCGCTTAATTATAGTGATAATATCTTTTCCACCAAACGTTTGCTTGTAGATATTCTGCAGTTCAAAGTTATATCTACGCCTCCATATTCCGTTCTCACAAACCGCTCCGAATATCTTGCGTAGTACCTTTCTTTCAAAAATTGATAGAGCGGATTCATCTGTTTTAGTTAGCGTCCATGCCTCTGAACCATATGTGAGAACGGGGACTATCAATTTTCTATACAGCCTTATACGAGTTTTTTGAGACAGACGTTTGTTAGATAAGTACTTTGATAGACCATGATAACACCTGTTTGCAATTATTATTCGCCTTTTTATTTCCTCAGATGTGTCATTATTGGGGTTAACCGATGTCCCTAGATATATGAACTCTTTGACCGCTTCGAAGTTTTGGTCATTGATGATTAGATCTGCATCAACATTTCCAGCTCTTGTGTTTGTGTTGGTCGCCATGAATTTTGTTTTATTTTGATTTATATGTAACCCCATTAGTTCTGCTGCTGCTACTAGATCGGTTAGGATTTCCGCAGTTCTCGCCCTGGTTCTTGTTATAATGTCCACGTCATCTGCATATGCAAGAATTTGGACTGATCTATTAAATATTGTCCCTCTGCTATCTAAATTAGCGGCTCGTACAACTTTTTCTAAGGCTACATTAAAAAGCTGACACGCCAGCGCATCTCCCTGCCTTAACCCCTTATGTATTTCGAATGGGGTTGACGAGTCGTTTTGAATTTTTACTGCTGATAGCATCTTCGCCATTGTCACTTTTATCATAGATATGAGTTTTTTTGGAATTCCCAACTCATTCATAGCATTGTAAAGACTTGGCCTTAAGACACTGTCATATGCCGCTTTAAAATCGACAAAAATATGGTACATATCTATGTTAAACTCTTGCGCTTTTTCGAGGATCTGTCGTAGTGTAAAGATCTGGTTAATGGTTGAACGTCCGCGCCTGAATCCTGCCTGATATTCTCCTAGAAACGTTTCGGTATAGGGCTTCAATCTCTCGTGTAAAATGTTTGACAATATCTTGTATGCTGTATTTAGGAGAGTTATTCCGCGGTAATTATTGCACTCCAGTTGGTTGCCCTTTTTGTGTAGCGGGCATATTAAGCCTAAACTCCATTCTTCAGGCATTTGCTCCTCAGACCAAATTTTACAAACAATTTCTCGCATCACCTTGGTGATCTGCTCTCCACCGTGCTTAAATAACTCTGCTGGGATGCCATCGCTGCCTGGAGATTTGTGGTTCCTTAGTTTTTCAATAGATATTTTCACTTCTTCTACCGAGGGGGGTTCCACGAGCTCCTCTTTTCGGTATTCCAGCTCTATGTTGTTAGTAGGTTCCCCTTCCAGCAACTCTTGAAAGTGCCCTACCCGTCGTAACAGGATATCATCTTTGTTGGTAAGTAAGTTACCTTCCTTATCATTGCAATATTGATTCTCGGTTTGAATCCTTTTCTAATAGTATTTATTTGATGGTAGAACTTTCTTGTTTCTCTGTGACTCATATGGCTTTCAAGCCGTTCTAATATGTCATTTTCTGAGTCACGTTTCTTTTTTCGGTGTATGCGTTTTTCCTCTCTCTTTTCTTTTTTTTATCTATCTATTGTTGTCCTAGTTTTCCGTTGTTGCATGGTCCTAAATGCCTCGTTCTTCTCATCTGTTATTTTTTTGCAGTCTTGGTCGAACCAGTCGTTTCTTTCTTGGGTTCGGGATATTCCCAAGGTGCTTTCGGCTGCTAACCTCAGAGCCTCCTTGCAGTTGTTCCACATTTCCGTGCTTGACTGGTCGACTGCCCAGGTGTGTTCTAGGATTTCTTTTATATTTGAATGGAACTGTTCCTCTATGATTTCATTACTTTAACACATGGTAATCTAAAAGTCAAAGAATTAGGAATGCACGTCATAGATTTAATGACATCAATTTTTTCTCATATATTAATTTTTTAGACGGTCTAGACGGCCCAATTGGCTGAGGAGCAGTCGATCGATAAGTTTAGTGGATTTGCGATCGAGGTTCGAGCCTCAGCCAGGTCATTTGAAATTAATAAAAGTTCAACGCCGTAGTATAAAATTCAATAGAATCTACGACTTGGTCTGGAATAAACTGGCGTCTGATCGGCCTATGGAGGAGCGGTACGGCAGGGGATAAGGGCTTGCGGCTTGGTGATACTCCTCCATAGATTCCTACCGAAGGACGTTGACGCCTAAGAACGGTGCCTATATACACTAAGCATCAAAATTAACGCACCACCTTAAAAATGGAACATTTTTGATGTCTCGTATTTCCTAAACCTGTTGTCCTATTTGAGTAATTTTTTTAGTATATGATAGCTCTATTCTTCAGGAATGTCGATGTAATAATATAATTGCTAAAGAGATAAGTGTCATTGTATACCGGGTGTAACAACGATAGTGTGTTTTTTCCTCAAAGTTTGGAACACTTTGTGGAATATTCTAGCATATATAAAATATTGAAATCAAAACTCAATTGTAGCCTTATGCTTTCTTAATGTTTTGATTTTCGATTCATTCGCTTATGTGAGATAATAAAAAAGTTAGGTACTTTAACAACTAGCAATGTTATTCATCAATACAGGGTGTATATAAATAAATGCGACAAACTTTAAGGGGTAATTATGAATGAAAAAATAATGACCGTTTGCTTTATAAACATAAATGTCCGCAAATGCTCTGTTTTCGTTGAATTTTTTCTTACAAACTGACGATTTATTTATTGCTCTAAAACTGGTTGAGATATGCAAATTAAATTTGGAAGTTTTTAAGAGGTAGTTATTGCGCATTTTTGACATACAATTAAGAATTATATATTTCCCATTGACGTGGGAAGGAGGGAAAATAAGGATAATCCCTAACAATATAAATAACTGGATAGAACTCTCAGCAGAAAGATAAAAGAATTCAAAGAGAAATGGTTACAAGGAAAATGTCAAGAGATAGAAGAGCTAGAACGAAGATACGATAGTTTTAACATGCATAAAAAATCAAGGAGTTTACTTATACTTACAAGAAAAAACAGTTTGGTAAGTTAACAGGCGAGAACAACAAACTTATTGTAGATAAAGAAGAACAGTTACAGACTTGGGCAATTTACATAAAAGATTTGTTTACGGATTATCGTCATATTTCTACGAACTCTTTTGATCTGAATGGACCAAAAATATTGAAAAGTAAGGTGATAAAAGCTATAGATCAAACGAAAGATGGGAAAGCAACAGGATGCGATGAAATACCAGGCGAATTTTAAGTTTTTAACGAGAACAACATGAATGTAGTATTGGAAATGTTTAATAAGATATACGATACTGGTCAAATTCCATCGGACTGGTTGAAATCTACATTTGTGCCCCTTCCCCAGAAATCCAATTCTAAGACTTGTAGCGAATATCTCCTTATAAGTTTAATGAGTCACACCCTTAAAGTATTCTTGCGTATTATCCATTTCAAAATACGAACAAAATTAGAACACAACATAAGTAAAACACAGTTCGGTTTTAGATGCGGTTTTGGAACTCGAGAGCCCCTATTTGCAATACAAGTCTTGATTCAAAAATGCCTGGATCAACAGAAAGATGTTTACACCTGTTTCATCGACTATCAAAGAAAGCATTCGATACTATCAAACATGACAAACTCATAGAACTATTACATCTTTCAGGACTTGACACTAAGGACATCCAGATTATAAAAAATCTATATTGGAATCAAACAGCCCACATAAAGAATGGAGATATGGTGAGTGAAAACATAACCATTTCTAGAGGGGTTAGACAGGGCTGTATTCTTTCGCCACTGCTTTTCAACCTGTACACGGAACAAATATTTCTAGAGGCACTGGAAGAGTACAATGAGGGCATCAAGATTAATGGCGTACCAATAAGTAATTTTCGATATGCAGATGATACTGTTACTGGCCGATTTTTTTCTTTTATGGCATAGACTTGGGTGTCAATTAGCCAGTCACAACTTTTTGTTTTCTATTCATACATAAAGAAGGCAATGAGGTACTTAGAGTTCCATAGCAAACTCTTCCACAGCTCTCTACTCAGTTCAAAAGCCGCAGCTGGTCGCTATGGACTGTCCAAGTTGCTCACCACATTTTTCCATTATACATCTTCTTCTTTTTTCATATGAACATAATATATCAAAATATCAGGATTAAAAGTTTAGAGGTTAATTTTAGTTTCACTGATAATTTTCATTAAACAATCATATATTTTTGCTATTCAGAGACAATAGATGGGACACATTGAAAGGTGGAAAAACATTACATTTTATTAAATCTTCGATTAAATTATAGGTGTATGGAATGTATTTTGTGCACTCAAAGAAAGTGTGATTCAAAGCACCCACCTTCTGACATTCAGTACAAAGATTTGAATCAAAAACTTTAATTCTTGATAGATGTATGTATATAAACAATATATATAAACAAGCATGTCCAAACTTCATTCTAATTAATGGTGATATATATCTTCGAGGTACTACATAATTTTTAAGCCAATATATATTTGGAACAAAAGGTTGAATCAGTGAATACTGAGATTTGGATTGTTTACAAAGATCTCGCCATGATTGACTCCACTGATTTTTAACTCGATGCTTAATAGTGTTAACTAAATCAGATATGCAAAACTTACGATTATTTGAAGTACCATACTCAATAGCTTTTTTAGCCAAACTATCAACATATTCATTATGCGTTAGTCCTATATGAGCCTTAACCCATAAAAAGTTCACTCTTCTTTTATTTTTATGAATTTCAAAAAGGATTTTCTTAATTAGTAGGATATAAATATTTGAATTGTTATTGGGAAAATCTATACTTTGAATAGCAAGAAGAACAGAGAGTGAATCGGAAATAATTTTTGTAGATATATCTTCTGATTCTTTAAAATATTGCAGGGCTTCATAAATTGCTATGATCCGATAACATCAAAGATTTACAGATGATGCTAAATAGAGTAAATACAACTGGCAACCGATTTGGACTGAAGATCAATAGAAAGAAAACTAAATTTATGGTGATCAGTAAAAAGAACATTCAACATATCGACCTGAATATTGAAGCCGAACGTATTAAAAGAGTACACCGATTTAAATATCTGGAATATACAGTAAATGATAAGTGGGACCCAGACGTAAAGATTAGGATCCGAATTGAAATAGCAAGATCCAAATTCATAAAAATGAGAAAGCTCTTAAGCAACCGCAACCTAAGCATTAACCTCCGATGGCCCTCCACGAAATGCTACGTACTCTCTACGCTACTTTACGGAGTAGAAGGGTGGACGTTAACAGCAGCAACTATAAAGAAGTTAGCGGCTCCATAAATGTGGCTGTATGGACGCATACTGTGAATACCTTGGACAGACAGAGCGACCAACACAGAGATATTGAGACGAATGGGTAAAGAGGTGGAATTGTTAACAACTGTTAAAAGGAGGAAAGCGTCATACCTGGGCCATGTGTTCCGTAATGATAAATACAGTCTGCTACAGCTTATCGTGGAAGGCAAGATTGAAGGTAGAAGAGGTTTGGGCAGAAAGAAAAAATCCTGGCTGAGAAACTTGAGGGAATGGTTTCAAATACCAGAAGCTGCGAATATAATACATGCGGTACAAAACACAGAAGCCTATCGTTTGATGGTCGCCAACCTTCGGTAGAAGACGGCACATAAAGAAGAAGATTCTGAAGGGAGCTTTTTTGTCGGGGCTATTTTGTGGGCGAGCTATTATTCCGTAGCTATTTTGTCCGCAGGCTATTTTGTCGGAGCTGTTTTGTGTTCGGGCTATTATGTCGGGGCTATTTTGTCGGAGCTTTTTTGAGGTCGGGTACCGCATTCTATCACTTAAACTCAACATATTTTGATAGTTTATAGACGGAATATACTTTGAGGTATTGCAGAATTTAAATATTTTAATATTTTTTAAGGCACACTCCTACTGCTTTTCCCACCTACTACGACTACTTTTTGGACATAAACAAGCGTTGCTGGGTCGCTTGGGAATGGCTAGTGCCCCCATATATACATGATCGAACGAAGAGGTATTCTGAAATATTAGTACCCACTATTGATACGGTTCGAACAACTTATATTTTGGGGTTAATGAATAAGATCAGAAAACCTATTGTACTGATTGGAGAAACGGGAACATCGAAAACGGCGATTATTCAGGATTTTTTAAGGTAAGTAGGTAATATTTTTTATCACAGGTTCTATTCGGGTTTACTATTTATGTCTCAATAATTTATAAAGCACATTACATACCGGTAGTTCGAAAATATGTCAGTAAGCTTAAGTATAACTGCAGTTTTTTTAGTGCGTCATAGTTTGTCGAATTCACTCTAACGTATTAAGCTCGAAGTGACAGAAAAAACGTCCGTCCGTGATCATTATACATAGAACTTAGAAAATTAGAAAAATTCGTTGAAGGGTATTTTCATATTAAAGCCGCTTATACTTACATTTAATTCGTAGATTTCAAGCAGGCATATGATCGTATAAATAGAAAAGAAATGTACCGTGCTCTGAAACAATTACAAATCCCCAAAAAATTGATTAGCTTGGTTGAAATGACGCTGGCAAAAACGAAAAGCGAAGTAGTGTGGAAAGACATCTCAGAGGACTTCGAAATCAAACAAGGACTCAGGCAGGGTGACCCTGCCTGAATAATGAGGAAATGCAGCATAAAAATGGAAGAAAACATATTTAAAAATGAACATTAATGTATTGATTTTGCGGATGATCTAACAATATTAGCAAAATCAAAGAAAGAATTGAGAAGAATTGTGAAAAAGATAGAAAAAGAAGCAAATAGGTTTGGCCTAAAGATAAATGAAAAGAAAACCAAATACCTACATGATAATGGGTGATACGCAGCAAGACCATGAAGAGTTTATAAAAATACAAGGGAGAAAGATTACATATACAGTTTTGATAGAGTGGAAGAGTTTACTTACCTTGGTGTGAAAGTAATGGAAAATGGATATGAGGATAAAGAAATAGAATCCAGAATTACAAAAGGCAACCAGAAATACGGAATGCTGAGATCCTTAATGAAGTCTAAGTTTGTTTCAAGAAAAACAAAAGAAAGAATTTACAAGACAGTGATTAGAGCTACGGTTTTATATGGAGCTGAATTATGGGTTTTAAGAAAGGCAGATGAAGAAATATTAGAAAGATGGGAGAGGAAAATTCTCCGATCAATTTACGGAGGCATAAATACACAAATGGGATGGAGAAGAAAGACAAATAAAGAGTTGGAAGAGCTGTATACGAAACCAAAAATCACCGCAATAATAAAGGCGCATAGAGTAAGATGGCTGGGACATGTGCAAAGATTGGAAAACCATAGAATGACCAGGATGATATTGAACAGGAAACCACTAGGGAAAAAAAGGAAAGAAAGACCTCGTAAAAGATAGTTTGACAGCGTCCAAGCAGATTTATGAGAATTAAAAAAGATAACTGGAGAAACAAGATATTAGACAGAAGAGAATGGAGAGAAATTGTAACAGAACAATGTGCCATGAATTGTAAAATGAGAGCTATATATATGTATATATTTATATGATGTATTTTTTAATAGACAAATTAATATCGTATATTGTAGATATGTATAGTAAAAAAATGTAATTGTGTTTTTCACGCCCAGGGTCGATATGGCCTGTTGAGCAAAATAAATAATAATACTTACATTTAATATACAGTGTGTCAATTTGAAAAGTTGCCACCACCTATAATTTGGTCCCTATAGAAAATCTAAAAATATGCAAAAACACGTCAAATTTATTTGTGAGAGGGGCATTTTGTAGATCAGTTTTCAACTAAATTACACAACCCTCTAGCTAGGGTGGGCACAACCCCCAAAATTTTTAATTGAAAGGGGGGGTGAGTGATACCTAATTTTGAAGGTCATTCAGTTACCTTTTAAAAAATACCACATACCGTATATTTCTTTTTAGTACTTTTAGAAAAATCTTGGCCTCAATACTCTAAAAAATTTTGGAGTTCTGAACTCGATACTTAATATATTTACGGTTCTACTTGATTTTTCCAAAAATACTTCAAAAAAATACTCTAAATACTCCAACACACAAAAAAATTAAATTTTTTGTCCAGTACTCCAAAAAAAGTTTTGGAGTTCTGAACTCGGTACTTTTAATATCTGTAGGGTTTCACTTGATTTTTCCAAAAGTACTGAAAAGAAATATAATGTATGTGGTATTTTTGAAAGGGTAATCGAACGATCTTTAAATTGAGGTATCACTCAACCCCCCTTTCAATTAAAGATTTTGGTAGTTGTGTCCGCCCCTGCTAGAGGGTTAGTGTAATTTAGTTGAAAACTGGTGTAAAAAATGTCCCCCTCACAAATAAATTTGACGTGTTTTGTACATTTTTAGATTTTCTATAGGGACCAAATTATAGGGGGTGGCAACTTTTCAAATTGACACCCTATATTTATAATTGGTAGACAATTAATCTAAATTTAAAATCAAGATGCAGTAGAAATCAACAAACCAAGATACGTTAAAAGCTACTAGGAGCACTCCTGAAACATAATTTACAATGTATTAACTCTGTAAATCATGATTTGGGATTTACAATGTATATATAATATATTGCAAATTATGATTCGGAAGTACTCCTAGTAGCATTTAACGTGTCTTGGTTTGTTTATTTATACTGCATATTGGTTGTAAATTTAGTATATAGTACTCGTAATAGATAACCAATCCATGATGCGAATAAAGATAATTTGAAACAAAAGTAATCTATCGTGACATTACTTTTAAAACGTTAACGGATAAAATGGCAATTTTGTAATTTTAGGTTAGAAATTTGTCAACGACGTAAATATAAATATTTTATGTCATTGGTCATCGGACATTGTATAGTGAAATTGTGTTCGATATTTATTTATTTTTTCCTTAAAATATTTTAAATATTAATATTCTGGCAAATATTTATATAAATATTAATAATTTTATAAACGTAAATATAAATATTCTGACAACTGTCAGATTTAACTCAAATGTCATGCAGCGATTCTCGACATTCTTAAAATCATACTTATATGACGTCAAAATTAATGACGCGCAGAAAAAAGGGTTTGGTATCAACTGTATTTGAAATTTTGCTTATATAAAAAATTAATACAAAAATTTTTTATATATTGGAAGAATCTCACACATCTTCCATAAGCAAATATCTGGATTTAGTTTTCTAAAAGGAAGCATATTATGCAACTTAAAACATAATGCCCAGCATTTCTTACAAAAGTATGATTTCGTTCACGATAAGACATGTTTTCCTAAACTGAAACTTATCCGACCGTGTCAGATTGAAGACAGATTCTTTGAGACAAAGTCACAAAGACAACCTTCCTACCTACTTAACAGACTTGTCTCGGTATCTAGAGCCATTTACTTTAAATGACCAAAAATAGGTGTTAATTTGTTTCTCTGAACTACTATGATAATAAACAAATTTTAACAGGAGAATGAATCACAAGAAACAGAAGAAACAAAGATGTCAGGTTTAACAAACATTTTTTAATATTAAATATGCATGCTGAGCAATATCTATATCTCTTGGATTAGATAAAACAGATCTATGCCGAACTGAGATTGTCCGGAAACGTTTTATAATTAGTCAGTTTTAAGACAGTCCTGGGGCAAACCTTTAGCCACTAAGGCAGTTTTCCAGCAATTTACTGTTGTTATGAAAATATTCTATTGTGCTTTAATATAAAAATTATGCATAAAGGATGAGGCAGATAAAGGGCATATTAGACATCAGCAGAATCATGAAAATTGGAATAAATGAGTTTTGAAGGGTGATCTATTAAATGAAAATATTTTCATCTATTTGCTACTTCCGGTTATACCGGAAGTTGCTTATAACTTCGTTTTTTTAATAGGACACCCTGTATATTTTTACATTTTTGGATTTTCCTTAATATCTTCTTTTTTAAAATATGAGGTTTTTTTAGTACTATACAGGGCGTTTTAAAAGATAATTACGTTACGTAAAAATATTCACACCTTGTAGAATTGTAGTAGTTTGATATCAAAAACTCTACTTACGTTCAAGTGATGTTTAATATATTCTAAAATTATTAAGAATCATTAGTATATCTAATTTTTTAATTTTAGTATACAGTGTTGGTCGAAACTCAGAATCAATATTTTCTGCGTTTTTCCTAAAACTAACTGCTTTAATTTGTGAGTTATTGGTGATTCAAGCCAAACATTAATTCCGCCAAAAAATACTTAAAATTTTATTAGGTTTTCCGTGAAAATTATCAATCACAAATAATTTTTCGGAAATAAATACATATTAATCTAGACTGATCCTTAAAATAACCAATAATGGTTTAGCTATCAAAATACCTACGTAGTTCAGATTGTTGGTGCGATTAACAATTAAGTACAAATTAAAGCAGTTAGGTATACGGAATGCTTAAGAAATAAAAAAGTACCATAGATCATCATGTTACTACAGTACTAAAATACAGGGTGTTCCATTTAAGAAAACTTAGAAAATACTCATTCCGAGTTTCGACCAATCCTGTATACTAAAATTAAAGATTTAGCTATACTATTGATTGTATTACATAGTATAGTATAGTTGATCCAAAAGATGACATAACCCAGACATCCAAAGTGAAAGTTATGCTTCAACACCAAATTGTTCTATATGGTCCACACAATGTCCAGAAAAAAGTCACACCATTTTGAGCGTCGCGTTTGGGGGGGAGAGGGGGGAGAAATCGGTAAATTCGTAGTTTTTTAAGTTTTTCGCCAATATTTCTAAAACTATGCGGTTTAGCATGAACAACCTTCTATACAAAATTGTTAGGTCCTATTCATAATCTTTCTAAAATGAATGGTTCCAAAGTTACGGAGGTAGTATAGTATAACTGGTCCAAAAAAAGGCCTAACCCAAACATCCAAAGTAAAAGTTTTCCTCCAACACCAAAATGTTCTATATGGTCCACATATTGTTCAGTAAAAAGTTACACCATTTTGAGCGTCCGGTTTGGGAGGGAGATGGGAGAGAAGCCGGTAAATTAGTAGTTTTTTTAAGTTTTTCGTCAATATTTCTAAAACTATACTTTAGCGTAAACAATGTTATATACATGAATGTTCTACATGAAATTTAAAACAAAAAATGTTCTATACATAATTGTTATAAAATCAACGGTTCCAGAGTTACGGAGGGTGAAAAGCCGAGGTTTTCGAAACTTTTTTATATTTTTTGGGCAATATTTATGATATAACTATACCAAAAACCCAGACATCCAAAGTGAAAGTTATCCTCCAACACCAAATTGTTCTATATGGTCCACATAATGTTCAGAAAAAAGTCACACCATTTTTAGCGTAGGGTTTGGGGGGGAGAGGGGGGAGAAATCGGTAAATATAAAAAGTACCGAAAACCTCCACTTTTCACCCTCCGTAACTCTACTCTGGAACCGTTGATTTTATAACAATTATGTATCGAACCTTGTTTGTTTTAAATTTTATGTAGAACATTTTTCTATAATACATTCCTTACGCTAAAGTATAGTTTTAGAAATATTGACGAAAAACGTAAAAGAACTACTAATTTACCGACTTCTCCCCCATCTCCCCACCAAACCGGACGCTCAAAATGGTGTAACTTTTTACTGAACAATATGTGGACCATATAGAACAATTTGGTGTTGAAGGAAAACTTTTACTTTGGATGTCTGGGTTAGGCCTTTTTTTGGACCAATTATACTATACTACCTCCGTAACTTTGGAACCGTACATTTTAGAAGGGTTATGCATAGGGCCTTTTTTATTTCAAATTTAATGTAGAACAATTTTGTGTAGAAGGTTGTTCATGCTAAACCGCTTAGTTTTAGAAATATTGACGAAAAACGTAAAAAACTACGAATTTGCAGATTTCTCCCCCCTCTCCCCCCCAAACCCGACGCTCAAAATGGTGTGACTTTTTTCTGAACATTATGTGAACCATATAGAATAATTTGGTGTTGGAGGATAACTTTCACTTTGGATGTCTGGGTTTGGGTCTAACTATACCATACTAAAACTATTGCAATTGTAAACTATTACAATTGTACAGGGTGTGAATATTACAATGAAATTTTTATATACGAAAATATCTTTTAAAATACTCTGTATAACATTACAAAACCTCATATTTAAGAAAGAAGACATCAAGGAGAGTCCAAAAATGTAAAAATATAAAGGGTATCCCATTTAAAAAAATGAAATTATAAGCAACTTCCGGTATAACCGGAAGTAGCAAATAGATGAAAATATTTTCATTAAATAGATTACTCTTCAAAACCCCTTCATTCAAATGTTCATGATTTTGTTGCCTTTAGTTCTCGAGATATTTCTAATAGGCCATTTATTTGCCTCACCCTTTATACCAGGACCAAATAAGTGATATTTCTAATATTTTCAGGGAGCTAATTATTAATTTTCAGCAAACTTATAATAATTGACTATAGTCCGTGCACTGACGGTAAAACGTTTATACATATTTAAAGAAACCGAATAGATTGACATGAAATTTAGCATACACATAGGTAACATTCCAAAAAAGAAAAGTGATATTGTGCCGATGTGTGCTTTTGCCATGGAGGTGAGTTTTACCTCTTCTCGGTAGTGAAAAAATATGTTTAACATAAGTCCGGAAATTTATAAACTGTTTATAAATTTATAAATTCTAAGCAAATTTTTTTTCTAAATATATATTTAACTCAAAAAGTAAGTTATTTTATCGATAAAAACATTCCTAGCAAAAAATAGCCCATAAAAAAGTTAAAAAAAATGATGATGGTGGATGTATGATCCCTAGAACCAGTAAAAGAAGAGATGCTATAGAACAAAAATTGCTTAGTATTAGTCAGTTTATCCATTTCCGGGCTTATTTTGAACGTATATTTTTTCACCACCGAGAAGGGGCGAAACTCACCCCCAGGACAAAAGCGCACATCGGCACGATATCACTTTTCTTCTTTGACATGTTACCTATGTGTATGCCAAATTTCATGTCAATGCAAGCGGTTCTTTAAAATTTTGAGCAAAAACCGTGATTCAATGTACTCTCGGCTAATCCTAGCTTATTTTGAACGTATATTTTTTCATCCAAGAGGTGAACCTCACCCCCAGGGCAAAAGCGCATATTGGTGTTTTGGGCAAAACACACCAATATCCCTTTTCTTCTTTGACATGTTACCATGGTATTCCAAATTTCATGTCCCAAGCAGTTCTTTAAAATTTGGAGCAAAAACCGTGATTCAATGTACTACTCTCTATTTTCTATAACTCTGATGTTTGGAATAAATGGCTTACGATACAATTTCACAACAATAATGTTTTAATGCCTTCTGGACCAAAATAATCGGCTTTTTTTATTGGTACATACGGTTGTAGACTTAAACCGTATGTACCAATAAAAAAAACCCTTTTTTTGGTCCAGAACGCATTAAAACATTATTGTTGTGAAATTATAACAAAACGATCTATCTATATTTTAAAATTATTATTATTATTTTAGTACAGTGGGTATATTATTTTAAGTAAAACATGTGGATTAATAAATGTGTATTGTTTTAGAAACCTCGACCAAGATATTTTTATTCTGCTCAATATTAACTTTTCATCAAGGACTTCGTCCATGGATGTCCAGATGAATCTGGAATCGTCAGTTGAAAAACGAACCAAAGAAATTTATGGACCACCGATGGGTAAAAAGCTTATTTGCTTTATAGACGACATGAATATGCCCCAAGTTGATGACTATGGTACACAACAGCCAATAGCGTTGCTCAAGTTGTTATTCGAGAAAGGAGGATTCTATGACAGAGGTTTGACTTTCAAACAGATGTTGGTGCATAATTTTTTCAGGCTTCTATGATGAATTCTAAAAATATATCGTTAAGTTGTAAGAGTTCAATTGTTTCTAAGTCTACTTAACCACGAGGTCACAGCAGTTTGACTTAACCCGTAACTGCTTCCGACAGGATCAGGGTGACCCAGCGATACAGTGGAGCCCCGATAAGTCGGCCCCCGATAACCCGGACCGATTTTTATCAGACAAACATTTCAACAATAAAAATGTATGTAATATAATATTTGAGAGAATGGGTATTTGTGTAATTTGAACATGGCACACTACGTTCATTGTCGTGTTATCGGAAACAACAGACACCTGTAGTATCCTTTATTTATTTCAAACTCTCTTGGCATTGTTTAAAAAAAACTAAAAGACCATTAAAAAATACATTTTTTAACAATGGACTTAGTCTTCACTGTTAAAACGTAAAAATTTTGTAGTAACAATGGAAAAGAAACTAGAAGCATTAGGTAGAATTGAAAAAGGCGTAATTGATATGTAATTTAGATGTGTACTGTGCATATATGTTTCATGTTATTTCAATTATAACGGAGTTTATCTGTAAGTATACAGTATTTTATTAATTTTTACCATTTTCTCCGGCTAACCCGGATTTTCGATAACCCGGATCGGCCGCGGTCCCGATTAATCCGAGTTAACGAGGTTCCACTGTATTTTACTACGAAGTAGTAAAGCGATAATGTACTACGAAGTTCGAATCTTATTTTATCAGATACCGATAAGTAATTTGGTCTTATTCATTTTAAAATATTGTTTTTTAGTTGTTAATGTAAATTTAGTTGATCATTAACAATTAAAATTAAACAATTAAAAAAACTATATTTTAGAATAAAACCTGCCAAGAATTATTTTAAGGAGCTGATCTAAGAAGGCTTTAGCTGGAATTTAGATACTTCTTAATTTCAAAAATTATTTTTTTTACTTGTGTTTTTAAACCTTGAAAATCGTCATTTTTCGATTTTTTTCAGCTTTAAATTGTTCATAACTAGGAAAGGATTAATTTTAGAGGAAAATTACCAAGACTTTTTTGTTCCCAATGATCGAACGAACTTAAAATAATGTTTACCCGGGCCGAAAAAATTGTTTTTTTATAATTTGTTTAAATTTTTTTTTAGTTAATGTAGCAATAATTCAGAAATTATGGCATTTAGGTATAGAGAATATAACATGAAAAATAATCAGTATTTCTTAAGCACTTCAAAAAGCAAAAAATATACTGGGTATTCGATTTGAAATAAGAAAATTAAGTAGATATCCAGAAAAACAGAAGATTTGACAACGATGGAATTACCACTGTAATATCGGCCGCATTAAAAGACCCGTATCCAACAAAATCTATAAAAATCGTTCTAGCGGTTTTCGATAAATTACCGTGTTTCCATATTTATTCGCTCCCCTGTATACTTGGGACACATAATAAAATTGAATAGACACAACCAAATGGCAGAAATAAAGAGTCGAACGAAGATAGCATGGGCCTCGTTTGGTAAGCTCAGCTTCATATTGAAGAATAAAAAATACCCTCAATATCTAAAAACGAAACTTTACGACTAATGCATTTTTCCGGTCCTCACATATGGATGTCAAACATGGACTATGGACAGAATTGCGCAAACACAAAGAGCAATGAAAAGATAAATTATCAACATAAAACTGTCAGATAGAAAAATGAATTCCTGGGTAAGAAATATCACAAAGTTAAGGATGCTACTCGACAAACAGCTAAACTAAAATTGAATTTCACCTGTCATACTATTAGACAAAAAGACGAAAGATGGGATAAAGTTATTAAATAGTGGAGACCATAGACGTACATAAAACAAAGAGGGAGACCACAGATGAGATACGTATGTAGATGACAGTGGCGGCTCGTCAGAGGAGGCAAGGGAGGCTCAGCCTCCCCATAAATTTTTTACACACTCTATACTGTTTTGTTTATCATGAATCGCGAAAACAACAATTACTCTCACTATTATACAACGTGTAAATTCCATATTATCACTAATTATCCATACGTACGGAGCATTAGAATTAGAACGCATGATCGCGTCTCAGTTTTATTACATATTATTGTAGGCAGGACCCTGGGTTATCACGAGATGCATGAACGGAGCACGGAGCCGAGAAGCCCAACAGTCTCCCTAGCTAATGCTCCGTGCAGCGCAGCAGGCGTTTAAGGAGACCCGGTCTCCTAACAGTGCATCTACGGCGGCATCACACGCTGCCCGGAGATATACCAAGGGAGGCAGAGTACTTTCTCAGCTCCGTTGGGTGGTTGGATGCGTCTCGGGACAACGAATTTTAGGGTCCTGACTAAAAATAATGAAAAATCTAAAAGTGCGAATTTTGTTATGAAATTTGGTATGTGGGGTTATAATAATATTTGGAACAACTTGCTCAAATAACTTTTTCCGATATCTCTAACTCAAAGCAAAATATCGGTAATTTATCGTGTTTTTGAATTCGCAGTAGGCCGCGTTTAGAATTAAAAAAATTCAGTTGAGTATCTTAAAAAATTTTAAGCTTCATTGTGTATGGACGGCAAAACTTCAAATCTCTATTTATTTTGATATGCATAGGTATCTATTTACAAATAGATGGAATTGTTAACAAATAAACTACACAAACTTTGGTATTAAACTTTTACTATTAGACTAACTATTTTTAAAATGATATGATATCATGAAATTATGAATTAGGATGATATTATGAAATGTAAATAAAAAATGGTCAAAAGATTGGGCCTTAAATTACATTTTTTGGCGCATTTTTTTGCTAGTGCAAATTTGTCTAGATATTTTACAGTTAGGTATAGCCTCCCCTATTGTAAAAATCACGAGCCGCCACTGGTAGATGACCTAAAACACCAAGCCGGCTCAAAATGGATGCACATGGCTCAGTATAGAGAGACATTAAAGAGCGAAGTGGAGGCCTATGTCCAATATTCGATGTTACAAGGCTGATAGATAGATATATAGTGATCGTTATAAACATTTTTTATCTGTGTTTCCCAATTTGATCTTGTTTTCTAACTTTTATTGCTGTGCCTTTATGATAACTTTTTGTTTATGGCAGTTAGAAGTTTTTTCAAATTAAAAACTACAGATTAAATGAGACTATTTTGGAAGCTTCGGGATATTTTTCTTAACACGTTGACGGACAGTGAGTCAAATGTATAAGCAAGTGTTGTGACACTTTATGTATTTTGCATAGTAGAATAGGGAAAAATACAACGTCTGTAGACGTTGTGTCACATTACATCCATAGAAATTAGACGTCTATAGAAGTTCTGTCCGTCAACGTGTTAATATTGTGTAGAAAGTTGAAGCAATTACCTTATAGCAAGAATGGATATAGCTGCAGTGCCATCATATTTATTATTCAGTTAGTATAAGTTTAATTTCTCTAATGGATTAAATCGACAAACATTTTGCTGAAGGCTTAGTTGGTTGAAAACAACTTGAGCATATAAATCTTAGCAGTGTTGAAAAAAAAAACAACATACATATGTATGCTGACATAAAAGTAAAAGAATAGAGAGTAAGTTACTCTGAATAACAGGACCAACCCTATTCGCGGTGTCAAGTACTTGGAAGGGAAACGAGAAACGACCATGCGCGAGTCGCGGAGAAATATTGCAACTATCTTAAATAATTCATATTGTCAATTGAAATTGTCAAATTGACGTATATTTCATACCTTCTGTCATTGAAGCAGAAAAAATATATATTGCTCCACAATATTGATATGATATGCAGTTATTATATAAAGATAAATTTAATTAATTGTATTTTGCTTGCAGTACTGCATTTTAACAACTAATTTTATTTACTACATACAATTGTTTACGTTTGCATAACATAACCTGAATCTTATTTTTGCTTCTTATTTTTTTTGGGATATGGCCTTGACAATTATCCAGTAACCAGGACTAATATAATTGGCCAATATAATTAAAAGTGCGAATAAAAGTACAGAGCGTAGAAATAGGGGTCGCTTTGCCGAACTTGCACGGTCCCAATAAAGAATTGACTAATTCACCTGAAGTAGAACCAAGTACTCGAAGTTTGGTAGTAGAACATTATTTCTTTAAAACTGGGCGATGGGGTAAAAAAGAGGTGACTCTTTCCTTCAATTTTATTAGAAAGTGACTTACAAATATGACCCATATCGATGAATTTCTGCATAGGTTTAAAATATCTTTTTCTAAAAAGATGATTAGATGAAAATATTTGTTTCATTTAATATAATAGAAGTGCTTTACAACAGTAATCTTTAAGTACCCCAGACGCATAAGGACACTCCTTAGAGGGAGCAGAAACAATAAATCCAGCTTCATCATTTCGCTTAAAAGTTTTTCATCAGACAGAAAATTCTTAAAAATTATTGTGGAGTAATTGTAGATTTGAATAAAATGTCCACGAATAATATAGTATTTAATGACTGTCATGGCAAAGCCAACAATTATTATCTAAGCTTACGATAATTATTGTGTTTGTGTGTGAAAAAATGGCTTGGATGCGGGTCCGTTAGCCACAGATTTTTATTTTATTTTTACCCCAATTTATTAGTTTTGTTATAATTATACCTATTTCACTTAATTGACTATATTTGTTTCTTTCAAGTAGTTTATGAGTAATTTAAATATTTCCATTTTATGACAACTTCGTAGATATTCTATACTAATTGGAAAATGAAATTGTGTTTGTCATAAATTGTAATATAATTGATTTATATATCTCTCGTTAATTTTGCATTCAAAGAAAATATGTTTCAAATTTCTAATCGAAACTTTATCACAAAAACAAACTGATGAAATAACTATTCCTAATTTGTGCAGATGTGCCTCATATTTTCCGTGTCAAGTTTTTAATGTGACAATAGTAGAAATATCTTGCTTTGGCAGGTTATACTTAAATATGTATTCAGGTGGCGGAGGAAGTTCTTGATGTAAAGAAAAATATAAATTTTTCGATATGCTTGAAATATTTTTCCATTTTTTTTCCATATTTTATTTATTCTAGCTTTGACGTCATTTATTGCATCTGTCGATAAGATCTGAGTTAGGATCTCACCTTTTTTATTGCATCTTTGGCCAACTCATCCATTAACGAAGAAAACACATATTGACGTATTAACACGTATTAAAACGTACTTATTGCTTGCTATAGCTATATTTAAGTGATTTCTAAAGACTCTTTTAATTTTACTTATTGGTTTCATTTCTGATTTCAGACGGTATAGGTTATATTATTTCAATGTATTTTTTGAATTCATTATGTAAAGCCAATTTGTATGTTAGTTTTAGAATTACTTCCTATTAGCAAAATTTTCTCAAGTATTATTTAATTCCAGGTAAAGATCTCAATTGGAAAATCTTAAAAGATATATCCTATTTCGCTGCAATGGGTATAGCAGGTGGTGGAAGAAATGAAGTAGATCCAAGATTCATATCGATGTTTATCGTTATAAACTTAGTGTTTCCCACAACGTCAACACTCCATCATATATATACCAGTATTCTGAATGGTCATCTGTCAACTTTTGATGAGGAGGTCCAGATAGCTCCTCTATTGATGACCATTACATTAAATCTTTATAATGTTTGCATTAACCAACTACCACCAACCCCAAGTAAATTTCATTACATTTTCAACATGAGGGATCTGTCAAGAATTACTGCAGGTAGGTACATTTTTTCTCCTACATTACCTTACCAATATTACCTTACCTAAACATTAGTTTGGATTTTAGACAGGCTGAACCCTTGTTCCTAATGTGTCTATTATCCTGTAGATTTTGTTAATATCTTTGTGTTTGGTAAAATTAACAAACATACACTGCTTCTAGAAATTAGTGCACCCCCTTAAACATGGGTAATTTTTGTTGTCCCGAATTTCCTAAACCTGTTGTCTGATTTAAGTGATTCTCTAATGTTATAGCCTTATTCTTAAACAATATCGCTGTAATAATATTGTTGCTAGACAGGTAACCAGGTGTACCAATCAAACTGTGATGTTTTCTCAAAGTTTGCGTCACCCTGTAGCCTCATGTTATCTTAACATTTGGTGCGTTCGGACGACCAAAACGGCTGGAGGGCTGAGTAAGTGGTAGCGTTCAGACGACACTGCTGGAAGTCAGCCTCTGAGAGATATACTAAGCTTTCCTTATCAGCGCTGGATACAACGACTCAGCCGATTTGTGCTGACACTCAGCCGCTGTGGTCATCCGAACGCACCCCTATTTTTTATTCATTCCCTTATATTGGATAATAAAAAAATTAGGCACTTTAACAACTAGCCATGTTCTTCATCAATACAGGGTGTTTCCAAATAATTTCTGCTAATACGACTATTCCATTTTTCAAAAAGGTAAAAAATCCGAAATTGCAAAAAATCAATTTTTCATTAAACTCCAATTTTTCTAAAATTTTCAAGGAAACACTAATGGATTACGATGCCAGATTGCCACACTTTTCATGTGAACTTCTTAAAATACAAAAAGTTCTCATGTTTTAAAAGGCAGATGCGGTAATTTATGGCCGTTTTGGCCATTATCGCAAAACCGCAAACCAGTTGACATAATAGTTGGTGGTCCGGCGAGTCAGTCTACACAGCATGTGAACCATTCAGACACACCCTCGCTCTCGCTAACATTACCCTTTCGAGATATAAGCAAAACACCACGCTTGTTTACCCAAAATAAATAAATATATTACTGTTCGTTGTTACACTTATTTTTAATTAATTCCGTCAACACACCACCACCGGAATAACTTACTCATCTTCTTCTTTAAGTGACGTCTCCAAATCGGAGGTTGGATATCACCATCACCATCTTTACTCTGTCTACCGCTGGTGTAAAGAGTTCCATTAATCTGCATTTAAACCAGTCCCTTAAAATTTTCAATTAATACACTCTACTTCTAGCTGTAGGGTCTTCTTTCTACTCTTATTTTCCCTGTGTGAACAATTTTAACATTTCATATCGCTATCGCCTTATTACGTGTCCGAGAAACTGTAGCTTTCTTATTTTATTGTGTTTATTGTTTCGCATTTTTTGTCCATTTCTTGCAATAGGTACTTTAGTGTTCGTTTTCTTAATTGTCCATTATATTCGTAGCACCATCTATAACACCACATTTTAAATTACTGTAGCTTATTTATATGCTCTTGCTGCAGTGCCCATATTTAAAGTCCGTATTTCAGTACCGAAATCACGTAATAATATCTATTCTCACTTCTACTTTTAATCTAGGTAAAAGTCTTTATTGGAGAAAATTATTTTTTATTTTTTAAAAACGCTTTTCTTGCTAGGATTTATCCTGGCCCTGATTTCAGTTATTTACTCATGATTTTCTCAAATCCAGATTCGGATGCATATTTTTATGTATTTATCAACATCGTATTTATCGGTACATCTCCCATAGACAAGGCGAAAACGGCAGGTGCGTTGGAAAAAATATTCCCATTTGATTTTTTTGCATAATCACATTCGTGAGACATTCCAGAATAAGGTTCAAGATGCCGTCCACGTAGCCCGATCAAAGAACAATCTGACCCCAAAAAAATAAAGGAAGGATGAAAATTTGGAAATAGGTAGTTGAAATTGTCTATTATTATATAAGAAAAAGTTTAAAATCCTACATCCCCCCCCCCCCCGAAGATGAAAAAAATTCATTCAAAATAAGACCGGAATTGGATAAAATGACTAATTCTAAACAACTTTTCTTCTATAGAGTTTCTTCATTAAGTCAATACTTTTCGAGTTATTTGCGAGTGAATATGTTCATGTTTAACAAAATAAAAGTTTTTGGACGGTTTTTCGGAGATAACTCAAAAAGTAAGTATTTTAGCGAAAAAAATATTAGCAAAAATATAGCCCATCAAAAATTGAAAAAAAAATGGTGTATACATGAGGTCTGTAGACCCAGTAGAAGCACAGTTGCAGCTAATGAAAAGTAGGTTCTTCTTCGTCAAATTCCAAATCGAATATTTCAATGTGAAATAACCCAAAAACGGAGCACTTTCAGGGGAAAATTCATTTTAACTTTTTTAAAGTGTTTAAAAAAAGGTTTATTTTTGTTAAAAAAATCTTGTAATATTAAAAGTATGTGAATTACGCTCCAAATATTGGTGGTCCCTTTTATTTTTTGGTAAAAAAATCGCGAAAATCACCCCTAATTAGCATCACATATACGTTTTAACATTACCACTTCACAAGATACTTCTTCTATGTATTACTTATATGATCTGTAAGTTTAATTAGTTCAAAGTGCTTCGTTTTGAAAAAGCTGTGATTAAAATGGCTTGAACGAGTAACTAATCACGAGTTTAGTCAAATTTTGAACAGCCATAGCATAACCAATTTTTGTCTAACAAGAAAACAAAAAATAAAAAATATTCAGAAAAGCAAAAGGTACAATTTATTACTCTTTGAGATTTTTGGTATTCCTAATTGTTTTTAAGTTAATTCCATAAACAATTACGATTTTTTTCAAAATTAAAAAAAAATGTTTTATTTTAAACCCAATTTTTTTCAAAACTAAGCACTTTGAACCAATGAAACTTACAGATAATATAAACAATACATAAGAAAAGTAACTTGTAAAGAGGTAATGATTAATTTTATTTGAGGAGCTAATTAAGGGGTGATAATAGCCATTTTTTTTACCAAAAAATAAAAGGGACCAACAATATTTTGAGCGTAACTCACTTACTTTTAATGCTAGAAGTTTTTTAAAAAACAAAAATAAACCTTTTTTTAAACACTTTAAAATTTGAAATGAATTTTCCCCGAAAAGTGCTCCGTTTTTGGTTATTTCACATTGAAATATTCGATTTGGAATTTGACGAAGAAGAACCTACATTTCATTAGCTGCAACTCTGCTTCTACTGGGTCTGCAGACCTCAAGCATACACCATTTTTTTCAATTTTTTATAAGCTATATTTTTACTAAGAATATTTTTTCGCTAAAATATTTCTGTACCATTTGGTCAGACGGTGATAACTGCATATTTGGTCATTTTTGGTTTATTGTGCAAAACTAATTAAAACAACATTCTTTTCGTTTAGTCAGAGGCTGCTAAATGCATGACAAATATAATTTGATTGACAACATTGGTTATTCAATGATAAGTGCATATTTTTTTGTTTATGCGTGATTAGATTATCATAAGTATTCTTATCACACAATGATCAAAATACATTTTTCATTTTTTATGGTCAAATAGTGATAAGTGTTAGCACAAGTCACTTTTTCACAAGTCACAAATAGGTATTTTTGGGAAACTTTTTATTTTTTTATTAATTCATTGTTTAGTGCATTCAATAATATGAAACAAATATTTTGTAGTAGAGACCTCAGCCTAAATTTTAGAAAGCGAGTATTAAAGTTTTATGTATTTTCTGTTCTTTTGTATGTTGTGGAGACATGGACTCTTAATAAACAATGTCTCAGTAGATTAGAAGTATTTGAAATATGGACATATCGAAGAATGCTGAGAGTCTCCTGGACAGACAGAAAAACCAATGAAAAATACTAAGAAGGATAGAGAAAAACAGGGAGATACTGGATTCCATCAAAATAAGAAAACTACAATATCTGGGTCATATAACACATGGTGACAGATATGAATTCTTAAAATTAATAATGCAGGAAAAGATTCAAGGAAGGTGCAGCATAGTAGAAGAAAAATACCCTGGTTTGTATGCAGCTCAACTGAATTCTTTCGGGCTGTAGTGTCAAAACTTAGAATAGCAGTGATGATTGCCAACCTTCATCGCGGATGAAGACATAGTGAAAACATGAAGATGACATAAATAAGAAGAAGAAGAAGAAATTAAACAAAAAATTCAAATAATTCCAGCTTAGGAAGATTATAAGTGATATATTTTGAGAATAATCATTTGGTCAAAACATGATAATTTGCAATTGTTTCAAATTTTTCTTTTATTTTTAAATTTTTGTTGCGCTTTTTCGAGTCCCTAAACTAAATTATAACATATCACATAGATTCGTTTATCTATTTATTCTGACAATTACTAATTCATAAATAAAACCTTAAACACAAAATCCCATAAACGGTTTTTTGTCTCTCCTATAAAATAGTAAAAATGGACATAACATCATCTGATCAAATGGTACAGATTTACTTTTTGAGTTATCTCCGAAAAACCGTCCAAAAACATTTTTTTTGGTTAAAAATGAACACATTCACTCGAGCAAATAACTCGAAAAATATTGACTTAGTAAAAAACTCTATAGAACCAAAGTTACTTAGAATTAGTCATTTTATCCAATTCCGGACTTATTTTGGACGTATATTTTTCACCCCCGAGAAAAAATGTTTAACCTCGTATTTTCCAATTTTTGTAAAAAGGAGGGGATGTAGAATTGTAAACTTTTTCTTATATAGGGTGTCCCAAAAGTAGCGGAACGGTCGAATATTTCGCGAACTAAACATCGGATCGAAAAACTGAAAAATACGTGTTCAATCATTTTCAAAAATCTATCCAATGACACCAAACACCAACCCCCACTACACCCTCTGGAGGTGGGGTGGGGGTTAACTTTAAAATCTCAAATGGAAACCCCCAGTTTTTCTTGCAGATTTGGATTCATTACGTAAAAGTAAGCAACTTTTATTCAATACATTTTTCGAACTGTGGATAGATGGCGCTATAATTAGCAAAAACGATTTATCCTGATACCATCGGTAAATTATAGAAACGGTCTAATATCTCGAGAAATACACTTTCAAATGAGAAACCAAAAGACAGGTTTTTAATATTTTTCGAAAACCTATCGATAAACATGAAACATGACCCTTAAAACCCACCCCCTGGATGTGGGGTGGGGGGTAACTTTAAAATCTTAAATAGCAACCCCCACTTTTTATTATAAATTCGAATTCGTCATGGAAAATTAAGGTTGATCTGAACCCCCCCAAAAATAAACTACACATTCAAAAAATTTGAAAAAAATTGAGAAGGTATATGTGATCACTAGAAGTATTTTGACAAATTTTGAGCAAACTTCATGTTTTCGTTTTCGAAAAAACTCAAAAAAACTCCTTTTTTTCAAGTATAAAGCGGGAAAACTAAACATACAATTTTGTTAATTTTCTTACAGCATAAAGATATAATCCTAGGAAATACTTATGAATTTTTTTAAAATTTTTGAATGTACAGTTTTGCCACAGTAGGAAAAAATAATATGTTTCGGCTTATAATAAAGCTACCGGTAAGAAATTGGATAAAATGTCAATAACAACATATATAAAACTGTAACAATGGAAAATATTTCGAATAAAATGTTGAATATTTTTTCCTAAACATATGAAAAATCTCGTTAAACAAGAATTATATGTTGAATTGCCGCTAAGAATTTGTGCCGCCATGACATTGCGCCATCTACACCATCGGTAATATTTATGTTCGATAGATAGCAGTGCCTTCTGCTTCAATCGCGTCACACAGAACTTTATCCTAACAGCGTTGCCATATCAATTACTTTGTACAACGAAATGTTTTAATGTTAGTAGGTAATATAAGCCTACTACTATAACGTCTATTTATAACGCATCAACGTGACCTTCTGAAATTAATTTAACTACTTTTGTTGAAATATTTTCAGTCCCCTTGGCCGTATTAGATTTTGATATATTTAGGGCCGGTACTTTCTGTTTCGATTAAACCCTAGTTGGCAATTGGCATTTTAATGTTTTTAAGTACCTACCATAAAGTTGTCTTTTTTTATTTGTATTTTTTCATGTATCTCTGAAGCTTTGTATTTGACTATATTTTGAATTGGAATTGGAGCATAGTCTTCATTTGTCAAATAGTGTTTCTAATAACTGCCATCCATGGTATGGGCCATTCCACGAACATACGCCTGTTTTGGATTACTTCGACAACGAATATTTTACTGTGCAACATAAGAAGTACGAAAGTAAATGGCGCTAATAATTATTCCAATACAAACAATGTAATTTGCAATTTACTTTCGTTCTTCTTATTTTGCACAGTAAAATATTCGTTGTCGAAGTAATCCAAAACAGGCGTATGTTCGTGGAATAGGGTTTCTCTTTTGTCGCACTTTTATGTTTATTAAAGATTTTAATTGAAATTATTACTTAATCTTTAAAATTTTCATTGTCCATTACTTTTTGCATTTGTGGTGAGCTAAATTTAAGGGAAAACAATTGGACGATATATGTAAATAGATATGGAGTAAGAGCAGTAAATAACCACTTCTAAAATTAATTGAGGAGAGGTTAAAAATATTTTCACCTTCTTATTAAAAATAAAAAAGGATCAATATACAAGGAATAATAGGTAACAATCAATTTTAAAAATCTTACATCTATATTGATTTCTTCTCTGTACAAAAACAACAGAAATAAATAAGACAAAAGAAAAAATGTGTTGTCACTTAATAATAGGTATGTTAAATAAACGTATTGATTAGTCTGATGGAAGTAGAACTTAAAACTGTTATATGGAGCTAATCTGGATCGGTATAAATTAAATGAGAAAGAAAAAAATCTAATAAACAGTTTCTTTAAGAGCAGGAAGAGAAAGATTATGGAATATTAGAAAATGAAAACGGCGCGGCAGAATAATCATCGATAAAGAAGTAAAAAGAGGAAACGCGATAACTATATCTGGAACAATTGTTTTATCTGATAAGAAACGAAGAACAGCCAGAAATTGCTATCAAAATAAAAAATATAGTAAAGCAGTGTGGATTGTTTCTGTGTTTGAAAAAGGTTATGGGTTTTTACGAGCTTGTCCGGACGGGTCAGTAAGTGACCATAATATTGTGGAAGTTAAGTGACTGTATTCATCCCGAGAATATACATCTCTCTCTAGAGGCAGCCGAATCCATAAAAACATGTAGCTTGTTAAGTGAATGTCCCTAAAGAAAACAATAACTTCTTCTTTAGCCTGGTTGCATCCACTCCTGGACAAAGGCCTCCCATGAGTTCTCCACTCTTCTCTGTTTTGTGCTATTTGGTACCAGTGTCTCCCCACTTTTGCTTTGAAGTCATCTAGCCATCGTCTTTGTGGTCTTCCTCTCCTACGACTATGCTCGCGTGGTCTCCAATGTAAAATGTTTCTCGTCCACCTTTCGTTGTTTTGCCGTGGCACGTGTCCTGTCCTATCCAGCTCCATTTCATTTGCGCAATTCTTCCAATAACATATTCCACCTTCGTCCTGTTTCGTACGTCCCATTTCGAATATGTTCTCTCAGAGATACTTCTAAGATAGCTCGTTCGATGGCCCTCTGTGTTGTTCTTAATATATTGACTGATAACCCTGTAAGTGTCACGGTCTCCACTTCATAAGTCATAACTGGTAGAATACAACTGTTGAGTACCCTTTTTTCTAGTTTTATTGGTATCTTTTTGTTTTTCAACACATCACTGAGTCTTGCAACTGCTGCCCAAGTAATTCAGATTCTTATAGCTATCTCGTCCGTTTGATTCTGTTTGCCTAGTTTGATCGTGTGACTCTTCGACACTTTCGATCTCACTTCCAACTAAGTCGATTCTGATATTTTGATTTGTCATCACTTTTGTTTCATTTAAATTCATTTTTAAACCGCCTTTCTCAGATTCATGTTTAAGCATCTTTAGTATGTAGATTGGTTCTTCTGTATTGTTGCTTATGAGCACTATATCATCGGCAAATCTTAGATGACTTCCTCGCGTTATTCATTCCGTTTAATACGGTCCAGAGTTCTATGGAATCGAATGCCCCATTGTACAGGAAGAACAACAATACAAATGAAATATTAACGGTAGGTGGCCAGCAGTCTGAGAGGGTAAAAAATATATTTACTGGGAACGATAATCACAGAAAATAACGACTATACTCCAGAAATAAGAGAGAGAATTGAAAAAGCACGTGCCAACTTCGTGAAAATGAAAAAGATTTTATGCAGCAAAGATCTGATATTGGCCCTCAGAATAAGGCTAATTATATGTTATGTACACAGTGTGCTTTACTAAGGAGCTGAATCATGGACATTAAATCGAAATGCAATAAATCGACAAGCAAGACAGAGAAGAACTAGTTTTGGTGTTAGTGAAATAGTTTTGAGTATTTTTTTCTGTTAACAATCATTTTTAATATCTTTATTATAACCTTTTTGGACCTTATTCTGCGGTATCTCATGAAACTGATTACGCAAAAAGATCTCATGGGAATATTTTTCCCAAGAAACACGATGTTTTCGCCTTGCTTAAACATATTTTGCCGAATTTAAAATCAAAATCCTATTCTTTTCTTCTATTCTTTTTCTGATTAATTATTTATATGGGAAATAAGCCACAATTAAAATGAAAAAATAATTTTATTAACGTTTCGACGCCCAAATCGGGTGCCGTTGTCAAAATACAAAATATTACTAAAATAAACAAAAGTGTTGTTGCAAAGCAAAAAAAATCTTCTAATAATTTATTTAATCTCACTCATTTATATTGGCAATTCAGACATATATTATACATTTTAAAGTAGAAGACTTTAAAATGATATTGCCAATATTTATGAGTTGCGTTCCTGGGACGACTTACTGAAAGATAGTTCATTTGATTACATGAAATCAACCCCAACTCAAGAATATCCGTCATAAAAAATTATAGCATGTCAAAAAATAATATAATACAGAAGACATAACATCACACTATTTAATACATGGATGATCCTGCAGATTAGAGGAGGTCTTCTGAAAGGAGCAGAGATGATTTCACAAGTTGATTTCCACCAAAATTTCTTCCAATATTTATCTAATATATTATTTTCTTACTCTATATTTTGTTGTATTTTAATATTTTAATTCCACAAAAATCAAACTAATTTTATTATTGTTTGTGAAATATTGTTTAAGCAATTGCTTATGTTTAAAAATAATAAACTTTTATTCTCTAAGTTAAAATATATTAACAAATAAAGTTTTTGCTATTAAAAGTGTTATTTCAAAGGATAGAGTATGTGTTTTTATTTTGCAATTAACAAATTTATTTAGTTATATCGAAATGTAATAAAAATTAAAATGTATCAATCATTATCAAAGGTCATTGGAATGCCCAATCAGAGCAAACTATCCGCTGTCCTGCGCGTAGCACCAATAATTAATGTTTATTTAAAAAAATTCCTGACGCCGTGGTGTTAATCGGTTTTAATTTTACAAAATTGCAAATGAAAGGTACAGTACACTTCTATATGCAAAAAAAATATCAACTTGCTATCTGCTTTATTTTCAGTCCTGTAACATTTTGAAAAAATGAATTTTTTTGCGAAAGCTGGATTGCAAAATTTATTTTGCAAAATCTATTAAACCGATCTTATTAAAATTATCAGTGTTGTTTTACTGTATCATAAAGTTTTTCTGGGTGAAATATGAAGGTCCTAAGTGTAGCATAAATGGTTGAAAAACGTAAAATGCGAATACTTGTTTTTGTATGTTTTTTTCGCAATTATTGCTATTTTGCAACAAGAGTGACCATTTTTTAAATTTTTGACCAATTCTATATTATAGGAAATTTAATTACGCAACTTTTATGTTAGTACAACTTTTTTCGGAAATAAATACTTTTAAAGTTATAATCAAAAAACGAAGAAAAAAATCGAATTTTTCCTTAATTTATTGACATTTTGATTATTTAAACAATGTTCCGGACCTTTTTGAGAGGGAGGATAACTCAAATATTATTATTTGATTTATTTTCAAGCAATTTCTGCAAAAAAATTTGAGTCACCTCTCAACGTCCAAATGTACTAATATTTTTACAGATGCGCCCTGGTCTATTAGGCCACTGTTGCTCTAAGCGCCTCATTTTATCTATGCTATAATATTCCACAGAGTGTTCCGAACTTTCAGGAAAAACGCAGTATGATTGTTACACCCGGTATAAAATGACATTTACCTGTCTAGCAAGAATATTAACACATTAAGATTCTTAAATAATAAAGCTATAACATACTAAAAAAATCATTCAAATCGGACAACAGGTTTAGGAAATCCGAGGCATCAAATAATTCATCTAGTGACCTAAATTTTTTGCGCGCCAGTGTATATTCTGCTTTGCAAAATTCATATAGTGTCACAACACTTGCTTATACATTTGACGCACTGTCCGTCAACGTGTTAAAAAGTTTATGAATAAACAAAATTTGGGCTAATACATTTTTACAAGATTGCAAGCGATCATAAAATTTTATTACCTACCATTTTTCAGTGTGAGATAAGAAATGACTAACAACTGGAATATTTAGTTACCGAGAAACATAATATGCAATTAGTCTATGATGTGAGGCCGCTCTCGTCTGAAAAAAATTCCGATTTGGTTTCTTTGCGGATTCCTATTCAAAAATGTCCCCTTTAAATAAATCAGAAGGGTGCCGGCGAAATTTTTGGGCAGAAATTGTCTAAACAATGTTTCTAAACAAATTCACAAGATTGGTAATTGGTATTTAGTGTAACTCAATCTGAATCTTTCTGAATCTATTTCGATTATGACTGGTCGATGTTGGCTGCGGGGGGAAACTATGGAGTACGGTTCGGAAGCTTGGGAGTAGTTGCAACTGTGAGTTACTCGAAACCCAGCATAGATCGAGGTTGCGCCTTTGCGCTATCTCCTATAAAAGAAAGTAGTTTTATCTTTTAGACTATGAATAAGGTGAATATTGATTTCTTCGGCCAACTCCAGGCAGGAGTTTCCCCCATTTACATATGGTGACTGCTTAAGTCGTGTAAACTGTAGGTTGGTTGTTGGTTTTCCACAGTTTTGTCGTGCGATATGATTGGCGTGTGTAATTGGTACATTGTAAATAATTAAAAAAATAAATAAATTGTTTAAAAAACTATGATAATAATAATATACAAAATTTAAAGAGAAGTAGTCCAAGTTGCGTGGTAGCTCCCGCATGAAAAATGCTTCCCATTCAGTTTCTCTGGAATTCCTGCTCAAAAATGTCTCCTTTAAACATTATGAGAAGGGTGCCGGATGGCATTTTTGGGCAGAAATTGTTTAAATAACTTTTTTCTACAACCGTGTTAAAAATGCAATTTTTAGCACTCCATACGAGCGTTAAAAATGATACTTTAAGGCACTAGTGCTTTAAAATTTTTAAGGCATTGCAGTTAAAAGTGAATTGTCAAATTGTGAAACGTCAAAATATTTATATTTCATATTTCATTTATTAACATTAATATTAATAGTACAACTTGCTCAATTTGAAAAAGGTAGTTTAAAAAGGTTTTTTAAAATATAATTTAAACTGTATTATTGCATTTTTAACACGTTTGTAGAAAAAACTATTAAAATTTGTTAGAATATAAAATAAAAAAATATAAAATAAAAGTAGATGTTATTCTATAGTTGTTATGTTATGATTTACGTATTGACAGTATAGACGGTTTTGATGTAATGTCAAGAAAAATATAAAAATGGAATGTCAGTCAAGTTCAAGTAAAAGTTCTTGTAGGTATTGTCATTGTCCTGTAAATGAGAATGAATAAATTATAATTGTTGATATATAAGACGTTTGTAGAAAAAATATTGTATGATATACGTCTTAAAAAGTACATTTTTAAGGCACTCATGTAAATTGCAGAATTCGCTTCGCTGATTCTGCAAACTTTCACATGCCTGCCTTAAACGTGTACTTTTAAACTTTTAACACTTATATCATAAATAACTATTAAATTTTATTTTTAACGCGCATAATTAACAAGTAAAAAACAACGATTTATTTTTGAAATAAGCCCCGGTTACCCAGCAAAATCTTGATTGTTGAAATAGAACCTGCCGCATCGGCATTAAAATTGGATGGACGCATAATAACATCAACGAATTGAACGAATATAATATAGCTCATAGAGGAAGCTTTTATATGAAACAGATGGTCACGTTTATAAGGAGGCTTGTTGACGAGGGATGTTACGGCCGCAGAGCGGGCGGTGGTGAGATGACGGTGACTACGGACGTTGTCAGATCTATGCACCTCCATAGCACCTACTCAGTTGGAACGCAAAATCCTATGCTAAAACGTTACAGGGCCGTAAACTTCTACTCACTATATATTCTTTGATACATTTTAAAAAGAACGGTCTAAATTTAAGATAAAACCGACTACTCTTCATAATTTTGAAAAAAAAATGTTTAAACTTTAATTCAAGCACTTGGCTATTTCAGATATATTTAATATACATAAATCTAAGTTTTTCAACTTCGAAAATGCGTATTATCGCATTTTTCAGATTTTAAATCGCCCGTAACTCGAAATCTATCAACTTTTGAGAAAAATGACAACATACCTTTCTTGTTAGATTGGCCCAAAAAACCTAAAAAAATATTTTCGGGAGCAGAAAAGGTGATCTTTTGAATTTCTTAAAAAAAAATTTTTAAACAATTTCTGGCCAAAAATTTCGCCCTGCGCACTTCATATTTCCTTAAAGAGAACATTTCTGAATAGGAATCCGCAGAGAAACCGAACCATAATTTTTTTTAGACGGGAGCGGAATCACAATATGGACTAAATGTTTCTTGTTAACATTACATTGTTATTAGGCCTTGATAAAATTACTGTCTAAACAATTTGGCAACAGGGCCAATTGAGCCAATGGGTGTAAGGACAGAATAGTGTTCAGGTTTCTACATTATTACAGAGTCATCATGTAGAAATCTACAATTAAGTTGAAAATGTTACCACAGTAACATGCTACAGTACAGCCATCTCTAGGATCAGAAACAAATTAATTAAGGGTTCATATCAACCTTAAGCAACATTTATTCGAAACATTTTTTAAAATTGCTGATAGATGGCGCTAATAAATCGTATTTTTCCAATTAAAGCGCCATCTATCAACAATTCTAAAAAATGTTTCGAATAAATGTTGCTTAATTTTTCAGTACGAATCCGAATCTGCAATTAAAAGTAGGGGTTGCTATTTAATATTTTAAAGTTACCCCCACCCCACCTCCGGAGGGTGGGTTGGAGGGTCATGTTTGGTGTTATTCGATAGGTTTTCGAAAAGTATTAAAATCCTTTTTTTTTGGTTTCTCATTTGGAAGTGTATTTCTCGAGATATTAGACCGTTTTTATAATTTACCTGTGGTATCAGGATAAATCGTTTTTCCCAATTATAGCGCCATCTATCCATAATTCGAAAAAATGTCTCGAATAAAAGTTACTCACTTTTACATAAGAAATCCAAATCGGCAATAAAAACTGGGGGTTTCCATTTGAGATTTTAAAGTTACCCCCCACCCCACCTCCAAGGGGTGTAGTGGGGGTTGGTGTTTGGTGTCATTGGATAGATTTTTGAAAATGATTGAAAGTTCAGCGTCGGACGCTGAACAGTAAAGACGTGCCAGCGGAGCGGTGCAACAGCGAAGAGCAGCCGAACGAGGTGGGGGTAGCTTGACTGTGGCCTTCTCAGTCCAGTTGCGGATGTAAGCGCAACACTAGTTGAGCGATACTCACTCTCCGAGGCGAGAAGGAGAGGCAAAGGCCGATTGACTGGATGCGGTGAAACTTAGGGAATTTGATTTTATTGGATTCTCTGAGACGCCCTAGCTAGACAACGGTTAGCGGAAAAAGCAAGACGGGCTCTACTTGAGCCCGTCACGGGATTTCTACTGTGCCTCCGTAAGGGTATCGACACTGCAAGGTGTAGTTCTTTGGAATCTACATCGGGCAGCCCCGGCCCCTAGGTCAGTAGAACGAGAACAGCAAGAGGATCCCGTACTCAGTTCTGTCTGAGTACGTGAACAACCGCGCCTTTGTGCAGGGAGCCAACCCTGAAGCCGACGTGGTGTCGGACCAGTCGGCAGACAAAAAGGCTTCATCAAAATTAGATAAATCCGTTCCCAAACCCCAGATGAATCGAGCTAGATCTCGATCACCCCCCCGTTCCATGGCGCCTACCCCGCCAACTTATGAGGACACACGTAAAGTGGGTTCAAACGTGTTTCAGAGATTAGGTTCGGAAGAAAATGATGGATACTCGTCCGTGGACGAGAACGCAAAAACCGATGGTTTTAAACTCCCCAAGAGCGAGATAAAGAAGGAAAAGTCAAAAATAAATAAAGAGGAGAAAAAGAAAGAGAGCGACAAGAAAGAAAAGAAAAGCTCGGAAGTAGAGGCCATGGAGGAAGAAGTTCCCGATGAGGCAGGCAGAGGTACGACCAAAAGAGCACGGACATCAAAATCCGAGAGCGAAGATGAACCGAGAGACAAAGTAGCAATCCTAGAAGAAATAATAGAAACGATGAGGGCCAGTTTTCAAAATGCCGAAGAACAAATGGCAAAGAAAGAAGAAGAAAACGAGCGACTAAGAGCTGAACTCCGGAAGATGACAAACCGATTGGACGACCTGTTGACAGAACAGAAAGAAACAAGAAAACTCATGGAACAGATGCAACAACAGCTACAGCAGATTAAACCGAAGCCACAGCCAGCCTCTGACGTGAAGAAGCCACAGCCAAGCCCTGAAGATAAAAAGCAAAAACCAACTGCTGAAGAGAGATTAAAAAATATCCGAAACGAAGCTAAACCAAAAAACAAAGAAGATTTCCCAGCGCTGAAATCACCGATTTCAAAGGAAGAGGCGACGGCATGGGAACTCCAAGCAGGCAACGCTATGAGGGCAAAGTCTCCCCAGATGCAAGACACCCCCAACCTGCCCCGTGTCTCAGAGTCAGAAAGTCGGATGGAAACAAACGAAGACGAAGACACCGCTGTGTTGCCTGAACAACAGGTAACACATCACCGAAAACCGCCTGTAATAAAATTACAGAGCGTGAGCGAGACAGGGGCCATCCTCAGCATCGCCCAAAAGAAAAAAATAATCACGATAAACAAAATCTCCAGGAGCGGTAGGGAAACCCTCATTCAAGCAAAAAGCCCCGAAGATTACAGAAGCATGGTCAGGATAGTGGAAGACTATGCAAAAGCATACGACGCAAAAGAAAAAACCAAAAGGCTACAATGGATAGCCTTCCCGTTAGACGAGGATAGAAAACCCAGAGTGGTTTTAAGAGGGTTACCAACGAACACCACAGAAGAGACAATAAAAGACGAAATGGCAGCACAATATAACATTGTCTGCCATTCGGCGAAAAACATGTCCACCAGAGCCGGTCCCAAGAGACAGCTTCCGATGTTCGTCCTGACTCTGGACCACGAAGACGTTGAGGGTGCAAAGCGGATAACCAACCTGTGCCATATGAAGGTCGTGGTAGAGGACCTACGAAAGGCAAACGGACCAACGCAGTGCTTTAACTGCCAGGGCTTCCATCACGCCCAAAACGCTTGCCACAAAGACCCAAAGTGTGTTAAGTGCGGTGAAGACCACCAAACAAAAGAGTGCAAACGTGTCAGAGATGTCAAAGCAACTTGCGCAAACTGCAAAGGCAGCCATCCAGCCAGCTACAGAGGATGCCCTAGGTGCCCAATATGGGGAAGACCACCGCCAAGGAGGCCACAACACCAACAAGCACAACAACAAAGACGACCACAAGCAGCCGGGGTTTCCTACGCCCAGGCCACACAAAACGCGCAAAACACCACAGCGATCCCAGACGAAGACTACATAGTCAGAATAGTGACTAGGGTAGTCAGAGAGGTGATATTGGGCACCAGGGAGGCACAGAAGTAATGGTGACAGAAAGGGGATACTTGAGGATAGGTTCCTGGAATCCAGGCGGTATTTCAACCAACCAAAACATCCTAGATGAACTCGTCAATAGATACGAGATGGACATCGTAGCAATACAGGAAACCAAGCTCACTAACAACTTCAACCTAAAGTTTCCTGGGTACGATGTTTACAGGAACGACCACACAAGAAGATCAGGAGGAACGGCCATACTAGTCAAGAAGGGAATTAAACACACAAGATTCACGACTCCACCACTAGTAAACATGGAGGCAACAACGGTAGAAGTGAAAATGAGGTACGGCGCAGTCAGAATAACATCAGCCTACGTAAGACCGCAAGACCCATTAATGGACGAAGATCTAGAGGCGTTCCTAAACATCCCAGAACCATCAATAATAATAGGAGACCTTAATGCAAGATCCCCCAACTGGAATGATAGAGCTACGAACCGAAACGGAAGATTATTAAACAGTTACATAGAAAACAACGAAGATACAGTGGCAATGGGCCCAGAAGATCCAACACACTTCCCAGGAAATGGACTTCCCACCCACATAGACATCGTTGTTGCTAAAAACCTAGGACTCCAAACAGAATTAATCACACTAAATGAAGGAACCACAGATCACAACCCCATTCTACTAGAAATAGGAACATGGGAAGAAACAAACAAACCGAAGAGAACTAAAAAGAAAATAAAGTGGACAAATTACAAAAGACTAGTTAGTGAAAGAATAAATATAGTACCAATTCTAACCGACCCAGAACAAATAGAAGAAAAAGTCCTAGAATTAGAAAACACCATACAAGAAGCAATTAGAAACAGCACAACGGAAGAAGAAGTCGAGATCCACACGGGAAGGTTCAAAGACATAACACAAGAAATAAAAGATCTTATAAGGGAAAAGAACAGAGCGAAGCAAATAGCCAGAAGAACGAGAAACAGAGTAGACAAAACCTGGGCAAATACACTAAATAGAGAGGTGAAGACGGCTCTTCGACTACACCGCAGCAAAAAATGGGAAAACTACGTACAAGAGATGGAAGAAACAGACTCAAACATGAAAAACGTCTGGAAGCTTCAGAAAATGCTAAAAAGCGATAGAAAACCCATCCCCCCATTACACGGAGTAAACGGCATAGTATACTCCATAGAAGAAAAAGCTGAGGCGATGAGGTCCACACTCGAAAGTGAATGCAGGCTAAACTTCCATGTAGACGAAGACGATGACTTCTTGGAAGAAGTAGAAGAGCAAGAAGAGGTACCAGAGGATCCGGAAGACATTATTCCCCCAACATCACCGGAAGAAATTAACGAACATATAAGAAACAGTTCTCCGAGAAAAGCGCTTGGTCTAGACCAAATATCAAATAGAGCTCTGAAATACCTTCCCAGAAAAGCTATAGTGTATTTTACAAACATAGTGAACGCTATACTCAGATATAAAAGATTCCCAAACAGATGGAAAGAGGCCCATGTCATCATGATCCCAAAACCTGGCAAAAACCACACGTTCCCGCAGAACTACAGGCCAATCAGCTTACTCCCAGCTATCAGCAAGATAGTGGAAAGAATCATCCTCAGCAGACTGCAAGCGGAAACAAATAGATTAGAGATAATCCCTGAAGCTCAATTTGGATTCAGAGCAGAGCACTCCAGTGAGCTACAAGTACTCAGACTAACTGAGTACATAGCAGCTGGTTTCAATGATAAGCAGTACACTGGAGCGGCATTCCTGGACGTAAGCAAAGCTTTCGACAGAGTATGGCATAAGGGGCTCATTTATAAAATGCGAGGATATGGGTACAGCGGGGCGATGACGAGACTGATCTCTTCGTACTTGGGCGACCGGAGTTTCAGGATTCGGATAGGACAAGTCCTGTCCGAGCTCGGGAGCCCGGAAGCTGGAGTGCCACAGGGAGCGGTCCTGTCACCTCTGCTGTACACAATATACACCGCTGACGTACCTAGAACACCAGGGACCCTAATGAGCCTCTACGCCGATGATACAGCGATAGCGGCCAAACACAGAAATGTAGACATAGCAGTGACCAACCTGCAAACAGCGTTAGAAGACATCGAGGAATGGAGTATAAAATGGAAGATAGCCATAAACTCAGAAAAGACGCAAGCGGTACTATACAAGAAGGGAAGACAACAGCCAGAAGAACAGCTGACAGTGCAGAACACCCCCATCGAGTGGAAAAATGAAGCTAAATACCTAGGTGTCATCATGGACAAAGGATTAACCTTCCAAAAACATGTAGAAGCCACAGTCCAGAAGGCCAACATAGCGAGAGCAACATTAAGAGGACTCACAGGAAGAAAAAGTAAACTAAGACTAAAAACAAGGTTAAGATTAATAAACAGCATAATATTACCGGTATTAACATACGCATCTCTCGCATGGGGACAAGTATGTAACACCCACAAAAAGAAGATACAAGCGGTCCATAACAGCAGCTTAAGAGAAGCAGCCAGAGTCCCAAGATACGTAGCAGAAAGATTCCTGTTCAGAGAACTTCAACAGGTGAGAGTCACCGAAATGATGACAGACAAGGCAAGGGTCAAATTCGCGGAACTGGAGCACCACCCAAGTCACATACTGCGAGAGATGCTAGGGTACGATGCGTTCCACCGATGGAAACACAAACGTCCAAAACAGCAAATATTGTGAAATGGGAAAAATAGTGAAAACAGTGAACGGTTCGTAGCTCGAAAACAACAAGTGCCGAAGATAACGTAACACACGTAGGTTCAATACCACGATCACCTCAAGGTAAGACAGTAATAGAAAATTACAGAAGGGCGTAAGCCCCCAAAAAAATATATAAAATACAAAAAAGGCGTAAGCCCCAAAAAAAAAAAAATAAAAAACCAAAAAAACACTCAAAAAAAAACTCGAGCAACAAGTCATTGGACAGAGCTCAATGGGGCTCGGTACAATGACTTGGGGCCCAAGCAAGCAATTTTAGTTTCCGCGGATAAGTAAGTAAGAAGATAAAGGCATAGAGCGCTTCACGCTGGCCTAGTTTTTTGCATTCGATTAGGGTACCACATGGAATCTTATTACCCAGGATTCCATTGTGAAGAGCACTTGGCTACGATAGTTGTGCCCCCATCGCGCATCAGCGTGCTATGGGGGGGAAAGGGATGGCCTGGGGCATTGGAGCGAGGTGGGGTGATCCCTGTTCATACTCGGGTCAAAACACCTCGCTCCAATGAATTGTTACACCCGAATGTACTTTTTCGATAGGGTGGACACATCCCACAGGTCGGGTTGAATCAAATTGCTTGCTTGCTTGAAAATGATTGAAACGTGTTTTTCAGTTTTTCGATCCGATGTTTAGTTCGCGAAATATTCGACCGTTCCACTACTTTTGGGACACCTTGTATAATAATAGACAATTTTAACTATCTATTGCCAAATTTTGATCCTTCCTTTACTTTTTTGGAGGTTTTCGTAATATTTTGCGTTCCCTGATCGGGATAACGTGAAAAGTGATTTTTCAAGGATTAATAACTCGATTAAAAGTTATTATTATGAAAGTCAGAAAGTGACTAAATCAAATTTTAAAGCCCTCCCTAAAAGATCCCGAAGAAATTTTTGTCATTATTTTATTACTCAGCTGTTATTTTTAAGTAATAATAATGAGCACCATGCACGTATTAGGCGGCAGTCAATGTGAGTACAAAAGAGATGCCATTCCCTTAGTCGAATGGAGCATCTTACTCGCACTCACATTTACAGCCGCATTAATACGATCTTACCGCTCATTATTAATAATTAAAAATAACAGCTTAGTAATAAATTAATTACACAAATTTCTTTAGGATCATATAGGGGGGCTTTAAACTTTGATTTATTCACTTTCGGACTTTCATAATAATAATTTTTAACCGAGGTATTAAGTCTTAAGAATGGCCATTTTCGCGTTTTTTAAATTTTAAATTGCTTATAACTCAAAAACCATCAACTAGAGAAAAATTACAAGAGACCTTTTTTGTCCAGAATGGTCCAAAGAACCTAAAAAAATGTGCCCTGGCCAAAAATATGGATTTTTACAATTTGATTAAACGGGGCCACTTTTCACGGGGACGATTTCTTGAACTTTATTCTGGGATGTCCCACAAATGTGATTGTGCAAAAAAATCTCATGGGAATATTTTTTATAACGAACCCGCCGTTTTCGCCTTGTCTACCAAACGTATGTTTGTCTATATTTGTTCTCTTTCTTATTATTATCATATATTTACTTTTTTTTGTAAAAAAATTAATTTATTGCGGTTGCTTTTTCGAATTTATTAAACAGTGGGATCATAATACTGGTTCTCCATTCCTCAAATATTTCGAGTAGGTTTGGTGTAAGAGATGTATTCATCTTACCTATCTTGTTGCTTCTTACTTTTATTCTCATCCAACTCATCTCGCTGGCTAGCTTTTCTTAGTTTTTCTGATATTCTCCTTGTTTAAAGATATTATAAATCGAGCTTTTACTATGCTATTTTCTTCTAAGCATGGTTATTTTTGTAAAAAATATTTATGAATATTTGTTATGAAAATTACATTTTAAATAACGTTTGTGATGAGTTCGACACGAGTAACTGAGCAAGTAATATCGTTTTTGCTATTCTTGTAAATTACCGTGTTTATAAATAGTTTTTAAACTTGTTTTACGTTTTTAAACTTGTTCCGGACAAAAACAAAGTGCAGTGTATATTACTGTAGTTTGTATATACGAGTACTTTCACCACTATGGTGCATAATAAGTTGCATAATAAGGTGCAACCTCCTGACTCTCAATAATTATCGCAAACCAACCTCACGAAGCTGTCTTTGACTACGAAGACAGCTCAAAACCAACCATGTCAACAAACCAAACTGCAAACAACACCAACTCAACCACCAATAATAACTTATCGTATACTGCTGCATTAAAAGCCGTCCCGAGGCCAGTGTTACCGAGAAAAAATCAGGCCGTAGTTCTTCATGCCGAGAACAGTTTAAAACTATATGACTACGTTCACGCAATTGGTAATATCATTGGAGCCAAGAATATTTGCTTGGCATCTAAAATATCTAATAATAGGGTATGTATTTACTTATCTAATTTCGAGCTAGTTGAAAAATTGATAAATTCTCACCCAATAATTCAAATCAACACATTTTCTCTCAACATTCGAAGGCTCATATCTCCAATCAAAAGAATTTTAATTTCGAATATTTCACCTTTTATTCCTCATAAAGTTGCTAAAATAGCTGTAAAAAGTCTTGGTTACACCTAGCATCCCCATATCGTTTCTCAAAGCGGGTATCCCCGGAGATGAATACAGCTACGTATTAAGTTTCAGACGCCAAGTTTATATAAATTCCCCTTCTGAAAACTACGAACTACAGACATCATTACTTATTCCATATGATGGCACCGAACATAGAATACTCCTTTCTACAGATAGAATGGAATGTTTTCTTTGCAAGTAAACAGGACATGTTGCAAATAACTGCAACAATCCCCCGTCTTCCAGTATTCCTACACAGTCAGAGACCCAAGCCCCAACTTCTAACACTCAACCTAGCACGAACATAAATGAAAGCGACCAGTCATCTCAAATTCAAGCAACAGTCCAAATAGACCTCCTTCATCTTTCATCATTCCTACACAGACAGAGACCCAATCCCCACCCACTAACATTGAACCTAGCACGAGCATAAATTAAAGCGACCAGTCATCTTAAATTCCAGCAACAGGCCTAAAAAGACCTCCTTCGGACTCACTTAATGACGAATCTAGTCTTCCTACATCTCCGTTAGCTGACACCTCTGAAATGCAACCTCCTGATATCCCCAACGAATTAAAAAGTAATAAGAAATCCAAGAAGAAGAGGCGAAAAACGGATGATGCTATTATCACCAATATTACTAGACTTGACATAACTGAATACTACAACAAAAATCTACAAAATATCCTCTCTCTAAACGAACTTTTTGCATTTTTAGAAAATAGTAAAGGTAGCAATGACCCCTACCATGAAGCCCTAGAATTTACAAATGACATCAACACACTTCTTACCAATTTACATTCTATGTATACACACCTTTCTGAAAGAACAATAAAAAACAGACTTACACGATTAATAAAAAAATCAAACAACAGTACAATGACAAATCTGCAGAAAATAATGATACATCAACAATACCGTGTCTTTTACAAACAGATCATAATGACGACGAGTCATTCTCCGATACTTCACTTACCTCCAAATAGTCACAAAAATAAATATCATTCAAAAATGAATAACCATTTTCAAATATCATTCGCTTTACTTTATGCTTCACTCTAATCCAGTGGAACTGCGATGGATTTTATCCACGCTTAGAACACCTTCAACATCTCACCTCGGAATTCTCCCCAGAGTTTTTCTGTCTCCAAGAAACAAACTTCACCCATTCTCATACGCCTTTTCTAAAAAACTACATTGGCTACCATTTTATCAGAACTTCGCACCTACGAGCAAGTGGCGGGACATCAATCTTCGTTTCCTCTTATGTATACCATCAACAATTCCATCTAGACACCGATCTAGATCCGCTATAACATCCAGCAATAACCGCTTGGTGTCAAAGCAATACAAACTATCTCCAACTGAAATCACAAATTTAATTAATCAGCTCCCAACTCCATTTATTCTATTTATTCTAGTTGGTGACTTTAACTCCCATAGTACTATGTGGGGGTCCAAATACACACCTGCGCGTGGCAAACTAATTGAAAAGGTAATAAATGATTTAAATATAAATGTTTTAAATACAGGCAGCAGCATATATTTTCATGTCCAATCTGGCAGCATATCAACTATTGATCTAAGTATTTGTGACCCTGGTTCTGCTCCTCTCCTTTCCTGGTACACATTGGACGACCTATACAATAGTAACCACTACCCAATCATCATCTCTAGTAATACTTCTCAACCCATTCAAACTAAGATTAAATGGGAAATTTCAAAAGCGAACTGGAATATTTTTAGCGAAACTGTTAGAGAAAAAACCGATCAGATCTTGTTTGAATATGATGTAAACACAAACGTAGATATTTTTACTAATTGTTTACTCTCTTCAGTTGAACAATGCATTGGCACATACAATATAAGTTTCACAAGAAAAAGAGCTGTGCCATGGTGGAATAATACATGCCAAACTGCTGTAAGAGAATGTAAAAAAGCTTTAAATAAATACCGACCAACACCCAATGAAACAGATCTTATACATTTCAAAAAAATGAGAGCCTCATCGAAACGTACCCTCAAGGAAAGCAAGAAAGATTCGTGGAAAAAATACGTTAGCTCTATTAACTCTAACACAAATCCCTCTCAAGTGTGGAATAAAATCAGACAAATGAAAGGACAAAATACATCGTATAAAATTCCTGCACTCATCCAAGAAAATAAAGTTATTAATGATGACCAGGAAATTTCAAAAATAATTGCTGAATATTTTAGCAACAAAACGAAAGGTAAAAATATATCCCTAGAACAACAAACATCCACAAAAACCTACGCAACAAATTCCAGTTATATAGAGTGTATACATCTTCCATTTTCTTGGTCAGAACTCGAATTTGCCATTTCCACTTTAAAAAATTCGGCAGCAGTACCCGATTTGACCCCCCAATTTCCTTAAAAATCTTCATCCAAGTACACAATCGAAACTACTTGAGCTATATAACATTATATGGACAAGCCAAGAATTTCCTTCTCTTTGGCAACAATCGCTTGTTATTCCAATCAAGAAATCTGATTCACTGTATAACACAGTAAACTCTTTCAGACCAATCTCTTTGATATGCACACTGCGCAAACTCTTAAAAAGATACTTAATTTTCGACTTATCTCGTATCTTGAAAAGCAATGTTTTTTTGACAAAGCCCAATCAGGATTTAGGAAAAATCGCTGTTACATTACACAACCTAATTATCTTACAAAATAAAATTGCACATGCCTTCGCCAGCAACAGAGATCTAATTGCTATATTTCTCGACATAGCGAGCGCATTTGATACAGTTCAGAAATCGGTAGTTCTAGAAACACTTCAAAAAATGAAATTATATGGTAATGTATATTACTTTCTCGAGGAGAACTTTTTGTCCAATAGAACCTTCAGAGTCTCTACAAACGGAAAATTCTCGACAATACATCTTACTGAAAATGGAATACCACAAGGATCGGTTCTAAGTACTACTCTATTTTTGATAAGTATAAACAATATTGGCACACTGATTCGACCCCCAGTCAAACATACAATATACGCAGACGATCTAGTAATTTTCTCTCAAGGCAAAACCACATCATCCACTTGCGCCTTAATTCAAACTGCTTTAAATGATATCCACAGTTGGTCAAAAGGAACAGGATTTAAATGTTCATCAAAAAAATATAAAATAGTTCATTTTAGTAAAAACCATAATCCCAACAAAATTAAGTTAACCTTAAACGGAATCCCACTACAAGTAGTACATCAACAAAAATTTTTAGGTGTAATCTTTGATAAAAAGTTATCTTGGAGATATTATATTCATGAGTTAAAAGGTACCTGTATTAAAAGAATAAATATCTTAAAATCACTAGCGCATCATCAGTGGGGAACAGATGAAGGTATGTTGCTGAGAATTTACCGATCTTTAATTCGTTCAAAAATGGACTATGGAAGTATATTATACATGTCAGCTCCCAATTCACAACTAAATTTCCTCAAAATCATCCAAAACACCGCTCTTTGAATATGTCTTGGTGCGCTTCGATCTAGCCCCATTGAAAGTATTCAAGTCGAAGCTAACGAACAACCTACTCATATTCGCCGTCAGCGACTTCTTTTGTCATCCTTTGTCAAAGCATCAGCTAATCCAAATAATCCAGTCAACGGGTTAACCAACTCTACCAAACCAGCAATAGTAAACAAACCCAGAGCAGTAAAACCAGCTTTTCAAATTCTTAAAGAACTAGTAGGTAATATAGACTTACGAACTACTACTCCAATCTCATATTCTTGCATTCCATCATGGACAATAACATTGCCCACTATAAACACCAGTCTATCAACACATTATAACAAAAAAGAAACCTCTAGTTCCGCCCAAAAGTCATCCTTCCTCGAACTCATCCACACCAAACAGTATGACTCAATCATATACACAGATGCTTCTAAACTCGAAGATTAAGTTGGTTCGTCTGTGACTACCACCAACGAAGTTATAGCTACCTACCGTCTTCCATATTACTGTAGCATCTTCACAGCCGAACTATATGCCGTCATGAAAGCACTTAGTTGTCCAACCAACAAAAGCAAAAACCTTGCAATCTGCACTGATTCGCTATCCTCCATACTATCCATCAAGGACTTTTACTCCCAAAACCCACTAATTCAAGATATCCACAATGCATGCCACCTATTATTAGATAAGAACGTATCGGTTAGCATTATTTGGACTCCATCGCACGTGAGTATTACAGAAAACGAAAACGCCGATCAAGCGGCCAAAGAGGCATCCCGTTCTGACATTCCAATGGAGAGTATACAACTTGGTGTAGATTTACAACATACAGTAAACCAAATGTGCTTGAGAGTCTGGCAAAACCTTTGGAATAGAACAAACTCAAAACGCCATAATATTTAACCCAGAATACCTGCCTTAATAATACCAGTACTTTGCAGAAGGGACAAAGTTGTCATGAGAAGACTAAGAATTGGACATTGCCGTCTTACAGGTTACCTGATGAGCAAGTAAAATCCTCCTTGGTGTCATACCTGCAACACTCGTGTCACCGTCAAACACATACTAGTTGAGTGCCAGCTATACACGAACACCCGAAGACAACATAAACTGGATAAAGAACAAACCGCCACTCTTAGTGATAATATGTAGTAACTTTAATAATGTGATAATGTTTCTCAAAGACTCTCGGTTATACTACGCCATATAAATGTTGTTTTTTATTATTTTGCTGATATTGTAATTTCTTAATTTAAATCCTTAATTTTTCTTAATTCTTCTAATTTAAACATATTGTAAACCTTACTTTTGTAACCATGTCAATTGCCTGCGTTGCTGAGACACGTTAATTTAAATAAAAAAAATAACGTTTGTCTTTTTGATGTCCACTCAGGAAATCGTTCTCAAGAGAATTGTATTGAATATTTCGTATAGATTTGAAATAAATTTTGAAACGTTATGTTATTATTTATTCTAGGTATTTGCTTGAGTGTTCCAAATCTTTATACAAAACAGGCATACATTGTCCGCTTATGGAGAAATGAGTTTTTAAGAGTAATATGTGACAGATTGATAAACCAAGAAGACCAAAACTTAATGACGAAGCACGTTTTGATGGAATTAGAAAATGCCTTTCCCAAAAAGGAAGATAAAGCAAAGGAGTTGCTAAAACAAATCGACGACGATGACTTTGTATTTGAGCCGATTCAAGAACAACAAGAGGATGAGGTAGGATTACGATTAATAATATTATTATTCACGGAACCTGTGTCTAAATCTTAAGGTATAATTTTTTTGAAATATAGCATTGGCAAAATTGTACTCCGCAATTGAATGGATATTATATAGGGTGTCCCAAAATTAGCGGAATGGTCAAATATTTCGCGAACTAAACATCGGACCGAAAAACTGAAAAATATGTTTTCAATAATTTTTAAAAATCTATCCAATGACATCAAATACGATCCCCACTCCATTCCCTAGAGGTGGGGAGGGGGGTAACTTTGAAATATTAAATGGAAACCCCAAGTTTTTATTTCAGATTTGGATTCCTTATGTAAAAGTAAGCAACTTTTATTCGAGATATTTTTTCGAATTACGGATAATAGATGGCGTTCTAATCGAAAAAACAACATTTATCGTGATATCATAGGTAAATTATAGAAACGGTCTAATATCTCGAGAAATATGTATGTATTTAATATTTTTCAAAAACCTATCGAATAACGCTAAACATGATCTTCCACCTCACCCCCACGACTTGGGGTGGGGGTAACTTTACAATCTTAAATGGCAACCTCCATGTTTTATTGCAGATTTGAATTCGTCATGAAAAACTAGTCAACATTATTCGAAACATTTTTTGGAATAGTTGATAGGTGGCGCTACTAAATTGTCTTTTTCCAATTATAGCGCCATCTATCAACAATTCTAAAAAATGTTTCGAATAAATGTTGCTTAATTTTTCATGACGAATCCAAATTTGAAACAACAAATGGAGGTTACTATTTCAGATTTTAAAGTTACTCCCCACCCCACCTCTAGGAGGTTGGGTGGAGGATTATGTTTAGTGGTATTCGATAGGATTTAAAAAATATTAAATACATCTTTTTTTGGCTTTTCATTTGGAAGGGTATTTTTCGAGATTTTAGACCGTTTCTATAAATAATTACCTATGGTGTCACGATAAATGATTTTTTCCGATTATAGCGCCATCTATCCATAATTCGAAAAAATGTCTCTAATAAAAGTTACTCACTTTTACATAAGAAATCCAAATCTGCAATAAAAACTGGGGCTTTCCATTTAAGATTTTAAAGTTTCCCCCCACCCCACCTCCAAGGGGTAGTGTGGGGCATCGTATTTTATGTCATTGGATAGATTTTTAAAAATGGTTGAAATCGTGTTTTTCAGTTTTTCGATCAGATGTTTAGTTTGCGAAATATTCGACCGTTCCGCTACCTTTGGGACACCTTGTATAATAGATATTGACACAGATCTTTCTTGCTGTGCTTCTGATATTAATTGTTTACTTCCTGCAAATTTCCAAGTATTGTCTTTTTATTATTTATATAATAGTCTATTTACTCACGATTTTTGCTCTGGATTTAAAAAATACCACTCGGATTAACATGAAATTTGATACACGTATGTCGCATAGCTAACCTGTCAAAGAAAAAACGTGATATTGTGCCGATGTGTGGCCACCATTCATTTTCGGGGGTGAAAAAACGTACGTTTAAAATAAATCCGGAAGTTGATAAACTAACTATTTTAAGCAACCTTTGTTCTACAGAGTTTTTTCACTAAATCAATACTTTTCGAGTTATTTGCGAGTAAATATTATGTTGATTTTTAAACAAAAAAAAACACGGTTTTAGACGGTTTTTCGCAAATAGCTCAAAAAATTAGTATTTAAAAAAATATATATTTTATCATAAAAAGTGAACAAAATAGTGTACCCACGTGTGATAGACCTGGATCCCGCGTAAGAAAGAAAAGTTGATTAATAGCAAGCTGAAAATTTGTTAATAGCTTAACGGTGTCTAGTCGGACAAACTTTGATGCACGGGAACACTGGAACAGGGGAAGTTTTAACTGTGGAGCATGATAAACCTGTCGTCCTGACAAGTTTATGATTGTGAAAAATAGCAAGTTGTTTTTAAGTTTATTTGATAGGCAACGTTATGTAATATATGCGAAAATGTTTGTCCGACAAAAATGTTGGGCATTTTAATGAGTCCGACACGTAGAACATGGCACATCACAGGAATTATATTGGTGATGAATAGCAGTCTGATTTTTGCATGAGAGTTTAATGAAAGGTTAAAAAAGCAATTGGAAGTTCTGTCCGACAAAATTAATGGGAAGTTTTCGTAGTCGGACATTCTAAACAGGTAAGATATAGACAAAAATGCTGGTGATAAATAGCTTTCCGACAAAGACGAAATTTAATTAAGTAAATTATTCCTTACCAAGAATGACTGTTGTCGGAAAAAAATAAGGGGTAGGTTTTGTAGTCGGACAATTTAAAAAAATAATTTTTGAAATTTCAATAAGGGGTGATTATTTTATGTCAAAAGTACCTGCAATCAATTACAATTGATATCTTTCGATTTATGTCAACATCATTTAGATACCTCACTGTAATACATTTATAGTAGATCAGGCAAATTATATTATGGATTGAGTGGTCTAGCTATCTTTGTCTGCCACATGCGCGGGATCGTTTGGTTAAAAGAGATAGATAGACCACCTATCGACTTTTTGCACTGTATTCCCTGTCTACCCTTATGTCTATGAATACATTTCCATTTAAGAAAAACTGTCACTTTTGACAATAATTCATAATAAATTGCAATCGTGACTTCAAATTTAAACTAATCGATTTATTTTGGCAGCAAATTATTTCTTGCCATGTGACATATTAATTACATTATTATTTCATTTGTAGAAAGTTGAGAAAAATTACGTTATACAATTTTAGTAATAATTTATTTAGGTACCCTTTTTCAATCAAGCAAAGCATTATAGCACGAAGAATGATATTCAATAGAACTTTCACAATTACCTGGCAACTGAACCTCATTGAATTGATGACCAAGTATTTTACTAACTTTGTAAAATGTTCGAAAATTACTCAAAAATATTCCGTTGAATGGTTTCACTTTTGATTTGGCGACTTAAAATTTAAACTGTTGACACTCAAAAATAGACACAAAAACACTCCATAGTTAATATAAATTTTAATTTCCAACACACGTGGCAAACAGAAACTCAGAGACCATGTACTTTCAAATACTACTTTGTATAGCACAAAGTGTCACACTGACAAATGCAGCCTTCTAATACATACTTCTAAGCATAATGTGTCATATTTACGTCTATTCTTATAAGCACCGAAGTTTTAGACTCTTCACATTTTTCAATGTCGTTTACAGGGTTAAGATTTGAGTATGGAAAAAAATGTATACAACGTTTTTTGTAGGAAATTTTCCGTACTTTCTGATGCGCCTAATTAGAAAACCCTAAGAGATTGCTTGCATATGTTCTTTGACATTTTTTATTGTCATTTTGAGAATATCTAGAACAAACTCCACCCAAAAAAATAATTGTTTTGCAATATATACATGCATTGATACTTATCTCACTGTTTTTGGAGTGTGCATGTATATATATGCACATGCAAATATGTGAATATAAATAACAATATCCAACTAAAATAGCTTTATCAATATGTGACTAAGTCATTCTGAAAAAATGTTTTTTATTTATTTCCTTCGATTTGCCCAAACTTTTTGTCCGACATATAACTTTTTGCGTTACAAAATATAATTTGTACATAAACAAATCAAAATTAGCATGCTATTTATCACCAACATTTTTGTCTATATCTTACATGTTTAGAATGTCCGACTAGGAAAATTTCCCATTAATTTTGTCCGACAGAACTTCCAATTGCTTTTTTAACCTTTCATTAAACTCTCATGCAAAAATCAGACTGCTATTTATCACCAACATAGTTCCTGTGATGTGACATGTTCTACGTGTCGGACTCGTTAAAATGCCCAACCTTTTTGTCGGACAAACATTTTTTCATATATTATATACCGTTGGGTATTGAATAAACTTAAAAACAACTTGCTATTTTTCACCATCATAAACTTGTCAGGACGACACGTTTATCATGCTCCACCGTTAAAACATCCCCTGTTTCAGTGTTCCCGTGCATCAATGTTTGTCCGACTAGACACCCTTAAGCTATTAACAAATTTTCAGCTTGCTATTAATCAACTTTTTTTTCTTACGCGGGATCCAGGTCTATGAAGTCTAGAGATCCAGCAGAAGCGGAGAATATTTCAACGTGAAATAACCAAAAAATGAAGCACTTTCTGAACTTATCATAACTTTTTTTAAAGTGTCTGAAAAAGCATTAGTTTTGTTTTTAAAAAAGTATCTAGCTGGAAAAGTAAGCAAGTTACCCTCAAAAAATAAAGTTAATCTTTTCTTTTTGATAAAAAAAATCAAGAAAATCACTGTTCATTATTATTTTTTAAATATATTGAAAATAAAAATCTTCTTTTTTCGTGTGGTTCCCGCAGAACCGCTATATATCATTATTATTTTCTGAGCAATAACATTGAAAAAAAAAGTTCTGTGAGATAAACAAATTGAATAAAATTTAAACTAATGAATGAATCGTCTTGAGATTTTTTGTGCATTATAAGGACTACTTGAGTCAACCTTTCATGCAACATCAAATTCTTAAATTTTTTTTGACAAAAATTTTTGATGTTCAGAATTTTAGCTTCCTTTTGCCATTTACAAAGCAACAAATAATCTGACCAAAATTCAAAGACTACCCTTTTAAACCTTTGTCTTTGTACCAAAGGATGAATACAGTAAGGTCTCTTTTTATGCGGATTACTTTTATGCGATTTTGAAGTTATGCGGTTGGTATTTCATTCAAAAATGTCTATTATTAACATATAGTATAATTAATATTAACTATTCCCATCCAGTAGTCTGAGAGTTTGCAATTCGGGTATTCCCCTTGTTACATGATATACCATGCAGCTATTATATCAATCTGAATTTCGCATTGAAAGTTATTAATTAGGTCTGGATCCCGCGTATAAAAAAAGTTGATTAATAGCAAGCTGAAAATTTGTTAATAGCTTAAGGGTGTCTAGTCGGACAAACTTTGATATATGGGAACACTGGAACAGGGGAAGTTTTAATTGTGGAACAGGTTAAAAATTTGGAACGATCATGCCACGAAAACGTCACATGTAGTTTGTCCGACAGAACTTCCAATTGATTTGTTACCCTTTCATTAAACTCTAATGCAAAAATCAGACTGCTATTTATCACCAAATGGGCATTTTAATGAATGAAACACGTAGAACATGTCAAATGACAGGAATTATGACAGCTGATAAATAGCAGTCTGATTTTTGCATGAGAGTTTAATGAAAGGGTAACAAATCAATTGGAAGTTCTGTCGGACAAAATACATGTGACGTGTTATTGGTCTGACCGTTCCAAATTTTTAACCTGTTCCACAATTAAAACTTCCCCTATTTCAGTGTTCCCATATATCAAAGTTTGTCCGACTAGACACCCTTAAGCTATTGACAAATAGTCAGCTTGCTATTAATCATCTTTTTTTATACGCGGGATCCAGACCTATATAACCTGTAATTGTTTTGAAATTAAATTTAAATGTTGCTGATTTCAAGTTGCAGTATAATAAACAGCACATTTTGATTTCTGGATTGAAACATTTAATTAAGTGTCGTAAAGTTTTATGTTCCATTAGAAGAGGTTTTTGCAATCTCAATATCGTTAGTCTGCGTTTTGCGTTTTTAATTTCTTCTTTAAGATTTTATTTCGCCCAATGAAGAAAAAAAAACATCAGACACAATTTTTGGTGGATAAACGTCCACCATTTTATGTGATTTTAGAAAATCACGCAACGTATCCCTACTTTTTCAATGCAAGTAAAGTCTTTTTTATGCGATTTTTTTATATGCGGTTTTCTGAAGAACGTATCCACCGCATTAAACGAGACCTTACTGTACTCTAAATAATATATTTGTGATTAAGACGCTATCTTTACCTGTAGCTCTTTAAACGATAAAACTGCCCTTTTTGCCCTTATTTGTTAATGGTTATTATATGTCTCAGAACAATGACGGGCATTTTTGTAATTTTAATGCAAAAAAAAAACAAGATTCAAGACATTCCAAATTTTAATTATTTGGTTATTGAAGAATTTAACTCAAAAAAAAACAGGCGACTTGACATTCTTCTTATATACATTGCTCTTCAGATAAAACTATCCACCTCAAATAACTTTTGAACCATTCATTTTTAGAAAAAACTCAAAAGTACGTCAAATATTACTTAAACGGGGACATTACGCCATATTTAAGCTTGCCCTCTCTTCCCTGACACCCTCTCACGCCCCGTATCATCTCTTCTTTTTTAATTACTACCACCTTTTCTTAGTTTACATTTGGATTCTCCTCTTTGTACTGATTTCAAAAATGTATAACACATGATTCTTAAAGTAATTAGTTTATAAGGAAAATAAATACAAAAGCAAGAAAACTGGATTAAAAAAATAGTATATTGTACAACAAGAGAGAAAAAAGAAATATTTCTAACGAGCGCAGAAGTTTGCTGGCACGAGCCGAGGCACGAGGCGAGTGCCGCAAATCAAGCGAGAGAGAAATAAGTCATTTGCTCTCGTGTTGTACACTGTACTTTTTCTATGGATGCGTTTTTGTCAAGAGTTCAAATTTCAAAATTAAATAATTTAGGTGCTTTTAGGTATATTATATGCCTTAATTGAAATAAAATACATATATACACATAGGTATTTAATATTCTTAATATTTATATACTTTATTTATTTAAAATTATAATTCACAGTTGAGTAGTCTTAAAAGGTAATTTTTGATAAGTTTTGAACACATTTTATTTGACAAAAATAATTGTGTTTGTATTGTGCATGTTACCATGGAAATGGCGATCCTTGTAAACATGTAAACATTTAAACCGGCGGTGAACCCGTGAGAAAAAATATTTCTCACTGCAATGGCCGACTTTTCTCACTGCCTGAGAAATTGTACGTTTTGAATGCATGTAAGTAGTGAGAGAAGTTGCACATTGCATATAGCATCCATAGAAAAATGATGTTTTTAACAATTTTATTACATTTAGAATGAACATATTTCACTACCAAAAATTTTAACAATAATTATTCGGACATCTTGGATATTAGTGCACCCTAATATGTCTGTGTAGATTTTGGCATTGGATCCGACCATCACTTGTAACACCGTTGCCGTATCCTCTATTTTTTCATACTATCACGTTACAATTTTTTGTGATATTATACACGAGCGGGACACCCTCAAAAAAGCGCTTAGTTTTCGAGATACTGACCACGGAGGGGTGAATGGCTAATTTTTTCATACTTTATATTTTCGATGGTGCTGAAAACGAAAATGAGGTTTATTTTGAATTGTATGTGGGGGAACATTGTCAAAATCGCCATTTTTACCTAAAAATAAAAAAAATGAAATCACGTTTTTTGCGTTTACCTCGCTACAACTCTGTTCCATTTAAACATTTTTTTCTGAAATGTTTACAGTATATATATAGCTCTAACATTTCTGAAGACAAAGGTACCTGCTTCAAGTTTTTATTCTTATCATGATAAAGGTTATGAACTTTTCAAAGAAAAAGGTGCGGATTTGTGCATTGCAAAGTTTAATCGCAAAAGTTGTGTGACGAAGTTTAAAATTTAGCTTCTTAATCACGTTTATTTGAAAGTAGAGAGTACAAAGAAATTTGTCTGGTAAGTTTTAGATCAAAATGTTTTATAGAAAAAAAAAATAGTGCAACTTTTAATGTCGACATTAGAAATCCCAATATAACGCTTATTTTTTGAGGGACAGACAATCTAGGTCTAATTTCTCACCTTTAGTACTATTCTTGGATTATAAGCTTTCATTTGACACCTCATTTTTCATTCTACCTAGTATATTGACGGAGAAGTAAACGTTCTTATTCTATTATTTTTGTAGGTACATTTAACATTGATTGAAATTATGAAAGAAATGTCGTGGCAACACTGTGACGCACAAACATAAGATTCAGCTGTGCGTTACATAGGGTGCACTAATAGCCAAGATGTCCAATTATTCAAAATGGCTTTTGAAATTTTTAATAATTATTGTTAAAATGTTGAATGATTATTTTTAAAATTTTTGGTAGTGAAATGTTCTTTCTAAATGTTATAAAATTGTTTAAAGATTAATTTTTATTCAATCCAGTTTCTTTCTTTGTATTTATTTTTCTCATAGACTTATCACTTTAAGCATCATGTGTTATACATTTTTGAAATCAGTACAAAGAGGAGAATTCAAATATCAAATAAAAAGAGGTGAAAGTAATTTTGAAAAAATTCACGGATGATACGGGGGGTGAGAGGGTGCTTTTCGGGGCAAGCTTGAATATGGCATAATATGTCCCCCTTCAAGTATTATTTGACGTGTTTTTTCGTTTTTTTCTAAAAATCAATAGTTTAAAAGTTATTTAAGGTAGATAGTTTTATCTGAAAAGCACTGTAATATTATTATAATATACAGTGCGTCCATATAGTAACGCATAAATTCATTATTAGCTAAATAAACAACATTATTAGATTTTTTTTTATTTAGCTAATGCCTCGACAACTAATGGCCATTGGCATGGTAGGTACGGTAAATTTTTACAGTTAGGTACCTAGTGTCATGTGTAGTGTGTGTGTTGAGTAAGTGTCTTGTTACTTTGCAAAGTTGACGTCATTGTCTTTGAAAAGAGACGCTAATTGTATCCGAACGTCTTCGGTCCCACCGGTGAGTACAGAAATTTTTGAAACAAGTAGATTTTTTTTAATTACGATTTTTCGGCATATATATCACACTAGTGACGTCATCCATCTGGGTGTGATGACGTAATCGGTAAATTTTTTAAATGAGAATAGGGGTCGTGTAATTGCTCATTTGCAAGGGTATGCAATTCTCTATTCAGTAATGTAAACATTAATTTAATTATCCGTACAGGGTGTCCAAAAAGCTTTTTTTTTATTAAATTAATCGAGACAAAAAGAAGAATCTATGTAATTTATTTCATTCAAAATACGTATTACTGTTGTCATAAAACCAGAAAAAAATTGGTTATTTGACAAATAAATATTGGTCTTCGCTTAAATTTAATGATGAAGATACTATCCACCTGCCTCTTGGCAGTTTAAATTTTTCATTTAAGCGGAAATCAATGTTTATTTTTCAAATAAGTTTTTTTCTCTTTTATGACAGTACCTAGTAAAATATTTTAGAATTAAATAAATTACATACACTCTTCTTTTTGTGTCAATTAATTTAATTAAAAAAAATTGCACTCGCTGTGTAAATAATGATGTTAATCTTTATGTTACTGAATAGATAATTGAATATCCTTCCAAATGAGCTATCACATGACCCCTATTCTTACTTAAAAAAATCATCGACTATACAGGGTGAGGCAAATAAAGGGCCTATTAGAAATATCTCGAGACTAAAGGCAACAGAATCATGAAAATTTGAATAAAGTGGTTTTGAAGGATGATCTATTAAATGAAAATATTTTCATCTCTTTTTATAACTTCGTTTTTTTAAATGGGACACCCTGTATATTTTCACATTTTTGGATTTTCTTCGATGTCTTCTTTCTTAAAATATGAGATTTTGTAATATTATACAGGGTATTTTAAAAGATAATTAAGTTTTTTTTATTAATTTCGTAGCAAAATTAACACCCTGTAGAATTGTAGTAGCTTGACATCTGAAACTCTACGTACGTTCAAATAATTTTTAATATACTCTACTATTATTAAGAATCATTAGTATAGCTAAATTTTTTATTTTAGTATACAGGGTTGGTCAAAACTCGGAATGAGTATTTTCTTAGTTTTCTTAAATAGAACACCCTGTATTTTAGTATTGTAATGAAATTATATTTTATGGTACTTTTTTATTTCTTAAGCATTCCCTATACCTAACTGCTTTAATTTGTGCTTAATTGTTAATCGCACCAACAATCTTAACTACGCAGGTATTTTGATAGCTAAACCATTATTGGTAATTTTAAGGACCAGTCTGGATTAATATGTATTTATTTCTGAAAAATTATTTGGGATTGAGTATTTTCACGGCCAACCTAATAAAATTTTACGTATTTTCTGTTGCAATTAATGTTTAGCTTGAATCACCAATAACTCACAAAGTAAAGCAGTTAGGTATAGAAAATGCTTAAGAAATAAAAAAGTACCATAAAATATCAATTCATTACAATACAAAAATACAGGGTGTTCCATTTAAGAAAACTCAGAAAATACTCATTCCGAGTTTCGACCAACCCTGTATACTACAATTAAAAATTTAGCTATACTAATGATTCTTAACAATCGTAGAGTATATTAAAAATCATTTGAACGTAAGTAGAGATTTAGATGTCAAACTACTACAATTCTACAGGGTGTGAATATTGCTACGAAATTAATAAAAAAACGTGATTATCTTTTAAAATACCCTGTATAATATTACAAAACCTCATATTTTAAGAAAGAAGACATCGAAGAGAATCCAAAAATGTGAAAATATACAGGGTGTCCTATTTAAAAAAAAAAACGAAGTTATAAGCAACTTCCGGTATAACCGGAAGTTGCAAAGAGATGAAAATATTTTCATTTAATAGATCATCCTTCAAAACCCCTTTATTCCAATTTTCATGATTCTGTTGCCTTTAGTTCTCGAGATATTTCTAATAGGCCAGTTATCTGCCTCACCCTATATATATATATATATATATATATATATATATATATATATATATATATATATATATATATATATATATATATATTATATGCCAAAAAAATCGTAATTTAAAAATAAAAATCGACCTATTTCGGGAATTTCTAATAATGTTGTTTATTTAGCTAATAATGAATTTCTCGATACCTTATGGACGCTCTGTATATTATTTAATAGGTACATATTTATTAATGTTATATTTCATAATATTTAAAAAAAATAATTTCTAGATTTGCGAAGTATTACAATAATTATATTTTTAGGAGGAAAAAATAGATATTGTAGAATATGCAATGCGAGATCCGATTTTGTTCGGAGACTTTCGCAATGCAACTAACGAAGCCGAACCCCGATTCTATGAAGATTTGCTCGATTATGAAGCCGTATACTCCCTCTTTCAAGAACTCATTGAATTATACAATGAAAAGAAAGAAAAAATGAATATTATTCTTTTTAACGATGCTCTGGAACATCTAACCAGAATATACAGAGGATTGCGGCTGGAAAGGGGTCACATGATGTTGGTTGGCGTAGGAGGATCTGGCAAACGAAGTTTTACCAGTCTAGCAGCTTTTACTGCTGGATGTGAGGTTTTCGAAATAACGCTTTCTAGAGGTACCTATATTAAATTTTAATTGTACTTATATTTTTATTTTATGCTTTTGCCAACTAAATTAAGCAAAAAATCATCATAATCATCGTCACATTTATCCTCTACGTAGGGTTGGCTTGTCTAATTCCACTTTTCCAAATGTTTATCTTTTCACTCACACCCACTAATATCATTACCCTCTAAAGAGTTCATCTAGCTGTCTTCTGCTGTTTTTAAGTTGTTCTTAACGCTCGTACACATGCAGACGGTTACGCCGCGGTTCAAGATAACAAAGGCAACCCCTCAACATGCGTACACATGCAACCGCACAACATCATCAAACCACGGCGGTTGTAACGTAAGTCACTAGGGGAGGAATGAAACCGCCAGTCAAACGCTGTTATGTGTACGGTACAAACGTCGGCTAACCGAGACGTCAACTGCTGGCAAACCGCCCTCATCTGTACAAAAGCTTATAGTGCAGTAACTGAAGGTGGATATGAGCTATTACCCCCGATTATGTTGAACCTCCATCGATTTGCATGAAAATTGGTGAGTAGTTAGAGGATATCTCATGGAACAAGGGTGACATAGTGATAACTTGTGCTTTTACCATGGGGGTGGATGCCACCCCTTCTCTTTTTTATTAAAAAACGCCAAAATTCGATAGAGGGACAAATTCTAAGCGAAATTTGTTATATAAAGTTATTAAAATAAATCAAAACTTAGTGAGTTATTTTAAAAATTTTTATTTTTCGCGAGAAAAATGGATGTTTTTACCCGATTTTTCATAAATAACTCAAAAATTATAAATTTTTACAAAAAAGTCGTTAATAGCAAAATTGAATCTAATAAAAAACGAGATGAACTCCTTACTAGAAAAACCTTTTATTGTTATCTAAAAGTGAGTTATAGGTAATTGAATGTATTTTTTTTCGGCGAGTACCCAAATCTAAGTGTTCAATATTAAATAACGGGAAAATCATTTACGTTATAAAATAAACTTATTAAACATTAATTTGTGAAAGTATCTAGAAATATCTATCAAATGAGCCCCGAACAAGTTGATAGCATTTAGATTTACGCTCCAAAAGTTTTTCAAAATTTATCGTTTAAAATTTTTCACAAAAAATGTTATACTTTTTTTTTAATAACTCCGTTAGTTTTTACGGTATCAGGTTCTCCTATAAAATATCCAAGGGCTATTAAACTACGTTGAACTTAATCTTCTAAACCCATTACTTTTTTTTTAAATAAAAGGTTAAATGGCCCCGGTTACATGGTTCTCGCAGCAAAATTTAAGCTTTAAACGTTGAAACGTTTAATCTCGGTTATTTTTGATCCTACAGTAAGAGTAAAAAGTTAAAATATTTGATATAGAAAAAACTAAAATTTGGTTATATGTCATTTTTTACGCATATTAAGTATTTTTGGAGTTATTATCGAAAGATAATGAATATAAGGATAATTTTAAAAATTCTGAATTTTTCAAATTATATTTTTTTTAAAACTGTGTATTCTAAACCGGTCAAAATTTTTGAAAACACCACTGCTAATATAAAGAAACTATTATAAGGATATAAATTTTAATTTTCGTGGAAATTTTCATCGTAACTTGCTAAATTTTGATGCTATTAACTTCTCCTGGAGCTCCTTTTAAAAGGTATTCCGAAGTACTTTAATAAGTGCTTAGCAGCTATATTTTATAAAATGCATTGATTCCCGTTATTTACGCATGAATACTTAGATTTGAGTACTCGTCGAAAAAAATAAACATTCAATTACCCATAACTCACTATGAATTAACATAAGTTTAGTTCCTTAACCCTCGCAGGACCAACCTTTTAGTAGAAACAGCGAGGAGCAAGGAAAATTTTTACTTGAGGGGTAGAGTCTTGGGGTAATGAGAACTTTTGTTCAGAATGACCCAAGATATGTATCTGCAAAGTTCCAGCCAATTTAATTAAAACCACTTTTACATAGACTTCGTTTAAATTTACAGATAACCTTTAGCTACTACGGGTGCCCGTATATTAGGCATTATAACGGGCGCGGTGTATCATATACACCAACGACTAAAAACGCAAATAAAGGCCACGACTAGGTATTTTCGATACATGTATTGTACAAAATAAATGTAGGTACATATTTAAAAAATATCTTAAAAAAAATAATTTATAACAAAAATATAACGATTAGCAATACATGTAAGAACAAAAACACAAGCACTTCTTTTTTTTTCTAAGAATAACCTTGGAAAAAACTATATAGAGCAAAAGTTGGCAAAACGTTGCAAAATATCTAGCTTTTATAGTAGAGCATTAATAATGCTATTTATAGTAGATACACGTAATTTAAATCGCACAAAATTTACTTACATAGCTTGGTGCTTAGCGTACTAAATCATCACTGGTATGGAATTTTTTCAACCATCAGTCTATCTCTGCAGTAATAGACCAGTAAGGATCTGTTTTTAGGTGGATGTGAGAGGTGGCATTCAGATTTTTGCGGATGAAGTTAGGTGATAACTTCATTAATAATAATTGATTTATGCTCCTTCTCAAATATGCCCGGAACATTAATAAAAAAAAATAAAATTTTTAAAAATTTCAAAAAATTTCGTTTTTTTTTTCTAATTTTTTTTGCTTATAACTTCAAAACGATTCGTTTTGAAACAAAGTCGTATAGAAATAAAACAAAGATAATTAAATTTTCTATCACATGCGATTGGTTAAAAATGTCTTAATTTATCACCCTTGCTGCAGAATAGCAATAAATATAAAATAAGGGGGCAAAACAAGTCTTGTCTTTATTCAATGACTTTCCATCACTTAGGTTACACTTGGAACCTTCCTAATTCCCTTAGAACATTTTTGTAATGTGCTAAAACTGTACACCAAATTTCATTAATATTGACTTACTAGATTTTGAACAATAATTTTGCAATCTAAACTTTTTTTAAAAATTAAAATTTTTTAAAATCTTGCGTAACAAAAAGTAGTATATACAAAGATTTGTCAATTTTTTTGCATATAAAGAAGCACTCCACCTATCAAAGACACTTTACAGAATTGAAATCGGATTCTTTAAAAAGCCTCAGCAATGTTTTAAAGTTATAAACAATTTTTTGGCTTATAAACAGATTAGTGCTGTGGCCAGGAGGGTGCCCTAAAGGCTCCTTTATTTAGATGGACTTACCCAAGATTTTTATGTATTTTGACCCGTAGAACACGATTTTTTTGGATAACAGTTTAGCCGGATGTCGATAAGATGGTTATAAACAAAGAACTTGAGGAATTACATAACATCGATTTTTCGCAAAATAATATATTTTTTGTATTTCTTGGGTAATTCTAAGCAAAAAATGTTCTTACAAGTTTTTTCGTAGGATGCATAGTTTTCGAGATAAACGCAGTGGAACTTTTAAAAAATCTAAAAATTGCAATTTTTGAACGCGAATAAATTTGATTAAAAAATAAAATAGCAATTCTGCTGACAGCATTTGAAAGTTTAAGTCAAATTATACCGGCTTTAATTATTTTCATTGTTAAAAATTAATTTTTTTATTATTAAACAAAGCTATTTTTTTATAAGCCAAAAAATTGTTTATAAGTTTAAAACATTGCTGAGGCCCCTTAAATAATCGGATTTTAATTCTGTAAAGTGTATTAGATAGGTAGAGCACCTGTATATATGTTAAAAAATTAGCCAACTTCTAAATGGTCTACTTTTTGTTCAGAAAGATTTTAAATAATTTGAACTTTTTTAAAAACATTTAGATTGCAAATTTATTATGCAAAATCTATTAGGTCGATTTTAATAAAATTTGGTACATGGTTTAAGTATGTTACAAAGAATTTCCTAAGTGAATTACAGTGGCGTGCTGGCCATATAAATGAATCGGTGCAATCACCGAGAGGCCGCGGCCTCTTGAGGCCGGTCAAATAGGTTTTCACAAAAATATTGAGATGTAACAAAAAAATATTTTTTTAATTTCTAATCGGATGTTAATTTTGCTAATAATATTAATAAAACATTAAAAAAAAACGATGGACGGAAGGGCCGCCCGAGAACTTTATCGTACCGATCTATTATCGTTATGGTACTAGATACTGGCATTCTATAAAAATAACAAAGTTACTCGTTATTTTGATATTTTAGAAACACCTTCTGTACTTGAAAGTATTTTATGGTTCTACGCATCATTAATTCCTGCATTTGAGAAAATGTTCGATGCCATATTTCGGGGACACACTATAGATGTAAAGATTATTGCAAAAATCAATAGAATATTATAGTCATACTTTCATTTCAAATTAGTTAATTTTTCTGAGAAATTAATAGTTTACAATATTTGTATTTCATTCTATTTCGATTACGCCAGTCAATGCACGAGATTAAGAACAAGATATTATCTCCGAATTCTATCCTACTGCATGGATTTTAATGAAATTTTGGGAGTAGCCCTTCTCCTTCTTCTTCTTCTTCTTGTAATAGGACTATGTCCTGTTTCTTCTGTTACAGTCTTTGCTGCGATCCAGAGCTCCAACTCTCGTACCATCGTTTTTTGGGTCTTCCTATCGGTCGCTTGGTGTTGGGCTTCTGTGTTTTCGCCCAATGCGCCATACGTTCAGGGTCCATCCGATCTACGTGGTCTCTCCACATGCGTCGTCGCGCTCTTGTCCATCTCACTACGTCTTGAACGTCTAGCACTCTCAATGTGTCTTCGTTTCGTATTCTATCTCTGAGTGTGATACCTCTTATGGATCTTAGGGTTTTCATCTCTGTTGTATAGCCCAATCTCCTAATTCAAGGTCTATCCTATATACTATGGCGCTTTTATTATGGGGGAGGTTTAAAATTTAAAAATTCATTCTATAATTTGCTCACATTTTTTACAAAAACCATTCATTTTAAACCCGTTCAACTTTTTGAAAGTAGAAATAACACTATATTAAAAGGTATTGCAAAAGAAAAACAATGCATTTAAATTATGGTGGATGGGGGGTTAAATGTATATACTTTTCATTTTTACTTAAAGTACATTAGTCATATATTTTTTTGCACCATATCTCGCTTAGTTTGTATGTAACCGACATTTAACGGTGTTCGTTTTAAAGGCCTTTTCAAACACTACAAAAGGTTTTGGTAGCATTATACACCCAAAACCTGCCGTTCCTCTGTTATTTCAAGTTGAATACATCAATTTGAGCATGCACCAAAAAACAAACTATTTTCACTTACCATATCTCTTTTTGTATAATAAATAGAATATTTACGAGGGAACGAATCTCTTTATTATTTATAATCTAAATAGTGTTTTTAGTTCGATGCATAGTTTTTAAGGTATTCACAAAAAAATCCGTCCGAACAAGTGTCATTTTTAAATGAAAATGGCCAATTTTCAACTACGCATAACTCAAAAAGTATTGAGTTCTCAAAAAAAAAGTATAGAACAGTTTTTGCTTACAAATAGGTTCTTTAGCCACTTCCGTGCTTATTTTGACCAACAAATTTTCCACCCCCTTGAAGAAGTGGGAACCGCCCCAAGATCAAAGCGCCATAGTATATAGGGTAGATTTTGTTTCTTGAGCTATTCCCTACTTACTGTGAAAATATCAAGTACATCAATGTAGTAGGATGAAATTCGGAGCCAAATACCGTCATTGACTGCCCTACAATAATGCTCTGCTATGATCGCGCGAGAGAGGACACATAAGATTATAGCAAAATTTCTATTTACCGTAACTTTTCGAGTTTTTGAGCTACAGCAATGAGTTTTATGTCATTCGAAAGGTAATTTTGCATTCTTTCAAAATGTGTAAAAATATATAGGGCGTATCTAAAAAAAATAAGATTTTTTATTCATTTCCGGTTCAACCGGAAGCCATATTTTTGATGAAATTTATTGTGATAATAGATAATAAAGTACCATATATGTCTACAAAATTTCAAATTTTAGTTTTTATTAAAAAGGAAGTTACGGGCACTCGAATATTTTTTAATAAAAAATTCATAACTCCCCTCCTATGGGGAGTTAAGAAATCTGACTAATGTCATTCAATTTGCTGACAGGATATCAAAAATATATCAAAAAATAAAAAAATTCCTTGGAGCCATTTTTGAGAAAATCTAATTCAAATTTATGTCAAATTTTGACCCCTTAAATATAGGCAACCCGTAACTTTTTCTGAAAAACGATAACATCCTTATTATAGCCCCATCTTTAGGCTATATAACGGCTTTTTCAAATTAAACTTATCTTAAACACGTTTTTAGCTTGGTAGGGAAATGTGTCGAGTGGGCGGTCGGCCATGTTGGCCGCCATTTTGAATTTGGAAATGTCAAATTCCGTATTTTTATTTACCTATCGATGAGCTTACTTTGAGTTGAATTTTATTCATTTCGGTCAAAATTTGAAAAAATGGGTCCTAAATACCCCCCCTATTTCGGCCCCCCTTTGAGAGGTTTTTTTTAAAAGCTTAGTTTCTCGACAAAATTCTCTTAAACTTACTCATACCGAATTTCATCAAAATCGGTCCAGTAGTTTTTGCTGGGCGGTGGCGACATACGTACGTACGTACATACTTCCGACATGTTTTTTTATTTGCTTTTTAGACTCAGGGGGACTCAAAACGTCGAAAAAAAGTGAAATCTGAAAAAATTTTTTTGCACGATCCTATAACTTTATCTATTATACTATACTACGTATATAGTACGATAAAGTAAAACAAATTTTTTTTGATTGTGAAATACAGTTTAAGTAAATGAGTAAGACGCTATAGTTTATATACATAAATAGATTGCTACAGACAATATTATTTATTTTTATACATACAAGTATATTTATGGTTTTCCAATTTCCTTGAAACATGTATGTACTCTGCAGAATTGAAAAATGGAAAAACATCTTGCTCATTTTTGACCGAATTATTGAAAGTATCTAAAAACGATTTGATCAAGACAAATCAAATCGTTTTATGATGATATAAGCACTCTACATCCTAGAAATTTTGATACAATAAAAAAATGGTATACCTTTGATGGCATTTAAATTTAAATCATTTACTGAACAATTAAGAAAGTTTTATCCTACCATATCTGCGACTGCAATTAGAGAAGAACTCATGGATTTTGCTGATAAATGGATTGTATTAAAATAGGATTTTGCAAAATACTGAGATTATACAAGATGGAGTTAATAATGAATATTTTCAGCTTACAGAAAATATGAAGGATGATATTATTAATCCAAGTGATAATGAACATGAAGTAACAAATGACAATGTTGATATCGTGAAAACCTCACCTCCGTGTGGTACTAAAAAGTGTAAAGATTGTATAGTTTGCTGTTACGCTGTTTTGCATAAGTACAGTGAAACCTCGATAAGTCTGATTAATCGGGACCGCGGCCGACCCGGGTTATCGAAAATCCGGGTTAGCCGGAGAATATGGTAAAAATTAATAAAATACAGTATACTTACAGATAAACTCCATTATAATTGCAAAAACCTGATATACATATGCATAGTACATCTAAATTACGTACAGTTGTATACAGTATTGTAAATTTCTTGGTAAAAACTCAGTCAAGCTGAAAAAATGTTTGTTTTGTCTGATGAAAATCGGTTATCGGAGGCCGACTTATCGGGGTTCCACTGTACAACTTATATCAGTGCGTGCTTATCCAAATAATATAGTATAATATAAAGTATTATATTAAATAGTATAATATAAAGCATTTATTAACTCTTTCAGTGACACAAGTATCTTGCGAAAAAAGCTTTTCAACATTGAAATACATAAAAAATCGGTTAAGAAGTACTTTAACACAAGATCACTTTTGTGCTAATGGCTATAGAAAAAGAAGCTTTGTAGGAGCTTAAAAATGATGAAATAATCGACGAAATCGAAAAATAATTTGCTCAAAAATCTATTTTAATGCGCAAATTATTGATCGAGAGTTAAGTAATTATTTTATAAAATAATTGCAAAATAATATTTAGATTATTGCGTTGTATTAACATTTTAAATATCTATTGTTAAATTAAAGTATTTGTACTGTACTTGTGTTTGTACTCACTTGTATAATTTATTTACTAAAATGCAACTTAATACACAATTGAAAAATTCTCAATTTTATTTTACTTGTACCTTAATTATATTACATCTAATTCATATTATATTGATTTAGGAAATTATGGTTTCTGCCTTACTGCATACAATATTGTCATACATGTCAATTATTATTTGTAAGATTTATTTAAATGAAAAAATATAGCAAATTAAGAAAAAAATCATTGAATTCAAAGTTTTATGTTTGATTCAAAAATAATTTATATTTTTGTTTTTTTTTTTTTGTTTTTTTTAAATACCGAATAAAACATCCTGATAATAGAAGGTAAAATGAGGATGGGAGGCCGCTTTTCTATAAAATCACCGGGCCGCTTGAAAAGTTCCAGCACGCCACTGGTGAATTACTAAGGTTCTAAGTGCCACCAAAGTGGTTAAAAACATTGAATAACAACAGGCGTATTTTGCCCCCTTATTTTGTATTTATTGCTATATTGCAGAGAAGGTAATACGTTAAGACATTTTTGACCAGTCGTATATCATACAAAATTGAATTATCTTTATTTTATTTCTCTACGACTTTGTTCCAAAACGAATCGTTTTAAAGTTATAAGCAAAGAAATCAGAAAAAAATCGACGTTTTTCGAAATTTTTAAATATTTTAATTTTTTTATTAATGTTCCGGGCATATTTGAGAAGGAGCATAAGTCAATTATTATTACTGAAGGTGTCACCTAACTTTATCTGCAAAAATCCGAATGCCACCTCTCACATCCAAAAATAGAAGTTTTTTCACAGATAATTTAAGCAATTTAGAACTGTCGAAGCTTATAGCTGACACATCAGAGATTAAGCAGAGGCACATTCTCAACCAGTACTTATCAAATGTGGTGGCCAATTTAGTGCGACTAGTTTACTAAGTACACCATAGCCCGTAGTTAAAACTTAATAATAAATGTTTTATCTGATATTTATTTTCATTGTTGACTAAATTATTTTTGTTAAATAATGTTTATTATAAACTACATTCGTAAATAAATCTTGAAAATATAAATTGTATCGTATAAAACTATACAATTTGTATCGTATAAAACGATACAATTTGTATCGTATAAAACGATACATTTCGTATCGTATAAGTTAGTAGTCATCGTATAAAAGTTTTATATTTTATCAACCGTCTATCTATACGTTGTAGAAGCTACAAAATATATCATTAACCTTTACCATATTTACTTTTAGGATACAATGAAACTTCCTTTAAAGAAGACCTGAAAAAACTATATACGCAACTAGGCCCAGACGATATACCATCCTGCTTCTTTTTTACAGCTGATCAGATTATCGAAGAAGGTTTTCTAGAGTTTATAAATAACATTCTTATGATCGGATATGTCCCCTCTTTATTTGCAGAAGATGAAAAAGATCAAATTATAAATTCTTGCAGAAATGCAGCTAGCAAAGCGGGATATGGTGTAGCTAAAGACTCTGTCTGGCAATATTTTCTGCATACTTGTCAGGATAACTTACACGTGGTTTTATCAATGTCCTCTGCTGGAGATCTTCTAAGCAAACGATGTCGCAACTTTCCAGGTAAACTAAGCATATACTAATAATTTTATAAAATAAATATACAGGGTGAGGAGTATAAAGGGCCATTTACAAATATCTCTAAAACTAAAGGTAACTGAATCATGAAAATTGGAATTAGGGGGTTTTGAAGGGTAAACTGTTTAATGAAAATATATTCATATACATATTTGCTATTTCCGGTTATACCGGAAGTTGCTTATAACTCCAATTTTTAAATGGGACACCCTGTATATTTTTTCATTTTTGGATTTTCCTCGATGTCCTGTTTCTTAAAATACACACTAATAGTATAGTATAGTTGATCCAAAAGATGGCATAACCCAGACATCCAAAGTGAAAGTTATCCTTCAACACCAAATTGTTCTATATGGTCCACACAATGTCCAGAAAAAAGTCACACCATTTTGAGCGTCGGGTTTGGTGGGGAGAGGGGGAGAAATCGGTAAATTCGTAGTTTTTTAAGTTTTTTCGCCAATATTTCTAAAACTATGCGGTTTAGCATGAACAACCTTCTATACAAAATTGTTCTACATTAAATTTGAAATAAAAAAGGAAATGCACAATCTTTCTAAAATGAATGGTTCCAAAGTTACGGAGGTAGTATAGTATAACTGGTCCAAAAAAAGGCCTAACCCAAACATCCAAAGTAAAAGTTTTCCTCCAACACCAGAATGTTCTATATGGTCCAGATATTGTTCAGTAAAATGTTACACCATTTTGAGCGTCCGAGTTGCGAGGGAGATGGGAGAGAAGCCGGTAAATTAGTAGTTTTTTTAAGTTTTTGTCAATATTTCTAAAACTATGCATTAGCGTAAACAATGTTATATACAAAAATGTTCTACATTCTACATGAAATTTAAAACAAACAATGTTCTATACATAATTGTTATAAAATCAACGGTTCCAGAGTTACGGAGGTTGAAAAGTCGAGATTTTCGATACTTTTTATAATTTTTGGGAAATATTTATGATATAACTATACCAAAAACCCAGACATCCAAAGTGAAAGTTATCCTCCAACACCAAATTGTTCTATATGGTCCACATAATGTTCAGAAAAAAGTCACACCATTGTGAGCGTCGGGTTTGGGGGGAGAGGGGGGAGAATTCGGTAAATATAAAAAGTATTGAAAACCTCCATTTTTCACCCTACGTAACTCTGGAACCGTTGATTTTATAACAATTATGTATAGAACCTTTTTTGTTTTAAATTTTATGTAGAACATTTTTCTATAGAACATTTCTTACGCTAAAGCATAGTTTTAGAAATATTGACGAAAAACCTAAAAAAACTACTAATTTACCGACTTCTCCCCCATCTCCCCCCAAACCGGACGCTCAAAATAGTGTAACTTTTTACTGAACAATATGTGGACCATGTAGAACAATTTGGTGTTGAAGGAAAACTTTTACTTTGGATGTCTGGGTTAGGCTTTTTTTTGGACCAATTATACTATACTACCTCCGTAACTTTGGAACCATTCATTTTAGAAGGGTTATGCATAGGGCCTTTTTTATTTCAAATTTAATGTAGAACAATTTTGTGTAGAAGGTTGTTCATGCTAAACCGCTTAGTTTTAGAAATATTGACGAAAAACGTAAAAAACTACGAATTTGCAGATTTCTCCCCCCTCTCCCCCCAAACCCGACGCTTAAAATGGTGTGACTTTTTTCTGAACATTATGTGGACCATATAGAACAATTTGGTGTTGGAGGATAACTTTCATTTTGGATGTCTGTGTTTGGGTCTAACTATACCATACTATAAATGTATTGTACTGTTATATGGAGTATCTAGTTTAAAAGATAATTACGTTGTCTTTAATAATTTCGTAGAAACATTCACACCCTGTTTGACTGTAGTGATTTGACATCAACAACTCTATTTATGTTTAAATGATTTTTAGTATAGGCCTATAGTCTGTTATTGTTAAAAATTATTAATAAAGCGAAATTTTAAATTTTAGTATACAGGGTTGGTCGAAACTCGGAATGAGTATTTTTTGAGTTTTCTTAAATGGAACACCTTGTATTTTAGTATTGTAATGAAATGATATTCCAGAATACTTTTTACTTCTTAAGCATTCATTATACCTAACTGCTTTAATTTGTGATTTCTTAAGCCAAACATGAATTTTATTAGGTTGGCCGTGAAAATACTCAATCAAAAATAATTTTTTGAAAATAAATACGTAACTAGTAATCTAGACTGATCCTTAATTTATTAATACTGGTTGAAATAACAAAATATCTACGTAGTTAAGATTTTTAAGTTATGGTGTCATGACATATATTCCATATTTACGTCATTGAGTGTAAATTAGAATAATATATAGGGTGTCCCAAAAGTAAAGGAACGGTCGAATATTTCGCGAAATGAACATCGGATCGAAAAACTGAAAAATACGTATTCAATATTTTTCAAAAATCTATTGACACTAAACACGACTCCCCACTCCGCCCCCTGGAGGAGGGGTGGGGGTAACTTTAAAATCTTAAACGGAAACCCCCATTTTTTATTGCAGATTTGGATTCCTTATATAAAAGTAAGCAACTTTTATTCGAAACATTTTTTCGAATTGTCGATAGATGTTTTGTAGAAAAATGTTTTGAATAAATGTTACTTACTTTTTCATAAGGAATCCAAAATTGCAATAAAAAATGGGGGTTCCTATTTAAGATTTTGAAGTTACCCCCACGCCCACCTCCAGAGTGTGGAGCTGGGGGTCGTGTTTGATGTCTTTCGATAGGTTTTTGAAAAATATTAAAAACGTGTTTTTTGGTTTTTCATTTGGAAGTGTACTTCTCGAGATAATAGACCGTTTCTGTAATTTATTTATGGTATGACGATAAATCATTTTTACGAAATATTCGACCGATACGCTACTTTTGGGACACCTTGTATAATAATTTAAAAATTATTCCAAAGCTTAGTATATACTTTTTATTGTAAATTTTATTGTTTAGGCTTCGATTACCTATTTCTCATGTGTAGGTACGTCTAATTTTAATGCAAATAATTGTACAATGAAAAATTTGGAAGGAAAAATTAACAAATTAAATAATAGCAAACAAATTGTATGTTTCGTGAGGTTACATGCGGTATTTCATAATGTATACGGACATTTTCGTCACATTTACTGCGTGGGAAAGAAACTATGTTTTTATCGACGGTATTCCAGACATTTTTTAATTATTCTGCACTTTTAGGATTAGTCAATAATACTACTATTGATTGGATGTATCCATGGCCTTTACAGGCCTTAGTTGCCGTTGCCTCAGCTTTCTTAAAGGAAAACCCATTGTTACCTGAACAATATCGTGATAATATTATTGAACATGTAGTACACGTGCATAGTTCTGTTACTGTCAAATATACTTCAGATTACTTATTGAAAATGAGAAGAAAGAATTATGTCACGCCGAAACATTATTTAGACTTCATTAATACCTATTTGAGGTAAGCTAAAATAAGGATTTTTTTATCACATTATATTGGGTACGACTTGCATGGATATCAAATCTTGTCATAGCTATTCTTAAGGGGCGGGAGGCTATGGTTTGAAATTAATACTTCAAGCACATTTTTGTTAATTTTCTTATTAGAAACTAATCTAATTTCACTAATTTGAAAGTATAGTAGAATTATTTTATTCTTAAATTTAATATTCATAATCAAGGAAAATTATTGAAAAATAAGCCAACGGTAGCAAATTTTTAAATACTCCTCATTATGGATTTTACGATGGACACTTAGTCCATGTGGTGAGACCGCTCCCGTCTGGAAATATTTCTGATTCGGTTTCTTTGTGGATTCCTATTCAAAAATGTCCCCTTTAAACAAATCTGAAGGGTGCCTGGCGGAATTTTTGGGCAGAAATTGTTTAAACTTTTTTTTTTAACAAATACAAAAGATCACGTTTTTTTTGCCCCGGAACATATATTTTTGAGTTTTGTCGGTGATTTTGAACAAGAAAGGTATCTTGTAAATTTTCTAAAAAATTGATAGTCTTCGAGTTATAGGCGATTTAAAATCTGAAAAATGCGAAAATACGCATTTTCGAGACTTAAAAACTCATATTCAAATTAGTATTTTTGAGGTTGCCAGATACTTAGATTGAAGACTAAATATTCAGCTTCCAGATTCTGAAGAGTGATCGCGTCTAACTTTAATTTATACCGTTGTTTTTTAATTGTTAAATATGCGTGTTTATCCGATTTTTTTGCAGGAACGGCGCGCTCTGTTTCAAAAATCTCCTATTTTCCTCCGAAAAATACTTTTTATAGATTCTTTGGGACATTCTAAATAAAATAAGTTTCTTGACATTTTTCTCAAAAGTTAATAGTTTTAAGGTTATAAGCGACTTAAAATCCGAAAATGCGTTTTTTGTCATTTTTCGGATTTTAAATCGCTTATAACTTAAAAACTATTAACTTTTGAGAAAACTGTTAAGAAACTTATTTTATTTAGAATGTCCCAAAGAATCTAGAAAAAAAATTTTTCGGATGAAAATAGGAGATTTTTGAAATGGAGCGCCGCACCGGCAAGAAAATCGGATAAACACGCATATTTAACAATTAAAAAACAACGGTATAAATTAAAGTTAGACGCGATCACTCTTCAGAATCTTGAAGCTGAATGTTCAGTCTTCAATCTAAGTATATGGCAACGTCAAAAATACTAATTTAAATATGAGTTTTTAAGCCTCGAATATGCGTATTTTCGCATTTTTCAGATTTTAAATCGCCTATAACTCCAAAACTATCAATTTCTGAGATAAATTACAAGATTCTTGTTTAGATTGACCCAAAAAATCTAAAAATATATGTTCCAGAGCAAAAAAACATGATCTTTTGTATTTGTTTAAAAAAATTGTTTAAACAATTTCTGCCCAAAAATTCTGCCCGGCACCCTTCAGATTTGTTTAAAGGGGACATTTTTGAATAGGAATCCACAAAGAAACTGAATCAGAAATTTTTCCAGACAAGAGCGGTCTCACCACATGGACTAACTAGAATTCATCACTGTATCATGTGAAAAACAAAATTCATGCAGGTAACGCTGCAGAGTTTTTTTTTAGATTTAACGATTTTTGACTTTTTGGTATCACTCAGAAGTCAAAACAACGATTTTTCTGCATAAAAATGGTAAAAGTCAAAATATTTATTATTTTTAAATAAAAAATAACATAAAACAGAAACATCGCGACAGCTTTACCTCACAAAATGTCTAAAGAAAATTTATACAAAATTTCAGGTGGATCGATCAAGTAGTTTTTGAGTTACAGTGTCTACCGGCTTTGAGAAAAACTCGTTTACAGTTTTGTCAACTTTTATTTTCAAGCTTTCTTTTGTCTGTCAAATCGAAAAGTGATGCACACCGGAATATGATTGACCAGACTGCGTCATAAGTAGGTGACGGGCGACAGTTATCTGACTATAATAGCTCTCTTGTAATAATGCCATTATCTGGGCTGCCTTTACTGGTGAATTATCCGTTTATATAATATTCACTTACTGCACTTCGAGGTTGTGACGATAATATAATTTTATCGTCTAGTCTAGAGTACGCCAATGAATTAAATAAAACACGTTTTTGTACTGTTTCGAACGATATAAAAATCGGATTGAAAAGCCTAGTTGATTATTATTCTTGGAGCGTTGATCGAAGAATAATAGACAACAGCGAGGTACAAGAAGTGAGTTTATGTAGGTAGTATTTCCCGATTATTTTCCACTGTCGTTTTGGCGAGCTGAGTGAATCCGACAGTTTTCTTCTTACCTATCCTTTTACCTATCCTTATATGAGCGGTTATCGTATATCCTTTATGTGTCTTTTCAATCCGGCGAGGTGAGCGGGATCTCCTTTCTCCCCTTTCCTTATACATTCATATCGTATTAATAAAAGCAAATCCTATTTCGCGCGATCGTCAAAATCATTCATTCATGTACAAAAATATCGTCACATCGGTCCGAACAGTAAGCTCGATGCGTAGAAATTATAAATATATTTTATTAACGAACTTAATGAGTAATTAAGGCTAATTATCTCATCTTGTGTTTATTTTGATTCCAAATAAAAATGTTTTAAAAAGCGAACTCTTTTTCTTCGACTGATAGTAACCTGAAGCAACAACAACAACAACGCAACGACCTCGTTACAAGGTGTACAGTGTACATGTGTTTGAAAAGTGACTGAAACGACCACCGGCAAACTCAAAGAGGTCTACATTACGCAGAAATTGCTAGTTACAATGTTTGCTGCATTCTCTATGCCATACCGAAGTAGACCAATTTTACAACATGTTGTCAATTTGCATAAAACAATTATTTCTTGTAATCTTTATAATAGACAATATTTTTTGAATTAGTTGTTTTAATTCAAAGTAGCACAACATCAAACGACTAACCATAAACTACAATTCGTTGAGTGAGTCGATTATTTTGCTTCAAAGTGTATATTTCTTAATTTTATTTATAATTTTATTTGAATTAGGTTACTGGATGAGAAAGGCAACTATATAAATTCTCAATGTGAACGTTTGAAAAGTGGTTTAAAGAAAATTGAAGAAGCGACTGTGGAACTTGATGTATTAAACAAGCAATTGGCCAAACAAAAAATTCGCGTTGCCCAAGCGACAGCAGAATGTGAAGCTATGTTGACAGAAATAAACGCAAGTAAGACATCATAAATATTTTATCCCGTTATAAACTAAAAGTCCAACAAATAATAGTAAATCCTTTATATAAGGTATATATTTAAAATCCCTAAAAAGGGCTACATCACAATAACATAACTAGTTTTCGACTGGTTTACCAGTCATTATCAGTGCTTACGTGAAGTTTACATGCTAACCACCAAGATATAGTTAACAAAAATATGTGGGTCAAAGCCCTGTATAAGTGGTGCGTTAAGGAAACATCAGTTAAAAATGCCAATTAGAGCATGGATGTTTAAACTATTTTAAAATAATGCCCCAGGTAACATCTGAGCTGTAATGTGACTAGATTACATGGTGAAAGTCTGGTAGCAAATGACAATGAAATAGGTAAAGACCTCAGAACGATGACAAGACACGATGACAAGACACGGTGACAAGAATGATGACAAGACAGTCCTGTCTTGTCATAGTTCTGAGGTCTCCACCTATTTCATTGTCATTTGCTACCAGACTTTCACCATGTAATCTAGTCACACCACAGCTCAGATGTTACCTGGGCATTATTTTAAAATAGTTTAAACATCCATGCTCTAATTGGCATTTTTAACTGATGTTTCCTTAACGGACCACTTATACAGGGCTTTGACCCACATATTTTTGTTAAACTATATCTTGGTGGTTAGCATGTAAACTTCACGCGAGCACTGATAATGACTGGTAAACCAGTCAAAAACTAGTTATGTGATTGTTATGTAGCCCTTTTTACGGATTTTAAATATATCCCTTTTATAAAGGATTTACTATTTTTTGTATTACATGGTATACAGCCAACTACAGGAAAACTTTTTCCTTGTGGATTTTTAAAAGTCCAACCTTAGGGATGCACGTCATAGATTTAATGACATGATAATCCACCGGTATAAACTTGACAGCAAACAAATTCAATAATTTTTTCTTCGTATATTCATTTTTTCGCTACCGTCAAGTTTAACAGGAAAGCACTGTTGCCAAATAAACATATTTATTTACCAAAGCAGCTACTGACTACACTGTCTCTCTTTGTCTTCAAGAGTGTGAAATAAAGATAATCTGTACTATATATATGTGTCAAACTGACATTGTCCTATAAAAGGTCATTTAAGATATTTCCTTAAACCCTTGTATTCACCTAAAAAATTTTTGAAAAAATCCTTTAAAATTAGCAATAAATCGATATAAAGAAGCTCCCGAAAAAATATGTTCCTATGTTCCTTGACCCTTTAACCCTGCTGTCCTGTTCGAGTCGATTTGACCAAAAAAAAATTTTTTTCTTATTTTACAAATTATTACGCGGCGTAACGATTTGGTGTTTCGTGACTTTATTACCTAATAAACTTCTTGATTTTTTTGATAAAAATGAAATTGTTAGCACACACACACACACACACACACACACACACACACACACACACACACACACACACACACATGCTCGCATCAACCCCAGCCCCGGGGGACATGTGTGTTCCAATTAAAAAGTGGAACCCACATGTCCGAAGATCAAACCGGTCACACTCCGTAATGGAGTGGTACCTATTTGACCCCCCAAGCTATAACTCCACTCCCCATCGAAGGACATACCGAATGGGGAGGCGTTGATCTTAATGTTACTTTGGATGCCCTGGGTAATGGGACATCCTTTGTATTACTTCATGTGGTTAAGCCACCTGGTTTTAGGGGTAGCTAGAAGAGCTTTTCTCCCTATTAATGACTAAGTTAATTTTTTACTTTACTTTGGACTTGTGTCCTAAAAAAATTTGTTCCGGGTATCAAGGCACCGATCTAAATCGGTGTCTTGCTGTCCAGACCGTGTGTGCTCGGTCACTCAGCCGGCGAATTGGCAAAATAAATTTTGTTCTCCTCGACGGCTGAGCGCCCGAAAGGTGTGGCCATCAAGCCCACGTCTGTCGGTACGTGACCTCGATGCTCACATTCTGCGGCTATGGTCCATTTGACCCACCTGAAGGGTACTTAGTGCCTGAAGGGCGACATTTGTGTTTCGATATTCTGTGGCTATCTCAATTTTTCATTCTTAAGGGTTTCCTCTCTATCCAGCTAACTGCTGTCTAGGCCGTCTATGTACCGTTCTTTGGTTTTCGTCGTAGTTAGTCAATTCTCTTAATAATCTGCTAGGATGGTTTCTGATATTGTTAAATATTTCATGTGTTCTTTCGTCTATCATTCTCAGGACTTTTATTTTGTTGCGTATGTTCAAATACGTATCTTAATGGGACATATCTAGGTACAGTCGGAAAACTGAAAGAATACCCATGACCGAACATATAAAACACGCTGTATTTTCCTGTCACCGTGCCACAAAGAAAATTGTCCAGTACAAGTACATGTAACAATAATTATTACATGTACTTGCGCTGGCCAATTTTTTGTGTGACACGGTGACAGAAAATACAGCGTGTTTTACATGTTCGTCCATGGGTATTCTTTCATTTTTCCTACTGTATATTCAGAGCTTCCCTGATCATGTGGTTTTGGATGGTTTGTATTTTTTTCTTGTTGGTTTTACACGTGTGACTCCATGCTGCTGAGGCGTATGTTAGTGTTGGCAAAATTATACAATTTGCCATCCTAATCTTTGTCTTAAATCTTATTTTACTTTTTCGACCTATTAGCGATGACAGTTGACTCCTAAGGGCTTTAGCTTTGTTGATTGTTTGTTTTACGTGTTGTGTAAAGGTCGGTCTTTTGTCTAACATTACGCCTAGGTATTTGTCTTGATTTGACCATTCAATTTGGGTATCAAATAGGGATAGTACCTCATTTGGCCTGCCTCTTCTTTTTTGGTACATGCATCACTTTCATCAAATGAAACAGCTCCAAATTATTTTAGATTACAATTCCAATAAGGGAGCAGTGGATACTCTAGATAAGCTTGTTTGCACGTATACAACAAGTTCGTGTTATGGGCATCAACAAATATCCAATGCAATACCAATACATTGGAAAAACGGCGAATTTTTCTTGAGGAATTGGGAAAAAATTAATGAAACCAGTAGTGTCTAGGTAGGAAGTAGTGTCTAGGCACTCGAAATACTGAAACCCCGGAAGCCCTGGCGATGACGTTAGAGAGACCGTCAAAAGCTGAGCCAAGAGAGTATAGACGCAATTCAACCCGGAAGCCTATTGATTTTCATTTTGATATCAATTCTTGTAATGATATTGATTTTAGCTTTAAGCTTCATTATATTAACCGCGGAATCCTCTCCGAACATAGATGTATGTACATAGATATACAGGGTGTAACAAAAATACAGGTCATAAATTAAATCACATATTCTGGGACCAAAAATAGTTCGAATGAACCTAACTTACCTTAGTACAAATATGCACATAAAAAAAGTTATAGCCCTTTGAAGTTACAAAATGAAAATCGATTTTTTCGAATATATCGAAAACTATTAGAGATTTTTAATTGAAAATATGTGGCATTCTTACGGCAGGAGCATCTTAAAGAAAAATTATAGTGAAATTTGTGCTCCCCATAAAAATTTTATGGGGGTTTTGTTCCCTTAAACCCCCCCAAACTGTTCTGTACGTTCAAATTAAATTATTATTGTGGTACCATTAGTTAAATTCAATATTTTTAAAACTTTTTTGGCTCTTAGTATTTTTTCGATAAGGCAGTTTTTATCGAGTTGCGGCTTCTTTTTTAATATGTTTACATAAAAATTTTATTGGGGTTTTGTTCCTTTAAACCCCCCAAATGTTTGTGTACGCTCCAATTAAACTATTACTGCGATACCATTAGTTAAACAAAATGTTTTTAAAATTTTTTGCCTCTTTGTATTTTTTCAAGAAGGCAACTTTTATCGAGATATGGCTTCTTTTTTAATACGGTTCAAAATATACCTAAAAATGTAAATCATACATAAATTTTCATATTTTTACCAAGTCTCCATAATCGTACTTAACCATATACAAATATGTGGTGGATTTGACAAATATTTAAAATATCTCGATAAAAACTGAATTTTCGAAAAAGTACTGAGAGCCAAAAAAGTTTTAAAAATATTGTGTTTAAGTAATGGTACTACAATAACAATTTATTTGGAACATATACAAAAGTTTGGGGGGGTTAAAGGAACTAAACCCCCATAAAATTTTTATAGGGTGTCCAAATTTCACAATAATTTTTTCTTAAGATGATACTGTCATAAAAATGCCATATGTCCATTTTCAATAAAAAATCTTTAATAGTTTTCGATATATTGGAAAAAATCGATTTTCATTTTGTAACTTCAAAGGGTTGTAACTTTTTTTATACGCACATTTGTACTAAGGTAAGTTAGGTTCAATCAAACTATTTTTGGTCCCAGAATATGTGATTAAATTTATGACCTGTATTTTCGTTACACCCTGTATACTGCATGCATTATTCTTCATTTATAGATACCCAAGAAGCTACCGGCAAGAAAAACGTCGCCTCACTCAAAAGTCAGGAAATTGAAGAACAAGCTAAAATAATCGCAAGCGAACAAGTTGAGGCTGAAGAAGCTTTAGCTGAAGCTCTTCCTGCATTAGAAATAGCTAGACTAGCATTATCAGACTTAGATAAATCTGATATTACTGAGATTAGGTCATTCGCAACACCGCCCGAGCCCGTTCAAACAATTTGCGAATGTATTTTGATACTCAGAGGTAAGTGATGTTTAAAGTTGTTATTTTGAAAGGTATTATACATTTGAAATTTTTGAAATTATAGTGAAATGAAGGTTTGTCCGAATTAAAGTATAATAACTTTGACATAACAGTTCCATTAAAAAAAACCAAATAGTAATTAACTTTTCCAAGAATATTTTTTTTGCATAGAGATATTAATTGGTCGGTTAGTCGCGATCAGATTATAGCGTAATGTGTAGTGTATGTCGTGTTGAGCAAATGTCTTCTACTTATTAAAGTCGACTTCATTGTCTTTACCAAAAGACACTTGTTGTATCCGAACGTCTGCGGCCTACAAGAATATAATATGTGGAATAATTCCATATGGAATAATATGTGGAATACATTTATTGAAATTTATTTTATACTTCAAATCACGTTAATACCGACCACGAAAATCAACTTTAAGGTGAATGAACAATTTTAAGCATTCTTTATATTTTAGAAGTCGCTGAATACGAATATGAAGCTTATTTTTAGCTACATTTGGTGGAACGTGTTCAAAAATTAAATTTTATGCAAAAATTCGAAAAATTAATTTAAATTATCTTTCAACTTTGTATCATCTCTCAAGTATTTGGATAACAACGAGATTTGTCCGAAATGTTTAAACAATTTAAAAGAGGAGTTATTAATTTTTAAACATTTTGTCGTCAGATTCCGTTAGGTCCATGTTTACTTAAAAAAGTTGAGCGTGGAACTTTTTAGCATAAAATGTTCACTAACACAACATTAAAACATAACTCATGAGGAAGTTTTCTGAGTTATATGACTTTAAAAATCGGTATCGGCCGCGCGCTCGTTGCACGCATAGTGTGGAACGTACACGGTAACGCGGCAAATCGAAACTCAATGCTATATACAGGGTGTTCAGAAACTCTATCGACAAATGAAGACAGGAGATTCATAAGATGATTTTAAGACAATTTAACCAAATTCACCTAGACCGAGAGCTAGAGGTATTTGAAGATGGCGTCTTTTAATTAGTTTTTCTTAAATACCTTCAGAACACTTCTAGTTAGGAAAACGAAAATTGGTACGCATATTTATCTTCTAGGGGTTAATTGATTCCATCCATTGCGAATTTCTAGTATCGGTCATAGGCGTCCGTTTTGGTTAGGGATGCGGGTATTTTATCGCATAACTTTTTTGTCTCTAACTTCTAATCATTTTAGACACTGGATGATTAAATTTCGAACTATTCGACTAAAAGTTACTCTTGCTTTAAGTCGGTAAAATATACCTACTGTTTTTTATGCAAAAATTCAAAAAATCAATTTTGATGATTTTTCACATTTATAGGTCTGGATCCCGCGTATGAAAAAAAAGTTGATTAATAGCAAGCTGAAAATTTGTTAATAGCTTAAGGGTGTCTAGTCGGACAAACTTTGATATGTGGGAATACTGGAACAGGGGAAGTTTTAATTGTGGAACAGATTAAAAATTTGCAACGGTCAGACCACGAAAACGGCACATGTATTTTGTCCGACAGAACAGACTTTAACTCTCCGAATAGAGATTAAACTCTCATGCAAAAATCGGACTGCTATTTATCACCAAATGGGCGTTTTAATGAGTGGAACATGTAGAATATGTCAAATGAAAGGAATTATGACAGGTGATAAATAGCAGTCTGATTTTTGCATGGGAGTTTAATCTCTGTTCGGAGAGTTTAAGTCTGTTCTGTCGGACAAAATAAATGTGCCGTTTTCGTAGTCTGGCCGTTCCAAATTTTTAACCTGTTCCACAATTAAAACTGCCCCTGTTCCAGTGTTCCCATATGTCAAAGTTTATCCGACTAGACACCCTTAAGCTATTAACAAATTTTCAGCTTGCTATTAATTAACTTTTTTTTCATACGCGGGATCCAGACCTATTAACACTGTAACTTTGAACTCTGTCAATATTTCCTTTTAAAAATTTTACTTTATTATCTTTGAACTATTTAGATAACAATGAAATTTGTCCAAAATGTTTAAAAACATTAAAAGAGGAGTTGTCAATTTTTAAAAAGTTGTTAGTTTCATGTTTACTTAAAAAAGTTGAGTGACAAATTTAGCTTATAATAATTTTAACCGAAACTTTAGACATAATAAGTCATGAAGAAGTTTTCTGGAAAATTTCACGTCAAAATATGCAATACGAAAAAAGTTATGTGACTTTATAGACGAGTGGTACTCCCACGAAAAAACGCCTATTTCTCGAGATACTGACCAAGGTGCGGTGAATGGCTAATTTTGGTCACAGATCATATTTTTGATGGTGCTGAAAATGAAAATTGGGTTTATTTTGAAATTTAAGTGGAGAAACATTGTCAAAATCGCAATTTTACAGTAAAAATGAAATCACGTTTTTTGCGATTAACTTGTTACAACTCTTCCATTTCAATATTTTTTTCTGAAATTTTTACAGTATTATATTTCTTACCTTTCTGAAGACAATGGGATCTGCTTCAATATTTCAGTCTTATTTATGTAATAAAAGTTATGAATTTCTTAAAGTAAAAAGTGAAGATTCCTGAATTGCAAAGTTTAATTACAAAAGTTGAGTGACAAATTTTGAAGTTTAGCTTTTTAATCAAGTTTATATTAAAATATATTGTACAAAGAACATAACGCTATATAGAAAAAATAGCGCAACTTTAATTTTAAGAAAAATGTGATTTCATTATTTTTTATTTTTAGTGTAAAATTGCGATTTTGACAATGCTCCTCCACTTAAAATTCAAAATAAACATAATTTTCGTTTTAAGCACTATCAAAAACATAGGGTTTGGCCAAAATTGGCCATTCACTACACCGTGGTCAGTATCTCGACAAATAAGCGTTTTTTTTTGGGAGTGCCACTCGTTTTAAAGTCATGTAACTTTTTTCCAATTGCATATTATGACTTAAAATTTTCCAGAAAACTTCTTCATTACTTATCATGTCTAAAAGTTTTGTTGGTTAAAAATTATTAAAAGCTAAAAAATTTGTCACTCAACTTTTTTAAGTAAACACGAAACTAATGAAATCTGACGACACAATGTTTAAAAATTAACAACTCCTCTTTTAATTAGTTTAAACATCTTGGGCAAATCTCATTGTTGTCTAAATACTTCAAAGATAACACAGTAACATTTTCGGAAGGAAACATTTACAGCAATCAAAGATACAGCTAGTTAAATTAGAAAAATCATCTAAATCGATTTTTCGCATTTTTGCATAAAATTTGATTTTTGAGCATGTTCCACCAATTTTACATAAAAATAAACATCATTTTCGGATTTAGCGACCTCGAAAACGTAAATAATGACAAAAATTCGTCATTCACCTGAAAGTTGATTTTCGTTGTCGGTATAACATCAATTTAGTGGTTGCTGCCGCTCGCCTAACACTATGTGTGCGATTTTTAAAGTCATCTAACTTTTTTCCTATTGCATATTTTGACTTGAAATTTTCCAGAAAACTTCTTTATGGCCTATATTATAATGCTGTGTTGATTAAAATTATATGCTGAAAGTTTCGTTACTCAACTTTTTTAATTTAACACGAGACTACCGAAATCTGACGACAAAATGTTTAAAAATTAACAACTCCTCTTTTAATTTGTACAAACACTTCAGAGAAATCTCGTTGATATTCAAATACTTGGAAGATGACACAGTAAACATGACATTTTCAAATGCGAATTAAAATTATTTAAATTGATTTTTCGCATTTTCGCATAAAATTGGATTTTTTAACATGTTCTACCAATTCTAGATAAAAATAAACTTCATATTCGGATTCAGCTACGTCGAAAATATATATAAAGAATTATCAAAATTTGCCATTTGCCTCTCATGGTCGCTTTTTCGATTTTTAAGCCTCAAATTAGGGGTGTGCCGCTTGCCTATCATGCACATCTACTAAAATATACCAAACGTTTTTCTTTTTGTTCAAAATACAATTGAATTTAAAAAAAAATTTAGCAGACAACTTCAGATATTAAATACTTACATTAACACGTTCACTGTGTATATGCATATTAAATTCTCCCTTTACCTGAAATAATTTTTGTAATGTAATGTTAGTGAGCGCATGTTGCTCATCGGCGACATCAGCACTCGAGGGGGAAACCGAATGTCGCCGATGAGCGACATATGTTCAAACAATGATATGTTAAAGACATTAAAACATCTTTTCCGTCGACCGTCCATTTATGATCATTTTTAACAGCCTCAAAATCATTGATTAATGACCCTATTAATGAATGATTTTCTATTAATGAACGATTTTATTATAGGCAACACAACATACATTGCTTGCATAAATTAATTAAACGCTCTGTGATTGGCAGTGACATGTGGTGAAGGCAACCAAACATATACCTATTTATATTCCCACTAAAAAATTTAAAATCAAGTAGCCGCTGTTAGTACTATCTGCCATTATATGTCATTATTTACTTTATTGTTTAAAATTCTGTGTATTTGAAAAATCAAAAGATGGATATATCTTTATTTCTGAAAAGTACGGTCGACGGAAAAGTTTTGTAACGAACTCGTGAATTAAAATGGCGATTAACAATCTCGAACATTAACGCGCTCGCCCCGCTCACGCGTTAAAATATCTCAATTGTTAATCGCCCTTATTAATACACTTGTTGGTTAAATAACTATTAATGTTCTTTCAACATGCATGTAACCACTTTATTAAACGTCGTTTCTTATCGACTGGTAATCTAATAAATATTTTGTTAGGGGTTTTATTTTTTGTACTTTTAAACAAATGTACTAAACACCACTTATTTATTTTTATTTTCCATAGTAAACACGCACAATTCAGTACTATCTCTTCAAAAACTGTATTCTCTGTAAAAACTGTAACCAATGTAAACAAAGTGCAATAGGGAACTTGCATAAATTTTTAAATTCGAAAAAAATGTTATAAATCACAACAGAACATAATTTAAAACATGTATCAAAGATAAAAAAGTTTTGTTTGTCTTTCGTTTGGCCCCTAAAGACGATTAAACATTCAAATTAAAACAGTTGGTCCAAAATGCGTCGTGACGTCATTCGGTTGTACATTTACATTTTTCCAATAAAGTAAACAAAATTTTACATTAGACGTTATAAACGTCAGTAGAAAATACATTTATGTGACGTTACAAGTGTTTTTGATCGTTTGAACTATTTATAGAAAATTGTACTTTTACAAAATGGTTTTATTTTCAATAGTAAACCTTCGTTCCTTTCCTTCAAAAACAGTATAAAACTCCAATTTTAACAAACTGGTATATATTATTACAATGACATACGATAAATGTCATTAGAATATAAATATTTTTGACTTATTCCACGACGATGAGCTGGCCAAATACCCAAGTAGGTGGAGGCCAATAAACTAAAGAAGGAGAAGAAGAATATACCTAAATATAAGGTTGTGTCTAGGTATACGCTAACGTGTACGCAAATAAAAAAGTTAAAGTGTCAGTGAATTCTTATTTTTTATTTGTTTAGTGTTTGTTTTTAAATTAACTATGGAGTGTGGACAATTATTTAGTTCTTTTAACGAGTTTAAGAACATTTTAAAACAGTACGAAAAAGATAAGAGACTATAAATTAATATATATTTTTTTTTAGTTACAAATGAAATAGGATTACCGTCCAAGAGTTAAATAAAAGGAAGACCTAAAGCTTTCACAATAATAATTAACTTGTTCTAAAGCTATTACCCTTGTGGCATTTTTGTAATCAACTATTCTAAATGAGAACTAAGCCACAATTTAACTAAAAAATTGATTTTATTGACGTTTCGACGTCTAAACCGGATGTCGTTGTCAAAATACAAAATATTATTAAATTAAACAAAAATGTTGTTGCTTAGTTAAAAATTTTTTCTAATAATTTATTTAATCTGACTAATTTTTGTATTTTGACAATTACATCTAATTTGGACGTCGAAACGTTAATAAAATAATTTTTTTAGTTAAATTGTGGCTTATTTTGCATTTAGAATAGTTGATTATAATAATTCACTTACGTATAAAAATTATTTTAACAATATTTTGTACCTACATGCCATGTCAACTAAATACGTATAATTATTTTGCTAACCTAAATATATACATATATATATATATATATTTATTTTTAGCATCTCATGACGTCCCCCCATGTTAAACTGTAGTCTCTCGTGGCGTCCAGGTCTTCGTGGACTCCGATATACGGTTGCCACGAGGATTTTCTCTAAAATTTATCGCAGGTGAAAGGTACCACTTCCTACAATGCTTGAATAAAATATTGGCCGGATGTCCTCAGACACGTTATCTGTATAATAATATACACATTACTTGAGGCAGTTGCCGTCAGGCGCGCCACGTTCGCTTGCTGTATATCTAAAATCACTTTAACGGTTTTGATGACGTCCAAATATATATTTATTCATTTTAAGGTTGTCGCGGAATCCGTATATTTCAGTTAATGTCCTCATGGCTTCTACTACGCTGTTGCCACCTCAAATGTTGGTATTTAGACTTCGGATATTTTTATAAATGATTATTGTAGTATGTTAAAACAATTATTGTTGTGACAGATTAATGATATTCTCTTTGTATAATTAACAGTGTATTTTTTTACTGCAAGAATAAAAACAATTAAGAAGTATGTTCATTAAAATTGATGAATTTATCATAACCAGTTGCCGAAACTGGTAGTCTAATTGCTCAATTGTAACATATTATAGAAGTGTTAGAATTTAATTCTTAATTCTTTATTAGGAGATCCAGATTTAGAAATTAGAACAACAAATACATTTAAAGAATATAAATATCTCGAATCTATATTATCTAAAGAAGGCAAAAGAGACATCGAAAACAGAACACAGCAGGGCAAAATAGCGGTAAACATTCTAAGCTCTCTACTATGGTCTAAAGAGATAAGACAAAAAACGACAATCTATCGTACCTTGGTAGAGCCTATTATGACTTATGGAGCAGAAGTTTGGCAGATCACAAAAAAAGATAGAAAGAGAATAGAAGTAGGTAGTAGAAATAGATTATCTAAGGAGAGCGTGTGGTATATAAAAGATCGCATCAGGAAGGAGGACAAAAACTGTATATTCCAGTGTAGATAGAATTGAAACGAGAGTCAAACGAATGAATGAAGATAGATGGCCAAAGAAAGCTTTAAATTACATACCACAACAAAGAAGAAGAAGGGGAAGGCCTTCAGTTACCTGGGAAGAAGATGTACAGTACATCATGAGAGATAAAGCCATCAAAGAAGACGAATGGATGGACAGAAAAAGATAGCGGTCGAAATGCGAGAAGTAGCAGAGGCTATAGGAACCTCGCTTATAGATGCATAGATATAATTATTTATTACAATATTTTTAATAATATAATTTTTCTATTCTCATACTATAATATATCAATTATAATGTCACCACCTGTATAATAGATATAATCAGATAGATCATTAGATAGAACTAAAAACGCAGGACGAACTTCTCCAAGAAGTAATTACATAAAATAATGCCCTCTATTCGTAACGGAACATCACAAGAAATATGGGAGACTTTTAAACATTGTGTAACAACACCTAATCCTGTGAAACGGAAACACTGGATAACAGATGGAACCTTTCAAATCATTGAGAATAGAAGAAATCTTTGTCAAAGTGGTATGCATAGTGAAAGGAAAAAAGCTAGTTTAAGAAACCTCAATAAAAAAGTAAAGCGAAGATGCAATGCAGATAAAAAACTGTACTATCAAAGTATATGCAAAGAAATTGAGAGACATGATCAGAATAATCAGCCGAGAGATCTATTTAGAAAAATACGCTACTTAACAAGATACTTCAAAGCCAGAACTTGGGCCATTGAAGACAACACTGGAACTCTGAAAACAATCAGAGAAGATATAGCAGAGACATGGAGATCGTATTGCAGGTACCTATATAAAGATGATTAACCCCAAGAACCTGTTAACCAAATCTTTGATGAAGTAGAAGGAGAACCTGATATACTTGAAAATAAAGTAAGACTAGTGATCATTAAGCTTAAATATAATAAAGCACCAGGTCCAGATATGATAACAGCAGAAATACTCAAAGCCACAGAAGAAACTGGCGTAAAATTACTTCATCTACTCTGTAACCAAATATGGCATTCTAAACAATGGCCTGAAGACTGGACAAAATCTACAATAACAACAATTCATAAAAAAGGCAGCTTCCATAAATGCGACAATTATCGAACTATTTCTCTTATATCACATGCCAGTAAAATAATACTAAATATAATCAATGAGAGACTAAAAACATTCCTTCAAAGAGAAATTCCACAAGAGCAAACTGGATTTACCAAAGGTAGAGGTACTCGAGAACACCTGTTGAATATAAAACAGATAATCGAAAAATATAGGGAATTTAATATTCCACTGTACATATGCTTTATAGATTATCGTAAGGCGTTCGACAGGGTCAAGTGGAGACACTTATGGCAAATACTAAAAGAAGTAGGCGTACCCCAACACCTTATTTCGCTTATAACTGAACTATACGAACACACTATTGGATCAGTTAAAGTGCTTGACACATTTTCAAAGGAATTTCATCCAGAACAGGGTGTCAGACAGGGATGTATACTATCTCCACGATTATTCAACATATATGAAGAGCATATTATGAGAAGAGCACTTGAAGGATGGTAAAAAGTCATCTCAATAAATAATCATAAAATAGACAACCTACGTTTCGCAGATGACATAGCCCTTCTTGCAAATAGTCAATCAGAGCTGATTGATCTTACACGACTGGTTGAAAACGAAAATCAAATATTTGGTCTGCAATTAAACATATCAAAGACATGCGTCTTTGAAGTAAGGGTCAAAATAAAGATGAAATTAGCCAAAGACAAAAACCGGAAAGTAAACACAAGAATCGAATTCACAAAAAGATTGAAATTAAACCGAACAGCAGTGTCCCAACATGAGGAAACAGTGGAAGAAATATGGAAGAACTTCAAGGATATTATGCAAAAACTGCAAACGAAATTATAGGGATGAAAAAAAAAGAGAAAAGAAATGGATAACCGGAGACACATTGTACTCCAGGGAAATAAGGCAAAAATATACGTTCGGAACACTTGACCGGCCAGGTTGCAAATGGATTTTTTGGATACTATATACCTATTACATTATAAATATAAAAATGTCCGTTACAGTTCGGACGATAATTTTAGTTATTAGCAAATAAGGGTCAAAAATGTTAGTTTTTGAATTTTGGTACGATTATTTGTTGCTTCGGAAGTTGCAAAATAAAACTTAAATTTCAAAAATAAAAAATTTGCTATGTGAAAACCGCATGAAAAAAGAATACTTATGTTTTCAAAGTTTTTAAAAAAATAATAAAAAGTCATTTTTATCATTCCGAAAATATTTTAGTAAAGTAGAGTCATTTTTGGCTTATAAACAATTTGAATAACTTTGTTAGTATTGACTGCAAACTAAATTAATCGATTTAGGGATGGGAAAAACCTACCGGTTATAACCTAAAACCGGTTTTTTAATTCGAAATAATCGGTTTTACCGTTTTTTTTTGTCCCGGTTATAACCGGTTTTTTCTTTTTCAAGTAATAACCGGTGAAAAACCGAATAAGTTACCTGTGGAAAAAAAATTTATTTAGAGAAAAATGAAGAAATTTCTATCTATCTTCGATCTCAATCATATGTATTATAAATAATATGCGAAGTAATAAGTAATTAACCCAAACAACCATAATTCAACTTTTATTTACTAATAGAGAACTGGACGAAATTGTCACATCAGCTTTTATGAAACAATTTTGGGAATAGTTATTTAGTTTTAGATGATAATATAGTTACGTAAAAAAGTAAGTGATCTGCTTGAAATCGATATTCCAACCATCATCTAAAAATTGTTTATACTTGAGTACTTGAGACTTGAGAGTCTTGTATGAAATGTGAATACCGAAATACGATTAGGAATCTCGAATATGTAATTTTTAAATATTAGGAAATAAAAGGTAGGTATTACAAACGTATTAAAAAATATAACCTACTGAAATTTTTTGATGGCAATAGAGAAGTAAATAATGAATTGGTTTATCGAATTTATTTTTAAGTAAAATATAAGTCATTTGGATATTTTTCTAAACTTGATAGATCTAAGGGACATTCAGTAGATCGGGTAGGATCATCATTTTTGAGAATATCCCAATTATTGACAACGCACTATACGCCGAAGCCGTCTACAACGAGCGACGAATCAGAGATTGGGGTACTTTCGCCCATTTTTAGGGTAATTTGAGAGCGCCTAGGAAAATTTTTATAGGTTGAATTGGTTGGGAAATTTTTCGGGAGGAAAATTGAGCAAACTAAAGTGCAATATAAATGTAACATTATAACCTATTTGCTTTTGATTAAAAAAACGAAAACCGGTTTTTGGAACAACGGGTTATTTGACCGGTTATAACCGCCAGGTTAAACCGTAAGTAAAAAAAACGGTATAACCGAAACCCGGTTTTTTGTTCAACAACCGCCATGCACCATCCCTAGACTTTAGGATTTAAAAAGCTGGTACTTTTACATTATTATTGTATTATCGGTTTATAACCTTCTCCGTCTTCCGATACCCGTTCGCCGTTCGCCATTCCTCTCTGTCCGCACATTGATCTACTTACAGACCTCTTTCATCCATGGCTTTGTTTATTCCTGCCTGCCAACTTTTTCTCGGTCTACCTCTTCTTCTTCTACCTTGCGGTTTCTAGTTTTGCACTTGTTTTGTGATTCTATCTTCATGCATTCTTTGTACGTGACCCAACCATCGTAGCTTATTTCGTTGATTTCGTCATTTATTGTATGTGTGACCTTCATTATTTCTCGTATCCGTTCATTGGTGACATGTTCTATTCTTGATCTTCCTGCAGCTCTTCACCAAAAATCCATTTCAGTGACATCTAACATTTGTTTTGATTTTTCCTTGATATGCCATACTTCGCAGCTGTATGTTATAATGCTTTTCACTACGGCGGTATAGATTTTTTCTTGTTTTGGTTGTTTATCTGCTTGTCCCAGAGTACTGAGTTTAGGAGCCTAATTGCTTTCCTGCCCTGAGTATTTCGTTCTTTAATGGCTCCGTCCAGTGTTCCATCATTCGTGATTTTCATACCCAGGTATTTATATTCGTTACATTTACTGATTGTTTCTCCTTCTTCTATAGTCGAGAAAATGAAGCATTTTGGCTCGCAATTTTTTCGCCCAGCATGGATTTACTTGAAATTTTCACAGAGGGTAGGGAATAGTCCAAGGATCATTTTCTATATCATGCCGCTGTACGCTAAAAGCTTGGGGTGGTTGCCACCCCATCTCGGGGACGGGAATTTTTTATTATATTTTAACCACGTAAATCGATGTAAAAATGAATTCTAAGAAAAAAATGTTTTTTACATTTTCTTCGTAAAACTAGTATTTTTCGAGATATTCGCGCTTGAATGTAACAGTTTTTCGACGAAAAAATCGACTTTTTTAGATGGTTTTTTGAGAATACCTCGAAAAATATGGATTTAATCAAAAAAATTGTAGATATCAAAAATGCATCTTTTAGTAACACAAATTAAATTAAACTTAAATAATCTTTTTAAGTATAATGATAGACCTTTCAAAAAATAATAATATGAAGCTCCTAGCATGAAAATTAAGCGACTTATGATCAAAAAATGTCGGTACCTGCTATTCTCTATGAAAAAATCAGTGAAAACAAACCCCTAACTACCCTACTGATTAAAAATTGGTCTTCACCTATCTGTAATTCCCTTTATATTCGTATTATCAATACACCCAAGAAGTTTGACCTATTTAAAAGGCCTAATTTTAGAAAAATTGGACTTTAAAGAAAAATTGATTTTTTGCAATTTCCTATGTCACCTTTTACTTCAAAATATCTCCGAAAATACTGGAGATACGAAAAAATTATGGACTATTAAATTGTAGCTTATTATTTAATAAGTAAAATTCTCTTGTGCATGGATTTTCATTACAGTGAACAGATAGCGAGATACTATGGCTATTTGAAACCTCTATTTACGAGCAGACACCCCCTTATTCGAGTCTTTTAAACTCACCCCAATTAAAAACTGGGCCATGTTAAACAAAAAGCAACCAACCCTCAATTTGTAAATTAAGAGAAAATTAACTTTTTATGTTTTTCTAAATATTTAATTTTCCTTCATATTTTTTTAAACGATAACTTCATTAATCAATAGTTTAATTGTAGAGCAATTTTATCATAGTAGTATCAAAAGAATCCTAATAAATTTTTACAAAAAAAAATAGCCATATTGAGGGTTGGTTTCTTTTTGCTGTTGGAAATATATCTAATAAAATGCAATCTGCAAAATCCAACCAACCCACAAAATCCATGAATAAAACCGAATAATTTCAGTCAACTCAGTAATACCATACAGTAGAATTTCTACTGTTAAACATAATATCAATACAAATAAAAAAATGTGCGGTAATCAGTCAAAACAACAAACCATAATATTTAAAAAGTAAGATAAACATAGCCTTAATCCTAAAACTTACCACTTTCTGCAATTTCACGAGCCGCTTTAATTATATTATTTTAACAGTTCTTGATTTAATAGTACATTGTTTACCGGGTAGGAAAAGCTTAACATTCCTGGACGACTGTGAAGATTGCTAAGTCGAGGCGCAAGCCGAGACTTAGCAACACAGAGTCCAGGAATGTGGCTTTTCCTACGAGGTAAACATACTATTTTTCCACAAATCGTTTAAAATTCGACAGATGTTGATTGATTTAAAAAAAACGCGATAATTTTATTCCCAAATAAATGGTGCTTTGAAATTCCTAATAAAATTACTTGGGTTACTATGGAAACGTATTGAGGTTGAATTGTCAAACTTGACGCTTATAAATTTAATTGCTGGTGTTCTCGAAAGTAAAGTGATAAGTGATGATGAAATTTCCATTCCTGGGACTCCTCCAGAGCTGGTTGAGGCAGTGAATACTGCTTCATTAGAATTATTGCCAAAGAAATCAAGAGAAAAGTACGAAAATGCATACAGACGTTTTATGGATTATCGCATGAGTAAAAATACGAGTTCTTTCTCAGAAAATGTTGTAATGGCATACTTCCTAGACCTTTGTTTAAAGATGAAATCTTCAACATTATGGGCCAATTATTCAATGCTGAAGTCAACCCTTGCACTTAAACACAATGTAGATATATCTACATACTCAAAACTTCGTTCTTTATTGAAACGGCAAGCTCAAGGTTATAGGGCAAAGAAATCTAAGATTTTAACGAAGGAAGAAATTGAAAAATTTATCCAGGAAGCTCCAGATAAAGAAAATTTAATGATTAAGGTAATTTACAAGGTTTTAATAGCAATGTGTTTTCTATCATTTATGTAGAACACTAACAACTGTACGGAAATATCATTTCCTTACAGTAAGGAAATGACATTTCCTTACAGTAAGGAAGTCCTGACTTTTTCTTCAAGAAATTTTGACAGGAATGTCAAAATTTCCTGGCGATTTGCGGAAAACATATTTTTCGCATTAAAGATTTAAATATTTCTTCATATAATAGATATAACACAACAAATATTTTAATATTTAAGCACGAACTAATATTGGTCAGTACCTACACGTAAAAACAAAAAGATGCAACATTCCAGGATCCGTAATCGGCATAACAATATCAACCCACTTGGCTGGTACTTTTCGACAGTGCAATGTAATATGTTAAGTCACACAAACAATCCAAGTGGGTTGGTTGTCTTATGCGAAATCTTAAGTGAACTATTATTAAACAGAAATAATTTGCAGTAGTATTTTTCATGGTTTAATATTTAGAATGGCTTGGTTGCTTTTTACACAATGTAGAATACACATTTTTAAATCGATATGTGACATTATCTTGTTTTCCTAAAAAATGTGGGTTGGTTGCTTTTTGCATAACAAGGCCCAACTAAGGGATCTTACAGAATTTAGTTTTCACGGTCTTAGAACTCTTCAAAAATCCTACAGAATTATTTTTGAAAAAACTTTTTATCGACAAAAATGGCCAAAAAAGGAGCCATGTTTAGAAAACGATTTTTTTTAAATATCGAATAGGCTGCTTATGGATAATTTTCAATGTATGTATAATACCACAGAACCGGTTGATATACTGGAAGATGACTAAAAAACTATTTGTATTTGTACATATTTGTAAATTCGTATTTTTTTGTAAATAAATGTTTTTGTAATTCTTTAATTCTACTTTTTTTCTGTATAGATCTATTAAACTATCTACTTATAAAAATTGTGATGTTATTAAGGGTGGTTTTTAAGGGTTGAAATATGATATTTTATCCTGAAGTATAAAACAATCATTATTTAACCAATCAAAACCAAATTTTACCCATATTAAAATTTACAATGTTTTTATATATTTTTGTCAATAAGGGGTAGGTTACACCCCTAAAATAATCAACGCCCTTAAGCATGATCTAGAATATGAAGTACAGGGTGATATGATCCTAATCCCAAATTTTTATGTAAATCGATGCAAGCCGAAATGATTCTTTTAGGATAAGTAATTTTTTTATATATAGCTTCAACAAGGGTGGTTTTAAGGGTTGAAATATTATGATAGTATATCTTAAAGCATAAAACAATCATTATGTACCTAATAAAAACCAAATGTTGACAATATTAAAGTTAAAAATGTTGTTTTATAATTTTTTACAGTTAGGGGTAATTTTCACTTTTCACATTTCTATGTTTATATTTGTATTCTCCATTGCCTCCCATAACTTTACCGAAGGTACACTGTCGTATGCCTTTTTCAGTTCAATATAATATACGAAATGAATCTCTTGGTTAATCGCTGTTTTCTTTTCCATGACTTGTGCGATTGCAAAAAGGTGATCAATTGTAGATCTTCCGGCTCTAAATCCTGCTTGTTCTTCTGCTTCCATTTTCTTGTATTCGTCTCTATTCGGTTTTTTAAGATCCTTCCGTATATTTTGCTGATTGTTGGTGTACAGAAAATACCCATGTAGTTATCACATTGTTTTCGATGTGTACTTTTACATAAATGTTAAAAAAACATTCACCTTGGTTAATTACGGTCAAAGTTAGCCACTTTTTTTTTATTAAGAAAGCTAACTAGCGCTAGTTTGAAGTTCAAGGTATGTATATAGTTTATATGTAAAAGTTTGAGTAAACTTGAACAGAGTGGTTAATATATCTTTAAAAATAACGCCCTAACGAAATCGACTCGTGGTCGGTGGAGGGGAATTATTAAAATCCGTGCACTCAAAAAATGAAATTTATTTTTCAAAGATATGTTGCTCTTTATATCTCCAGAGATAGTTGATATATTTTGATCATTATTTTTTTAAAATTTATATATATTTCTTGTAGTCTTGTAGAGTATGTTATGTACACATATACCTACCTAACAATACAAAATGTTATGGGGCCGATAATTATGATTCTAAGACCTTCGAGTATACATATATAATTTCATAAAAATCGTTCAAGCGGTATCGGAGGATTATGGCAACTAACATTACGACAGGAGAATTTTATAGATGTAAATAAATAGATGGCTATTAAAAAATAGGGTCTTGGTGATAGAAGGGTGAAAATTAAGGGTTGTATATATATATTTTTAATGGTACATACTATAAAATTAAGGTAGACAATTTTTTCTAAAACAATAAAAAAGTGGCAGAGGGTAACCCCCTTATAACTTATGGGTATAAATAATAGATTACAATCTATTTTCAATCCTACAGAATATATGTGTAAAATTTCATAAAAATCTGCCAAGCCGTTTCGGAGGAATATGATAACTAACACTGTTACAGGAAACTTTTATGTATATAGAAGTAACTGTAAATTAAATAAGTAATAAAAGTGGCTTAATTTGCTCGTAATTAACCTAGGCGAAAAGTTTATGTTTTTAAATTCGTGTCAAAATATCAGCTTTTCAAATCCCAACGCAGATTTAGTCAATATGTTAATATGGTTATTCAAATTGTTTATAAGCCAAAAATGATTCTACTTTCGTAAAATGTTTTCAGAATGGTAAAAATGACTTCTTATTGATTTTTTAAATAAGTTGAAAATGTAAGTATTCTTCTTTTCTGTGGTTTCCACAGAATTGCTGTATCATTATTATTTTCTGAACAACAACATTGCAAAAAAGTTCTTTGTGATAAACAAATCGAATGCAATTTAAACTAATTGACAAATCGTCTTGCATTTTTTTATGCATTATGTGGACTGTTTGACTCAACATTTCATGCAATATCAAAGTCTTAAGTTCATTTTTGCAAAAGTTATAGCAATTTCTTTATTTTCGAAATTTAGTTTTATTTTGCAATTTCCGAAGTAACAAATAATCAGAACAAAACTCAAAAACTTCCATTTTAAACCTTTGCTAATCTACTAAAAGATGAATAATCTAAATAAGATATTTAATTACGTTATGTTTACCTGTAGCCATTTAAACGAAAAAATTGTCATATTTGACCCTTATTTGTTAATAATTAAAACTCTCGTCCGAACTGTGACGGGCATTGTTGTATTTATAATGTAATAGGTATAACTCTAAAAGAACCATTTGCTACCTGGCTGGTCAAGTGTCCTGACAAAAACCTTATTTTAAGGAAAAGTAGTAGAAAGGAAATACAAAGAAAAATATAGCGGTTAAAAAGCAAGCCAGAAAAGACAAAAGATACTACGTAAATCATATGGTAAAAATGTCAGAAAAAGTTGCGCAAGAAAACGACCATCAAATACAGTACAATAGCATCCGAAATTTGACAGGGAAAACACTAAACAGTAATAAACAAATCAAAGATAAACAAGGAAATAATATAATTAAATCAGAACATAAAATAATACAAAGATGAAAAGGAACCTGCGAGGAAATATATTCCAAACACCACATATAGACGGAGATAATGTAATACAGGAAATAAACATTAGAACAGTTGAAATTACCAAAGAAGAAATACAAAACACACTGAATCAACTAAAAAAATGGCAAAGCCGCTGAAAGCGACAAACTACCGATAGATTTAATAAAGGCGGACGCAAACGAATCAGTACAAATGTTACACAAATTCTTTAACAAGATATGGGCCGACCAGGAGCTCCCACAGAAATGGAACGTGGGTTTAACCATTAAGATACCAAAAAAGGGCGATTTAAATAAAGGCGAGAATTGGCGAGAAATAACACTGCTAAGTGCCACATTCAAAATAATGTCAAATATCATATTGAATAGACTGAAGCCAGAAATAGACAAGAAACTAAGACTAAGAAACAACCAAGAAGGTTTTCGCGCAAAACGCTCCACTATCGACCACATTTGTATTATATCTGTACCTACCTCTGTATCTTGTCCCTGTATCTCTGTATCTCTTGTACTCTATAATTATCTTGGAACAAGCTGGTGAATGGCAAAAAAATATAAACATGTTTACTTTCACTTTGACTTTGAAAAGGCCTTCGATGGTATAAACAGAGAACAAATGTGGAAGATTCTAAAACTATATGGACTACCGATAAAATAAATCAACTTAATCAGACTATTTTACAGGAAATATAGAGCCAGACTAGAACATGCGGGAAAAATGGTAGTAGATATAGCTATACAAAGCGGAGTTAAACAAAAATGTGTGCTATCCCCGACAATATTTATAATAAAAGCGGACTGAATCATGCAGAAAATAAGCGATAATAAAACAGGTATTAGATGGAAATTGCATAACTAGTTGAACGATTTGTAGTTCGCAGATGACATTTGTCCCCTCATCGAACATAGCAGCCATAAGCAAAAGAAGATCGACAAGCTTGCAAAATACTCCCAAGATAATGGGCCTGAAGATAAAGACAAAAAAAAAACCAAACATTTAAAAAAACAGCAACCAAGAAACTAAAATTAAAATACAAGGAAGACAAATACAGGAGATATGTAGATAACTTTACATATCTGGGATCGATCATGGAAAAAAGGCGCTAGTAGAGCAGTTGTAGAAAAAAGGATAGTAAAGGCACAATATGCACTCATTATATAATCATATAATGCATTAAGGTGATACAGTAGCGATCAACAAGTAGCCAAAACGCGTTCCAAGATTGCGGCTCTAATTTTGAATATTTTTTCGAGATATTTGGCACACGTATTCGTAATATAATAAAGAATGGCATTACAGAGCCCAATTTGAAAAATATATTAATATGTGGAAATTACTCTGTAATTAAATACAATATTAAAAAAACGAGCCTGTACCGCAATTAAGAAGAACAAAAAAATACACTTTCTTCAAATAAACTTTTTTTCCGATGCCTAGATTTTGTGTCATTTTGGAACTACTAATGAAATAAAAAATTTTAGTAGTTCCAAAATTACACAAAATCTAGGCATCGGATAAAGAAGTTTATTTGAAGGAAGTGTATTTTTTTGTTCTTCTTAATGGCAGTACAGGCTCGTTTTTTTAATATTGTATTTAATTACAGAGTAATTTCTACATATTAATATATTTTTCAAATTGGGCTCTGTACCGCCATTATTTATTATATTACGAATACGTGTGCCAAATATTTCGAAAAAATATTCAAAATTACAACCGCAATCTTGGAACGCATTTTCGCTACCTGTTGATCGCTAATGTTTCCTCTTAAGGAAAATCTGGAACACAGGCGATATATCACAGTTAACCAAAATCTAAATATTAATAGCTGGAGAAGAACTGTTACAAGAGATCATGAAAGAATTGGCGTTGAGATGAAGAGAAGTCAAACAAAGAGCGAGAAACAGAGAGCAATGGAAAATACTTGTATAGCAAATTTCGAAAGAATAAAACAGAAAAGAATGCGCTAATCCTGCGAATCAGCCATCTTTGATTTTTGGCTAAGAAACGCAAGAGCGCCCAATACTTCATAATAAGGGAAGGTATTACAGGGAGAGGGAGAGAGAGAGAGAGGGAGAGAGAAAGAGAGAGAGAGAGAGAAACAATACTGATTATTTATCAAAATAAAATTTAAGGTAAACCTAACCTAACCTATCGAAAGGCTCATCAAACAATTATTAACTAAAAAAAAAACATTTGTCAAGGGTATATAGTGGTATTAGGTATATTACATTATAACTTATTCCATCGAAATCTTCCGAAATCCATAATCTTCCATCGAAATAAAATAGAAAATTTTAAAGTCTAGAAAATACATTATTCATAACTACACCCAAGAAATAAGTTTTTCTAACCTGATTTAAGAGTATAGAAACGAAAACAAAGAATTTACAGCAAATCTTTATCGTATATCCGAGCAAACCACTTAGTTGGCAAAAGTTATAAATAGAATTTGTCTGGGTTCTTCAACTAAATTCTCACGTAAACACGACCAAGGTTAAATATTTTACTTGATATTATAAGTACATTGTTGCCAGTATAACGGATGCCAAAGCGAGCGCTAACTGTATGGAATCATTCTTGTTAATATACACGCTGTATATTGATCGGAAGTCACGAAGAGTCAAAACTATACAGAAGCCACGAGGGACGCAAATGCAATATATATATATATATATATATATATATATATATATATATATATATATATATATATATATATATATAAAAAGAATAATTTTGGGGAATGCAGTCAATGTGTTTTGGGCTGATTAGAAGTGAAACACTTTGAACTTTTGTCGAGCTTTCGGACAATTTATTTCCTTTATCAAGACAAAACTTACTGCTCGTGGTTTACAAAATAACTAACATAATTATAAAAAACATAAAAATTCTTTCTAAAAAATATAAATTGTAAACGTAAATTAATTTTGAAATATGTCAAAAAGACATTAATCAAATGTAGTTAGACTACTTTAATAACTCGATAGATTGGGAAAGAAGTTAGTTAACAGTGTATAAAATAATGATATAAAGATGTAAGTAAATTTGAAGTTATAATTATTAGTAAAAAAAAACTGATAGTAATGTAAAACAAGTTGATTTAGAATGTTATAAATATTTTTCTTTTGATACTATTTAGTGAAATTTTAAAAATTAATAAGACCAAATTGTTTATAAAATGCATAAATTAGTAATATCAGATCTCAAAATTAAAGTCAAAGTTAGTAAAAATTACAGTCAAAGTTAGTTAGTCAAAGCCAAAATGTTATTATAAATAATGCTTAGATTATTGATATCAGATCTCTTATTAATACAATTTGATTTTTTTATCCAAACCATTTCTTTAAATTCTCTTTTACGTAAATTTACTTCTCTTTCCAAAATTGTTGCTTCTTGAAAAATGAAAACATGATCCTCATTAATAACATGCTCTGCCAATGCACAAGACGGGATATTTCTCTTGACATCACTTTTATGAGACGTTAGTCTAAGAGATAGGTTACGTGAAGTCTGTCCGATGTAACATTTACCACAAGTACTACAAGGTATGGAGTAAATAACATTAGAACTCTCCATAATTTTTAGCGGAGTCTTAGTTCTGGTATAAAGACTGTTCAAAGTTTTGACATTTTTAGTAGCAATTTTAATGTTTTTGTTTTGTTTAAATAACTTAATTAATTTTGGTGTTAAAGATGGTAGATATGGTAAAGAAAAATAAGATAAGGTAGGTATACTTTCTATCTCTGTTCCTTGTTCATTGATATCTGCCTGCAGTGTTCTATTATAATTAGTGCTAAAAATTAATTTATTTAATAAACCCCTAGGATATCCATTTTCTAGTAAAATTTCTCTTAATTTTGTGAGGTCACTATTAATAAAATCCCTATGTGATAGTTTACATATTCTGCTTTTTAGACCTAAGATCAAGTTAATTTTCATTTTATAAGGATGATGTGAAAGGTAATGAATATAGCGATTACTACAAAGAGGTTTTCTGTAATATCTATTCGGTAGACTTACACCGGTCATGGATTAAGAAAGAAATGAACGAATTTACTGGTCCGCTGTAGTTTAACTATTTACACATGGGCGCAGTAATTTTTTATTTGAGGAGGTTCTTATATAAATCAAATAATTTTAAATTTTAGGTGTTTGTATAGCCTCAGAAGCCTAAACGACATAATTTCGTGATTCTTTATAACAGTTCATTATCCGTAGCCAAAAATCAATATACCTAATATTAATTGTTGCATGAATATCAATATAATAAAAATAAAACAAATTATAACTTATAAAAGGTAGAAGGCTAAACGTTGCTGTATTGTTGATGTTTTAATTTAATCTCTAAAATGGTTTTCTATAAAGTCACAATCAATTTAAGTGATATATTGACGTTGGATGTTTTTAAATTAAAGTCAATTGACGCGTGTAAAAAGCGTTTATATGACATTGTAAACTAATTTGAGCTTGTTTTATTCTTTTATCAGATCGCATGTTTTCTATGTTAGTCATGTATATTTTATAGTTTATATGTATAATGGGGTATTTTTCCCGAAAATAAAAATTATTAAAAACAATATTATAATATTACGTATGTACCTACAATATCTACAAATAGTTTCGATTTCAAACAAATCACGCCTTGAAAAGGATCCGGAAATCCTACAGCAGGGCATTATGTAAACATCAAATATTTAAGTAAAATGCTAAATATTATTAAGTCAATATACGTACCAATTTTTTTTACTAAAATGATTTAGTCGTTATTGTTCACACTATCATCGCCATCGCTGTCATCATCATCGCTGTCGTCACCGTTAATTGTTATTATGATTGGGCTTATTTCGTTAATTTTATTTTCACGAATCCACCAATCCTCAATTAATTTTTCGCACTTGTATATACAGTTCCGCCATACTTCTGGAGTTGCAATTGAAAGTGCTTCTCGCCAAGTTTCCCAAACCGCTTCGTCTGTATACCCATTAGGCCCAATATGGTTGTCGTAATATTATTTTGCTATTCCCCATATATATTCGATGGGATTAAACTGGCAGCGGTATGGTGGAAGACGTAAAACTTGATGCCCGTAACTTTCAGTAACCTGATCCACCACAAAGATTTTTGGTTTTGCATGTTCTTTTGCCAAACGTAACAACTCAGACTTTAATATATGCTGTGGAATAGATATGCGTTCATTTGTTAGCCATTCTTTAATCTTATCTACATTCCACGAATTTGTTGGACTTTTGTTTAGTATTTCTGAATGATAAGGCGCATTGTCTAAAATAATTACGCTGGGCTCACTTAATCCGGGAAGAAGTTTTTCACGCAACCATTTCACAAACATTTCCGTGTTCATATTGTCACGATAGTCACTGTTTTTTGATGTAGACGAAAATATTAAATCAGCACCTTCTATAAAGCCTGTCTTCCCTCCCGCGTGCAGAATTATATGTCGCTTCCCTTCTCCACTAGCATGCTTGATCGATTTTATGTTGTCATCTTGCCATATTCTCTTGGTAGCACCCTTAGAAAATATCCATGTTTCGTCTAAATATACAAAAGTTGACCCTTCTTCTTTAAATATGTTATATTTATTTTCTCAGAAACTCAATTCTCTTGTGTACAACAGAACTTCTTTCACAAAGCGCTTTTCTGTTATCCTCTTTTTTAAATTTGAATCCTATGTTATGTAGGACTTGCCATAAACTTGTTCTGCCGATGTCACCAAATTTCCTCTCTTTTAACTTAAGTAAAATTGTACCTAAAGTCACATGTTCCTTATTTGCACGCATTTGATATATGATATTACGAATTTGAAATTTTCGTCCTTCTAACATATTGTTCGTTTTTAATAACAGGCGAGTATGGTGGTGATCGTTTTCCGGCACTTCACTATTCTCGTTTTTAATTGTAGATCTTAATTTTGATTCGCTAATTTCTAAAGCATCGCACACGCGTTGTTGTACAGACGTTACCGATTTTAAAGGACCACCATTGTTTTTTTCCGCAATAAAGTACTTATGTAGGTTACAAATTAGAGTATCTACATCTAAAACACGTCTTGGCATTTTCGGTTAAACAGCACGAACAGATTCTCACAAAATTAACAATATAAGGCGTTACCAATTCGACAGAATAAATTCAACTGGAAGATAACAAATGTCCTTATAGTTTCTTATAGCATTCCTGATTTGTTTGTCGACCCATTTAGTTAAATTACCTATTAAAATTGCATTAGTTTGTCATACTTTCTCTAATTTGATTTTGCACCTATTTGGGTAATTAAGTACTTTCACTTGAATAATTAAAATGCCAAGACAGTACCGTAATTAAAATACCTAGGTCAAAAAATGAGCTTTATTTTGATACTATACAGTATGGTGCAAATGAAAGGAATAAATTCGTTATTTCGTAAACCGGCGACTTTAAGGAAAAATCCTGAAACAGGTCGATTTTTATTTTTAAATTATGATATTTTGCCATAAATGTCATACTAGTAACGTCATCCATATGGGCGTGATGAAGTAATCGATGATTTTTTTAAATGAGAATAGGGGTCGTGTGCTAGCTCATTTGGAAGATCATTCAATTCTCTATTTATTAATATAAACATTTACATAATTGTTTATACAGGGCGCCCAAAAAATTTTTTTAATTTAAATTATTTGACAAAAAAAGAAGAATCTATATAATTTATTTAATTTAAAATACATTTTATTGCTGTTAGAAATCAGTAAAAAAATGTTTATATCACAAATAAACATTGTTTTTCGCTTAAATTAAATGTTCAAACTTCCTAAGAAACAGGTGGCTGGCGGGAGCTGGCTTGAACATTGAATTTAATCGAAAAGCAATGTTTATTTTTGAAATAAACATTTTTTCTGTTTCTGGGCAACAGTAAAATGTATTTTGAATTAAATAAACTACATACATTCTTCTTTTTTGTCAAATAATTTCATTAAAAATTTTTTTGCACGCCCTGTACAAATAATTGTGTAAATGTTTATATGCCTAAATAGTGAATTTAATGACCTTTCAAATGAGCTAGCACTCGACCCCTATTCTCATTTAAAAAAATCATCGATTACGTCATCACCCCCAGATGGATGACGACACTAGTATGATATATATGCCAAAATATCATATGTTGAATGGGTTTATTGACAGATTTTAAAACACAATATAGGTATACCCCCAAAATATATTTTATTACTATTCCTTTCTTTTATCTGTTTCAATAGTTTATTAATGTTTCTTCACTGCTTATATCAATAATACATAGTCTCAATTTACAATCAATTACTTTCAACTGAATTTTAATCCCTTCCTTTCTTTTCTTTTCTACTCTAATTCTCACCCTTTAATTTATATCTCAATTTCATGTACCTACATTGTTGTCTATCAATTCACATTTATTACTGTTATTACTATATGACTGCTAATATACCCTTTTAGCTACAATTTTTAAGCTTTCCGATTTTTCATTCTTTTTACGACCACTACTCCTCTCATTAAAACATCAAGGAGTATTGACTTTAACAATTTAGGTTACAGCTGCACGTCCACATCTAACATACATATTAGATATCGACCCGTTTTGATCCAAACGTTGTTAGTCTTACACTAACACATACACTAATAAATAGAAGTCTTTAATAAATATAAATAAAAACAAAAATCTTTTAATAAATAGAAATAAAAATCTTTAAAACCGGTACAGATTTGTTGGTTGTCTTTCACCAACTATCTCTTCACCCTCAAAAATTCCCAAATTCCATAAACTTGTTTACCTTTGCAACATTCTCCGTCTATTCCACCATATCCCGTTAGCATAACTTAAGCAGATATATCATGTTAATGAATACTGAGGTAGTACCTCCTTGTAACCGAATCATTTAGTTACTTGTAACCGTTGACCTGAAGATGCTCTGCATACTTTAGAGAGCGAAACCGGTCGTCGGAAGTTACAATAAATGATTGAGAGTACGTCTGTCTTTTACTTCATTCAAAATATCATAATTTAAAAACAAAAATCGACCTGTTTCGGGATTTTCCCTAATGTCATCGGTTTACGAAATAAAGAATTTATTCCTTTCATTTGCACCATACTGTATATACGAGTAGTTGCAAAATTTACTGAATGCATTAACATTATTTAGTGGTGGCCGCATATCGAAATAACTACTCTGTGATAGACCACATAACGAATTAGTTACTCTGCGGTAGACCGCATATTGGATGGTAGACCGCATATCGAATCGGCACTAATCTATATATTTTTTCGTATTTAAAATATTACTTGCGGGTAAATCCTAATTGTTCTTTTAGTCAAGGAAGTCTCTTCGCATCTGCTCGGGAAAATGTTCTAGTCAGGTGTTTTGCATAATCTTACTCCTAAGTTAGTATTAAGTTTTTGCTAAGAAAGGTATTTCTAACAAGGGTGCATTGTATTTTATTATTTATCTTATTATTTTTCCTTAAATTATCCTGTTTATTAAATTTTAATCAAAAAATTACTAAAAATTCAATAATTAAATAGATATTGGCCCTCTACGCACCCGAGATCTACGCTTATGTTACTGGTATACCTAAAATATTACAATCGACCTGCCGATTCGTTTGTTTCTTTATTAATCCGTGACCGGTGTATCCCTACCGAATAGAGAGTACCATTGAGCTCTGAGGATATTATTAGAATCTCTGTGAATCAGCAAATCTAAGAAAGGTAAGCAATTGTTTACCTCTCTTTCGTAAGTGAATTGGATAATTTCATTCCAATTATTAAACTTAAATTAAATTAAACTTAATTTACAAACGTTTAAAAGTGTTTTGGAATTCATATTTAACTCAAATATTTTGATTTTTCAAGATATTATTTACAAACAAGTCCATGGGACACCGATGGGTTCAAAAATTTCCCCGATAGTTAGTAATTTTGTTTTGGATGACCTAATTAGTGATGTAAGAAGTAAAATTAATTTTCCAATCCCTTTTATAAAGAGGTTTGTAGATGATTTAATTTTGGCTTTACCATCGGAAAAAATTGAGTATACATTGTCTATTTTTAATAATTGGAATGAAAATATCCAATTTACTTACGAAAGAGAGGTAAACAATTGCTTACCTTTCTTAGATTTGCTGATTCACAGAGATTCTAATAATATCCTCAGAGCTCAATGGTACAGAAAACCTCTTTGTAGTAATCGCTATATTCATTACCTTTCACATCATCCTTATAAAATGAAAATTAACTTGATCTTAGGTCTAAAAAGCAGAATATGTAAACTATCACATAGGGATTTTATTAATAGTGACCTCACAAAATTAAGAGAAATTTTACTAGAAAATGGATATCCTAGGGGTTTATTAAATAAATTAATTTTTAGCACTAATTATAATAGAACACTGCAGGCAGATATCAATGAACAAGGAACAGAGTTAGAAAGTATACCTACCTTATCTTATTTTTCTTTACCATATCTACCATCTTTAACACCAAAATTAATTAAGTTATTTAAACAAAACAAAAACATTAAAATTGCTACTAAAAATGTCAAAACTTTAAACAGTCTTTATACCAGAACTAAGACTCCGCTAAAAATTATGGAGAGTTCTAATGTTATTTACTCCATACCTTGTAGTACTTGTGGTAAATGTTACATCGGACAGACTTCACGTAACCTATCTCTTAGACTAACGTCTCATAAAAGTGATATCAAGAGAAATATCCCTTCTTGTGCATTGGCAGAGCCAATGAGGCTCTGCCAATTAGCCAATGAAGCTCTGCCAATGAGGCTCTGCCTCATTAATGAGGATCATGTTTTCATTTTTCAAGAAGCAACAATTTTGGAAAGAGAAGTAAATTTACGTAAAAGAGAATTTAAAGAAATGGTTTGGATAAAAAAATCAAATTGTATTAATAAGAGATCTAATATCAATAATCTAAGCATTATTTATAATAACATTTTGGCTTTGACTAACTAACTTTGACTGTAATTTTTACTAACTTTGACTTTAATTTTGAGATCTGATATTACTAATTTATGCATTTTATAAACAATTTGGTCTTATTAATTTTTAAAATTTCACTAAATAGTATCAAAAGAAAAATATTTATAACATTCTAAATCAACTTGTTTTACATTACTATCAGTTTTTTTTTACTAATAATTATAACTTCAAATTTACTTACATCTTTATATCATTATTTTATACACTGTTAACTAACTTCTTTCCCAATCTATCGAGTTATTAAAGTAGTCTAACTACATTTGATTAATGTCTTTTTGACGTATTTCAAAATTAATTTACGTTTACAATTTATATTTTTTAGAAAGAATTTTTATGTTTTTTATAATTATGTTAGTTATTTTGTAAACCACGAGCAGTAAGTTTTTATTTTTCTAGTTTTCATCTAAATTTAAACATTTGTATTTTTAGATTGTCTTGATAAAGGAAATAAATTGTCGGAAAGCTCGACAAAAGTTCAAAGTGTTTCACTTCTAATCAGCCCAAAACACATTGACTGCATTCCCCAAAATTATTCTTTTTGTATTATTAACAGTCACTACATATTAATAATCATAGATTGGTTATAATGGGGTTTTATGGTAACATCTACTATGAATATGGTCCTGCTGCTGTTGGATTCCTAAAACAATGGGCAAACTTGAACAACACACTGGCATCTTTGAGAAACAGAAAGATTTTTTTATTAAAATGTAGAAAACACCACCTTCTACCTAAACATATAAGCAGTGGAACGGTAAACGTAAACAATTTGGTAAACCACACAAGAGGAAGAACTGGAACTCTCATTCACAATTTTAATTCGAGGTTGGGAAAGAATATACTTAATTTAGAAATTAAAGTTACTTTTTCAGATATTAGGATGTTAGAAAAAGAACTCGATGAAACTAAAATTAAATTAACTAGTCATCTTCCACAATTTATTATTGACAACTTTAGTTTTAGACAAAATAATTTTTACAACAAAAAGTTTCTTGAAATTAAAAATAATAATTTAAATAAATTTGATACATTAAAATTAGATAGTTTTAAAATTGTTAGTTTTCAAGAAAAATGGATAAAAAATTTGACTGATATTAATATACCATACAATGTTAAAAAACTATTAGCATTGGGTCCAAAATTTTGTTTGTTGCCTAAACGTAAAGATGTTAGCATATCTTCATTATTAGCAGATATAGAGAATATTTTAAACAATTTTGACCATAATATTAAAGATAACCTTAGGGCTAAATGTACAAATATTATTACAAATTACATTCACTTAGATGGTTCAAATAAACATTTTTTAAATAATCTCTATAAGGAAAGTAAACAGTTCTTAAAAAATCACCCAGAGTTATATTTGGTAAAAAGTGACAAAGGCAACGTTACAGTACTAATGTATAAAGATGACTATACAGAAAAAAGTTTAGCATTATTAAATGACAAAAAATATTACGTTAAACTAGATAACAATCCTGTTTCATCACTTCAACAAAAAGCAAACAAGATTGTCTCACAATTAAAAAATAAAGGATTTGTTACTAAAGAAATTGCTTCCACTTTGACAATATATAACTCTGTGGTTCCTAGATTTTATGCTCTGCCAAAGATACATAAACCTACTTTATCAATGAGACCAATTATTTCAGCAATTGATTCTCCCAACAGTAAACTTTCTAAATTCTTTACAGAAATCTTAACCAAATCATACAATTTCTCTAATGATTTTAGTATACAAGATTCTTTTGACTTTAGCAACTACATTAATAATTTTAAATTGCCAAATGGATATGAACTCATTAGTTTTGATGTAACATCTTTTTTTACTAACTTACCATTACATATGGTACTAGTAAGTGTTGAGAAACATTGGAATTTAATATCAAAAAATTGTAAACTTAATTTACAAACGTTTAAAAGTGTTTTGGAATTCATATTTAACTCAAATATTTTGATTTTTCAAGATATTATTTACAAACAAGTCCATGGGACACCGATGGGTTCAAAAATTTCCCCGATAGTTAGTAATTTTGTTTTGGATGACCTAATTAGTGATGTAAGAAGTAAAATTAATTTTCCAATCCCTTTTATAAAGAGGTTTGTAGATGATTTAATTTTGGCTTTACCATCGGAAAAAATTGAGTATACATTGTCTATTTTTAATAATTGTAATGAAAATATCCAATTTACTTACGAAAGAGGGGTAAACAATTGCTTACCTTTCTTAGATTTGCTGATTCACAGAGATTCTAATAATATCCTCAGAGCTCAATGGTACAGAAAACCTCTTTGTAGTAATCGCTATATTCATTACCTTTCACATCATCCTTATAAAATGAAAATTAACTTGATCTTAGGTCTAAAAAGCAGAATATGTAAACTATCACATAGGGATTTTATTAATAGTGACCTCACAAAATTAAGAGAAATTTTACTAGAAAATGGATATCCTAGGGGTTTATTAAATAAATTAATTTTTAGCACTAATTATAATAGAACACTGCAGGCAGATATCAATGAACAAGGAACAGAGATAGAAAGTATACCTACCTTATCTTATTTTTCTTTACCATATCTACCATCTTTAACACCAAAATTAATTAAGTTATTTAAACAAAACAAAAACATTAAAATTGCTACTAAAAATGTCAAAACTTTGAACAGTCTTTATACCAGAACTAAGACTCCGCTAAAAATTATGGAGAGTTCTAATGTTATTTACTCCATACCTTGTAGTACTTGTGGTAAATGTTACATCGGACAGACTTCACGTAACCTATCTCTTAGACTAACGTCTCATAAAAGTGATATCAAGAGAAATATCCCTTCTTGTGCATTGGCAGAGCATGTTATTAATGAGGATCATGTTTTCATTTTTCAAGAAGCAACAATTTTGGAAAGAGAAGTAAATTTACGTAAAAGAGAATTTAAAGAAATTGTTTGGATAAAAAAATCAAATTGTATTAATAAGAGATCTGATATCAATAATCTAAGCATTATTTATAATAACATTTTGGCTTTGACTAACTAACTTTGACTGTAATTTTTACTAACTTTGACTTTAATTTTGAGATCTGATATTACTAATTTATGCATTTTATAAACAATTTGGTCTTATTAATTTTTAAAATTTCACTAAATAGTATCAAAAGAAAAATATTTATAACATTCTAAATCAACTTGTTTTACATTACTATCAGTTTTTTTTTTTACTAATAATTATAACTTCAAATTTACTTACATCTTTATATCATTATTTTATACACTGTTAACTAACTTCTTACCCAATCTATCGAGTTATTAAAGTAGTCTAACTACATTTGATTAATGTCTTTTTGACATATTTCAAAATTAATTTACGTTTACAATTTATATTTTTTAGAAAGAATTTTTATGTTTTTTATAATTATGTTAGTTATTTTGTAAACCACGAGCAGTAAGTTTTTATTTTTCTAGTTTTCATCTAAATTTAAACATTTGTATTTTTAGATTGTCTTGATAAAGGAAATAAATTGTCCGAAAGCTCGACAAAAGTTCAAAGTGTTTCACTTCTCATCAGCCCAAAACACATTGACTGCATTCCCCAAAATTATTCTTTTTGTATTATTAACAGTCACTACATATTAATATATATATATATATATATATGAGATGTAGATCCTTGAAACACACTCAGTGATCAAAAGATCCAAGGTTAATGGTTTGACGACTATATATAATATTTATATATATATATATATATATATATATATATACAGGGTGCGCCAAACCTCTGGTTTTCTTTGATTACGGCTAAATTATGGGATACAGAAATAAATGTTTTAAACAAAATTAATGTATATCGAAGCCGTCTACAATTTAAAATTATTTTCGATTATACAAGGTGTCATAACGACGGTACGAACCAAAGTTTTGTTTTTTTAAATGGAATACCCTATATATTAAATCATTTTTAAATATATTTTTTTAAAATATTAAGAATTCATATAAGGTATTATAGGCCTAAAGTTAACAATTTTCGAAATATTTACACTTTTATTGAGAAAAATGGTAATATTCAAAGGGCTGTGAATTAGGCGCTGAAAATGGTAATAAAAATTTAAATCACATGTCAAAGTTTTTTTAGTGTACTGTTATTGTTAAATAAATTAAAATATTTGACATATAGCCATAAAATATACAGTGTGATCACTATTTGCAAATACAAAATTTTCTCATTTTTTTTAAATGGGACACCCTGTATATTAGTATTGCCTTTTGAAGTAAATATTACAGCCTTTCTTTTGGTACAAGGTTGTATGTACCTAGCATGTTCCGTTTTGTAGATATTTAAAAAAACTATAGATTTTACGTTTTTGCGGATTTTTTATTAAAAAATTTGTTTGCAAAAAAAAATTATAATCTGGCTTTAGAAACATAGGTACATTAAAATATCAAATATGAAAAAAAAAAACGTAATTAAAGATTAAAATAGATCGTATACTAGTACGATTCAATTGAATTTAATATCTTAAAATTATTTTACAAAAAATATTTTACCATACTAATGAACGCATAAGTTAGTTACTAAATTAAATAAACAACCAAATTTGATATCTACCCTAGTATTTTTCTACCACAGCTACTTTCCTGTACCAAATTAATTGTTAGTTATATTGTATTTACGAGTAAGATCAGTTAAACTTTTAATTTACCTTTTGAATTTACTTACATCTTGAGAGCATAATAATTATGTGTGTGTGTGTTTATGTTTTATTGGCACTGGTTTAAGCAACCAACTGGCCAGTCAATGTGTTTTGAATTCTCTCTTTTACAAAATATATGCTTAGTATCTAAATTTAAAACTATTAGTACTACTGTTTTTTTTTACTCTTTTTTTTTTATTATTTTTTTTATTATATTTTTTAACATTTTTTTTATTACATTTTTTATTTTTTTTTTTTAGTTTTTTTTTTTTTTTGTATATTTTTTTATCGCGCTAAGACCTAAACCCGATTCAACCTCGCGGAGGTTTAGATCTTAGTAACTTTTTATTTTATTTAATTATTTTTTTTTTTATTATTTTTTCTTTTTTCTCAGAGCTTTAATTTTAAACAATTAACATGGTTGTACAAAATTTTATAAACATCTAGATTGTTTGATTGTAAAAGGTATATAAGATTAAAAGGAAATTGTACATTAACTTGAACTAGATTGGCAAAAAAGTTTGATATTTCAATAAAATGTAAAGGACATTCTAATAGCATATGTTGTAGATCAGCTAGCTCTCCACATAAACATTCATCATTATCTATAAGTCCTATTTCTCTTTTGTAGACTGGAGTCAGACAGTGATTACTTCTTATTCGACAAATAGTTTTGATAAAGCCTTTGTTGGAAACTTGATTAAACCATGTATTGATGGGAAGTGTAGGCTGGATTTTTTTGTAATAATTTCCTTTGTCTGAATTATTGTATTGTTCCTGCCATTTCGTCCGTTTGATAGATCTCATAATAGAAATTATGTCTCCCATAGGAAGTTGATAAGTATGCAGAGTGGATTCCTTCGTTGTTGCTTTTTTAGCCAGATCATCTACTATTTCGTTGTTTTTTATACCAATGTGTGCTTTTATCCAACACAATATTATATTTTTGCCCGATTTCAAAGCTTCACTGTTCATTGCTATGATGTCACTGATGATATAATTTTCTGCAAAATTATGTACATTATATTTCAATGTCTTTACAATGCTTTGGCAGTCTGTAAATATAACATAATTGAGTTCTTTTTGATTAATACATATTTTGTATGCTTCTTTTATTGCAATGAGTTCAGCTGTGAAAATTGTCATTTTATCAGGTAATCTGTTGTTTATTTTTATACTTTTTTGTGGGTAATATATAGCATATCCAACTTTTCCTTCCATTTTTGAACCATCCGTATATAATTTCTGATAACTCCCCCAGTTTTTTTGTACACACTGAAGGTGGTCTATTTTAGTAAGGAAGTCTGTCGCACGAATATTACTTAAATGACAGTTAACTGGAGATAAATAATCTTCATAATTTAGCTTTCGAGACGAGCTTTGTTCAATTTGGTGTATGTCGCCAATGGAATTAGAAACGTTGAGGAAGCTTTCCACAACTAAAAGCAGTTTCTTTTTTTCCAGTAATAATGAGTTAGGTATGAGGTGGTTAAATGAACAATTTTATTTAATAGCAGTTTATCGTTAACCGCTGTTTTAACTATAAATTTCTCACTTAGGTATTCCCTGCGTAATGAAAGTGGAGGTTCATTAAGCTCACATTCCATGACCAATATAGGTGTGCTACGAAGATAACCAGTGCATAACCTAAGTGCCTTATTTTTGATCCTCTCGATTTTTTGGAGTACAGAGTTTGATGCTGAGCCATAAAAAATAGATCCATAGTCTAAGATTGATCTTATCAAATTTCTGTATAGTAATATTGATATGTTTGGATCAGCTCCCCAGTTACTGACACTTACAGTCTTCATGATATTCATTGCATTTTCCATTCTTCGTAATATGTAATTTGTGTGTTCTTTCCAATTTAATTTGGAGTCTAAAAATACGCCAAGAAATTTTATTGAAGTTTTATAAGGAATACTAGTATTATCAAATTGTAGATGGCTTTGAGGAACATATCGTTTTTTAGTAAAGGTAACAATGGTTGATTTACTCTCTGATATTGTTAAGTTATTATCGGTAGCCCATTTTTTTATAATATTCAATGTCGATTTAAGGTAGTTATTACATCTATCTATTGACTTATTTTCTGCATATATCGCAACATCATCAGCGTACTGTAGGATTTTTATGTGTTGAGGAAGTTTAGTTTCTAAGTCAGCAGTATACAGTATATATAATATAGGACTTAGGATGCTATCCTGAGGTAGTCCCAAAGATGTGTATCGGGAGTTAGATTGATCTCCATTTAATCTAACGTGAACTGCTCGATTAATGTATAAGTTAATGATGTTCCATGTTACTATCTCGGGTATTCCTATTTCCAACATTTTCGCGTATAGTATGTGAAGATTAACGTTGTCGTAAGCCCCTTTTATATCTAAGAACAAAGCACTAACTGCTTTCTTATAAGTAAAGGAACTATAAATGTCTATTAAAAAGTGGCAGAGGCTATCTTGTGTGGATTTACCTTTTCTAAAACCAAACTGACTTCTTGGTAATAGGTCGTTCTTTTCTAGCCAAAATTCCAGACGGTTTTTAATAAGTCTCTCATATGTTTTTAGTATACAGGAAGCCAGACCGATTGGACGGTAAGAATCCCAATTCTTTGATGATTTTCCTGGTTTTAAAACCGGGATAATAGTGTAAACGTGCCAATCGTCAGGAATCTTTATGCGGCGCATCCAAATTTCATTATATATATTTAGTAGTGCAGCCTTACCAATTCTTGAAAGATTTGATAGCATCGAGTAATGGATATTATCGGCACCTGGTGCTGAATTTGAGTTTTTCTTCAACGCAAAGTTTAGTTCAGTGGCAGAAAATGGTTTGACTAGGAAACGGATTGGTTCTGGATAGTCGTACAGAGCATTTAGTTGTAAATCAGGAATTACTAATTCTGCAGACGGCGGTGTGATATTTTGATGGAACTCTTCTATCCACGAAGCTTCCGACAGAATAACAGGGACTTTGTTCTTTGTTTTTCTATTTTTTATTCGGTTAACTTTTGACCATACATCTTTAATAGGGACTGACCTATTTAGGGATCCGACATAATCTCTCCAGCTATTTCTTTTAGTTTGTTTAGTGATCTTCTTGACATGTGCATCATCTTTTTTATACTTAAGTAGGTTTTCATGGTTTGGATTTTCTTTGAATATACAAAAACTTTCCTGTCTTCTTCTGACTGCTTCTTCACATTCTAAATCCCACCAGTATTTTCCTCTGGAAGTCGGTTTTTTTATTTTAAATTTGGGGATGCAGTAGGATGCAGTTGTATTTATATTGTGCAAAATTTGTTCATAAGAATTTATATCTTTAAATTGAGAGAATACATCTTCCGAATACTGTTCATATAATTTCCAGTCGGCATTCTTTAAATTCCACTTTTGTGAATATGGATTATATGTATGAGTTGGTTGATCCTCTAACTCTACTCTTATAGGTGTATGGTCTGAACCAAATAGGTCTTGAAGTGTTTTCCAAGTGATCAGGTGGTTTAAGTCAGGAGTACAAATGGTCAGGTCTATTGCCGATTTCGAGAAGTTCCTAAAGAAAGTAGGAGAGCCATCATTTTTGAATATTAAATTATTATCGTCTATACAGTCCATCAAGATTTTACCTTTCATATCTGTTTGGTTGTCTAGGCCCCAGGCAATGTGGTGAGCATTAAGGTCACCTCCTATTATAAATGGTCTTTCTATAGATGTTATGAAATTGTTCCATTGTTGTAACAATAACTTGGTTCCTGGGGGAACATACATAGATATAAATGTGACAGTATATGACTTAAACTTTATTTTTATTGCTACTTTATTGACGTTTATTAAATCTACTTTCATGGTGACTTCCTCGTAATATAGGTTTGAATTTATTAAAATTGCTGAGCCACCGCCAACAGTTACTGAAAAGCGGTCGTCTCTGACAATATTGTACCCGTGAAAGTTATAATACTTTTCTGGTTTAAATCTAGTTTCTGATAATAATGCGATATCAACTTTCTGGTCTTCTAATAGGTGGATAAGGTTTTCTCTATTAGAGTTAGCCGATCTACAATTCCATTGACAAATTACCAATCTATTCATTATTATATAAGAGAGAACTTAAAACTGATTGAATTGAATTTACTAGAACTGATTTTTCTGGAATTTCAAAATTTTTGTGATTTATATTAGAGATAATACTTGTAACTATATTTGATATTAATTCTGTTAATTCTTTTGATGGTTCATGTATTTTAGATCCTTGTTCTGGATTAAATGTAGATTGATACGAAGAAGAGGTGATAATACCACCAGGTCTGTTGGACATGGGGTTTAACTTTATTATTTTTTGATGTTCCATTGTTACTTGGTCTGGTGAGGAAGAGATAGGTCGTTTGTATTTTGGTGGTTTTATTATTGTATATCTATTTGAAACTGAAGGTAGAGCGAACTGATTGGAAGATGTTTGAGACGTGGACAATTGAGTAAAGGAATATGAAGAGGATGGTGCATTCATATTTGGAGTTTGATGAGAATTTATTGAGGAATTATTGGCTGCTATAGATGCATAAGTTATCTTAGGAAAGAGTTTAATTGTTTCCTTAAAAGATAAGCTGTTTTCAGACATATAATGTTTTATTTTCTTTTTGCGATCAAATTCTGGGCATATCTCCCATTCATTAGTGAAGTGTTCACCTTCACAGGATAGACATTTTTTGTTAAACGATGATAAAGAACAAGAATCGGAAAGGTGAGATTCATGACACTTAAAACAGCGAGGATTACTTTTACACTGCTTACTCATGTGCCCATACCTATAGCAGTGGTAACAGATAATTACCTTTTGCTGGTATTTTTCAACAGTGTGTAAGACATGATTAATTACTACATACTTTGGTATATTCTGGCATTTAAAAGACACAATAACTGATTTTGTTGGATTAAATATTACTTTGTCATCTGCTACTATTTTTCTTGTTATTCGTTTCACATACTCAACCGAGAATTTGCAATGGTGATCAAATTCCTTTATTCTATTTTTAAGATATTCTTCCGATATATCTGAATCTATATCCCTTACTACACCTAGTTTAAACAATTGAAATTTTGGAATGTATGCGGTCAGATTTTTTTGAATAAGGAATTTGGAAGTAACTAAAGCATTTGCGCTACTATAATTTTTAAATGAGACCCTAACTCGGTTGCGTCCGATTGAGTCAATTTTTTTTATATAATTGTCAATTTCTGGATGTAACGTAAATAGGATCTCGCCTATTTTAACAGCGTTTAATTTTCCTGTAAAATTTAAACTGGAGTTTTCAATGAAAATGTAAAAAGGTCCTAAATCAATTTTTTCGTATAAATAAACAGGCCTGGTTTTTTCTGGTTGATCTGAGTTTACTAAAGTATTTTGTTTTTCATTAATATTGTTAAGATTAATACTACTACTTATCTTATTTTGAGACTGGTTGGGTAGAAATCCATTTAAATCTTGTAAATCACAGCTACTATCCATCGAATTCTCAATATCAGGCGGTTCGCCTCCACTAGATGACTCCATAGAGGAGTTTTCAAGTAACGTTTAACTTATGAACACTTTCAAAATGTAAACTAAATAAGGAAAAGTTTAACAAAACTAAACAAACTAAATTAGAACGGTATAAATCAAATAATCCGCCAAAAATTAATATTTTTCGGAGAGATTTCCAAATTTAAATTAACTTTGACAATTATTTTGACGTATCTCCATAATAATTATAAAGTATGCTTTGAAACAAATGAATGTTAAATGTATTAGTCAAATTATTTATTAATATAAATAGTATTAACTGGTGTTACAAAAGCTGGTAACACTTTTGTAGTTGAAATTTTTGTAACCATTTTTTACAAGTATTTTAAATTTTAATTTTTCAACCGAACAATTGGTGGATATGACATTTATTTTGGGCGAAACCATTAGAAATTATTACCAGCTTTTGTGACACGACTACATAGATACTATTTACTTTATAATATACTTCCATAACGTTCATTTGTTTCAAAGCATACTTTATACGTTCTCAAGATGTAGGTAAATTAAAAAGTTATTGACTGATCTTACTTGTAAATACAATTTAACTAACAAAATTGGGTACAATAAAGTTACTAGGGTAGAAAAATTTCTAGGGTAGATTTTAAAATTGGTTGTTTAATTTAATAATTAATTTATCCATGTTAATTACTTATTAGTATGGTAAAATATTGTTTGTTACATAATTTTAAAGTTATTAAATTCAATTAAGTTGCACCTGAATACGTTTTATTTTAATCTTTAATTACGTTCTTATTTTCATCTTTGATATTTTATTGTATGTTTCTAAAATCAAATTATAATTTTTTTTTGGAAAAAACATAAATTAAAGTTATCGCGGATATAAAATATCCGCGAAACGTAAAATCTATAGTTCTTTTTTAAATATTTACAAAACCAAACATGCTATGTCCATACAACCTTATATCAAAAGAAAGGTTGTAATATTTACTACAAAATGCAATACTAATATACAGGGTGTTCCATTTAAAAAAAAATAAGAAAATTTTGTATTTGCAAATAGTAATCACACTGTATATTTTATGGCTATAAGTAAAAGATATTAAATTATTTAAAAATACCACTATCTTATAAAAACTTTGACCTACCACTTAAATTTTTATTAACTTGGAAACATAATGCACAGCCCTATAAATATTACCATTTTTCTCAATATAAATGTAAATATTTCGAAAATTATTAACTTTATGCCTCGAAGACCTTATACGAATTTTTCATATTTTTAAAAAGTATATTTAAAAATGATTTAATATATAGGGTATTCCATTTAAAAAAACACAACTTTGGTTCGTACCGTCGTTCTGACTCACCCTGTATAATCGAAAATGATTTTAAATTATAGACGGTTTTGATATACATTAGTTTTTTAAAACTATATTTTTGTATATCCCATAGTTTAGCCGTAATCAAAGAAAACCAGAGGTTTGGCGCACCCTGTATATATATATATATATAAGAAATACTGGATATTAGTGACTGTCAATATCAATATTTCCTAGTGTTTCTTTGATATCCTGGCCAAACTTCTGACTGCAACCCTAATAAACCATTTGTTTATATATATATATATATATATATATATATATATATATATATATATATATATATATATATATATATATATATATATATATATGTTACAGTTCAAGTTGATTCTCAGTTAGAGTTGACTCCAACTAGTTGGAGTCAACTCCAACTGAAACGAGCAGTAAAAGTTGATTTTAAAAATTTAAATCAACTTTTACTAGTTGGAGTTGACTCTTCCTGGATCGATTCAGTAAATGTTGATTATACGAGAATCTCAAGTGCATTTTTGATGAGTGTGCGTTTCTTTGTTTTGACCGTTTCAACTACTTATTAGTATAGTCTGTAACGTCGCCCCCGTTAGGTAAATTATTCTGATTCGATTTTTTGAACAAACTTACTCAAAGAAATACATCCGTATAACAATCCTTATAACATATACACAGGGTGTCACGCGGTACCGCGGTCGAAAAATTGTTTAACCAATTTTTGTTAACCAAATTCACAAAAATAATTTTTATCTACTCTATCTCATATTATGTAAAGTGTAAAGGTTTTATTGTGTGAAAATTGTAAATATAGATAGCAGTACATGAAGGGTTTAAAGTGTGTCTGAAGTAATAATCTATTTTGTATGAATATAATTGCGAAACACTACAGAATTTTACTTTTTGACATAAATTTTATTAATAATAAGATAAATTTTGTTCAATATTTTTAATAATTAAATAAATAAATTTTAATTTCACTCAAATAAATAATCGATTGCTGCCACTGACCACTTACATTCAATCTCAGTTAATTTGATTAATAATCACGGCAGGTAAAGTAACATTTTTCTTTCAATACAACAAAGTGTTACTTTACTGCCGAAAATGAGGGCAAATGAGTACAATAATGAATGATTTTAGTGAAGTCAGAAACTAAAAAAAATCAAAGATTAAAGCTACCTCTATAAGATCCTGAAGAAATGTTTGTCATTATTTCATTAATAAGATATTATTTTTAATTATCAACAATGAGCGCTAAGCGTGTATTGAGGCGGCCGTCAATGTGAGTGCGAGTGAGATTCACCATTGGACGGCCGGAATGGTGCATCTCTTTAGCACTCACCATTGACGGCCGCCTAATACGCACTTAGCGCTCATTGTTAATAATTAATAGATAAAGCTTAGTAATAAAATAGTGACAAAAAATTTCTGCTGGATCTTGTAGAGGGGGCTATAAACTTTGATTTGGTCACTTTCTGACTTTCATAATAATGGATTTTAACCGAGTTATTAAGCCTTGAAAATAGCTATTTTCGCATTTTTCAAATTTTAAATCGCGTATAACTCGACAACAATCAATTTTAGAGAAAAATCACAAAATACCTTTTTTTGCTCAGAATAACCCAAATGATCTAAAAAAATTACCCGAAGTGAAAAAATTATTTTTGTGAATTTGTCTAAAAAAGATGGTTTAAACAATTTATCGATCAAGGTACTGCCTGGCACCCAGTAGATTTGTTACAAAGTTATAAGGACTTCTTTTTTAGTAAGTTTGTGCAAAAAATTCGAATCGGAGTAATTTACCTAACGGGGACGACGATACAGTCTAGACTAATTGGAACATATTCAGTAACATTTAATTTCTAGAATCGGCTGTTTGTGTGGATTAGAATCAACTTTTACTAAATTGCATTGGGAAGAGTATACTTTTCCTAGTTGGAGTCTACTTTTACTAGTAAATGTTGAATATAAATCTTCATTTTATATTTATAATCAACTTTTACTGAAACCAGCCGTTAGAGTTGACTCCAACTAGTTGGAGTCAACTTTAACTGGATAACCAACTTGAACTGTAACATATATATAAAATATTCTCTTGGAAGCCCGGCGAATAGCAAATTCAAGCTTTATAAATAAAGCTATGAAAGGCGATGTAACGGAATTCTTTTTCCGACAATACATCAAGCAAACACCGTTGGGGCTAACCAATTCGTCTCTTACTGGAGAATACAGTAAAATGAAATGGATAATTACATTTTAGTTAGATTCGAACCTCACCGGAGCCCGACTAGTTTCGAGTCATGTCAACTCGTCATCAGGGGACACTAGGTGAGTGTTCGAATCCAACTAAATTGCTCTTATTTCTTGGTGGATTTATAGAAGAAACCCACCGGAGTATGCTTAGCACGACCTCTATGTGCGAAATGAGAAAATAAAATATTCTCTTGGAAGCCCGGCGAATAGCAAATTCAAGCTTTATAAATAAAGCTATGAAAGGCGATGTAACGGAATCCTTTTTCCGACAATACATCAAGCAAACACCGTTGGGGCTAACCAATTCGTCTCTTACTGGAGAATACAGTAAAATGAAATGGATAATTGCATTTTAGTTAGATTCGAACCTCACCGGAGCCCGACTAGTTTCGAGTCATGTCAACTCGTCATCAGGGGACACTAGGTGAGTGTTCGAATCCAACTAAATTGCTCTTATTTCTTGGTGGATTTATAGAAGAAACCCACCGGAGTATGCTTAGCACGACCTCTATGTGCGAAATGAGAAAATAAAATATTCTCTTGGAAGCCCGGCGAATAGCAAATTCAAGCTTTATAAATAAAGCTATGAAAATAGCTTTAAAATTTATAAATAAAGCTTGAATTTGCTATTTATAAATAAAGCTTGAATTTGCTATCAAGCTTTATAAATAAAGCTATGAAAATAGCTTTAAAATTTATAAATAAAGCTTGAATTTGCTATTCGCCGGGCTTCCAAGAGAATATTTTATTTTCTCATTTCGCACATAGAGGTCGTGCTAAGCATACTCCGGTGGGTTTCTTCTATAAATCCACCAAGAAATAAGAGCAATTTAGTTGGATTCGAACACTCACCTAGTGTCCCCTGATGACGAGTTGACATGACTCGAAACTAGTCGGGCTCCGGTGAGGTTCGAATCTAACTAAAATGCAATTATCCATTTCATTTTACTGTATTCTCCAGTAAGAGACGAATTGGTTAGCCCCAACGGTGTTTGCTTGATGTATTGTCGGAAAAAGGATTCCGTTACATCGCCTTTCATAGCTTTATTTATAAAGCTTGAATTTGCTATTCGCCGGGCTTCCAAGAGAATATTTTATTTTCTCATTTCGCACATAGAGGTCGTGCTAAGCATACTCCGGTGGGTTTCTTCTATAAATCCACCAAGAAATAAGAGCAATTTAGTTGGATTCGAACACTCACCTAGTGTCCCCTGATGACGAGTTGACATGACTCGAAACTAGTCGGGCTCCGGTGAGGTTCGAATCTAACTAAAATGCAATTATCCATTTCATTTTACTGTATTCTCCAGTAAGAGACGAATTGGTTAGCCCCAACGGTGTTTGCTTGATGTATTGTCGGAAAAAGGATTCCGTTACATCGCCTTTCATAGCTTTATTTATAAAGCTTGAATTTGCTATTCGCCGGGCTTCCAAGAGAATATTTTATTTTCTCATTTCGCACATAGAGGTCGTGCTAAGCATACTCCGGTGGGTTTCTTCTATAAATCCACCAAGAAATAAGAGCAATTTAGTTGGATTCGAACACTCACCTAGTGTCCCCTGATGACGAGTTGACATGACTCGAAACTAGTCGGGCTCCGGTGAGGTTCGAATCTAACTAAAATGCAATTATCCATTTCATTTTACTGTATTCTCCAGTAAGAGACGAATTGGTTAGCCCCAACGGTGTTTGCTTGATGTATTGTCGGAAAAAGGATTTCGTTACATCGCCTTTCATAGCTTTATTTATAAAGCTTGAATTTGCTATTCGCCGGGCTTCCAAGAGAATATTTTATTTTCTCATTTCGCACATAGAGGTCGTGCTAAGCATACTCCGGTGGGTTTCTTCTATAAATCCACCAAGAAATAAGAGCAATTTAGTTGGATTCGAACACTCACCTAGTGTCCCCTGATGACGAGTTGACATGACTCGAAACTAGTCGGGCTCCGGTGAGGTTCGAATCTAACTAAAATGCAATTATCCATTTCATATATATATATATATATATATATATATATATATATATATATATATATTATCTTAAAAAAAAAAAAAAAAAAAAAAAAATATATATATATATATATATATATATATATATATATATATATATATATATATATATATATATATATATATATATATATATATATATATATATATAAATCCTACTATCAATTTGGCATCGATACATTATGCATTTACCATCAATTTGGCATCGTCTTGCAAAGTGGCATCTGTATATCGATGCCACTTTACACTACCTTAATAACTTTTTTCCTGTACTTGTTAGCAGAAGTCTAATCAACTCTGTAGTTAGAGATTTGATTCCTTGATGTTACTTTAATATATCAGCTTTCTTTGTTTATTCCTTACTGACTTATATAAGTTTATTCCATAAAATGTTTGAGTTCAAAATGATGGCACAGTGAAAATATTATATACATTTAGTTCAGTGTTTTACCGTTTTGTCGCTGCCGCTATATACATGAAAACGTATATCCCACTTTCATTATCAATCATTTTGGCATCAGAAATTTGGCATCACTGTTGAATACAATATTATCCACAACGAAAAATAGGCAATTTGAGAATGTATATATTATTTTCATCAACAAATCATTCTGGCATCAAGTTGTTTTCACCCAATTTTGAAAAAATGTGAAAGCTTATAATCCAAGGATGGTACTAAAGGTGAGAAATTTGACCTAAACTATCTGTCCGTCGGTCTGTCCGACCGCGAATATAACTCTTACGTCATTATACCAGGTAGAATGACAAATGAGGTGTCAAATGAAAGCGTATAATCCAAGGATGGTACTAAAGGTGAGATATTTGACTTAAACTTTCTGTCCTTCGGTCTGTCCGACCGCAAATATAACTCCTCCGTCATTATACCAGGTAGAATGACAAATGAGGTGTCAAATGAAAGCTTATAATCCAAGGATGGTACTAAAGGTGAGAAATTTGACTTAGACTGTCTGTCCGTCGGTCCGACCGACCGCGAATATAGCTCCTCCGTCATTATACCAGGTAGAATGACAAATGAGGTGTCAAATAGAAGCTTATAATCCAAGGATGGTACTAAAGGTGAGACATTTGACTTAGGCTGTCGGTCCGTCCGACCGCGAATATAACTCCTCCGTCATTATACCAGGTAGAATGACAAATGAGGTGTCAAATGAAAGCTTATAACCAAAGATGGTACTAAAGGTGAGAAATTTGACTTAGGCTGTCTGTCCGTCGCGTCGGTCAGTCCGACCCCGAATATAGCTCCTCCGTCATTATACCAGGTAGAATGACAAATGAGATGTCAAATGAAAGCTTATAATCGAAGTATGGTACTAAAGGTGAGACGTCGGTCCGTCCGACCGCGAATATAACTCCTCCGTCATTATACCAGGTAGAATGAAAAATGAGGTGTCAAAAGAAAGCTTATAATCCAAGGATGGTACTAAAAGTGAGAAATTTGACTTAGGCTGTCTGTCCGTCTGTCCGTCCGACCGCGAATATAGCTCCTCCGTCATTATACCAGGTAGAATGACAAATGAGATGTCAAATGAAAGCTTATAATCCAAGGATGGTATTAAAGGTGAGAAATTTAACTTGGGCTGTCTGTCCGTCGGTCCGTCCGGCCGCGAATATAACTCCTCTACTATACCAGGTAGAATGACAAAAGAGGTGTCAAATGAAAGCTTATAATCCAAGGATGGTACTAAAGGTGAGAAATTTGACTTACGCTGTCTGACCGTCGGTCCGTCCGACCGCGAATATAGCTCCTCCGTCAATATACCAGGTAGAATGACAAATGAGGTGTCAAATGAAAGCTTATAATCCAAAGATGGTACTAAAGGTGAGAAATTTGACTTAGGCTGTCTGTCCGTCGCGTCGGTCAGTCCGACCCCGAATATAGCTCCTCCGTCATTATACCAGGTAGAATGACAAATGAGATGTCAAATGAAAGCTTATAATCGAAGTATGGTACTAAAGGTGAGACGTCGGTCCGTCCGACCGCGAATATAACTCCTCCGTCATTATACCAGGTAGAATGAAAAATGAGGTGTCAAAAGAAAGCTTATAATCCAAGGATGGTACTAAAAGTGAGAAATTTGACTTAGGCTGTCTGTCCGTTTGTCCGTCCGACCGCGAATATAGCTCCTCCGTCATTATACCAGGTAGAATGACAAATGAGATGTCAAATGAAAGCTTATAATCCAAGGATGGTATTAAAGGTGAGAAATTTGACTTGGGCTGTCTGTCCGTCGGTCCGTCCGACCGCGAATATAACTCCTCTACTATACCAGGTAGAATGACAAAAGAGGTGTCAAATGAAAGCTTATAATCCAAGGATGGTACTAAAGGTGAGAAATTTGACTTACGCTGTCTGACCGTCGGTCCGTCCGACCGCGAATATAGCTCCTCCGTCAATATACCAGGTAGAATGACAAATGAGGTGTCAAATGAAAGCTTATAATCCAAGGATGATACTAAAGGTGAAAAATTTGACCTAGGCTGTCTGTCCGTCGATCCCTCCGACCGCGAGTATAAATCCTCCGTCATTATACCAGGTATAATGGCAAATGAGGTGCCAAATGATAGCTTATAGTTCAAGCATGGTATTAAAGATGAAAAATTTTACCTAGGCTGTCTGTCCGTATGTCTGTCCATCCGCGAATACAACTCCTCCGTTATTAATACAGATAGAATGACAAATCGGGTGTCGAATGAAAGCTTTTAACTTAAGGATGGTATTATTAAAGATGAGAAATTTGACGTCGGAGTTCCGGTTTTAGAGTTGCAACCGTAAGTATTTACTATTTTAAAGTTGCCGAAAGAGAATAAGTGATATATTATTCAACGTGGCTTAGCAAGATGAGAACAAATGTAAAATTTTGGTTTTTACGTAATTTCCGCTTAAAAAGTTATAACCGGAAATGCCATTATTCGCGGTGTGCAAGTACTTGGAACGGATACGAGAAACGATCGTGCGCGAATAGCGGAGAAATATTGCAACTTTCTTAAATAATTCATATTGTCCATTGAAATTGTCAAATTGACGTACATTTCATACCTACTGTCATTGAAGAAGAAAAATTATATGTTGCTCTGCAATATTGATATTATATGCAATTATTATATGAAGGCAAATTAAATTAATTGTATTTTGCTTGCAGTACTGCATTTTAATAACTAATTTTATTTACTACATACAATTGTTTACGTTTTAATAACATAACCTGAATCTTATTTTTTCTTCTTATTATTTTTTTGGATTATGGCCTTGACAATTATCCAGTAACCAGGACTAATATAATTGGCCAATATAATTAAAAGTGCGAATAAAGTTGCAGAGCGTAGAAACCAGGTGTCGTTTTGCCGAACTTGCACGGTCCCAATAGACTCAGAAATAGTATACGAACACATAAATCGAAGCGTATTGAAAGGTTTGAATCTTTAGAGTTATTTCTGTGTAAACAGTTTAGTAAAAATGACTCAAAATTAGTAAATTTGTATATCAATCCACGCAAAGTTACACGAAGAATTCAAATATCGACTTCCAATTCTACTTTCGATTACTTTGGGTGAAAACCTAGGACTTACGAAGTCCAATTACTTGTTTTCTTTAAAAATAAGACATGTCATAAATATGCCTTAGGCATCATAGAAGACAATGACATAGAAAAATCAAACAAGCAGCAGGTCAAAAGGGCCTTAGTTATGTATCTTCGGTCCTATTGGTTCAATCGTGACGTACAGCGCCTGAAACGATGGGATTTAACTGGCAGAATACGATGGTGTAGACAAATGAAAATGACGGCATGTAATAACACTTTAAAATTGTAGAAATAAAATGGATTAACGCACATGGTATGACATATTATGTGAGAGTATTTAACAAATAGAATACGATTACATACGTCCAGTTTTTGACAAGCGACTTCTCTACATATGATAAACGCGAAAGGGCCCCAACGTTCACTGTTCGACATAGGCCTCCCGTTCACTGCATATACCCACTGCTTTCTGACGCTGTGACTTAAGAGGATAGGATTTAACGAATAAAACGACAAAGAAGACTAAACAAGGCAGATCACGGGAAAAACACAACTGTCCGTTTTATACTCCACAGGGAAGCATCAAATATTCAACGTAAGGATATATTATAGTATAACGGTATGATAAATCTTTTTCTTTTTTTTTTTTCATTTAGTGCATTCCGTACGTTTTTTAAACATAATCAGGAGAAGTTGTTGAATTTCTGAAGTCTATAAAAGAATTTCTTAACAAACCTTTTTTTAATTGTGTTATGGATTATTTTTAAGAATGTGTTTAAAAGGTAGCTCACAGGCTTATTGTTCAATGGTCTTATCACTTTTAAACGCCTGTCTTTTTTGTAGGACTATTAATTGTGATTTCAAACATTCTAGCGGGACAATGCCTTTTGTGTAACTGAAATAAATATTGTTATCCATTTAATTTTTTTCCTCAATTAATTGAATGCCTCCTACTGGTGTTTGGTCTAAGCTTACCGCTTTTCCCCATTTAAGCTAAACTGCTCGTCAAAAGTTAGGGATATAGAAAATTATGCTCATTTTCATAGCTAATTTTTTCGAGAACAGATTAACGGATTCCACTAATTTTTTTTAATATTTTAGATTTTTCGTTAGTATTTACACAGTTGTGCAAAAGTTTACCCAAACTTTTTTTTGTACTTTTACCGAGTGGTATAAGTACAAAAAAGAAGTTTGAGTAAACCTCTTGTTAGGTATTAGTTACGTATCTTCACTCCCATTGGTCCAAACGTGTCGTACGGCGGCTCAAATGATAGGAATCAGTCAACAGAATACAATGACACAGAAAAATCAATTACAGTAAAATATTGAAAGGGCCTTAGTTACGTATATTCGCTGCTATTTTTCCAATCATGACGTACGGTGGCTAAAATGGTAGGAATTAACCAACAGAATACAATGACACCCAAATCCGGTGTCGGAAAGCTGGTCGAGAACACTTCGTCGACGGAAAATTGGTCGACAACAGTTGGTCGACAAACAGTTGGTCGAATGCACAATTCATCGAATGGACAATTCATCGACGAACATTTGATCGAATGGAATTTTCGTCGACAAACTGTTATTTATCTTTAGGATAAAGGGATTAATGGTGACAAACAACGGGTAACTGGAATATTGTATTATATATTTTTTTTTGGGCTTTGTTAATTTTGTACCTAAATCTTACCGGAGGTATTGCGCCTTTTATAAATGTGTAGTTGTGAATTAAGTTTTTGATAATAAAATCAAGAGGGTAAGAATCGCTTTACTTTTAAACTCTTCACTTTTGGCGCATCATGGACGGCTCGTTTTTAAAAGAATCGTTTTAATTTTTTTTTGTATAAACATGCTCTTTCATTCGTTTAAATGTTGCTTTTCAAATTTTCTAATATTTATAAACAAAGCCCCGGTGAATTTTTGAAAAAAGTGGCTAACTCGGGTTTTAAGGGTTGTAGGGCATTAAATTTTTGTTTCAGTTTCTATAAGAATACCAACATGTCGAATAAAAAAAATTAACTTCCTACGTGTTGTTGTTCTGAAGCTATTTTCTTGTGGCATTTTTGGAATTAACTAGTTTTGATGGGAAATAAGCCACAATTTTACTAAAAAAACTGATTTTATTAACGTTTCGACGCTCAAATCGGGTGTCGTTGTCAAAATAAAACCATTTTTTTTAGTAAAATTGTGGCTTATTTCCCATCAAAATTAGTTAATTCCCACATGTTAATGCGGTTGTTATTTTAATTGTTTATTCGCGAACTCAATCGACTATAGGTGGCAGTGCAGTTGCATGAAAATGGCCGATGTAATTGGGATAATGCATTTTGATATAATTAATATTTTTATTGATGTAATTAATTAATATAAATAAATCATTCATTAAATGAACACACCAGACAAGCATTCAATCGACATTGATATATAGGTTAACGGATGTTTTGTTTAAATCTTCATCCCAATTCCTCTAGTTCAAAATAAGCGGCAGCACCCTCGCTTGAGTTCGCGAATAAGCTTAAAATAACACTACTTTTTCAAAATTATTTTATAATTATTTATAATATTTATTATAAACTTTTTATTCAAGACTTGATCTAATTTGATAAATTGAACCTTTCTCTTTGGTTTGATGTCTTTAGAATTTATGTTGACCTAATAGTTTATGCATAATAACGCTGTAGATAGAAGCTTTTTGGGATAAACAATTTCAATTTTGCAATAACTATTAGGTAAAACTTCTTGAAATTTTAACGGCTGAATACTTCTAATATTGTTCCTTTACTTACGCGAAAATAAAGCTTTTAGTGTATTTTTAGAAAAGTTATTAATTATTTTCAAAAAATCGACTTTTGAAGCTATTTTCCCAATAACTAAGCAACAAATTAACAAAAAGAACTTTCCAAACACTCATTTTAAAGAATTTTCTATGCTCTTCAGTAAAATTGTATCACCTTTCCATACAGCATACCGGTCTCCACCTTTAATATTTACAATCAAATAGCGATCTTTAATTGTTTATATATTGTTTATAAGTTAAAAAGTACGTTTGATTTTTTGCATAATTTTTATATTGGATACTGTTGTAACTAAATTTACCCTAATGCCATAAGCAGTTCTTAGATACCTGTATCAACGGATGTCACGAAAGAGGCCATTTATTTGCTAATTTCTCTGGTCTATCACACCCTTTCTTATCTGTGTTTACAATCCAAATCATTAAGCCACATAAAGAGGTAGGGCAATAAACTCACTATAGCTATAGAAATGCTTTTACTACAAAATTTTAAAAGATAAGAGTTATAACGGAACAAGTATGCATACCTGCATTTTAAGACCCAGGTAGATTTTTGGGGATGACACAATGACACTAAAAGATGGCTTTGCCGATGATTGCATTCAATTGAGATGGTAAGTAGGTATGAATCACCTCTAGTTATATTTTAATGGCTTTGTAATTTAACTTCATGGGGTACGAAAGAATTAAGAAACTTTTAAGAATTTGAAAAAACATAGTTTTTGGGGGGTTTAGGTGTTTTACACAATTTTTGAATATCCCTAAAAACTCAGTTATTTCAAATTATATATACGTAACCTATAAAAAACCTTGAGTTAGTCTATTTTGAAGTATATAAAATGGAGAAAATCCCAAAAAACTACCGAAAAAACCAGTTTTCCGGATTTTTGAAGATGGCGCACCTTACGAATAAATCTGAAAAAAGTCAGAAATACAGATTTTGATAAAATTCACAAAACGCAAAAAAATTAGACATGCAGCCATCGCCAAAAAAAGTTATACGTACCTATTAAAAAAACAAAAAACATTGAGGTTATGTACACTCGACCTTCGGGTCCATAAAAATATATGTTTTGTAAAAGCCTCAGCTGTGCGTGTGAATTTTTTGTAATTTATAATTTAATTGCAAACCAACTTAAAAAAAAATAAAATCGAAAAATTGACATTTTTTGATGTGGGGAAAGGGGAAGGGGGTGGTGGGCTAAAATTGCGGTGATTCTTAATTTTTTTAATCACATAGAACGTAAAAAAATAAAAAAAAATATTCAGGCTGTATCGACTTCAAAATAATACAGCATCATGCCAAAAGGGCCTTAGTTATGTATGTTCGGCCCTATTGATCCAATCGTGACGTACGTCGGCTGAAATGATAGGAACTAACCAATAGCATACAATGACATAGAGAAATCAAATACAGCCTCATGTCAAAAAGAATAGAATAAACAAAAATTTCTTTTGAATTAAATATTTGAAATAAAAAATCACACTAAATTTTCTTTTTTTTTCACCCTTTCACTTATCAATATAAACATAAAAGTTTTTAGAGAGTTTCGCCCTCGGTTATAATGTAATCTTTCATTCTGCGTTTAAATTTTTCCAAAATTCTTATTAGTTTTCTCAGGATTCGAATAAACTGAATGCATTTAAATAGCATTGGTCATAATTTTGCGCCTACTCCCTCAAGGCTTAAAAAATGTAACATTTCAAAGGAATGGAGATATTTCAAAGATTCGCTGAGACTATAATTTTTATCTAATATACATATATCTGTAGTCCATCCACTCACGGTAAATATTGTAAAACCTCCGAATTTTAAACAACCGCTTGGATTGACATGAAATTGGGTATGCACATAGCTGACAGGTCAAAGAAAAAGTGATATTGTGCCGACGTGTGCTTTTGCCTTGGGAGTTAGTACAACCACTTTTATAATGTGAAAAGACATACATTCAAAATAAGTCCTAAAGTGGATAAACTGAGTAATTCTAAGCTAGTTTTTGTTCTATAGATTTTTTCTTAACATACTGTTTGAGTTATTTGCAAGTGAATATATTATGTTCGTTTTTCAACAAAAAAGTCACGTTTTTAGACGGTTTTAGAAAAAAACTCAAAAAGTATTTTAACGAAAAATATTCTTAGCAAAAATATAGCGTATAAAAAAGTGAAAACAATGGTGTATGTATGAAGTCTGTAGACCCTGTAAAAGTAGAGTTGTAGTTAAGAGGAAACAGTAGCGATCAACAGGTAGCGAAAACGCGTTCCAAGATTGCGGCTGTAATTTTGAATATTTTTTCGAGATATTTGGCACACGTATTCGTAATATAATAAAGAATGGCGGTACAGAGCCCAATTTGAAAAATATATGAATATGTGGAAATTACTCTGTAATTAAATACAATATTTAAAAAACGAGCCTGTACCGCCATTAAGAAGAACAAAAAAATACACTTTCTTCAAATGAACTTTTTTATCCGATGCCTAGATTTTGTGTCATTTTGGAACTACTAAAATTTTGTATTTCATTAGTAGTTCCAAAATGACACAAAATCTAGGCATCGGATAAAAAGTTTATTTGAAGAAAGTGTATTTTTTTGTTCTTCTTAATGGCGGTACAGGCTCGTTTTTTTAATATTATATTTAATTACAGAGTAATTTCCACATATTAATATATTTTTCAAATTCGGCTCTGTACCGCCATTCTTTATTATATTACGAATACGTGTGCCAAATATCTCGAAAAAATATTCAAAATTACAGCCGCAATCTTGGAACGCGTTTTGGCTACCTGTTGATCGCTACTGTATCACCTTAATGAAAAGCAGGTTCTACTTCGTCAAAATACAAATCGAATATTTTAACATGAAATAACCATAAAACGAAGCACTTTTCGGGAAAAACTCATGACTTACAACTGTTATAAAATGTCTAAAAAGTTTTATTTGTATTTTTATAAACGTTTCTAGCATCAAAAGTTAGTTAGCATCAAAATGAAGTCTCTTTTTTGTTAAAAAAATGTAAAAATCACCGCCTAATTTACTTATGTATTGTTTATGTGATATGTACATTTTTTACTCTTTGAGATATTTAGTATCACTAATGTTTAAGTTATTTTAAACCAAGGCATTTTTTTTCAAAATTAAAATTTTTTTATTTTAGAACCAATTTTTTTTAATAAGCATTTCTTGCCAATAAATCTTATAGATCATATAAACAGTATAATATAAGTAAATTAACTAGGGCGGTAACTATTAATTTCATATGGAATGCTAATTAGGTGGTGATTTTCACGATTTCTTTTAGCAAAAAAAGGGACATATTTTATTTAAAGCGTAACTTACTTTTGATGCTGATGGTGATAGAATAGATACTTTTTAAATAACAAAAATAAAACTTTTTTAAACACTTTAAAAAATTTGTGGCGAGTTTTCCCCGAAAAGTGCGTTATTTTTTGGATATTTTACGTTGAACTAGTCGATTTGGAATTCGACGAATAAGAACCAACTGTTGTTCAGCTCCAACTCTGTTTTTATTGTGTGTCCAGACTTCATACATACATAATTTTTTTTACTGTTTTATAAGCTTTATATTTGCTAAGAATAGTTTTTTCGATCAAATACTTACTTTTTGATTTATTTACGAAAAACCATCTAAAAACAAAAAATACAAGGAATTTAATTAGTTTATCCACTTACGGACATATTTTTACCTATATTTTTTCACACTCGAGAAGGGTGTGGTACTCATCCCCAGAAAAAAGCACACACTGGCACAATATCACTTTTTTCTTTGACATGTTAGCTATGCTTATGTCAAATTTCATGCCAATCCAAGCGATTTTGTAAAATCCAAAAACAGTGAGTAAATTGTCCAATGATATCTTTAAAAAAGACTAGTGCATTTTACAAAAACTTAGGTCAATAAATAATATGAAAACAGCGGAATATCAACCAATGTTGAATGTTTTTACAAAGTATTGTTTATTTTTCGCTACTCGAAGGGGACAACTATTAAACTGGTTTCTTCCACTTCCAGACAATTTTTTAACCGCATATGACATCAAAACCAGAATTAAAAAAATTCGGTTTCGACCTCTTAATACACGTAAATTGATCAAGTATCTTTTTCTGTGACTATGTGTGTCACTTCCGGGTACACCATTTTAACCGGAAGTGGTGTAAAACTAAAAAAAGTATTTCTTTGTTCTCATTTTTCTAATGCGCGTCAAATTTCTAATCGCTAGTACCATCTATGGGTTATAATCTTTCATTCAACCTCTGTGATTATATCTGACAGACGGACGGACAGACAGGCATAAAACCGGACAGGCATAAATATTTGTTCTCGTCTTTCTAAGGCGCGTCGAGTAATACATAGTTTGTACTATTTCTGCGAATTTAGAACAATACTTCGGGTTGCAACTCTTTATCCTGAAGTCGGAGGCCAAATTTCTCACCTTTAGTACCATCTTTGGGTTATAAGCTTTCATTCCACATCTAATTTGTCATGTTTTAACCCGGCATCCGACAGGTGAACTTTTTTGCCACTAACAGACAGGTGGGATGTGACAAACCCCAGCATTGAAAGAGTTAAAGAATCTCAAAAAATATCTCTACGTTTAGATTAGTTAACAGAAACAGTAAAGATGCAGTAGAAATAAACAAACCAAGACACGTTAAATGATACTAGGAGCACTCCCGAATCATAATTTACAATTAAAATTTAATAAAAAATTTTGGTCTTGGTAAAAGGTATATTATTTTAAAAAACCCTATAGGGCTACAAACATCGAACAGAACGTTTTCGCTCTAAAAAGAGCATCATCAGTGTTGCAAGAACATGGTGAGCCAACCAAAAAATACGAAGGTCAAAGCCTTTCAAAAATGGACTAAAAGTCACATCAAAATGCTAACATAGCAAATTCCAAAGGATGGATATAATCCCTAAGGATATGGCCCTAGGATAACATATGACTCCCACACGTTGTAAGTGGGTCAAAGGTAACAAATTAGGTCATTATGTTACAAGAGCTGACAGGCAACTTGTAACATAATGACCTAATTTGTTACCTTTGACCCACTTACAACGTGTGGGAGTCATATGTTATCCTAGGGCCATATCCTTAGGGATTATATCCATCCTTTGGAATTTGCTATGTTAGCATTTTGATGTGACTTTTAGTCCATTTTTGAAAGGCTTTGACCTTCGTATTTTTTGGTTGGCTCACCATGTTCTTGCAACACTGATGATGCTCTTTTTAGAGCGAAAACGTTCTGTTCGATGTTTGTAGCCCTATAGGGTTTTTTAAAATAATATACCTTTTACCAAGACCAAAATTTTTTATTAAATTTTACTTGTAATTAATGGTATACAGCCAGCTACAGGAAATTCTTCCTAGTGGATAATTTACAATGTGTAAACTTTGGAAATCATGACTTGGAATTTACAATGTATATACTGATGTGATCTTGATTATTGATATGAGATAATATTCTTATATGTCACTTAATTTAATCAATGTATTAATACTAATCTAATTAATTAACCAGATCACATATCAATATGTTTTCAATCTCAGGGCGAATTATAAATTAATTACTTACTTTCGTGGCTTCTGAATATTTCTTAATGGTTCCTAATCGGGATAGAAAAGAAAAGAGTAAAAAAAATACAAATATGGGTTACAATTATAATCAAAATATTTTTTATTTTATTCAAAAGGCAATCAATGCTTAATATTTGCTATTTCTTATTATTCTTAAACATAACATTTACAACTGGGAATTTTATTTCCTTTTGGTTTTCTATTGAAAGTTTTTATTAACATTTAACTATTAGGAGTTATTAGGGACAACTCTATTTAAGTTTGATGAAGCTTTTCTGATATTATTGATTATGTTATTCAATTTTTTATGTGGAATTTAATACGAAAAACCCATACATTCATGTCCAAACAAATGAGACTGACCTTTTCCTGGTGAACTGAAAATGTCCTCACACAAAACCCTTTCCTGCTATCCTTGGCTGCGATCAAACCTCGTCCTGGCTTCCAGTGATGTTCTCCTTTGAAAAACTAGCTCGAATAGCTCTCGTTCCTGCTTTTGTCGTGATGCTGTGTTCTACCTTTTTCGAAACTGCTATCAGCTACCGGGACACTCTGGGCTCAAGGAGGTTCTTTTACTCTCGACCTGGCCTACTTCTCGTTCCACGATAGATACTCCACACTCACGGAACTACCGGCTTTCTCACTCCTCGAACACTACCGTCTACTACTCGACTTCACTTCTCGACAGCTCAAAACATTCTGATCCCACTTTGTCATTCATTCACCTACTTTCTCAATATCCCTTCCAGATTCACAAATCAACCTTCCACCACCAACTCTCATTCTCAGTATTCCTCAAAAACCAATTTTTAATCTTTCTAAATATGCTTAATGGATTTCAAAAGAAAATATTTAATTCCCATTCTAAAATCACTTTCTACTATTTACAAATTTTAATGACCTATTCTCTCTTTCAAATGAGTCTTATTTAGCATAGGCTAATGATCGAAACCTTCCGCGAAAAACGATAATGAACTATCATCTATTTCACTGAGTTTTATTTAGCATAGGCTAATGATCGACCTTCCGAGAAGAACGATAATGGTACGCGTCATTCACTTTGTTTATTTTAAGCGCACTGTCCCGAGTTCCGTCTAATCACTTCTTAAAATTAAATATAACAATTTGTTGTATACAGGGTGTTCTAAATTTATATGCCCGTGGTTGAGAAAATTGAAAATATTTTATATTAAATTGAATCCTGTTTACAACCATCAAAATTTAATTTTCATATCAAATAGAAATATAACAATACATTGTAAATAATTATGATTCGGGAGTGCTCCTAGTAGCATTTAACGTGTCTTGGTTTGTTTATTTCTACTGAATCTGGATTTTAAATTTAGTATAAATTTCTACGTATTATGACTGTTTCTTGTTGAGAATAAAGAAAAAACTTCACCAATTATGGTTTCATTTCGAAAACAACGCACACATCTTATGGAAAATATAATGTCACTCAAATTCAATAAAATTTATACGAATAGATCCGTTTTAATTTACCGATCAAATCTTATCATTGCGCCAACTCTCTATTTTCAAAAATAAGAGCAGAAATTGATACAAATAAATCTGAAATCAAATGGGTAGGTACATAAGTTAGAGAGAGAAAAAATATTTTTAACTACCCAGATTTTCGGTACTCCATAAATCAGCGGATTAGTTTCACTAATCCGCTTAGGCCCAGCGGGATTTAAGCTCTTATGAATAGCACTCGGAGCAATAATGATTGTAACTTTAACACTTTTAACACTTTATGGACTCCAAAAATGTGATTTCGATAAACTTTAATTGCAATTTGCGCCGTAATTAATCATAATTAAGAGTTGGCGCAATGATAAGATTTGATCGGTAAATTAAAACGGATCTATTCGTATAAATTTTATTGAATTTGAGTGACATTATATTTTCCATAAGATGTGTGCGTTGTCCGTATTATGACTGTTTCTTGTTGAGAATAAAGAAAAAACTTTACCAATTATGGTTTCATTTCGAAAACAACATAAGTCCACAAACTTTAAAACATAATATCAAAAAAATAAGCAACATTTAAACTTTTTTGGTCTTTCAGATATAGGTCTGGATCCCGCGTATGAAAAAAAAGTTGATTAATAGCAAGCTGAAAATTTGTTAATAGCTTAAGGGTGTCTAGTCGGATAAACTTTGATATATGGGAACACTGGAACAGGGGCAGTTTTAATTTTGGAACAGGTTAAAAATTTGAAACGGTCACACCACGAAAACGGCACATGTATTTTGTCCGACAGAACAGACTTAAACTCTTCGAACAGAGATTAAACTCTCATGCAAAAATTAGACTGCTATTTATCACCAAATGGGCCTTTTAATGAGTAGAGCATGTAGAATATGTCAAATGACAGGAATTATGACAGGTGATAAATAGCAGTCTAATTTTTGCATGAGAGTTTAATCTCTATTCGGAGAGTTTAAGTCTGTTATGTCGGACAAAATAAATGTGCCGTTTTCGTGGTGTGACCGTTCCAAATTTTCAACCTGTTTCACAATTAAAACTGCCCCTGTTCCAGTGTTCCCATATATAAAAGTTTATCCGACTAAACACCCTTAAGCTATTAACAAATTTTCAGCTTGCTATTAATCAACTTTTTTTTCATACGCGGGATCCAGACCTAATAGATGCATTTATAACCCATAATACTTATATAAAATATAGTATTACTATCAGAATCTCTAACTACTAATGGAAAGATTTTTACGTTTCCTGAAAAATTTACACATTGTAACATACAGTGCTTCCATAAAGTAACGCATAATTTCATTATTTCGTAAACCGGCGACTTTAAGGAAAATTTTCGAAACAGGTCGATTTTTATTTTTAAATTACAATTTTTTGGCATATTACATATCATACTAGTGATGTCATCCATCTGGGCTTGATAACGTAATCGATGAATTTTTTAAATGAGAATAGGGGTCATGTGATAGCTCATTTGAAAGGGTATTTAATTCTCTATTTACTAATACAAACAATAACATAATTATATATACAGGGTGTCCAAAAAGAATTCTTTAATTAAATTAATTGAGACAAAAAGAAAAATGTATGTAACTTATTTAATTCAAAATTCGTTTTACTTTTGTCAGAAAATTAAATGTTAGAGCTGCCATCCACCTGCCTCTTGGAAGTTTAAGATTACGCTTAAGCGAAAATCAATATTTAGGTTTTAAATAAAACATTTTTATGTTTGCTGGCACCAATAAAATATATTTAGAATTAAACAAATTACATACATTCATCTTTTTATACCAATTAATTTAATTTAAATAACATTTTTTGGACACCCTGTATAAATAATTATATTAACAATTATATTATTGAATAGAGAATTACATACCCTTTCAAATGAGCTATTACATGCCCTTTATTCTTATTTAAAAAAATCAACGATTACGTCATCACGCCCAGATGGATGACGTCACTAGTATGATATGTATGCCAATAAATTGTAATTTAAAAATAAAAATCGACCTGTTTCGGTATTTTTCCTGAAAGTGTCCGGTTTGTGAAATAATGAATTTATGCGTTACTTTATGGACGCACTGTATATTGTTTCGCAATGACCCATTAAATTATTATAAATGCAATTAACCATTGACCATGTCATGAAAATGGCAATATAAAATTAATTTTTCAAATGTCAAACTTTAAAATTTGTTTTTGTTAACAAAAAAATAATTTAAATATCTATTATGAAATTCGTTACAAACAAAATCTGATATTTCAACTAAACGAAACAAAATACACAATAAAAGTGAATTATTAAACTCATTCAGGGACCCGTTCAGACAAAAGAGCCTACAACTGGTTTTTACCTGAGTGCGAGTGGAAGACTTGTAACGTGAAGCGATCGATATTATGTATCTAACTAGGTACTGTCTTTTCCGTAAAAATGTATATCTTGGCAACATCCTGTTGTTGCCAAAGTGATGTTTAAGCAATGTTTTTGACCTACGGGGGTCAAATTGTCGTTATAGTGTAAGGAATAAAATATATAAATAAATCGGATTACTGAAAATCCGACAACGGTGCCAAGCTTAAAGAAGTGTACTAAGCGAACATTCACGGATTATACCTAGAAAATGATAGCATTTCTAGGTGATGCCAAATGACTGCAACGTGAAAAGATGCCAATTTAATAGCGGGATGTATATATATATATATATATATATATATATATATATATATATATATATATATATATATATATATATATATATATATATATATATATATATATATATATATATATTAATGTGATATTCAAAGATCGGTGTGCTCAAAGCAATTGATTAGATAATTAATTAATTAATTAAATTTAATTTTAATGATGCACTTATGATTTAATCACACTATTTAATGCTCTAATCTCAGGGTTTTATATTCTCGTGCTTCAATATCTCCTTTGCTTTACATATGATAAATAAGGTCAAAGACTAACGGAATAAAACACATATATGGTACAAAAACATCTATTGAAATAAATTCACCCTCAAAATATCCTCTAAAAATAATATCTCCTATTCTGATTATTGAAATACTCCTACCACTATCTAAAGTACTTATTGAAATTTGCGTTATGAATAATTCTACAAAAAAAAATAAAACTGTCTCTCGGATGATGAGTTGTCCAAATTCTTGTCTCTGGTCGCCTACAATTTACTCTTAGCAGCCCCCTATGTAGTCAGCAATCTCGCAACAAACTATTGCAAGCCTATTGTCATCAATGACCCCCTTCAGATGCACGTATCTTTCAAAAAACAATGCTAGCCTTTTCTCCTCTCAATAAACTGAATCTATTTCTCGTTCCGGCATGCAACGGTGACTCTTGGAATATAAGTAGAACAATATAACTTACAATGCTTTACGTGATGAGCCTCCGTCAGGACACTTATTTCAACAAACTCACAGCTATTCATTTATCTGCCTTACTACTTCAGGAGACTCTCAGAGATCACCACTATTCGACTTGACGATCATTTAACAACTATCATCTAGAATCCCATTCGTTTAAAGGCAAGCACTAAACAGTAACGTTGAAAAATTTATTCTACCGTAAAATTAAATTATGTAAAAAATTATGAAAGTCCACTGACAACGATTCCAAAGAATTAAATTCCAAATTGTCAATGTCAGATTCAAAACCAACTTTTCCTACCATTCTAAATTTCCTAAAACTAATTACATGCCAATCGGTTTTTAAGGAGATTACATTCATTTAAATTTCTAAATACAATTGTTCCCTAACCCGGTCTCATTGTCCAAACACATAACCACTTCCTTATCATACTAACTGTACAAAGAAAATACTTAATCCCTATTTAAATTTTGTTTACCTACGGCCATCCAAAGATAATTGACTTTCATTTCTTCGAAATGAATTTTGGTATATTTTTATTATATGTTTTAACTTTTCTAAAATATTAAGATCGAAACCATATTAATTCAAATTTTACATATCTTAACAACTCCCCGCCATTTGATTTGCCGAAAAACTCTGTTATTTATTTAAATGACACAAGTTTTTTTTAGGATCAAATTATTCCATTATGTTACCAAACTCTACTCATGATACTTATAAATGTCGTGAATGTTAAAAATACCCCGTATCTTGCCTGTCTCTATATGCGCTAATTCATAACTATTTACCCCATTTTCCGTATTGACCCTATATGGACCTTCAAATACCGGCATCAATTTAGCACAAATACCATTTTGTAAATTGGACACCCTTAGTGCCCTCACTAAAACTTTATCCCCTTTCTGGAATGTAACCGGCCTTCTTCTTCGGGTCCTCTCTTGCCTTTGGAGATATTTCTCTCCACTTCGTCTCAATCTTCGTTGAACCACCTCGATCACTTCTTCGTATTGTCTGGGGGCGGTGTCTTCCCACGGTCTCGTAGGCATTGTTCCTTTCATTACATATAAAGGCGTCTCCTTGGTAACCGTATTTGGTGCACAGTTCAAATACGTCTCTATTTCAAACACTTTTCTGTCCCAATGTCGATGATGTTCTTCCGCAGCAATTCTTAGAAATTTTGTGACTTCTTGTATAAAACGCTCTGATGGGTTGCTCTGTGGATGTCGGATGCTTACAAATTTTGTATTTATGCCTCTCTCTCTTAATTCCCCTTTAAAACGGTCGTTCCTAAAGTATGTTGCATTGTCCAACAAAATATTGTCTGGTCTTCCCACTGTTTCGATAAAATCGTCTATCTTCCGAAGTATTTCAGCTCCTTTCGTGGTTCTACATGGGTACAGTTTTAAATACTTTGAAAAAACATCCACCATAACTAATATGTGTTTATTCCTCTGTGTTGTTGTTATTAAATCGCTCAACATATCAATGGCGACAATATCCAGTTTCTTCCGAGCTATGACGTTTTTTGTGATGTTTTCGTTTTTTGAAATTCTTACTTTTACACTTTTGGCATGTCTCGCAATTTCGAGTCATCTCTTTGGCTATTGTATAGTCCTTTCGACAAATGTAGTTCTCCCTGAACATAAGCCACACCTTCCTGCTTCCAATGTGTCCGTTGTCACAGTGTAATTTTGCTAAAACTTCTTTTGCCATCTGTTCCTTGATTACATATAGTTCTCTACCATCGACCCTCTTAAAATATAAGTTATCCTCTTGTTCGACCCTTTGCTTTTCTCTTTCATCCAGTTGTTCCTGATTTTCCCTGATCTGAGCCAAAGAAAATAAGCCTGCTTCTTCTCTCATTATGTTCATGCCAACGTGGAGAGTTTTGTGGTCCTCTTTGCGGAATTGTTCATCTCTCGTCAACGCATCAGCCAAGATATTGTCAGTTCCTTTGATATATTTAAATTCAAAATCATACTCTTGAAGTAAAAGAATGCCCCTATGAATTCTATTATTTACCAGCCTATTTTTCATTATATGTATCAAAGCTGCATGGTCTGTTTCAATGGTGAATTTTACCCCTAGTAGGTAAAACCGTAATTTATTTACACAAAATAACACACTGGCGAACTCTAGTTCAGTAACGCTGTACTTTCTCTCATATGTTTTGGTTACACGGGAGACAAAACAGATTGGCACCTCTACATCGTCTTGGATCTGTGATAACACCCCTGCGAATTTTGTTATGGAAGCATCGGTCCGGAGAATGAAAGGTTGATCATATCTTGGGTGGTGTACTCTTACAGCTGTGGAGAAAGCTCCTTTTAAATTTTTGAAAGCCATTTCTGGTTCCGTTCCCCATTTCCACCTAACATTTTTCTTAAGTAATGCTATAAACGGTATTTCTTTTGTGCTGATGTCTGGTATTAGTTTTTTGAAATAGTTTACCATTCCCAAAAATCCCCGCAATGTTTTTAAATTGGTTGGCCTAGCGTAGTTATTTATAATTTCGATTCTATCTTCTGCAAGACTAATCCCTTTTGTGTCTAATTTGAATCCTAAATACAGTATTTCCTTTTGGAAAAACTGACACTTTTTAATATTTAATTTCAATCCCGCTTGATCCAGTTCTTCTAGCACAGTGTGAATATGTCGTAGATGGCTTGTTATATCTGGTGAGAAAATTAATAAATCATCTATGTAATGTACAACAAATTCTCCATGCCTATTTAAGATTGTGTTCAATGCGCGAACCAAAGCAGCGCATGCACTCTGTAGGCCAAATGGTACCACCCTAAATCGGTATACCACTCCGTCCATCGAAAAAGCGGTATAATTTCGACATTTCTCTGCCAAAGGTATTAACCAAAAACTATGTTTCAAATCGATTTTGGAAAAAATGTGTGACCCTGTGATTCGTCCAAATATGGCTTCGATGTTCAAAGGCGCTTCGTATTGCGCGATTGTGTGTGAATTAATGTTTCTTGCATCTAGACATAATCGCAAATCACCACTCGATTTTTTAACGCATACTATCGGGTTGATATATGGAGAGTCACATCTTTCTATCACCTTGTCTTCGATCATTTTTTCAATTTCCTGTCCTACGCTTTGCCTGTATTTATACGGGATTGGATATGTCTTGGATTTAAAATTTTCTAAGTTTTTAACTTTAAAAGAATGTTCATAATTTTTAGCCACTCGGCTTTCTTCATTAATCAAATCTCCATAATTTTCTAGAATCTTCTCTACTTCCTTTTCCATGTTTTCTCCACATTTTAATTTTCTTTCATCCTCATTTTGTTCGCATGTATTCACTGTCCATAATATTTCTTCATAAAATTCTGGATTCTCGTCCATTATTGCCATTTCTTCTCTGTCCTCATCCTTTATTTCTTCTTCTGTTTTTTTTTATCTTCAATTTCCATTTGGTATCCCGAGCACCATGTTTCTACTGCTTTCATTTCTCTTATGAGAACTTCCTTTTCTTCCTGCTTCCTTTCTGTTTTATCGTCGATTGCCGACAATTCTTCCGTACCTTCGATTTCCTGTCTTTCTCTTGTATCCACCTTGTTTTCCTTCTTTCTTTTTGAACTCTTCTTCTTTTTCTTCCTTCTTTTTTTTTTGGTTGATTTTTTTCTTGTACTTTCTGTTTTTCCTCTACAGTGATATTGATTTCTTTATGTTTTTCCTGTTCATTTATCTTTTCAACAATTATTTTCCTATCTATTTCCATTTCTTCTTCTATGTTGTCTGGTTCTGCTCTGATTTCCAGTTTATTCTCCGAAAAATTTATGGTGATATGTTTTTCACTCAATTCATCAATTCCCGCTATCATATCATGGTTTAAATCTTCGATCACCACACATTGCATAATATAGTATTTGTCTCCCACTCTGATCCGCACTCCCAAACCTTCATTTACTGTCGTCAATTTTTTGTTGTTTGCACCCACTAAAGCAACCCTAGGAATTTTATACACAAATCTGTCCAAATTTAATTCTTTTACTAGTTTCTTATTGATTAACGATATCTCCGATCCAGAATCAATCAAAATTTTAATCGCTTTATGTTTTATAAATGCATCTAAGAATATTAAATTTGAATTAGAACTTTGTCTTTCATTTCCCGCCAACTGTATAAACTCTCTCGGATGACAAAATATACCGGAGAGTTGTTTATGTTTGTTCAGTGGATGCTTTATTGAAAATCCTGTCTGGATTCATTGCATACATCTTCTTCCTCGTTTTCTATTGTTACATGATTCATCTCCCTTCTATTTTGTCGTTGGAAATTCTGATTGTTTCTACCGTCCCTTTGTTCGTTCGTATTCCTAGTCGGAGGATTTTGTGCATCTCTGTTTCTGTTGTGATTTTCATATGTTCTATTTTTTGCGTGATTCCTGTTATCATAATTTTGTTGTCTATTGTAATTTTGGTATTCTCTCGGCCTATCTTCGTTTGTTGATTGGGCATGTCGGTTTCTCTGGTCATAATTTGATTGATACCTTCTTGCCGGTCCCTTATATTGTTCATGTTGTCTTCTGTTTCGCATTTCTCTTCTTTTTGCTTCCCTTACTTGAAGGAATTGGCACAAACTATCAATATCTTGATAGTTTCTCAAAATCACGTGGTCCTCCAGCGTTTCTTCGAAATGTCTGCTTATCATTTCTACCAGTTGTTCGGTAGAGTATTTGTAGTCTAGATATTTGGAATTGTTATATATCTGCAAAGCATATCTTTCCTCCGTTATTCCCATTTTCTCGTGATATCTTCCATTCTGTAGCTCTTGGTTGATTTCCCTCTGTTTAACTTTCCCCCAGAAATAGTTGAGAAATTTATTTTCGAAATCTGTCCAATTTTCAAACTCATCTTCTTTACTTTCATACCATAACGCTGCTCCTTCTTTCAGATGGTTTCTAATTGTTTCTTTGCAGTCGTCAAAATATCTAATATGTTGCAATTTGGTTTTCAAATTTTTAACAAATGGTACTGGGTGTGTTTTTCTAATATCCCCTCCAAATTGTATTTTCGCGTCGCTTGTACCAAGGATAATCATTTCCCTTCTTTCTCCACAATTCTGTTGATTCTTGAGTTCCGCAATTTGTTTTTCGTTTTGCTTAAATTTTTCTTCTATTTCTCGCCTGTCTTCTTGTATTGCATTTTCAAATTTGCTTTCTAACTGTTCTAATTCCATCTTCTGCACAGTCTTAATATCCTTCATTTTAGTTTCTATTTCTTCTCGTTGCATCTTCAGTTTCCTTTCTGTTTCTTCTCTAACTTTTTCTAAACAGGCTTTCACTTCATTTTCATATTTTTCCAAACGCTTTTCCAATTTGCCATCATTCTCTTCCAATTTCTGTTCTATTCTCTGTGATATTTCTCTTTGTGTTTCTTCCATTTTTTGTTGTGTTATTTCCATGGCTCGTTTTGCTTCCTGTTGATTTTTCTCTATTTTTTGTTGTGTTTCTTCCATGGCTCGTTTTGATTCCTGTTGATTTTCTTGCATTGTCCTTTTTGTTTCCTGTTGATTTCTATCCATTTGTTGTGATTGGAGTTGCATCAGTTGCAATAGTTTCTCTATTCCTGTTAATTCCTGTTCTTTTCTCTCCATAATCGTTGTATCTCCTTCATTACCCAATCCTTCTTCAACAATTTTTTCCTCTTCTCTGTTATTCTCTCTGCTTTCTTGCATTTTGCTTTGCCTCCTTGTGGTCGACATGTTGTTTCTTTTTGTTACTGTTTTCTTTGTCCCCGCCAAAATGTGAAATTTTACAACACTCTATAAGTTGCAGAACACGACAAATATTTCTCCCCAAATTTAATAAATTTTCGCCACAAATATCAAATATGCAATCAGTAAATTTCAAAATAAATATCAAATGTACGATTGGTAAAATATTAAATAATTCAATAGCAGTAAATATCAACTACCTACGATCAATCCATAAATCAAAAATATTTTTACACCTGGAAAAATTGTCAAATTATCTCTGGATCACCTGTAGTTATTCCTTATCTCTTTCCCTACCATCAAATGCAAAGCTGCGATATTTTTTAAGCCACCACGTTCTGGGCTCCAGTTAATGTGATATTCAAAGATCGGTGTGCTCAAAGCAATTGATTAGATAATTAATTAATTAATTAAATTTAATTTTAATGATGCACTTATGATTTAATCACACTATTTAATGCTCTAATCTCAGGGTTTTATATTCTAGTGCTTCAATATCTCCTTTGCTTTACATATGATAAATAAGGTCAAAGACTAACGGAATAAAACACATATATGGTACAAAAACATCTATTGAAATAAATTCACCCTCAAAATATCCTCTAAAAATAATATCTCCTATTCTGATTATTGAAATACTCCTACCACTATCTAAAGTACTTATTGAAATTTGCGTTATGAATAATTCTACAAAAAAAAATAAAACTGTCTCTCGGATGATGAGTTGTCCAAATTCTTGTCTCTGGTCGCCTACAATTTACTCTTAGCAGCCCCCTATGTAGTCAGCAATCTCGCAACAAACTATTGCAAGCCTATTGTCATCAATGACCCCCTTCAGATGCACGTATCTTTCAAAAAACAATGCTAGCCTTTTCTCCTCTCAATAAACTGAATCTATTTCTCGTTCCGGCATGCAACGGTGACTCTTGGAATATAAGTAGAACAATATAACTTACAATGCTTTACGTGATGAGCCTCCGTCAGGACACTTATTTCAACAAACTCACAGCTATTCATTTATCTGCCTTACTACTTCAGGAGACTCTCAGAGATCACCACTATTCGACTTGACGATCATTTAACAACTATCATCTAGAATCCCATTCGTTTAAAGGCAAGCACTAAACAGTAACGTTGAAAAATTTATTCTACCGTAAAATTAAATTATGTAAAAAATTATGAAAGTCCACTGACAACGATTCCAAAGAATTAAATTCCAAATTGTCAATGTCAGATTCAAAACCAACTTTTCCTACCATTCTAAATTTCCTAAAACTAATTACATGCCAATCGGTTTTTAAGGAGATTACATTCATTTAAATTTCTAAATACAATTGTTCCCTAACCCGGTCTCATTGTCCAAACACATAACCACTTCCTTATCATACTAACTGTACAAAGAAAATACTTAATCCCTATTTAAATTTTGTTTACCTACGGCCATCCAAAGATAATTGACTTTCATTTCTTCGAAATGAATTTTGGTATATTTTTATTATATGTTTTAACTTTTCTAAAATATTAAGATCGAAACCATATTAATTCAAATTTTACATATCTTAACAATATATATATATATATTATATATATATATATATATATATATATATATATATATATATATATATATATATATATATATATATATATATATATATATATATATATATACATCCTACTATCAATTTGGCATCGATACATTATGCATTTACCATCGATTTGGCATCGTCTTGCAAAGTGGCATCTGTATATCGATGCCACTTTACACTACCTTAATAACTTTATTCCTGTACTTGCTACCAGAAGTCTAATCAGCTCGGTAGTTAGAGATTTGATTCCTTGATGTTACTTTAATATATCAGCTTTCCTTGTTTACCTCTTACTAAGTTATATAAGTTTATTCCATAAAATGTTTGAGTCCAAAATGATCGTACAGTGAAAATATTATATACATTTAGTTCAGTGTTTTACCGTTTTGTCGCTGCCGTTATATACATGAAAACGTATATCCCACTTTCATTATCAATCATTTTGGCATCAGAAATTTGGCATCACTGTTGAATACAATATTATTCACAACGAAAAATAGACAATTTGAGAATGTATATATTATTTTCATAAAGAAATCAGTCTGGCATCATGTTTTATTGTTTTCACCCAATTTTGAAAAAATGTGAAAACTTTGTATTATCCACGTCCGTCTGTCCGTCTGTCTGTAACCACAACTCCTCCGTCAATATACCAGCTAGAATGACAAATGAGGTATCAAATGAAAGCTGATAATCCAAGGATGGTACTAAAGGTGAGATATTTGACCTTGGCGGTCTGTCCGTCGGTCTTTACGACCGCGAATATAACTCCTCCATCATTATACCAGGTAGAATGACAAATGAGGTGTCAAATGAAAGCATATAATCCAAGGATGGTACTAACGGTGAGATATTTGACCTAGGCTGTCTTTCCGTCGGTCCCTCCGACCGCAAATATAACTCCTCCGTCATTATACCAGGTAGAATGACAAATGAGGTGTCAAAAGAAAGCTTATAATACAAGGATGGTACTAAAGGTGAGATATTTGACTTAGGCGGTCTGTGACTCGGTCCCTCCGACCGCGAATATAACTTATCCGTCATTATACCAGGTAGAATGACAAATGAGGTGTCAAATGAAAGCTGATAATCCTAGGATGGTACTAAAGGTGAGATATTTGACCTAGGCTGTCTTTCCGTCGGTCCCTCCGACCGCGAATATAACTCCTCCGTCATTATACCAGGTAGAATGACAAATGAGGTGTCAAAAGAAAGCTTATAATACAAGGATGGTACTAAAGGTGAGATATTTAACTTAGGCGATCTGTGCGCCGGTCCCTCCGACCGCCAATATAACTCCTCCATCATTATACCAGGTAGAATGACAAATGAGGTGTCAAATGAAAGCTTATATTCCAAGGATGGTAATAAAGGTGAGATATTTGACCTAGGCTGTCTTTCCGACGGTCCGTACGACCGGGAATATAACTCCTCCGTCATTATACCATGTAGAATGAGAAATGAGGTGTCAAATGAAGGCTGATATTCCAAGGATGGTACTAAACGTGAGATATTTGACCTACATGGTCTGTCCGTCGGTCCGTCCGACCGCGAGTATAACTCCTCAATCATTATACCAGGTAGAATGATAAATGAGGTGTCAAATGAAAGCTTATAATCCAAGGATGGTACTAAAGGTGAGATATTTGGCCTAGGCAATCTTTCTGTCGGTCCGTACGACCGCGAATATAACTTCTCCGTCATTATACCAGGTAGAATGACAAATGAGGTGTCAAATGAAAGCTTATATTCCAAGGATGGTACTAAAGGTGAGATATTTGACCCAGGCTGTCTTTCCGTCGGTCCGTACGACCGCGCATATAACCCCTCCGTCGTTATACCAGGTAGAATGACAAATGAGGTGTCAAATGAAAGCTGATAATCCAATGATAGTACTACAGGTGAGCGATTTGACCTAGGCTGTCTTTCCGCCGGTCCGTACGACCGCGACTATAACTTCTGCGTCTTTATACCAAGTAGAATGACAAATGAGGTGTCAAATGAAAGCTGATAATCCAATGATGGTACTACAGGTGAGCGATTTGACCTAAGCTGTCTTTCCGCCGGTCCGTACGACCGCGACTATAACTTCTGCGTCTTTATACCAAGTAGAATGATAAATAAGGTGTCAAATGAAAGCTTATAATCCAAGGATGGTACTAAAAGTGAGATATTTGGCCTAGACAATCTTTCTGTCGGTCCGTACGACCGCGAATATAACTTCTCCGTCATTATACCAGGTAGAATGACAAATAAGGTGTCAAATGTAAGCTGGTAATACAAGGATGGTACTAAAGGTGAGATATTTGACCTAGGCGGTCTGTCGGTGGGTCCGTCCGACCGCGAATGTAACTCCTCTATCATTATACCAGCTATAATAATAAATGAGGTGTCAAATGAAAGCTTATAATCCAAGGATGGTACTAAAGGTGAGATATTTGAGCTGGGTACTCTTTCTGTGTCGGTCCGTACGACCGCCAATATAACTCCTCCGCCATTATACCGGGTAGAATGACAAATGAGGTGTCAAATAAAAGCTTGTAGGTGAAAACCTAGGACTTACGAAGTCCAATTTAAAAATAGGGCATATCAGAGATATGCCTGAGACATCATAGAAGACAATGACACAGAAAAATCAAACAAGCAATATGTCAAAAGGGCCTTAGTTATGTATCTTCGGTCCTGTTGGTCCAATCGTGATGTATAGCACCTCAAATGATAGGATTTGACAAACAGAATACAATGAGAGAAAAATCAAATACAACCTCATGTCAAAAGGGCCTTAGTCGCGTATTTTCGGTCCTATAAGACCAATCGTGACGTACGGCATCTCAAATAATAGGACTTGACAAATAAAATACAATGACACAGAAAAATCAAATACAGCAACAAGTCAAAAGGGCCCTAGTTATGTATATCTAGTCCTATTGGTCCAATTGTGACGTACAGCAGCTCAAGTGGTAGGGTTTAATGAACAGAATACAATGACACAGAAAAATCAAATACAGCAATATGTCAAAAGGGCCTTATTTACGTATCTTCGCTCCTATTGGTCCAATCGTGGCGTACAGCACCTAAAATAACTGGATTTGACTAATATAATACAATGACGTATGAAAATCAATTACAGCATCATGTCAAAAGGGCCTTAGTCTTGTATCTACTGTTCTATTGGTTCAATCGTGACGTACAGCGTCTGAAATGATGGGATTTAACTGGCAGAATAAGATGGTGTAGACAAATGAAAATGACGGCATGTAATAACACTTTAAAATTGTAGAAATAAAATGGATTAACACACATGGTATGACATATTAGGTGAGAGTATTTAACAAATAGAATACGATTACATACGTCCAGTTTTTGACAAGCGACTTCTCTACATATGATAAACGCGAAAGGGCCCCAACGTTCACTGCTCGACATAGGCCTCCCGTTCACTGCATATACCCACTGCTTTCTGACGCTGTGACTTGAGAGGATAGGATTTAACGAATAGAACGACAAAGAAGACTAAACAAGGCAGCTCACGGGAAAAACACAACTGTCCGTTTTATACTCTACAGGGAAGCATCAAATATTCAACGTAAGAATATATTAGAGTATAACGGTATGATAAATCTTTTTCTTCTTTTTTTCATTTAGTGCATTCCGTACGTTTTTTAAACATAATCAGGAGAAGTTGTTGAATTTCTGAAGTCTATAAAAGAATTTCTTAACAAACCTTTTTTTAATTGTGTTATGGTTTATTTTTAAGAATGTGTTTAAAAGGCAGTTCGCAGGCTTATTGTTCAATGGTCTTATCACTTTCAAGCGCCTGTCTTTTTTGTAGGACTATTAATTGTTACTTGTGATTTCAACCATTCTAGCGGGGCAATGCCTTTTCTATAACTGAAATGAATATTGTTATCCATTTAATTTTTTTCCTCAATTAATTGAATGCCTCCTACTGGTGTTTGGTCTAAGCTTACCGCTTTTCCCCATTTAAGCTAAACTGCTCGTCAAAAGTTAGGGATATAGAAAATTATGCTCATTTTCATAGCTAATTTTTTCGAGAACAGATTAACGGATTCCACTATTTTTTTTTAATATTTTAGATTTTTCTTTAGTATTTACACAGTTGTGCAAAGGTTTACACAAACTTCTTTTTTGTACTTATACCGAGTGGTAGGTATAAGTACAGAACAGAAGTTTGAGTAAACCTCTTGATAGGTATTAGTTACGTATCTTCACTCCCATTGGTCCCAACGTGTCGTACGGCGGCTCAAATCATTGGAATCAGCCAACAGAATACAATGACTAGGGAGCGGATTTATATGCGATCAATTTTGATGAAATATTCGCATATATATGCGGTAAAAAATTACGAAATATGCGCAAGATATGCACAAAAATTCAAAAAATGCGCATTTCGGGAAACCAAAAATTTTCTGTCTTATTTAGTAATCTTATTTATTATTTTTCAAATAAAATCATTTTTTATATATGCAATTTATTCACAGTTTTTACAAAAACTGCTACCAATAGTTACCTATTTAAAATAAAACAACAATATCCCTATAAATATATCTTCGATTATAATTCACTACAATGTGTTTTTCCAAATTCTTTACGAGGAAACATATTCTTTGATCAGACAAAATATTTTTATAACTTGAAAAACTCCTTTCAACATCGATAATTGGTGCGTATTTAAAATAACTTGTTAATTTCCGTTAGAAAATCGTAAAACTTTGGCTAAAGGTGTAAATTCTCTTAACAATAGAGGATTTAAAAAATCACCAGAATTATAGGTAGGTACCTACCCTAATAGCACAAGGACGTCCAATGGACGTCCGTCACGGACTTTAGGGACGTCCATTGGACGTCCGTTTTCGTCCGAGGAACGTCCTTTATACGTCCTATTTTGGTCCAAATGTCGCGCTACCGAACGTCCATTGGACGTCCATCTAATGTCCGAGGGGACATATATTGGATCTTAATCGGACGTAAATTGGACCTTAATCGGACGTAAATGGGACCTTAATTGGACGTAAATTGGACCTTAATCGGAGTAAATTGGATCTTAATCGGACGTCTTAGGGGACGTGAATTGGACCTTAACAGGACGTCCAATTTTGGTCCAAATTCCACGTTACCAAACGCCCAATGGAGGTCCACCTAACGTCCAAAGGGACGTTCGGTGGACGTCAATTGGGCCTTCATAGGACGTCCCAGTTTGGTCCAATGTATTGCTGCCGATCATCCATCTAACGTCCTGGGAGGACGTTCGGTGGACGTCTAGAGACGATATTTATACCTGTGGAGAATGTATTGTGGGAAATAAAAAATATATTTTTTAAGGAACTTATATTACATCTTATATTAATTTACAATTATTGGATATTAGATTATTTACATTAAATTATAATTACATTTCTCCAAGAAATTAACGCACCACCTTAAAAATGGGCCATTTTTGATGTCTCGAATTTCCTAAAGCCATTGTCCCATCTAAGTGATTTTTTTAATAATATTATAGCCTAGGCTATATGGGCTACCTCCATAAGCTTGTCATGCACGGGGAGCTATACTGTAATAATATTATATCACATCGCTGAGGGAACTCTACGTTACATATACTTTTCGAATCAAAACTTTTATTCTCTTAATATTATTACTTAAAAAATATATACTACATTCGTCTCGCTAAACTCGAAAAATAACTTATAAACCATAAAAATCTCCAAAAATATAAATGACATAAATGAGAATTGGCACAATTATTATTATGGTTTTAAGTTGATTTTTCGGATTTAACTACAATATTATGCAAAAAATTATGTTATATCGCAGATTTAAAATGGGTTTATCTCGAAAACAGTTATATTAAGTTTAGCGAGATGATTGTAGTACACTTTTTTTAAGTAAAAATATTAAGAGAATAAAAGTAGACTGGTACGCAGTCTGATTTTTGCATAAGAGTTTAATGAAATGGTAACAAATCAATTGGAAGTTCTGTCCGACAAAATACATGGAACGTTTTCGGTAGTCTGATGTTCCAAGTTTTTAACCTGTTCCACAATTAAAACTTCCCCGGTTCCAGTATTCCCGTACATCAAAGTTTGTCCGACTAGACACCGTGAAGCTATTAACAAATTTTCAGCTTGCTGTTAATCAACTTTTTTTATTACGCGGGATCCAGGTCTATAAATGAATACAATAAATAAGTAGGTAGGTACATATTATACACTTATTTATACGAGTACAATTAATAGTAGAGCTGGTTTTTGGGATGTTACAAGCAGCATTTGCATTTCCACAGAGATACTTATGACAGAAATAATAAAATACCGAGACGGACTATTATTATAATAATTTACAATAGGACCCGACGGCCGACGCTATAGGGACAGGTAAAATTTATGACTGAACAATGCACCGAGCATCGATACAAGCAATATGTACCGGTCGAAGGTTATTTTTTATTGTGCCAAATGGACGTATATAGTACCTACCTTTAAAAATCGAATACACAAATTAAAAGATATTTAACAACCATAAAGATTTGTCAAACTCTATCACCGATTTCATGAAAACAAGTATTACTACATTCTTTGATGGTTTTTGCTGTAAATTTTAAAGGATTGACATGAAATTTGGCATACGCATAGCTAACATGCCAAAGAAAAAAAGTGATATTGTGCCAATGTGTGCTATTGCCCTGGGGTGAGTTTCACTCTTTCTCTGGGGTGAAAAACGTTCAAAATAAGTCCGGACTTCGATAAACTGATAAACTAAACGAACGTCCGAGCACGGACGTCCAATGGACGTCCAAAGGACGTTCATATTTATTCAACACGTAAGTACGTCCAACGTCGGACGTCCGAAGGACGTTCATTTATAGTCCATCCGCATTAGGACTAAAACTGGACCTATTTTGGGCACACGTACGCTCAACTTCAAAAAGATGCTCTCAATATTCATCTGTAGTAAGGATACATTGATAAAAATTATATTTTTGCTTATTAGAATTAACCACCAAACTTCTATCATCTTGGTAACGGGAATAATAAAACATTATAAAGTCCACTTTACATCAACAATAATTGAACAAGAAATTGACGACAAGTTATTCAAGGTCAAATTTGGCTTATACAAAACACAATTCTACTTCCAATTTTGCCGTGAATAAACAGAAAATAAAGAAATTTGACAAAATAAAACATATCCAATTGTTCTATTTCATCAAATTCCTTCATTTTCTTTTACAAATCATACATTTTGTACTCGTCAAATTTGGCCTTGAATAACTTAGTCAATTTCTTGTTCAATTTATTGTTGATGTAGAGTGGACATAACGAATAATTTACCGATCAGATTTTCACACTTTACATAAAAACAAAAACATGTATTAGATATTAAACTACATATACAGTTTTGAATTAAATATGATTTATAATCTTTTCCATTTAAACTATTTTAGTAACATAATTAAGTTAATATTTTATTAAATAATTTTGCTGTTTAATCCCCTTATTGGTAGAATATGTCCAATATGGACGATTGGAAAAGGTCCGTATTTCGTCCGAGTACGGACGTCCAAAGGACGTTCATATTTATTCCACCCGAAGGACGTCCAACACCGGACGTCCGAAGGACGTACATATTTAGTCCACCCGAAGGACATCCAACGCCGGACGTCCAAAGGACGTACATATTTAGTCCACCTGAAGGACGTCCAACGCCGGACGTCCAACGCCGGACGTCCAAAGGACGTACATATTTAGTACACCCGAAGTACGTCCAGCGTCGGACGTCCAAAGGACGTCCGTTTATGGTCCATGGACGTTAGGACCAAAAATTGACCTATTTTGGACGTCCAAAGGACGTCGTGTGCTATTAGGGTATTAAATATAACAAAAGTATATAAAATTCGGATTTCCGGGTAAAACATCCTTCGTCATTTTAACATCCTACAATCATTTCATAACGGCGGCGTATTATCCTATAAGTACTTTGTGCAGAGATCGTTTATTTTCTAAGAAAAAATGAAAGGCGGTTAATGAGCTGTCTCTCTTGGTTCTCGAATTAATACAGACCACAGCCTGTGCGTGGAAATATTTTGTCGAATTAAAAAATTTAAATTTTGTTTTGGACTAATGAAATAAAACATTTAATAGTTCCAAAATGACACAAAATCTAGGCATCGGATAAAAAAGTTTATTTGAAGAAAGTGTATTTTTTTGTTCTTCTTAATGGCGGTACAGGCTCGTTTTTTTAATATTGTATTTAATTACAGAATAATTTTCAAATATTACCTAATATATTTTTCAAATTGGGCTCTGTACCGCCATTCTTTATTATATTACGGATACGTGTGCCAAATATCTTGAAAAAATATTCAAAATTACAGCCGCAATCTTGGAACGCGTTTTGGCTACCTGTTGATCGCTACTGTATCACCTTAAACAATTTTTTAAACAAATTCACAAAAATAATTTTTTCATTACGAACGATTTTTTAGATAAGTTGGGTTATTCTGAGCAAAAAAGGTATCTTGAGATTTTTCTCTAAAATTGATTTTTGTCGAGTTATATGGCCATTTTCGCATTTTTCAGGTTTTAAATCGCGTATAACTCGACAACAATCAATTTTAGAGAAAATTGACAAGAGACCTTTTTTGTTCAGAATGTCCAAAATTATCTAAAAAAAATTGTTCAAAGTGAAAAAATTATTTTTGTGGATTTGTTTAAAAAATTGTTTAAACAATTTTTCGACCACGGCACCTAGTGAATATGTTATAAGGATCTCTTTTTGAGTAAGTTTGTGCAAAAAAATCGAATCGGAATAATTTCACTAACAGGGGCGACGATAAATCCGGGACTATAGCGCTAATTATTAATAATTAAAAATAACAGCTTTGTAATAAAATAATGACAAAAATCTGTTAAGGACCTTGAAGCAAGGGTTTGAAACTTGATCTGCTCACTTTTTAATTTCATAATAATAACTTTTAATCGAGTTATTAAGACTTAAAAATGGCCATTTTCGCATTTTTCAAATTTTTAATCGCATATAACTCGACAACAATCAATTTTAAACAAAAATGGCAAGACACCTTTTTTGCCCAGAATGACACAAGTTATCTAAAAAAAATTGTTTGAAATGAAAAAATTGTTTTTGTGAATTTGTTTCAAAAAAATTTTTTAAACAATTTTTCGACCAATGCACCGCCCGGCACCCTTTGGATATGTTATAAGGACCTCTTTTTGAGTAAGTTTGTGCAAAAAAATCGAATCGGAATAATTTCGCTAGCGGGGGCGACGATACTGCCCGGTCTACTTTTGATGCTGATGGTGATAGAATAGATACTTTTTATATAACAAAAATAAAACTTTTTTTAAACTCTTTAAAAAATTTGTGGCGGGTTTTCCCCGAAAAGTGCGTTATTTTTTGGACATTTTACGTTGAACTAGTCGATTTGGAATTTGACGAATAAGAACCAACTTTTGATTAGCTCCAACTCTGTTTTTATTGTGTGTCCAGACTTCATACATACATCATTTTTTTTACTGTTTTATAAGCTTTATATTTGCTAGGAATAGTTTTTCGATCAAATACTTACTTTTTGATTTATTTGCGAAAAACCATCTAAAAACAAAAGTTACAAGGAATTTAATTAGTTTATCCACTTACGGACTTATTTGGACCTATATTTCTTCACACTCGAGAAGGGGGTGGTACTCATCCCCAGAAAAAAAGCACACACTGGCACTCTGATGTTCATTTCGCGAAATATCGCAGGGTTCGTATTTAAAATTTTTAATTTACTCCTCACCCCCTTTCCGTGGGGGTTCGTTTTTGGTATCATTCGATAGACTTTTGAAAAATATTGAACACGCATTTTTTAGTTTTTCGATCTGACGTTCATTTCGCGAAATATTCGCTTTTTTGTGAAACTTTGTGACTCGCCCATCATTTCTTCAGATTTGGGAACACTTAATAATCGGAGGGGGCCAAGTCAGGAGAGTAAGCCGCATGAGAAAGTAATTAGAACCCCAACTCGAATTTTTGCTACTGTCACAACGCTCTTGTGAGTCGATGTATTGTCTTAGGTCTTGAGAACACTTTTTTCTTCTGCTTATGGAGTCGTTTTTCATTCATCACATACCGGAACTCACCACATAAATTTTGAAGACCCTGACATCAAAACTGTATTAAATTATATGTGATCTAAGTAAGTTAATGAAAAGTCAGAATAGATAGAGTAGAACACTTATAAAAAAAAATTGTAACAAGCAATTGGACATCGTAAGTTCTAATTTTTCACAAAAAGTGACCGGAAGTTGAACCGGCAGTCGATATTTGAACCCTTCGTGTAACTTTTTGTCAGCTGATATGACGGATGAATTTTGTTCACCTACAGATATGGACGAACAGACAGGCATGAAACCGGAAGTATATGAAGTATGTATTTGTTCTGGTCTTTCTTAGTCGTGTTGACCAATAGTTTGTACTATTTCGACGAATTTAAAACAGTACTTTCGGTTGCAACTCTGGAACAGGTAGTCCGAGGTCAAACTTCTCACATGTAATATCATATTTTGGTTACAGGCTTTCATTTGACACCTTATTTGTCATTCTTTCTGTCCTACTAATAGACGAGTTGTGTTTATTGACGGACAGACATGGATAATTCTAGGTTTTCACATTTAATGATAAAAACAATAATTATACAATTCAGTTAACCTGACTATATCATTGTGATAATGACTTCTTATCTAAAAGTGACAACGGCAATAATTGCCGTTGTAATAATTATTATTCCATTCACTCACGATAAAATATCGCAAAACCTCCAGATTTTAAAGAACCGCTTGGATTGACATAAAATTTGGCACACACGTAGCTAAAATGCCAAAGAAAAAAGTGAGATTATGCCGATATGTTCTCTTGTCCTGGATGTGACTTTCACCCCTTCTTGGAGGTGAAAAAACATACGTGCAAAATAAGTCCGGAAGTGGATAAACTGACTAATTCTAAGCAAATTTTGTTCTATAAAAGTTTTAGGTCAATACTTTTCGAGGTATGTGCGAGTGAATATGTTTATTTTTCATAGAAAAACACGTTTTGGACGGATTTTCGCAAATAACTCAAAAAGTAAGTATGTACATATTTTATCGAAGAAAATATTCCTAGCAATAATATAGCTTATGAAAAAGAGGTGTCAGTATAAGGTCTGTAGACCCAGTAGAAGCAGGGTTGCAGCTAATGAAAAATAGGTTCTTATTCGTCAAATACCAAATCGAATATTTCAACGTAAAATAACCAAAAAAATAAAGCACTTTTCGGGAAACACTCATCATAACTCTTTTAAAGTGTTTAAAAAAAAATTTTTTTTGGTGTTTTTAAAACAGTTTCTAGCGTGAAAAGTAAGCAAGTTACGCTGAAAATAAAATCGTTCCCTTTTTTTTGGCAAAAGAAAGTCATGAAAATTAATTGTTACCGCTTCACACGTTACTTTAGATAAATGTATTGTTTATACAGGGTGTCTCCGGAAATAGTGCGTTCCTTTAAGGTGTGGATATAATACACAATTTAGAACAAAAAGGTGTTGTAACATTTTTTCCTAAAGTTAACCGTTTCAACAAAAATTACGTTGTTCTCCATAAGAGTAAATTTTTATTTTCATAAATTTATATGACCTGGCAACATGGCGTAGAAGAACCTGTGACTGTGAAATTTAATCTAATGGGACCCCTTGTTTATTTACTAATTGAGTATCAATTTGCATATCAAAATGTATTTTCGTTTTTTGGTCAAACGGCTGAATTTAGAATAAAATGTTATAAGACTTTTTTGCTCTACATTGTGCTTTCTATCTATACCTTTAAGGAACGCACTATTTTCGGGGAAACCCTGTATATGATCTGTAAGTTGCATTGGTTCAAAATGCTTATTTTTGAAAGGGGTTTTGTTGAAAGGCCTCGAACGAATCACTAGTCACGAGTATGTATATGCAAATTTTGAACAGCCATATCTTAACCAATTTTTGTCTTCCAGAAAATCAAAAAATTCCAAATATTTAAAAAAGCAACACCTACATTTTTTACTCTTTAAGATATTTGGTATCACTAATAATTTTTAAGTTATTTTGACAAAAGTCTTTTTTTCAAAATTAAAGATTTAAAAAAATTTACTTTAAAACCAAATTTTTCCACAAATAAGCACTTTGAACTGATGAAACTTACAAACACAAACAATACATAAAGTTACTTGTGAAGTGGTAACGATTAATTCCATTTGGGCTGTTAATTAGAGGGAGTTTTTAGAATATTTTTAACCAAAAAAAAAGGAACAACTGTATTTTGAGCGTAACCTGCTTACTCTTGCTGCTGGAAACTTAAAAAAAAAATAAAAATAAACGTTTTCTTAAACACTTTAAGAAAGTTGTAATAAGTTTTCCCAGAAAAGTGTTTCATTTTTTTTATTTCACGTTAAAATATTCGATTTGGAATTTGAGATATAAGAGCTTATTTTTCACTATAGTCTGTTTTTAAACAAGAGGAGTCATTCAAATTTCCCGCGCCGTACACCTTGTTTGTAATTGGTACAACCTCAGGCAATTTTACTCATATCAAATTTTGACACTATTGGCATTTCATAGGTTAGTTTATTTATTTTATCAGCAATTTTTGTATTTTCTGCGTTCTTCCTTTTATTTTTAGATTTTTAGTCAAGATTACCGTCAAAGGCCGATATGATCAACCAAAAAAGAAGATTTATCTGATGATATTTCTAGTGACTTTCTTGGGTGTGAATCTGCCATTTAGTTTACCTACTCCTCTTGGTTTTAAAACAAAGCTTAGCAATAACTCTGCTTCTACTGGGTCTACAGACCTGACACATATACCATTTTTTCACTTTTTTATAAGCTACATTTACTATTTGCTAATTTTTTTTCAATAAAGTACCTACTTTTTGAGTTATTTGCGAAAAACCGTATAAAAACGTTTTTTTTTTTTGTTGAAAAATGAACATATTCACTCGCAAATATCTCTAAAAGTATTGACTTAGTGAAAAACGCTATAAAATAGAAGTTGCTTAGAATTAGTCAGTTTATCCAATTCCGGACTTATTTGAACGTATTTGTTTTCATACCCTATAACCGACGAAACTCACCTCCAGATCAAAAGCACATATCGGCACAATATCACTTTTTTTCTTTAACATATTAGCTATAGGTACGTGTCCCAAATTTTATGTCAAACCAAGCGTTTCTTCAAAATTCTGACCAAAAACCCTAAGTAAATTAAACGAAACTATAAAATGAATTTTTCAAACAAATATTTTAAGTCGGTATGAGAAATTTTAATTTAACAGATGAAATCAAATAAACACAATTCAACTCGTAAAATATTTAGACCCTTGCTTGGTAATCCAGCTGAACAGGTAAAGAACCTACCTTTTATGTAGTTTATAATCTGAGAGGATGGAATATTTTACCAAAATATTCCATCCTCTAAGTTTACAATAGACCTTTTCTACCTGTCCTCAAAAGATCGGTATTTTTAACTCGTGGCAACGTCGAAAAGCGGCAAAATGATGGGAAATACACATTTTTATGTGGTGGAAGTCAAAATGGTTATGAAGTGTAAAAATTTTTGTATATAATTTAAATTTTTAAAATTAAAATTTTAGAAAACTGAGAACGATACAGGGCGTTAAAAAATGCGCTCAACAAACATACACGAATTAAAATTCGAAAATGATAGTATTTCTTGGTGATGCCAAATGACTGCAACATGAAAAGATGACATAATGATAGCGGGATGTATATATATATATATATATATATATATATATATATATATGTGAAAAGAGAAAATAATTATTCTCTTGGTAGCCCGGCGAATAGCAAAATCAAGCTTTATAACAATAAAGCTATGAAAGGCGATGTAACGGAATCCTTTTTCCGACAATACATCATGCAAATACCGTTTGGGCTAACCAATTCGTCTCTTACTGGAGAATACAATAAAATGAAAAATAGATAATTGCATTTCAGTTAGATTCGAACCCCACCGGTGTCCCAACTAGTTTCGAATCATGTTAAGTCGTCATCAGGAGACACTAGGTAGGTGTTCTAAGCTAACTGATTTGCCGCTATTCCTTGGTGAATTTATAAACTAAATCCACCAGAGTATACTTAGTACGACCTCTATATGTGAAAAGAGAAAATAATTATTCTCTTGGTAGCCCGGCGAATAGCAAAATCAAGCTTTATAACAATAATCAGTTGATTGAACTATTTTATACCGCAGAAGACTTTAAATATGTATTTCTAAGTTATTACGAGTTTTTGAAGCGTGAATTTTTGGAAATCTCATTTTTAAACAAAACTGAACATTATTATCTAATAAAAAAAATGTGCAAGTTCCCTATTATATGAGACAGGAGATCTGTCAATACAGAATATAACTTTGCGGCGACATAAATGTTCGCGCGCTTTTTTCGATCGTTTAAAATAATTTAAATACACAGTAGATTTTAAATTTGTATTGCTAAGATATTATGAGTTTTTGAGGCGTGGAATTTTGTAAATTTTATTTTTAAATAAAGCTGAAAATTATTACGCAATTCAACAAAAATGTGCAAGTTCCCTATTCCGGTTATTACAGTTAAGGTAGGGGAGCCCAAGCGGGGATTTTTGCAGTTACTCGAGCGCGTCAGATTATAACATGGGGAGAAACTTTGCACCCTGTAAATGTACCTCTACTATATTTATATTGGTTCTTAATACAGGGGAGTTCGTTAAGAAGGCTCCGAAAAAAAAATCTATTCTAAGAAAAACTCTAAATCGTCAGATTAAAATAAGGTAAGTTGTAGAGTCGGTTCACTAAACTCAGACACAACTGGCTAGTTATTTTAGTAGGTAAGTTTTTTGTTTTTTATAATTGATGGATTCGACCGTTACTTGATGGAAGTTTATTTTATCTCACAATAAAACACTGAAAACTTTTGTTTTCTATACTTCCACAAAATTTATTATTTACAACTATGTGACTCCAGCTGTTTCGGCAGAGTGCCTTTCTCAAGTGATATAATTTACAATGTGTTTGCCTTTTTAAGTCTCTAACTGAAGAGGTTGAGGAGTGGGGAGCTGTTTGTCTCGAGTTGGTCATTCAGAATTATATCTGTATTTTTCAGTTTATTAATTTCCATAGATTCTAAAAAAGATAGCTTAAGTCCTTTATTTTGGATATGCAGAATTTGAAACTCTTCATTGAAAGAATGATTATGATCTAGAAGGTGAAGTGCGTATGTAGAAGTGTCTGCTATCCGTTTGTCAAAAGTTCTGCCAGTTTGACCGATGTACGTTTTCGGACAGTCACCACAAGTTAGTTGGTACACACCACTCTGTAGTTGCTTTCTCTTTCGGCTTTTATTGTTCTTAATATATTTGCTTAAGTTGTTGTTAGTTCTGAAAGCAGGTATTATTCCTTTCTTTTTTATGTATCTGGCTATTTTTGTTGCTATATTGCCAGTATATGTGAGAGAGCAGAAGGTACTGGGTTCTTTCTGTGGTGGTGGATACACTAATTTCAGGGCTTTCTTATGGAGTTTTTATTTAAAATTTTGTTAACTGTTTGTTCCTTATAGCCGTTGTTTACTGCTATTTGTTTAATGATGTTTAGTTCTATCTCGAAGTTATTTTTTGTCATGGGAATTTCTGTCAGTCTATGTATCATGCTATGGTAGGCTGCTAATTTGTGTTGTGTAGGATGGGATGATGAATTGTGTATAGTTGTGCCAGTATAGGTAGGTTTATGATATACGGAGAACTCATGTTTGTTGTGTAGTCTGGTAATCGGGTAATCGTTACATCTAGAAAGTTGATGGAATTATTCTGTTCTGTTTCTATTGTAAACTCAATATTACTATGAAGTGAATTAATGTATGATAGAAATTGGTCAAGTTGTCTGTTAGTTCCTGTAAAGCATACTAGTATATCATCCACGTATCTCCACCAATATAAGAACTGTTTAAATATGGGATGTTTAGAAAATGTTGTTTCAAGTTGGTTCGTAAATATATCTGATAGTAATGGGCTTAGAGGATTACCCATAATAATTCCTGCACTGTTGTTTGTGTATATTTGATTAATGAATTCAAAATAGTCTTGATTTATGCAAATTTCAAGGAGGTGTAAAATTTCAGATGCAATGATCGGATTTGTACTATTATGGTCTAAAAGATTTTTAACTAAAACCAAAGTTTCTGTAGGAGGAACACTAGGAAAAAGATTTTTACGTCAAATGAAATTAGTGTGGAGTTGTTGGGCAATTGAAAATGTTGTATTTTATTAACTAGTTCTAGTGTATTTTTTACGGTGAATTTAGCTGAAAATTTAGTGTATTCTGTAATAATATCAGCTAAATTCACTGTAAAAAATACACTAGAACTAGTTAATAAAATACAACATTTTCAATTACCCAACAACTCCAGACTAATTTCATTTGACGTAAAAAATCTTTTTCCTAGTGTTCCTCCTACAGAAACTTTTGTTTTAGTTAAAAATCTTTTAGACCATAATAGTACAAATCCGATCATTCCATCTGAAATTTTCACCTCCTTGAAATTTGCATAAATCAAGACTATTTTGAATTCAATAATCAAATTTACACAAACAACAGTGCAGGACTTATTATGGGTAATCCTCTAAGTCCAATACTATCAGATATATTTATGAACCAACTTGAAACAACAATTTCTAAACATCCCGTATTTAAACAGTTCTTATATTGGTGGAGATACGTGGATGATATACTAGTATGCTTTACAGGAACTAACAGACAACTTGGCCTATTTCTATCATACATTAATTCACTTCATAGTAATATTGAGTTTACAATAGAAACAGAACAGAATAATTCCATCAACTTTCTAGATGTAACGATTATCAGACTACACAACAAACATGAGTTCTCCGTATATCATAAACCTACCCATACTGACACAACTATACACAATTCATCATCCCATCCTACACAACACAAATCAGCAGCCTACCATAGCATGATACATAGACTGACAGAAATTCCCATGACAAAAAATAACTTCGAGATAGAACTAAACATCATTAAACAAATAGCAGTAAACAACGGCTATAACGAACAAACAGTTAACAAAATTTTCAATAAAAAACTCCATAAGAAAGCCCTGAAATTAGTGTATCCACCACCACAGAAAGGACCCAGTACCTTCTGCACTCTCACATATACTGGCAAGATAACAAAAAAAAAATAGCCAGATACATAAAAAAGAAATTAATAATACCAGCTTTCAGAACTAACAACAACTTAAGCAAATATATTAACTTTTGACAAACGGATATAGACAAGGCGAAAACGGCGGGTTCGAAGGGAAAAATATTCCCATGAGATTTTTTTGCATAATCACATTCGTGAGACATCCCAGAATAAGGTCCAAGAAGTCGCCCATGTGAAAATTGGGCCAATTTTTTTTTTAACAATTTTTTTTAATCAAATTGCAAGAATCAATATTTTTGGCCTGAACAATTTTTTTCTTTAATTTTTGGACCATTCTGGACAAAAAAGGTCTCCTATAATTTTTCTCTAAAGTTGATCGTTTTCGACTTATAGGTAAGCAATTTAAAATTGAAAAAAAACGAAAAATGGCGATTTTCAAGGCTTAATAACTCGGTTAAAAGTTATTATTATGAAAGTCAATATATGACTAAATCAAAGTTTAAAGCCCCCCGTACAAGATCCTGAAGAAATTTTTGTCATTATTTTATACTAAGCTGTTATTTTTAAGTAATAATAATAAGCGCCATGCACGTGTGCGGGGCTGTAAATGCTGAGTGCGAGAGAGAAGCCATTCCAGCAGTCCAATAATTGTGCATCTTACTCGCACTCACATTTACAGCAGCGTCAATACGATCTAACCACTCATTGTTATTAATTAAAAATAACAGCTTAGTAGTAAATTAATGACACAGATTTCTTCAGGATCATGTAGCGGCGACTTTAAACTTTGATTTAGTCACTTTCTGACTTTCAAAATAATAATTTTTGACCGAGTTATTAAGTCTTAAAAATGGCCATTTTCGCTTTTTTCAAATTTTAACTTGCTTATAACTCGAAAAAGATCAACTTTAGAGAAAAATTATGAGACCTTTTTTGTCTAGAATGGTCCAAAAAACCTAAAAAAAATTAGTCCGGGTCAAAAATATTGATTTTTGCAATTTGATTAAAAAAAATTGTTTGGCCCACTTTTCTCGTGGGCGACTTCTTGAACCATATTCTGTGATGTCTCACGAATGTGATTATGCAAAAATATCTCATGGGAATATTTTTCCCAACGAACCCGCCGTTTCCGCCTTGTCTAATAGCAGAACACAAAAGGGCTTTCAACAATAGAAAAACAGACACTTCTACATACGCACTTCACCTTCTAGATCATAATTATTCTTTCAATGAAGAGTTTCAAATTCTGCATATCCAAAATAAAGGCCTTAAGCTATCTTTTTTAGAATCTATGGAAATTAATAAACTGAAAAATACAGATATAATTCTGAATGACCAACTCGAGACACACAGCTTCCCACTCCTCAACCTCTTCAGTTAGAGACTTAAAAAGGCAAACACATGGTAAATTATATCACTTGAGAAAGGCACTCTGCCGAAACAGCTGTAGTCACATAGTTGTAAATAATAAATTTTGTGGAAGTATAGAAAACAAAAGTTTTCAGTGTTTTATTGTGAGATTTTTGTTTTTTGTCAATTCTGTCAAAATTAGCAAAATTACTAATATTTAGTAATTATTAACTATTTAGTAATTATGTTTTTGCCATTTTACCAAATTGGCAAAATTACTTACTAAAATTATTACCCAATTGTGTCTCAGTTTAGCGAACCGACTATTCATGCAAAACGGTGTATATTTCAAAAATTTGACGATTTAAGCGTGGCATAAGGAATTTGGCGTGTCACAAAATTTAAAAAAAAACGAATATTTCGCGATATGAACGTCAAATCAAAGAACTAAAAATACGTTTTCAGTATTTTTCAAAATCTATCGAATGATACCAAACACGACCCCCCAGGGGAGGGGTAGTGAGTAAATTTAAAATTTTAAAGGCGATTCCCGCAAAATGAACATCAGATCGAAAATTCACACGTATTCTACACGTACTCAATATTTTTGAAAAATCTATCGAATGACACCAAACACGACGCCCTACAGAGGTGGGGTGGGGGTTACTTTAAAATCTTAAATAGAAGCCCCCATTTTTATTGCAGATTTGGATTCGTTACGTAAAAATAAGTAACTTTTATTCGAGACATTTTTTCGAATTATGGATAGATGGCGCTATATTAAAAAAAAGAGATAGTTAGAAATGGAAAACTAAATAAAAAAATGGAAAGTTCCCCGCTTTATGGAAAACTTAACTTAACTTTTGTTGGTTTCAGGACCTACTCTTTACAACCCAATAGGTCCTCATAACGTTCGAGTAACTGCAAATTTAGCATACTTTCCTCCCCTACTATTATTCCGCTGATACTCACCTTTACTTATCTACCTACTTATCTTTAAAGTAAGCATATCACAATTTCTCTACATTTATTTTACTCTTACAAAATTAACTTCGAGGAGACCTTCTTTTCTGCCCTTTTATATTTCTAAAAATTCTATTTAGAATGAATAGCTAATTTGATATATTTATTAGGTTATAAGGAAATCAACTGGAAAGCCGCAAAAGGAATGATGGCTGATAGCAATTTTTTGCGAACTCTACAAGAAATGAACGTCGATGCCATCACACAAAGTCAACAAAAGGCCGTCAAAGCGCATATGAAAAATTCCAAAAAATTAGGCGAAATGCAGAATATCAGTAAAGCAGGTTATGGCCTATTGAAATTTGTGCAGGCTGTACTAGGATATTGCGAAGTCTTTAAGGTATTTTTTATTGTTTTCCTTAAGGGGTAAAGACATATTACTAAATGCGTACATTAAAAAAGTAATTCAAACAGTGGCGGCTCGTCAGAGGAGGCAACGGAGGCTTAGCCATTCTTTTGTTTATTTTGAATCACGAGAAACAACAAGCGCTCGTACTAATAGAAAGTGTAAATTATTGCACACTTTTGTAACTAAACGCATCTGGAATGCATCAATATGCCCACCTGTATGCTGTGAGCAGCTCCTCATATCCCTACCAAGGGAGGTAGAACCAGACTCGACTCCGTTGTGTTCTAAGTTACGACAAACGTCTCGAAACCAGCGATATAGTTTCCTATGCGTACAATAATAGTCGATAGAGAAACGTAATATTATATCGCTTCAGGTCAAACTACCCAGAAATATATGCCAAGGGAGGCAAAACCAAAATTAGGCTCACTTGTGGTTTTACTTATATTCTATAAGGAAGTTAATAGTCAGGGTATTTCTGGGTATGATTTTATCATTTTATTTCTTTTAATTAGTGTTTGGGGAATTTTTGTATTTCATATATTTTTATTTGTGTTGTTATTGGCTTGGTAAGGTTATTTTTACAATTTACGTACCGTTGTTTGTTTATATAAAATGTATATAAATGAATAATTTTAATACTTTAAGTATATTATAATAAAGCTTATATTATTAAAACCTTTAGAAAGACCACAGCCAAATTTAACTATTATTAAATCCTCAGGTAATCGTCAAAATCGTGCATTTAATATTAACTGGTATAATAAATGCGACTGGTTAACCGGGTCTATTAAGAGGGAAAAAGTTTTTTGTGTAAAGTAAAACTTTTTGCTAAACAAAATATAGTAACTGCTTTAGATACAGCTCAAAAAGAGGCCATAATTACTTACAATAATCAGGTTTTGGAGAATAGGATGAATTTAAAAAGGCTTATCGATATAACATTTTATGTATTTGGCTTCGCAAGAATTAGCTTTTCGCAGGCACGATGAAAGTGATGATTATTCCATTAATCGCGGCAATTACAAGGAACTTCCATCGTTGTGGGGTAATTATGACTCAAAATTCGAAAAATTTCGTTAATTTTAGATTTAATCCTGTTTTTATAAAGTTCTTTTAGTAACAATAATATTATTATTAGTTACAAAAGCTATTCTACATCTCAGTTATCAATGCAAGCATGCGGTAATAAGAGGGAGGCCCCGTAAGGTGAAATGTAAATAAAAATGGTCAAAAACAAATGGAGCCTTAAATTACTTTTTTTGGTGCATTTTTTTGGTAGTGCAAATTTGTCTAGATTTTTTATAGTTAGAGCCTCCTCTATTGTAAAATTCACGAGCCGCCACTGAATTCAAATAATGTTCAAATTTTTTTTATATATTCTAACTAAGGATTTTCACAGCTTTCACTGTATTCCTTCACTCAACCAGCTCTTTCTGCTGCTCTTTCTGTTTTGCCAGTCCCCTTCCTGTAGATGATTTCTTCTTTCCACTATTTTGTCCACTTTATCTCTGAAGGATCTTCGGGGTCTGCCTCTCTTCCTTCTTCCTATCGAGCTCCACTCTGTTATTCTTTTCATGCAAAGATTTTGGTCTGCTTTTTTGACATGTCCGTATCAGGTTAATCTCTTCTGTTCGATGTAGTCTATTATATGTATTCTGAGTTCACTCTCATTCTTCTCTTAATTTCTTTGTTATTTATTCTACTTCTTCTTGCTACTCTGCAGCTTTTCCTTAGGAATTCCATTTCTGTTGCTCTTATTTTGTTTTTGGATTTCTTATTTATTACACCCATATTATGAGGATACTTCTTGTCATATTCTTCTTTTTGTTTTTGTGCTGACGTTCTTATCGCAGAGTATCCGGTTCAACTTTCGTATACTGTCTTTTGTTTGTCCTAGGCTATTTTTTTATATCTTCTTCCGTTATTCCTTTGTTTGATACTATGAAACCTAAATACTGGTACATGTCTGTTCCTCTAATTTGCTTACTTATTTACTTTACTCCTCTTGATTCCATTTGGAACATAGGACCTCTACAGTCCCCCTCCATTCATCTGTTTCTGGTCAGGGCTTTCACCTCTTTCCATGTTAACCCGTTCTCTTCTAGCTCTCTGGTAATATTTCTTTTCCAGGATGTCATTGGTCTGTCCTGTCTTCTTTTTCCAGTTGGTTGGTAATCCAGGGCTTGTTTGGTTATATCATCTTCGTTTTTCCTTAATGTGTGTCCAATAAACTTCCATTTGCGTCTATTTATCGTTTTGGCTATCGGCTCTTGATTAGTTTTTCTCCAAAGTTCCTTGTTACTTATCCGATTTGGCCAATATATTTGCAATATTCGTCTAAGGCATCTATTTACAAATGTTTGAACCTTTTGTATAATCTTTTTTCTATTTTCCAAGTTTCTGCTGCATATAGCAAAATGCTCTTTACATTTGTATTAAATATCCTGATTTTGGATTTGACTCTTAATTTATTGGACTCCCATATTTTCTTCAGCATGTAGAACGCATTCTGAGCTTTATTTATCCTTACATTAATTTCCTCTTCTATTCCACCGCTAGCGTCAATTATGCTTCCCAGATAGCAAAACTTCTCTACATTTTCTACTTCTTCTCCTTTAATGAATATCCCCATTTCTCTTTCCTTATTTATCTTCGTAAGTTTGGTTTTTCTTGTGTTAATCTCTAATGCTAATTTTCTTGCTTCATTTGACACCTTTTCTGTTTTTTTCTGCATATTATGTTATATTTATTCTGCAAGCTGACCGAAAGCATTCCATCCTTAGAGTAGAGAGAATTTTACAGTTCCCTGTGTGAAAGGAAGTGTAAAATTCTCCCTACTCTAAGATTCCATCTTAATTCCTGTTTTATATTTCGTTGCTTTCTTCATGACCCAGTCGATTAAGATCAAAAATATGGTTGGAGATACAAAATACACCCTTGTCTGACTCCACTGTCTATGTTGATTGGTTCTGTGAGTTTCCCATTGTGCATGATTTGTGCGGTTATGAATGTTTTCATAGAATATTTTGATAATTTTTTTTTATTTTAATAGAATTCCATATCTCTTTAATATTTCCCATATTTTTTCTCTGTTAATCCGGTCAAAGACTTGTCTAAAGTCAATGAACTTTAGGTATATAGATTTTGCTCTGCCATTCTATTGTTTGTTCTACAGTGTTTACCTCTGAAGCCCGCTTGGGTTGGTCTTAACAACTGGTGTATAATTTCTTTCATTCCTTCTAGTATCATCCTTGTCATGACTTTACTCACTGTAAATAGTAGTGTTATTGTTCGCCAATTGTTGCAAGTCGTTTGATCTCATTTCTTGGGTATCTTTACAATTATTATACCTTTTTTCCAATCATCACGTATTCTCTCCTCCTGCTATTTTTGTTTATTAGTACATACAGGATTTCTTCCGATGTTTCTCTATCTGAGTTCAGTAGTTCTGTGGTAACGTTATCTATTCCAGCTGCTTTCCCTCTTTTCAGCTGTTGTATTGCTTTACTTACTTTTTTTTTGTGAATTCCGATTCGGCGAAGCTTAGTTCTTCCTTTATTTCTTCATTTTCCATTTCGTGTTCTATTATTATGTTGGCCTATACCTACTTCTATAAAATGTTCGATCCATCTCAACTATTTCCTTTTCATTCTTCAATATTTTCCCGTTTTTGTCTTTTACATGCTCAACATTCATTTTTCGGCGCGAGCTTAGTTCTTTCTTAGTTTTATATAGAGTTCCCATGTCGTTGTTTTTTGCTGCTGTTTCTGCGTCTATTAACAGTTCTTCGTTATATTGTTTTTTGTCATTTCTCGCACTGTTTTAACTTCTTTTTATTTCTCTCTATATTCTCTCTTCATTTGTTCCCTATCTCTTAGATAATTTTTTAGCATTTTACATTTAAGTAGTTTCCTTTCTTTTATTTTTTCCCACGTGCTTCTCAACAGCAATAGTTTATTACTTCTTTTTTGTATTCCTATCGTTTCTTTTGCTGCTTGTGTATAGAGTGATAAGCGCGCTAAGAACCGGCAAAATAACGCAAAAGATGGAAAACATAATACATTGCAAATCAAAAAAAGATGAAACTAGTGGAGGTGAAAATTATCGTTATAAACGTAAAAATTAACATTACATTACATAGTTTTCCACCTTTAGACGTATCAGAGGAGTATGACAACTGTCACTATGACAGTAGAATTTTATAAAATACTCCTGTCACAGACGTCTAAAGATGAGAAACTATGTAGTGTAATGTTAATTTTTACGTTTATAACGATAATCTCCACCTCCACTAGTTTCACCTCTTTTTGTTTCGCAATGTATTATGTTTTTCATCTGTTGCGTTATTTTACTGGTTATTAGCGCGCTCATCACTGTATACATACTTGCATTTGTCCTACAGCTCTTCTATCATGGCATTTTTTGTATTGTAAGTTTTATTATATAATTCTCTTAACTTGGTCTTATTTTCTTCAGTACATTCATTTCCGTCTTTGAGCCACTGAACATTATATCTTTCTCGTTGTTCCATTGGCATTTTGTCCCAATCCTTTTTTTCCCATTACAGTTTCTCTTCCACTATTATTCGTTCCTATTTTGGCATTCATATCTCCGATTATCACCACTATCTTTTTTATATTTATTTTGTATTTTATCGTATGCCGTTGTAGCTGTTGATAAAACTCATATTTTATGTCCTGTTCTTTTTTATTAGTTGGTGCACACACATTAACAATTTTATTAGATTTTTATATCTCGCTTTGAATCCAGCGATTATTATTCTATCCGAGATGGCTTCAAATTCTATTAGGGCATTTGCTGCTTCTTTGGAAATCATGAATGCAACAACACCACTCTCGTGTCGATCTTTCTCGCCACATTTTCCCGAGTATATAACCGTTTTGTCGTGTTCAATTCTTTACCAAAATTGTACACTCCTACCTCCACAACCGTACTGTCAGAGTTAAAATAGGCGATCAAAAGTCCACCCCCTTCACTCCACAAGCTGGAGTTCCCCAGGGTTCAGTCCTAGCACCGCTTTTGTACATCATCTACAACAGCGACATCACTAACCAAAATATCCCAGGTACTCGGCTGTTTCTCTATGCAGACGACACGACTCTGCTCTCAACAACCTCTCGATACAACCCAAGACTCCTCTTCAGAAGAGCCCAGGCTCTGTTGGACGGCGTCGGCGAATGGTGTTGTAAGTGGAGAGTCACGCTGAACGCGAACAAAACAACAACAATTGTGTTTCGCGCCCCTTCTGTGTCAAATAGAATCATAGCCAATGAAGACGACCAATATCCACTGAGACTGTTGGGAGAAAGGCTTGTTGTTAGCCCGACTGCGAACTATTTGGGAGTACTGTTCACCAGGACTCTCAACTGGGACGCAGATCTAAAGGCAACTTTAGATAGGGTAAGGAACAGGGCCAGACTTCTCAACGCTCTCTCGGGAAAAATTGGCAAGACACACAAGAAGACTCTCATTCACACTTACAAGACCTTTATTCGACCCGTCATGGAGTACAAATCATGTATCTACTCTCTTTGTTCAAGACAAAAACAAGAGAGGTTGTTGAGAACAGAACGTAGAATCTTGCGTAGATGCAACTATGAGCACTGGCGATATCCCTCAAACGAAATCCATAACATCTCGAACACCCCCAAAATTACCGAGAGAATAAACTCTCTGAACAGGAACTTCACAATCAAAGTAATCAACGACCCCCCTTCCGACACACAAGAATCTCTCAAATGTTTCTGTTCATCTTCCGGCCACGTACTCCACCGAAAGCCCAAACGCAAAAAGATTCATGTACCGTCCACTCTAATGCAAACATGCATTGACGAACTCCCGGTGGAGTACGAAAACATCCTTGAGGCTACCCCGTTAGCCTACCGTACCCACCTCTAACATTTCCTCTTCCCTACCCAGAACAGGGAGAAGTTGGTTTTTTGCGGTTTCCCAACTTCATTGCACAATTATACCTGTTCGTCCCAAGAAAATAGCCGCAACTATTTTCTCCACTCGAACGCACACTGTCCACGCTGCGCTCAAAGCCACCTCCTGACCGCCGACGAGGGACGCAGGTTCGTCTGTCGTTGTACAATGGTTTCTAGGGAGAACTGGTCGAGAGCAAAGCACGGACAGTACACGTAAATGTCTATGGAACCAACAACAATCCATCAAACTTTCTTCTCTGTTGACTTCTTAGCCTTCTGGACACCACCGTCCGGCATAACCAAGGATCCAAAAACACCAGGACACGGCGCTTGCCCCAGTGTGTTTTTCGGACTGTTTGCTTTTGCTGCCAACACTACACATTCACTACAAACCCTGAAGAGGACAAAATCCTAAACGGGGACACACATTGAACGCATTTCCACATAGCAATTTATCCTATACAAGCAAATCAAACAATGTGATGATGATTCAATTCTTGTCTTTACACATCCCTTCCATCTAATTTCAGATAATCCTAATATATTAATGTTATTTTAATCCATTTCTTTTGCCACTTGATGTGTTTTACTTATTTCAAACATTGTTCGGACATTCCAGCATCCTATGTACGTTGTTTTCCTCAAATCCATTTCCGTGGCCATTTTCGTCATCGCTTTATCCGTCCTATTTCCGAGGCTTGTAGAGGTTTCTTTAGCAATAGTATTTTTTATGTGGTGAGGTCGGTAACCTCACGCACAACCCTCCTCCTTTCTCACCTGAGCTTGGATCAGACATTGTTCAGTTTTAGTATTCCAGGTATTCAGTTTTATTTAGGTTTATTTCCATCCCATTCATTGCATATTTCTCATTATAAAACTAAGGTCATCTTCGTCTTTTTTGTTCGTCAACTATTTGGTCGTCAGCAAAATTTAGGGTATATTCCTTTCTGGTATATAATATATCCATTCATACCCGTTTCAGGGTTTCTTCCAAGAAAATTTTGAACAGGGTAGGGAATTTGGAGCAGCACTGTAGTAGTCCCTTTGTCGTTTTAAATGTACTGCATATTCTATTGCCCGGTTTGATAGCTAGTTTGTTATTCTCGTAGAGTGCACCGAGAGAAAAAAATTCTTGACATAAAGAAACTTTATTAATATTTAAGAAAGATCGACTTGGCATATTGCCTAAGAAATATATCTTTGTATGTAAGATATAATTTGCTAAAATATTTCAAATAAATTCTACTACAGCCAAAGAAATATATCTTAAACATGATTGAACTATCACTTTCTGGCAAACTTCAAACCCATTTATCAGAAAGAAATTACACTTGATGTTAATTAATTTTATTAGTCATAAAAATATATTTTCTACACATTAGAAAACTATTCTTTCTGAGCAATAATATTTCTTAGTAAGGAATATTATTATTTTACTATTAATAATCAATTTATTTAATGTTAAGAAATATATTTCGCAGAGATGAACGTATATTTAGAGTTAAGTTAATATTTCTTGAAAATAAAGTGATATTACATACGGCCAAATAAATCATTGTGTTAAGGTAAAATCATTATTTATTAATAAAACAAGATATAAAACGTTATTATTACATACAAATATTTTCTCCACTCTTAAACCACTGGCTTCTACACAACAATAAAGGGATGGAGAGGCAAATCCAACTTCCTCAAATTTTCCTTCTTTTGTTAATAGCACTTTGTATATATCAGCAATTCACTAAAACAAAATCATTATGTAGAAAGAGTAAACTTACTTTAATAAAAAAATTTTATAAAGATCTGGATATTTATTTTGACAAATTTAGGAAATACAAAAAAAACAAATACGGCCCCACATAAGAACTATTAATACTAATAATAATCAATCATATTTAGTTCAAACATTGCATTATTTAACCTATACATCTTTGTTTATTTTTTTCTTTTTGTTAATGAAATATTAATTATTTATCTGTATAATATTAAGTCACACAATAAACATTGTTTAGCTAAAACAAGAGGGAAAATACAACCAATGTAAAACATTGAAGCAGACATAATAATATGTAATTTTCTTAATTTTTATAATATAAAAGAGACAGCATACCTAATCATTAAGAAATTGTATTACGGGAAAGTATTATTAGTTTACATCTAAGTCATTTAATACATATTAACTAATTCACGGTTTTCGGCAATAGCATTTCTTAACCATAAACATATATTTCTTTTAGACTAACTGATTTCTTTATCTCAAATAAATTAACAGAAAAAATCCTCAGCGTTGCACCCGCCATGTTTGATATAGCGTTGTATTGTATATTTTTATAGAAGACGATACATTCAAGAAACCTATTATGGTTGATACACATTTTTAAAAAGGTACTTACCTGTATGATGTTCTACTATTTCTGGAAGGCCCCGCAGTTGGTTAATAACTCCTTGCTTAATATTGTTCTGAAGCTATATTATATCATTCTGTCCCAGCTTTAAATTGTGGCATATTTCCCAGTTAGAATAATAAGCTCGTTTATTTCAGAGTCGTCCATCATTCTACCTAAAAAGCATATAAAGATACTATTATGTTTCTTTTTTAACCATTCGGATACGCAACAATATTATTATTACATCTTAAATTACTCAATTTACTTTTATTTAATACCTATATATGTACGTACCTTCAAAATATCCGTTAATTTTTAAAGTACACCAATAAATCCAACATCCATCTATATTAACATGAACATATCACGCCATCTTGACAAACACTGACGACTAAATCATAAATAGTTAATCTGCGCAATTCTTTTGTGGAAGAAAATCTCTTTGCAAGTAACATTTCGGCATTAATGACAAAGTTTTTATTTTATAACCACACTTACTACAGAGGGTATTTCTGAAGAATTATTTCTTGTGGTTTAAAATATTTATTTGATTGCAAAAAAATTTCTTGTTCACAAATATAAATATGGATTAACTTAACATTATATTTCTTATACTGCAAAATATTTGTAGTTTTCAATTTAAGAAATAAAAACTTTAGGATAAGAAAATTAAATGTAACCATTAATGCATTTCTTAGTATTGAAGAAATTATCTGTAAGAAATTATTGAGTTGTGTTTAAAAATCTCGTTTCTTTATATGTGAACCGGTATGTTTAAGTTAATAGGATATGTTAACCTTTAAGAAATATTGCTCAAAGAAATCGGTGTTTTAGGAGAAAAGAAATTGTTCTCTCGGTGTGCTTTTACTGCTTTTATTAATATTCATGGAGCTTCGATGTCTTCTATTGCTTCCCATAGCTTGATTCTATTGTAGGTATCGAGTCATATGCCTTCTTAAGATCTACAAAACTCAGATGGACGGATCTATTTTTGCCATTATTTTTTCTATTAGTTGTTCGACCGTGTAAATGTGATCTAAGCATTCTTTCCCCGCCGTGAAACTTGCTTGATCTTCTCCGATTTTATCCTGTACATATTTCTAATTCTTCCCTTTATGGTCTTTCCATACTCTCCATACTTTCTATACTGCCTATAGACGATATATTGCTGATTCCTCGATAGTTTTCGGAGTTTTTTCTATTTCCTTTCTTATATGTATATTGATGTCATATATCATGCTTGAGTCCAATCTGCCGGTAAGTCTTCTCCATTCAGTGCTGTCTCAAACATTTTGTGTATCATGCGGAATAGCTGTTCAGATCCGTTTTTTATCAATTAATTTGGTATTCCGGCGGGAAATTCTGCTTTTTTGTTCTTTACAGTTTTGATCGTTTTTTTTTTACCTCAGGTAGGCTTAGTTCGATTTCCTCATATGTATAGATTTCTATTCCGTCTATTTCTGATTCTTTGAATTGGGGCGGTTCTCTGTTAGCAATTTTTTTTATGGTCGTCTTACCATTTGTTTTCTTTGATTTGACCGATCTTGATTTTCTCTGTCTTATTTCTTTGGAGCGGCATTAAGATACGTCATGCCTCTGAATTTCTCGTTCCTCCTATGTACTGTTCTATCTGTGTTCATGTTTTTCCCACCTTTCATTTTTTTTCGTTGGTCACTTTTCTTTTTACTTTTTTATTTTTTCCCTATATAGTTTCAAGTTCTCATAGTTTTTTGTATTCAGGTATTTTATATGGAGTTCTTTCTTCTCTTTCTCTAACTAACTTTTAACTTCTTTCTCTTTTTATAACTGAAAATAAATGCAAAATTCGAAAAATGTTGAGAATGTTTATAATGAGTATTTCTAACAAATCTTGAATATTGCATATCGTTCTTCTTGCATAATAGTATCTTGAAAAGATATTTTTATGGAAATACATAACTGATAAATAGTTTAAGAAAATTTATTTCACTTTAATTTTTTTTCGAAATTTTTAATTTTGATCCTCACAGGCCTTATGTTTGTGTGATTTTATTTTGCCCTAATAATAAAGGCGCGCTAATGGGTTAATTGAACATTTGGTTTTACATTTAAAGTTGACACTCTGCTGTTCCTTAATTCTATTGGTGGTTAAAAAATCTATACAAGATTTCCTTTTTGATACTGCTGCATTATGTTTTACTCTTTATTATAACTTTATAGGAAGTGAAACCAAAAATGGAAAGAGTAGAGCAACTTCAAGCAGATTATCAAGCAGCTAAGAACTTTTTAGATAAATTAAATAGAGAGATTCAGAAACTAGAGGACAAATTAAACCAACTAAACGAGAGGTATGCTGCGGCAATGAAAAGGAGAATCGAATTGCAAGAGGAAACTGATTTAATGATGAAGAGATTAGAGGCTGCCCAAAAATTGATTACCGGTTTGAGCTCTGAACAAGAAAGGTAAACAAAAAACAATGAATTTTATATGTGTTATATAGGTTCTATAACGTTTTTTGTAAGTTAATATAAATCTTTTGTTATAACTGAGAAATATTGATAGAATTATGTGGCGCCCAAAATCCCGACAGCCAAAATCCCGACGGCCAAAACGCCGACACGCCAGAATCCTGACACGCCAGAATCCCGACAGGCCAAAATCTCGACATGCAACAATCCTCGTATAAGTAAAAATTCCGACCACTACATTTTGAATATTTATTGTTTCCTTTTCAAATGCAATACCAAATCATATTATAGAGTATTGAAATTGAAAAATTATTACTTACTAATAAAAAATTTACAATAACGTAGACTTACTTCCTCAAATCAGGAAGATATCCCAGCAAAATGGAACATTGCCAAGAAAGAAATTTTTAAAACTTGCAACTAATAAGTAGCATAAAACACACACTGGACGAAAGATCAAAAATTATTTAAAATTATGCCGGTTACTACATATTAGCCAGTCGAAAAATGTAAGAACAATGAATGACCTTAATGACAGTTCCTTATTTTTTCCTATTTCTTTTATATTATATCCTTTTATTTCTATAGATTCCATATATTCAAGCATTCAACCTGCTTCTATTTCTTTAATGTTATGTTGTTTCTATGAGCTGTTTTATAGAAAATATATTATCAGTACATGAGCGTCTGGGACGAAAACCACTCAGTTCTTTTAAAGCTAGCGGCAGTACTTACATCCCTTCTTTAATAATTTTTCCATATAGCCTACCAACAGAAGGTGTAACGCATATTCCACTATAATTATTGAGGTCTTTTTTGTTTCCCTTTTTATGTATGGTGCTGAAGTAACCCATTATTCATTCCTCCATACATGAGCTAAGCATTTCTATAACAATAATCTGTCTAATTTGATAAAAATTACTAAATAATTTTAATTGAAGACCAGTAGGGGACATGCCACACAAGATTATTTTGGAGAAAACACTATTTTAAACTTTATTTTCAGATCCTGAAATTTAATTTTTACATTTTTCTCGGAAGTAAGGTCCACAATCGTTTGTAAATATGCTATTAAATACACAATTAAAGTAACACAAATGTCTATTTAACGGTTTTTGAGTTTTTGAACATTTTTGAAAAAAATATGAGGCTTGTACAAAAAAAATTATATTCTAAAAAATGAACTGCAGTCTTTGTCATCTTCGCTTTTATTTAAAAATGGATTTTGGTCAATTTATTTTAGAATCAAACTCATCAAAGTCTCTTTTCCGTTTACATGACCCGGAATGTTCCGCTGCTATGTTGATTAGTACTGTGGCTTGTCTCATTCTGTTGCAATATAAAGTAATGGTGACACAACGGGACTTACTACAGCGGCGCCATATATGAGGAATAGCTAAAATTTTCTGTTTGGGACATTAATATGGTCTTAGAGTATGCCATTTCTACTTTAACTCATTTTTGACGAAAGTGTGGCTTGTCCCCTTCTAGTCCCAAGGTTTTCAATTGTAAAAACAATTATTTATTTTTTAGGTGGAAACGTGAACTTGGAGAGCTTTTCTCTGCAAAAGACCGTCTAATAGGTGACTGTCTAGTGTGTTCGGCATTTTTGGCATATTGCGGACCTTTCACTTTCGAATACAGGAAAACTATGATGTATGATGACTGGAAAACGGATATTGTAAACAGACAAATACCATTGACACAGCCTTACAAGTAAGTCGCACATTCCCGTTCTTATCTTACGTTATCTCTTTGTGTATAGGACTTAGGTATATTTACTATCCAAAACATTCTTAAAATTAGATAGCAGTTGTCTCTAAAAACGTTTTTTCCTGAATTATATAAAATTAATATTTTACTTACAATATAATACATATTATATTATACAGGGTGTTTCATTAATAATTGTCCATATAGTAACTGAAGAAACCTTAGCACAAAATACGAAGATTTAGGGCCGGTTGTTCGAACGCTAATCAACAATGATCATTATCAAATATTCAATTACTGTCACCAAAACTGTCAATGTCAACTTTATTTGGGTTGCTGAAAACATAATTAATTACAATTTTGAGATTTATTATTAATTATGTTAATAATTATTGTTATATTAATTGATTATAGTCTCAGAATTGTAATTAATTATGTTTTTAAAGTTGACATTGACAGTAATTAATTATTTGATAATGATCATTGTTGATTAGCGTTCGAACAACCGGCCCTTAACCTAAAACACTTAAATAAAATGTGGTTACTTACTCAGTTACAGGGTGTTTTATCTAAAAATTTAAAAATTATTTTTGCCCAGCACTTTAAAACTATTTGACTTATACTTTTCATACTTGGCAGGAAGTATAGGTACTGTACAAACTACTAAATTATGTTAAACAAACGTTTCTATCTATTACCAGAGGCGTACGACGGGGGAAAGTGAATGGTTAACCCTTTCTAAATTCTACGCCACTGGCGGAATTGCTATTTTAGATCAATTTTTGGATGCTCCAATACTTTCTATGTAAATAACATACTCTTCATTCGTAACGATAAAGTCATTAGTTTTCGAGATCTTTGAAGTTAAAAATTAAACGACACGGTTATTTTGATTAATGTATTGTGTCGCTTCCTTTTTAATTTCAAACATCTCGAAAACTAATCATTTTATCGTTACAAATGAAGAGTATATTATTTACATAAAAAGTATTGGAAAATCAAAAAATTAAACTAAAGTAGCAATTTCGTCAGTGGCGTAGAATTTGGGAAGGGTCAACCAGCCACTATCCCCTGTCGTACGCCTCTGGTAGTAGCTGGAATCGTTTGTTTATCTTAATTTAGTAAGGTGTACAGTGCCTACACTTTCTGCCAAGTATGATAAGGATATGCCAAATAGTTTTAAAGTACTGGGTACAAATAATTTTTAAATTTTAATCATATGAATCATATTATAAATTAATCAAAATAACTGTCCCGTTTCATATTTAACTTCAAATATCTCGAAAACTAATGACTTTATCGTTACCAATGAAGAGTATATTATTTATGTAGAAATTATTGGAGAATTTAAAAATGGCACTAAAATAGTAATTTATCCAGTGGCGTAGAATCTGAGAAGTGTCGACCATTCACTATCCCCTGTCGTACGCCTCTGGTAGTAGCTAAAAACGTTTGTTTGTCATAATTTAGTAGGGTGTATAGTAGTCGCACTTTGTGCCCAGTATGAAAAGGATACGTCGAATAGTTTTAAAATTCTGAGCAAAAATAGTTTTTAAATTTTTAGATAAAACACCCTGTAACTCAGTAAGGAACCACATTTTATTTAAGTGTTTTAGGTTAAATCTTCGTATTTTGTGCTAATGTTTCTCCAGTTACTATATGGACAATTAGTAATGAAACACCCTGTATAGAGGGTGTAACAAAAGTGCAGGTCATACATTAAGTTACATAGTCTGGGACCGAAAATAAATCGACTGAACCTAATTTGCCTTAGTACAAATATGCACATAAAAAAGTTATAGGAATATCGATTTTTCCAATATATTGAATACAATTAAAGGATTTTTTATTGAAAATGGACATGTGGCACTATTATGACAGGAATATCTTAAATATAAATTATAGTGAAATTTGTGCACCCATAAAAAATTTATGGGAGTTTTGTTCCCTTAATTCCCCCCAAACTTTTGTGTACGTTCCAGTTAAATTATTATTGTGATACAATTAGTTAAACACAATGTTTTTAAAAATTTTTTTCCTCCTAGTATTTTTTCGATAAATCAGTTTTTATCGAGGTGCGGCTTCTTTTTTAATATGTCTACATAAAAATTTTATTCATGTTTTGTTCCTTTGAACTCCCCAAATGTTTGTGTACATTCCAATTAAAGTATTATTGCGGTACCATTAGTTAAACACAGTGTTTTTAAAACTTTTTTGCCTCTTAGTATTTTTTCGGCGAGGGACCTTTTATCGAGATGTGGCTTCCTTTGTAATATGGTTCAAAATATAGGTGTGGTATGTTAAACAGTAAATGGTTAAGTTCAATTAGTTACTACTATAAACAGCCCGGATTAACCGATAATAGTATAAAAGGCCCGGTTTCAGGTAAAATTTAGTTTAGGCTTTATTATGGGAGCACCGTCTAGTCAGTGTTACTTGCAAAAGACCAACTCTGTCTACCTCGGTGGCTTATCGCTCCGGGTGGGTCTTAACAATGGGCCAGGTCAGATAAATTTAATAATATTTACGACCGCACTAATTGAACTCAAACCATTTACTGTTGAACAAACCTTACCTAAAAATGTAAATTCTAATTAAATTACCACATTACCAGGTCTATATAATCGTACTTAACCATAATACAAATAGGTGGCGGATTTGACAAATATTCAAAATATCTCGATAAATACTAGATTTTCAAAAAAGTACTGAGAGGCAAAAAAGTTTTAAAAATAATGTGTTTAACTAATGGTACCACAATAATAATTTTACTGGAACGTGTACAAAATTTTGGGGGGTTTAAGGGAACAAAACTCCCGTAAAATTTTTATGGGGTGCACAAATTTCACTAAAATTTATTTTTAAAATGTTCGTGTCATAAGAATACCACATGTCCATTTTTAATAAAAGATCTCTAACAGTTTTCGATATAGTCGAAAAAAATCGACTTTCATTTTGTAATTTCAAAGCGCTATAACTTTTTTATGCGCACATTTGTACTAAGGTAAGTTAGGTTAAATCGAACTATTTTGGTCCCAGAATATGTGATTTAATTTATGACCTGTATTTTTGTTACACCCTGTATAAACTTGCGATAAAGGCGAAACTTAGCGAATAAGGTTTATACAGAAATCTACTTTTCCAGTAGGTACGCACTGGATTTTTCCTAAGAAAAAACAAGTTTTCGCACCCAAAATTTCAAAAAAAAATACATGTTTTAGCTTATAGACCAAGAGCTGGGATAATTAACTAGGAATGGGATAAAACTATACGGGGATATGTTGAATTAGTTGTGTACATGACTTTCCCCAACAGGCAGAAACCAGAGTGGGGGACAAGGGTAGTTATAAAGGGTCAAAGTCGCGGTTTTTATTATTTTTTTTGTGACGCTCATGATCGAGATCGAGAAAAAACACAGTTTGATTGGTACACCCGGTATACAAAGACAATTTACCTGTCTATAAATAGCAACAATATTATTACAGCGATATTGTTAAATAACAAGACTATAACATATTAAAAAAATCCCTTAAATCGCACAACAGGAAATTCGAGACATCAAAAAATTACCATTTTGTGGATGGCCCGTTTTCTCTGACGCGCAGTGTAATTAGATAAGCGATCACGGAAACTAAAACAATTGAAACTATAATTTTCACTGCTGGATGCACTACAATATGGCTTCCTTTAAAAAAAATATTAGTCTGTATATATGTAAATATTAGTCTGTATGTAAATATTAGAAATAGTTATTTTCCTAGCAAGTGCAGAAAGTCATTCTTTTCCGCACGCGACTGCAGTTTGCCGAACGACGCGAAGCGGGAGTTCGGCAAGCAGTCGAGTGCGGAAAAGAGACTTTCTGCAAGAGTTAGGAAAAATATTTTTTCTAAGAGTCTTTAAAAAATTACCAAAATTAATTTAAATAATATGAAAGTAATAATAATAGTCTCCCGTTTTATACCGCTCACGTGGCTTTGGGAGTATAGCAGGGTAATCTGCTATATCTAGGGCCTACGGTATACAAGGAAGGTAACAGGGCCAGTGCTACGCTAATTAACCGCCTATTATTACCCCTGGTTTTACCCAAGGTACTCATTTTATTCAGGCTGAGTCGACCTGGGGCCTATAAACATTTTTAAAAATGTCTAGTTGTTCTTGCCGGCGGTAGGATTTGAACTCCGGACCACCGGCACGCTAGCCTAGCACACTACCACTCGGCTGCGCCGGCCCTTAATATGAAAATACATACACAAATTAATTCTTTGATAAGGTTGTCAAAACCAAACTTTCAATATAATTAGTTAGCATGAGGACGATCTTGGTTTCCATGACGATGATTCAAAACGACTGTTACTGTCTACGGATTTGACTTTCGAATATTATGTCAAAATAATTTTATTTCATCGAATTGTCGCGTTAATTTCATTAAAACAGGAACACAATAAGATATATTTGAAATAAATTAGTAAATAACATCTAAATATTAGTTTATTGCATGTATTATAATTACTTTAAGGCCATATTAACATATCTAAATTAACACGCGTGTGGAAAAGTAAAAACCGCGTGCGGAAAAGTAACACGCGTGCGGAAAAGTGAAACTTTCTAAACTAAAATGCGTGCGCGAAAGTAGACATTTTTGCACGCTCGTAGAAAAATATTTTTAATGATTTAATAGCTATAGCAAAAAAGTTGATAATTTTACTTGTCTGCGCGATTTAGGTCTTTACATTTTTTAGTTCATGTAAGAACAGATTAAAATAATATACTTTCATTTTTTTATATTGACATATCGTCGCTTTACGACTTTAGCTACTATACTCCAGGGTAATAAGGTTTTTCCCATGACACTCGAGCAGCCAGGGTACTGAAGCGTTTTTTCGAAAGGTAATACCTATAAGAGCAAATTGTAACTATTTCCTGCGTAGGATCTGGCGGCCATTTTTATTTATAAACAATTAAGTGTCAAAAAATGGCATTTTTCAGTTTTTTTTCAAATCAATGGAAAACAGTGAAACCTATGGTTTTTTAATTACAAATATCTTTGATATTTTGGAAAGAGCTTTAAGATGACGTATTAGAAAGTTTGATATACTCATTTATTGTTAATATAATTGCGAAAAAAGGTCGGAATTGCAAAAAAAATTTATTTCGCAATTTCTATTGCAATAATTAGTGTACTGCTTTGAAATTTTTGTCACAAAAGGGTTCTTTAGTGCTTAATATGTGATAAAAATTTTAAAGCGATTCATTCAATTGTTTAAATTTTATTCAAATTGTTTATCCCAGAGAGCATTTTTTTTGCAATAACATAAGTCAGAAAAAAATGACGTTAGAACCATTCCACAGCTGTCAAAAGAAAGAGCATGAACTATATTTTCAACTTGGTTTAAAAAAAGCGAATATAAAATGCATTTATTAGTAATAAATCATTATGCAAAAGTACCGTAAAGCTTTCCTTATAAACTTTTTATTTTGTTATATAAGAAATTATATATATATTTATTACAATTTTTTATCAATTATGATATAAATAACATTACTTGCTAGTTGTGCACTTAAAACAGGGTAAAAAAGTTAATTTTTTTGGAAAAAGTTATCCAAAAAGTTTATAAGGAAAGATTTACGATACTTTTGCATAATTATTTATTACTAATAAATGCATCTTTTATTCAGTTTTTTTAAACCAAGTTGAAAACATAGCTCATGCTCTTCCATTTGACACCTGTGGAATGGTTCTAACGTCATTGTTTTCTGACTTATGTTATTGCAAAAAAAATGCACTCTGAGATAAACAATTCGAATAAAATTTAAACAATTCAATGAATCGCTTTGAAATTTTTATCACATATTAATCACCAAAGAATCCTCATTTGACAAAAATTTCAAACCTGTACACTAATTTTTACAACAGTTATTGCGAAAATATTTTTTTTTGCAATTCCGACTTTTTTCGCAATTATATTAACAATAAATGAGTATATCAAACTTTGTAATATGTCATTTTAAAGCTTTTTCCATAATCTTAAAGATATTTGTACTAAAAAAAATCGTAAGTTTCACTGTTTTTCATTGATTTGAAAAAAAAGGGAGAAATGCCATTTTTTGACAGTTAATTGTTTATAAATAAAAATGGCCGCCAGATCCTACGCAGGAAATAGTTACAATTTGTTCCTGTAAGTATTACTTGTCGAAAAAACGCTTCAGTACCCTGGCTGCTCGAGTGTCACGAACAGGGTATATTTTTGTCTTATTACCCTGGCCTACTAGTAGAATCGTTCACAAGACTTTATGAAGTTCTAAAAGTTTAGGTCATTGAGCCCCATTTCAGATAATATAAGAACAAATAATTATGTTATTAGAAAATAATTCCATCATAATGTGTATGTATGTACCTTTGTTTTGTTCTTCCTCCTCTTATTCTTCCTCTTCTTTTTTTATTATTTTAACACGCTGTTTTTGCAAAGTTGTGAAGTAGGTTGGGATTCCGATGTCAAAATTTAATAGCAGCGTTTGGGAGGGTCTCCTGGGTGATCCACAGGTCTTTATTTTTTCGTCCTTTGCAATACTTGCAAGTCCATTATCACCCATTTTATTAATGTAGTCTCTCCATGGTTTGTGTTTATATTTCTTGTTTAGCTTAATTTTTTAACTTTTAACTTTAATTTCTATTCATTGTAAGATTAACAACTTTATATGTATGTGAATGACATGACTTGCTCCGCAGTTTTATTACAAATTTCTTCCTTAAATCTTCTGGGATATCTTAATATTGTCATAAACTGTATTTTCTAAACAGATAGTAATTATATTTAATTCCCATTATTTAATTCGTTTGCTACTACATATTTCAAACCTGTATAGTAGTCTCCGTAGATTGTCCTCATCCTAAGATATTGTCACCGCATCATCAGAATTGCAAATGAGTTTAAATGTAAATAAAAATAATGTTGTTCTGAAGCTATTTCCTTGTGGCATTTTTATAATAATTAATTATTTAGATGGGAAATAAGCCACAATTAAATTGAAAAAAATTTTATTAACGTTTCGACGCCCAAATTGGGTGTCGTTGTCAAAATACAAAATACTATTAGATTAAACAAAAATGTTGTTGCTTAGTAAAAAATTCTTCTAATAATTTATTTAATCTGGCTCATTTATATCGGCAATTCAGACATATTATATTATACTTTTTAAAGTAGAAAACTTTAAAATAATATTGGCAATATTTATGAGTTGCGTTCCTGGGACGACTTTATTGAAAGACAGTTCATTTGATTTCATGAAATCAACCCCAACTCAAGAATATCCGCCACAAAAAAATCATAGCATGTGATCTGTCTTTAAAACGACAACCAAATGCAACGGTGACAGTAAAATTCTCGCGTTAGAGATCCCATAGTAAATCTTTCACGGGCGTCGAAACGTTAATAAAATTATTTTTTCAATTTAATTGTGGCTTATTTCCCATCTAAATAGTTAATTAGGTACATATTTGATTTTGACAAGAGCTATTAGTTATGCCGATTAAGTACAGAAGTTTACGTGAAATTTTTAAGTTAGCTCTTGTCAAAATCTTGTCATTACCTATTTAGTTCATTGAATAATATTTTTATTGTTATTTAGAACCGAAGATCATTTGAAAACAGATGTTGAGGTCAGCACTTGGATATCCGAACATTTACCGCCTGATGAATTGTCTATCCAAAACGGTATATTAACCTTACGGGGTTCTAGATTTCCACTTTGCATCGATCCTCAACAGCAAGCCTTAAATTGGATTAAAAAAAGGGAGGAAAAGTTTAACCTAAAGGTGACTATCTATTTAAAACACTAATATATAGTAATTGAATATGTTGCAAACTAATAATTAAACATGATTGTCCGAATTTAAGTTTTATATTTCTAGTACACATGACGTTATAAACCTTCTGAAATACTGAGAGATGACAGATGACACAAGAGATATAGATACTAGCTGCTTCACGTCGAGTTCACACCATATATCGCAGGGTACCTACACGGTCTTTCTGAAATTTTTTTATAGCGAATACAAGGTGTACAATAAGAGCATGTAAATTGTACATTGTACATTACATGAAATTATTAATATAATTTCAGTTGTATGGACTGTATATTTAGGTTGCTGGTGTAAGTGGAAATTTAGTGAGGGATTATGGTAATACAGACAATATTATTCGTTCGTTAAAAATCTTACCAAAGTCCTGTTCAGTCACTGTTCACCCGCGTTGTGATCATAGACCAGGGCGAATCTGTAAAAATATTAGTACATTTGGATGTTGAGAGGTGACTCATATTTTTTTGCAGAAATTGCTTGAAAATAACTCATATAATAATATTTGAGTTATCCTCCCACACAAAAAGGTCCGGAACATTGTTTAAATAATCAAAATATGAAGGAGAAATGCAATTTTTTTCTTGGTTTTTTGATTATAACTTTAAAAATATTTATTTTAGAGAAAAGTTGCACCAACATAAAAGTTGCGCAATTAAATTTTCTACAATATAGGATTAACTGAAAATTTCAAAAATTGTCACCCTTGTTGCAAAATAGCAATAATTTCGAAAGAACCATAAAAAACAAGTATTCGCATTTTACGTTTTTCAACCATTTATGCTACACTTAGGACCTTCATATTTCACCCAGAAAAACTTTATGATATGATAAAATAATACTGTAAATTTCATTAAGATCGGTTATATAGATTTTGCAAAAAAAAATTTGCAAACCAGCTTCCGCAAAAAAATTCATTTTTTCAAAATGTTGCAGCACTGAAAACAAAGCAGACAGCAAGTTGAATTTTTTTTCTGCATATAAAAGAAGACTACATTTCATTTGCAATTTGCAAAATTAAAATCAGTTGACTACCACGGCGTCAGGAATTTTTTTAAATAAACATTAATTTTTGTTGCTACGCGCAGGACAGCGGATACGTTAGCTCTGATTGGTCATTCCAATGACCTTTGATAATGATTGATAAATTTTAATTTTAGTACATTTCGAAACAAATAAATAAACTTGTTAATTGCAAAATAAAAATACCTACTCTGTCCTTTGAAATAACACTTTTTAGCAAAAACTTTCTTTGTTCATATATTTTAACTTAGAAAATAAAAGTGTTTTTTTAAACATATGCAATTGTTTAAACAATTTTTCACAAACAATAATCAAATTAGTTTGATATTTAGGAATTAAAATATTAAAATATTAAAACATACAACAAAGTATAGAGTAAGAAAATAATATATTAGATAAAGATTGGAAGAAATTTTGGTGGAAATCAACTTGTGTGAATCGAACACCGCTGTCCTGCGCGTAGCACCAAAAATTAATGTTTATTAAAAAAAATTCTGACGTCGTGGTAGTTAACCGATTTTAATTTTGCAAATTGAAAATGAAAGGTACAGTATTCCTCTATTTGTAAAAAAAGTTTAACTTGCTATCTGCTTTATTTTCAGTCCTGCAACATTTTGAAAAAATGATTTTTTTTGCGAAAGCTGGATTGCAAAATTTATTTTGCAAAAGCTATTGAACCGATCTTAACTAAATTTACAGTATTGTTTTACTATATCATATAGTTTTTCTGGGTGAAATATTAAGGTCCCAAGTCTAGCAGAAATGGTTGAAAAATGTAAAATGCGAATATTTGTTCTTTTATATTTTTTTCGCAATTACTGCTATTTACAACAATTTTAAAAATTTTAACCAATCTTATATTGTAGGAAATTTAATTACGCAACTTTTATTTTAGTGCAACTTTTCTCGAAAGTGAATACTTTTAAAGTTATAATCAAAAGACGAATAAAAAAATCGAACTGTTTTTCATTTCATTTTTTGACATTTTCATTATTTAAACAATGTTCCGGACCTTTTTGAGTGGGAGGATAACTCAATTATTATTATATGGGTTAATTACAAGCAATTTCTGGAAAAAAATTAGAGTCACCTCTCAACGTCTATCTCAAAACAGATCCGCCCTGGACTATCAAACACATATGCCTATTTCACACGCGATTTAACTGATTGATGCACGAGTTTTATTTGTTATATCGAATTAGCGTCGTATACTATTGTTTAGCGATAGTGGCAACCCAGAGAAATGTTAGGCCTAATAGTTGCCTCCGTAGAAAAATCTAACTAAGATAGATGTTTCTTTATGAAAGCTGGCAAACAAGAGATTAAATATTGAGGTTGAACCCAGAGAGAAAGGTTCAAGCCCGTGAAGAGATCTATCGCTAACGGTGGTCTATACAAGATAGCGATCTTTACCCTCCGGCGGGTAGCACAAGAAGAGAGAGGATCCCACGTTGCATGATGCCTTTTGCTAGGTAGGGAGTGGGATAAAGTCATTAGTAGGATATTGACTGACGAATTCTAAGCAAAACTCTCAAGTCGATAGGTGCTGTATTTAAACATCGATTTATTCCGGTAATTTTTGTTCTAGATGCCCTGGTATATATTAGGTTTGTTCTAGCATCAGTTTCAAACGGTTTGAAACCATCAGCGAATAGTGGACCAGCGCGAGTAGAGGGGATAGCACTGGTGACTGTATTATGTTCTCTCACTGACCAACTGTTTGCTGACGGTTTCTGACTAGTTTGACTGTTTGCTAGAACAAACCTAATGTACCTTATGTATTACATTTTAGAGTGTGTGACAGTACCTAATGGACTTTTTATTAAGTTAAGTCGGATTCATTATGTTTCAAAAATTTGTATTTCATCCGGATTCGAACTCATTTTGTGCTCAGTAAATTAACTCTCTTACTACTGCTCCAAAAAGTCCATGAGAGTAGGTAATCTAGTCGTTACCCACGTGAGCGACAGAGAAGGTAACTCTGTACTTCGTGAAACGGGTTAATGGACAAAGCATTATTTCAAATTATTATTAAAATATCACCAAATATGGATACAAGTGTTTATCGTATTTGAAATGTTGAATACTTACGTAGAACAAAAACATGAAGAAACATTTATGATTACGATGGGTGACACATATATCTCTCATTATAGTAAAGATAACAGTTCTACAACTTTGCTAAAAGATGAATCAAATATACAGGATGTCCCTGACTAATTTATCCATGCTGTATCTCGTGAGCTAATAGAGATTTTCGAATGGGACACAAACTGATCTATTTCATTTCTAATACACTTTAATATGACGTAGAAAAAATCATCCCCTTAGTTATAACCCTTTACTTTAAATGTTTTAATAGCACCCTGTACATTTTTTATAATTTTGGGTGTGGTCGTCCATCGTCTATTTAATAGATTTTTCCAAAATAAAATGGGTTCGTAAGCAATCAAGTAAATATCAGTTTATTTTCTGTTTCTCTTAAACTAATTAAGTAAGCATTAAAGCTTTCAATAAAATTTAAAAAATGTTAAATTAGTCTAGTAAAATAAAATTACACTACATATAAATCAAAATGTAAATTCGTACAGGTTGAAACAAATTTTATTTCAAAGTTTAGGTGGGTACAAAAGATATTTTCAAAAAAGTATCCAAATCATAAAAGGGGATCATTGTCTAAAAAAATTAAAAATGGGTAATTTTTGCAAAAAAATTACTTTTTTAACTGCTGAAGTCATTCAATTACTAATGAAAGTCTACAGGATTGTTTTCTGCAAAGTTAAAGGGTAAACCTTTCACATAAGACTTACTAAATTAAATTTGACCCCCTATTTATTTAAATAATTATACATAAGGCTTTAAAAACAAATTTGCAAAAAAATATTTTTAGCGTTTTAAATAAGCACTATAAAATATATTATTTTACAGGAGAAGTCGCGCTATGTTATCAGTATTAATTAAAAAAAAATTGTCCAAAAATATTTAATATTTTTTGAGATATTGAATTTGTTTATTAAATTTTACTCTATTTTCAATTGCAAAAACGCGGTTGTTGTCAAAGAAATATTCACCTGTATTAAATCTTATTATTTTTATTTTTATGTATATTTTCGACAAATGTATTGATACATTCAAATTTCGATTAAACTTACCCCTAAAATGGCATTTGAAAATTATTCAAATTTGTTTATAATTTGTTTTTTTAATAACGTCGCGGGGATTAAATATTGTGAAATGCCGGTTCAATAATTGGGTTCCTGGGAATTTTTCACTAATTAACAAATTTTTTTTGTCTTTTTTTCCTCTTCTTTTTTTTCTTGAAATTATATTAATACGGGCCCTTTTAGGGTTAAGTTTCATTAAGAATATTGAATCTCTAAGTTGTAGATTCTAGACCTAAAAATATTAAGATTGGTCTAAAATCACTTTAATAAAATGTGGCTACTTACTGAGTTACAGGGTGTTTTATTTAAAAATTAAAAAAGTATTTTTACCAAGTACTTTCAAACTATTCGACGTATCCTTATCATATTTGGCAGACAGTGTGGATACTCTACATTCTACTAAATTGTGATAAATAAAAGTTTCAATCTACTACCAGAGGCGTACGACAGGGGATAGTTAATGGTTAACCCTTCCCAAATTCTACGCCACTGAGGGAAATACTATTTTAGCGAAATTTTTTGATTCTCCAATACTTTCTGTGTAAATAATATACTCTTTACTAATAACGATTAAGTCATTAGTTTTCGAGATATTGGACGTTTAAAATGAAACGGCATAGTTATTTTGATTCAAATAATTCGTTCATTTTAAACTTCCAATATCTCGCAAACTGATGACTTTATCGATACCAATAAAGTTATTTACATACAAAGTATTGGAGAATCGAAAAATTTCGCTAAAATAGTAATTCACTCAGTGGCGTAGAATTTGGGAAGGGTTAATCATTCACTATCCCCTGTCGTACGCCTCTGGCACTAGCTAGAAACGATTATTAATCACAATTTAGTAGGGTGTATAATAGCCACACTTTCTGCCAAGTATGATAAGTATACGTCAAATAGTTTTAAAGTACTTGGTCACAATAATTTTTAAATTTTTAAATAAAACACCCTGTAACTCAGTAAGTAGCCACATTTTATTTAAGAGATTTTAGTTCAATCTTAATATTTTTAGGTCTAGAATCTACAACTCACAGATTCGATATTCTTAATGAAATTTAACCCTAAAAGGGCCCGTAGTAATATAACTCCAAGAAAAAAAAGAAGAAGAAAAAACGACAAAAAAATTTTGTTAATTAGTAAAAAATTCCCAGGAACACAATTATCGAAACGGTATTTCAAAATACTTAATCCCCGCGACGTTATTAAAAAAACAAAATATAAACAAATTTGAATAACTTTCAAATGCTTTTAGGGGGGAGTTTCGTTGAAATTTGAATTTATAAACACATTTATCGAAAGTATAGATAAAAATCAAAATAACGAAATCTTATTCAGGTGAATATTTCTTTGGCAACAACCGCGTTTTTGCAATTGAAAATATAGTAACATTTAATAAACAAATTCAATATCTCAAAAAATATTAAATATTTTTTGACCAATTTTTTTTTGCTTAATGCTGGTAACATAGCGCAACTTCTTCTGTAAAAAAAGATATTTTATAGTGTTCATTTAAAACGCCAAAAATAATTTTTTGAAAATTTGTTTTTAAAGATTTATATACAATTTTTTAAATAAAGAGGGGGTCAAATTTAATTAAGTAAGTCTTATGTGAAAGATTTACCCTTCAACTTTACAGAAAATATTCCTATTGACCTTGATTAGTAATTGAATGACCTCAGCAGTTAAAAAAGTAATTTTCTTGCAAAAATGACCCCTTTTTAATTATTTAAACAATGATCCCCTTGTATGATTTGGATACTTTCTTGAAAATATCTTCTGTACCCACCTAAACTTTGATATAAAATTTGTTTCAACCTGTACGAATTTACATTTTGACTTTTTTTTATTTTATTAGGCTAAATTGAAAAGTCTCAGATGCAGAATCCACCACTTTAATAAAATTGAAATTATCACAAGGAAAAAAATTAAAATGGCAAATAGTTATTTAAATCTGAGCTTTTCTTGTTGAAAGTTCTTTCTGGTACATCTTTAATCTGCGACTTTTACAATTTATGAGACAGCAGACGACGAATATAGAAAACAAAAAGGACTCCTTGCAATCACATTCCGTTTTTATTCGTCTAGGAAAAGGACAGAAAGAAACTTCCTAGTACTCAATTCTGAAAAAAATGTAAAAAATTACAAGAAAAAATAAATCAAAATACCGATTAAATTATTAATATTATTTACATTAGATATTCGAATTGTAGTCCACCTACTGCAACACACATCTCGAATTTTTCGAAAAGTTTTTCAAATATTGTGACTTTATTATAAGAGATTTTTTTGTGAATCTTTGCTCACTTATTTGGAAGATAATAGTGAATGCCCCTACGAAACCTAAAAAAAATCAAAGATAGTGTTCGAAGAAAGAGTTCGTAGAGGCACGTATCATAGTACTTATAATAGAAACATTTTTCTAACTGAAGTTTTTCCTTCAATCAAAACATTTTTGTGAAAAGTTGGAAACTTGAAAAATGACAAATCCAGCACGATTTATTCACATACCAAAAATTTTGTGGCACGATTCGAAATGTGTGTTCTAGCAGGTGGACTACAATTCGAACATCTAATGTAAATAATATTAATTAGTTAATCGTAATTTTTATTTTTTTTTCACGTAATTTTTATTACATTTATTTATATTGTTCCTTTAAGGGGATCGGTGCAAACTTTCGGCTCCAATGCTATTTAAATGGTATTCATTTTTTTTCGAATCCTGAGAAAACTAATATATATTTTGGAAAAATATTTGGTGTAAGACAAGGTGGTGTTCTGAGTCCTTTGTTATTCATCACTCTAATGGACGAAATTGCAAAAGAATGCAGGAGTAAGGTAAAAAGAACTAGGGTAGGGGTGTATAAACTTCAACAAGTTCACGTGTCATAGTTGATATATGCCGATGACCTGGTAATTGTGGCAAAATCAGTAAAAGACTTGCAAGTGAATGTAAATGTTTGGAATGAAGCCTTTAAGAAATTTGGGATGAAAATAAATATTGAAAAAACAGAAGCTTTAGTAATATCGAAAACTCAAGAAAATATAAATGTAAAGCTGAATAATGAGACCATTACACAAGTAGAGGACTTCAAGTATTTAGGATCAACAATGAATGGACAAGGAAATATAGAACCAGAAATAAACAGCAGGGTAATGAGTGCAACAAAATTGTACTATGCGCTAAATAAAAGTTTTATTAGGAAGAAAGAAGTAAGCCTGAAAACAAAAATGAAAGCGTTCCAAACTGTATACGAGCCGGTGCTCTACGGTAGTGAAACGTGGACGATGAATGACAACATCCGTAGTAAAATTCAAGCAGGCGAAATGCGATATACACGTGCGGTATCCGGGGTGACCAGACATGATCGTATAAGAAATGAAGACATACGTGGAAGGTGCGGTATTGGAAGGACCTTAGACAGACTTGAAACGAAACAGTTATCGTGGTTCGGACATATGGCGAGAATGGGTGAAGGTAGAACTGTAAAGAGGGTATGGAAAGCGGCATCCGACAACAAATGAAGAAGAGGCAGGCCAGCAAGAACGTGGAACGCAGATATTGGAAAGGCTTGCGTAAAAAGGAATATTGGGTGGAGAGAAGCAGAAAGACTAGCTACTGACCGAAAGGCATGGAGACGTCTGATTTCTCCACTTACCTCGACACCGTAAGGTACAAGAGGACGGTTTAAGTAAGTAAGTATTTTGGAAAAATTTAAACGCAGAATAAAAGATTACGTTATTACAGGGGGCCAAAAGTCCCTGAAAACTTCTATGTTTATTTTAATATGTTAAAGGGGTGAAAAACTAATAGAAAATGTAGTGTGATATTTAATTTCAAATGTCTCCTTCAAATGAAACTTTTTATTTATTCTAAGGGACTTTTTGCCCTCGGTAATAATTTAGTTTTTCATCCTGCGTTTGAAGTTTTCAAGAATATTTCGTCTTATTAGAGGTAAAACTCACTAAGTGCATATTTTTGAGACTTTGACATTTTCATCAATTTGAACTCAATATGGTACTGCCTAGCCCTGGAGAAATCAACTAGGGCTCTAACCCTTCTAATTGCTAAGATAATTTATGTTACAATTCCCTAAGTGCATTATTGTGAATTGGGGTGTCAGGGCAAAACTCATTAAAACTTATTATTGCACTTAGTGAATTTTTTCTTACAATCTGGAATGCCGAATGGGTACTTAGTGATTTTTCAAACAATACATTAGATAACATAATGTATTTTGCGCGACTACTCTTAAGCAAGAGACTGATGTGTTATATTGTATGGTTTAAACTGTTCGTTATATTTGTGTGCATTATCTGTTCGGCAATTTATTAAAGAAGTATGAGTTTAAATTTCTTTGTAACAATAACAGCTTACATAAAGGGTAACATAATCCATTTTGCGATTAAGCGGGCGACTTTTGTGGCTGTCATAAATGCCGAAAGAATGGCATTTATTTCAAATAACGAAACTTATTGCTCATTTTTTAAATAATATACTGTCATTTTGATAGTTTGTTATTTGTAAGTCAGCAAAATTTTATGGAGAAAAATTCATTAACTTCTCCATATCTAATAATTGTGTTCATGGAAAAACTCATCAAGTACAAAGTGTAGTTAGTGAGTTTTACCTCTAACAGGATATCAATATCCAATAATTGTGTTCATGGAAAAACTCATTAAGTACAAAAATTTATCTAATAATATATTATATAATAGTTCCTGTGACAAAACATGGCTGAAAATATCTGTTTTTATTTATTTTTTGAAGTTGCATTAAAAAAATTCCAATATTCAAGTCAGGTGAATTTAAAAAACATTTTGTACCTTTAAATCGATTTTTCTTCACTTTTTGAAAAGTGTAGTTAGTGAGTTTTACCTCTAATAGGACGATTTATTAGTTTTTTTAGGATTCGAAAAAAATGAACACCATGTCCGTGGTAATATTTTCCAAATCGAACATTCGCTATCTATGTCATACAACGCACTGAGTCTAATAGAATATGGTGACAAGACAGTGACAGTTTTAAACATTGGACATGACGGGAATATTTTGAATTGTTGATTAAATAATATTGCTACATAGTGTATATGATAAATAATTAATTTAAGACGTGAAATCTATAAAAAGTTATTTAATGTTTATTATTTATGGAAGATCCAAGCAGAGAATACACCAGGATTTATTGTTCTGTTTTTGTTGTTCTGAAGCTATTTCCTTGTGGTATTTTTATAATTAACTATTTAGATGGGAAACAAGCCTCAATTAATTGAAAAAAATTAATCTTTTTAACGTCGAAATGTTAATAAAATTATTTTTTTCAATTTACTTGTGGCTTATTTCCCATCTAAATAGTTAATTAGTTTTTGTTGTACAGTATATAAAGTATTATAATCACTGAATACATAGTTAGTGAAAAAATTATCATATTAATTAACTGAATTAATAATTTAAGCGATTATACAAATAATTGATATCCAAGACCATTCAAAAGCCATCTCTTTAAAGTTAATGATGACAATGTGATTGTCAAGTAATGTTTACATATCCATACCAGTGAGAATTTTACTACACGTAATTTGCCGTGTAAAGACAAAAAAAGTAGGGATAGCCGTAAAATATTTGCGCCTACACTCTTACGCTCAAAGGCTTTTTTGATTAACTTAACTAAAATAAAAAAATCTGATATTTTCTTGACTATGTATTTACAAACAAATTTTATTTTTAAAATAGTTGTTAGATATACGATGGAAGACCACATCCTGAATTATAAAAAAATGTACAGGGTGATATTAAAAAATTTAAAGCTATTTTATCGGTTGACTTATACTAAAATTCGGACAATAATTTTTAAATTATACTGCTTCGAATAATTTCAAGAATAAATTACACTATTTTTAAGATACTAAGCTTCAATGACTCCGACTTTGTAAAACATCTGGATATAGCTATAAAATACGGTTCTCCAATTTTGTTCCAAGATGTCGATGACTACATAGATCCAATGGCCCAAAATGTAATTTTAAAGAACATTAAAGTGCAATCGGGGAGAGTTTTTGTTATGTTGGGAGATAAAGAAGTCGATTGGGATCCAAACTTTAGATTATACATGACTACGAAATTTGCCAATCCAGCTCTTAATCCCTCAGTATTTGCTGTTGCTGTGGTTATCAATTATACAGTCACTCTCTCAGGTATGATTATCTCTTACTTAATGTTATTTTACTTAATAAAAATCAATTAATTTATCTTATAATTTATTTGATATGCTATTAACCCTTTTTTTTAATTTTTAGTTTCAAATATCTCATTCAAAATAGTTATTTATGAAACAGTTCGTGTGAAGTATGCTTTTTGCGAACGCACGCGATTTTTAGAGCAAGAGCGACAACGGAGCGAGTGCTATAAATCGCGTAAGTTCGCAAAAAGTACTTCACGCACAGTTTCATACAATATTTTATCTAAGATAAACAAATAAAAAAAGCTGTAACTCTTCGTCACTGGAATTCATTTCTATTCTACAATTTTTAGAACTTTGACATTTAAAAATTCTAACTACTTTTAAACCACAAAACTGTCAAAACCTTTGTTGTAATTCATTGCTCATATTTTATCATCACCATGACAACGCGAAAGTTAAGGATTGTCACCATGACAACGCGAAAGTTAAAAACAGTGCGAAAAAGTAAATCCCATTTAAAATATTGTCCTTTTCATGATCATTTTTCAGTGCGTAACAAATGATAGGAAAAAGGGTAAGTCCGTGATAATACACATTTATGACATTTATTCTAACATGACATTTTATAAAAATGTCACAAGAAAATAGCTTCAGAACAACATGACATTTTAGTTCAATCTGACAGTTGTCACATTTTATTTTCAATTTGGAGTAAAAACAAATCAAATGTGGTTCATGCATTTATAAAATGTTATTTTCTTTGATTTGTATAGTCTTATAAATTATACAGATTATATTTGTAATATTATTATCTAATTAAAAAAATAGCTATTTGTATAACAAGGGAGGAAAGTGCTACTTTTCCTCCCGAGAATGAAGTTTACTGCCCGACGCGTAGCGGAGGGCAGTAATCATTCAAGGGAGGAAAAGGCACTTTACTCCCATGTTATACATATGGTTTTTCCACCTTCCTCAAATAACAAGTAATTTTTTCATTTTTACTTAATTTATTTATGTGACTAACCAACAAAATTTATTAGAACTAATAAAAGTAACAAGTAGGTACAATATAACTGTCAACTGTCAAATATAAGTCAAATTATTAATGTAAACATTGTTAAATCAGAATAACAATTTACTGTTTTTTACCATTCTGCAAAATACAGAGTGTTTTTAAATAAACGTTAAAATGTATAGATACTTACGTAATAGAAAATATGTATTGTACAGGGCGCCAATAAGTTATATTTCATGAATGAAATACCATAACGTCACATTTACTTTTCCTCCCTAGGGAGGAAAAATATTTTCCTCCCTAGGGAGGAAAAGTACAACTTTGCTCCCTAGAATCAGGTCCGGAAAAGTATACTTTCGGTAGAGGTAGGTGGAAAAATAGTTTTTTATTATGGCGCCATCTATCGACAACTAGAATAACTAGAATAAATGTTATAAAAATGTCACCGACCAAATGTAATCACCGACGTGCCTTTTTTTCTGTCACATACAATTTAATGCGTTAGAAAGAAATCGAAAAACTGTGACGCACTGAAAGATGATCATGAGAAATACTGTACATTGTTACTTCACGCACTGCTATCTATAATGACAGTTTTCACAAACTAAAAACTTATACATAATATGACATAGAGTAGATAAAAACTTTTTGTTTATTTTAAGGGACGTTTGGCCCTCGGTAATAATGTATTCTTTCATTCTACGTTTAAAATTTTCAACATTATTTATTAGTTTTTTATGATTCGAAAGAACAGAACCATGGTGATATTTTCCAAATCAAGCATTCGCTATCTTTGTCATACAACGCACTCATTCGAACAGAATGTGGTGACAAGACAAACTATACTACTAAATATTTGGCACGGCTTTAGGAATATTTTGAGTTGTTTATTAAATAATTTTGATAGTGCATTTGATAAATAACACATTTAAGGCTCGGCTTTACGTCATTCTGATGTTTCCTCAATGAAAGTTCAAAAATGCGATTATACAATACACCCCCTAGAGTGAAAGGTTCGGACCTAAAATGAAAGGATTAACGTGATTAAGATTGTAAACTTTTACCATCTACATAAAACAAATTTAACAAAATAATGTATAGCGATATATTTTGAGATCATTCATCCTATTTTAGTATTTGCATATATACATATAAATTAACTGAACTGTGTATAGGTTTTTAAAAAGATTTACTTCAGGAAATCTACAAAGTACATCTTTAATGTGATTTTTCGAAATTTCGACTCGGATATACAGTGAGCACGTAAAGGTTGGAATAAATTCATTTTCTCGAGAATCGACGATATTGAAAAAAATTCCGAAACAAGTCAATTTTTATTTTTAAATTACGATTTTTTGGCATATATATCATACTAATGACGTCACCCATCTGGGCGCGATGATTTTTTTAAATAGAAATAGGGGTCGAGTGATAGCTAATTTGAAAGGTAATTTAATTCTTGATTAAGTAATATAAACATTTATATAATTATTTATACAGGGGGTCTAAAAAATTTTTAAATAAATTTATTGACATAAAAAGAAGAATGCATGTAATTGATTTAGTCCAAAATACATTTTACTGCTCTCAAAAAACAGAAAAAATGTTTGTTTGAAATATAATCATTGCTTTTCGCTTAAATTAAATATTCAAAGTGTTAAGAGGGAGGTATGTGGCGGCTTTAATATTGAATTTAAGCAAAAAAAGATATTTATTTGTCCAATAAACATTATTTTCCTGTTTTCTGATAGCAGTAAAATGAATTTTGAGTTAAATAAATTACACACATTCTTCTTTTAATGGCAATAATTTTAATTAAAAAAAGTTTTTTTTTTGGACACCCTATATAAATAATTATGTTAATGTTTATATTACTGAATAGAGAATTAAATTACCTTTCAAAAATTAGGTATCACACGACCCCTTTTCTCATTTAAAAAAATTGTAGATGACGTCATCACGCCCATATGGGTGTCGTCACTAGTATGATACATATGTACAATTTAAAAATAAAAATTGACCTGTTTCGGTATTTTTTTCCAAAATGGTCCATTCTCGAGAAACTGAATTTATTCCAACCTTTACGTGCTCACTGTACTGTATAGACATTCAGAAGAATTTCCATAGGTTATTATTTGTTCTTCACATTTAAATTTATTATTGTTTTGAAGGTGCCAAGGGTATTGGAATATTTTACCTTTAATACATAATATGTCGTTTAGAGGATTTATTATATTTTTGGATTTCAGCAAAAAAATTGTGTTTGGTATTGTTGTTGAGAATTCTGATTCATACTCTCTATAAATAAAAGAGTTCAAATTCTAATTCGAAATCAGTAGTTTATTTTTAACTATTTTACAGTTAACTTCTAATAGAGATTCAAAATTTAATATGTTTTCATAATTAAACGGAAGTTGAGATTGGTAATGGGAAGAGATTTTTCTTATTCCTGATAATAAGTCGGGATTTTATGATGCTTGGGTGTAAGGTTTTGAGCTTACAGAATGTGAGAGAGTTTTCGATATTTTCTAAAACATTTAGTATTGAATTAAAAATAATAAGCATTTCATTAAACAGATCTTTCAAATAGACAACCTTTTCAAGATTTCATTGAAAGTTAATAATATATTTGATTTCTAGTATTTTAGACTTAAGATTTAATTCATTGTTTTGAATGTCGACTACAGTTTGATTAAAATTTTGAATAATTTCGTGGCTTTTTAACAGAGTATTGCATTTGCAGTTGATTTTGTAAATTAATTTGGTTTTACTCTAAATGTTCTAACATTGAATTTATACGTTCTCCGTCTTCTGAATCTAAGTTACCAGTAATAGTTTTAACTATTGATCCAAGACCATTTATTAACCCTCTTCTTTTTCTTATGCTAGTAGAATTAATATTAAAATTATCTAACTTATCATCTATACTATTCTTAACATACTGAATTAAATTAATTAAATTTTCGGTTTCTGAGCTAGAGAAAGTACCTCTCGTTTGAAATATTAGTTTTAAGATGATCGTATTGAATATTTAGATTATTAAATTCGTTTAATAATGGATTAAGATACAAAAGTGGATATAAGTATGACTTGCTTTTTGTAATTTGGCAGGGCCTAGGTTAATGGGTAGAATGCCCATATTGTTGCTAATGTTCATCGCTGCATGCCCGACTGCGATGCACCTGTAGTAAAATTATAAGGTTTTTGTTTAGGACGTTTAATATTAGACAAGTGTATATCTTCAGTTGTATTTTTGTGTCGAGTAACGATTTTGGCTGTCTTTCTTTCGCGATTAGTGCTTTTTATTTCCTCCTTTTGATATTGGTTTTTTTTCTTTAATTTATTTGTTACGTACAAATATTTTTGGAGGAATTATTTCAGGTAATTCTTCACGATTTACATTTGCTTTTGCAATTAATTTTTCTTTATTTTCTTGCAAATTTTTATTTATTTCTGAGTACAGTAACTTCATTTTTCTCTTATGGTTGATTATATAATTAATATTAAGTTATTTTTCTAGTTTTAAGTCGAAGATAGAAGTAGGTATTCTCTAAATGTCCATTTATTATTTCATAAGGTTTAAATTTAGTCGCTGAGTGTATACTACTATTATATGCCAATAGGCCATAATTGACCTTTTGTTCTATTGGTTCATTTTTAAAATCGTCGCGGTTATTAAATAATCTAATACAGTGGCGACTCGTCAGGGTCGGCAGGGTCGGCAGTGCCGACCCACACATTTATGGACACATTATAGATTTTTTAAATATTTAATTTAATCGTAGTTGATGATATTCGTTTCTGTGAAATAAAAAATATATCTGTGAGATAATACAGACTAAATTTTATTCATTGTTTTTAAAAGAATTCGATCCCGATACGTTAGTTAAGCGATCCCTGTGCGCTGTGCTTAAGAGACTTTTCAAATTAATGATCCTATAGCCATGCACCCGCACCCGTTTGCGATTGTGTGAATTCTTATTATAAAGCCCGGCACGGCATGCCGTCCCCAGATCGACAATTTGCTTATAATAAGAAGCTATGGAATATTAGCCGATAGGCAACCAATTATACATTCCCCGTATTTATTTGAATGGCAAGTACGGCAGCGGGTACCTTTGCCGAGCGGTGATCTGCAAACGGCAGAAAGGCACGTACGTAGCCACGTATTGCATTGCTGGCGCACCCGGGATAAAATTATGAAATAGGTAAGTAGTTTTACGTCGTTTAATTATTATTGATATTGTAATTCTTTTAAGTTGTTAGGAATTACCATTTAGGGGATAGGATGTATCGGAGCATTCGTTAAATCAAGTTAATTATAGAGAACAAATAAAATTGTTTAACACATACGATCTGGAATTTTCTAATTTATTTTCTGACTCGAAGGACATAGCGGCGTACCTAAAACAGCACAGAATGAAAGAATCAATTGGTAGTTACATTTTGATCCTTTTCGGTAGAAGTAGACGAAACTTCTGATAGAGGTAACATGTCATTCACAAGTATCAATCAAATTGTTTTTCGATACGCGTTACGTCTAATATTTATGAGAGGTTGTTAGGTTTTCAGACGTGAGTAGAAGCCATAAGACAGAATATATTTTTGGTGTTTTAATTTAAAGGACAAATTAAAATTTTTTGATATCAAAAATAAATTGGTAAGGCAAATTTCTGACGGTGCTGTCTTGATGTCCAGTGAATTGTATGGTTTCCGGACAAAAGTTAAAACATTTGCACTAAGCAAAACTATTATTTACTCACTGTTATGTCATTGACCTCTTTGACTATTCAAAATTTAAAAGTTACGCCAAAGAATTTTCAAAATATATATTAGACAAGTTCATTAAAAATTATCCATCATTTTTTAATCAAATAAAATAGGAAAATAGATTAACAGTTTTATATTCTGATCCAAATATTTTCGGAAGGTGGGATAAGTTACAGACTATGTATAATTTTATATACTCACTGCAATTCATTAGGTACAACAAACTGTTCCCGAAATTAATAAATTATTGTGCTCAAATGTGGGCAAATTCTGTCTCAAATGAACGGGATTTCTCTTGTCTCAAAAGAGTCAAAACGTATTGTCGAAACACCATGAAACAGGAGAGAATGTCAAACTTGTCTCAAATGTCGATAGAAAAAACTTTTAAAATCCCTCCAAAACAATAATAAATTTTACAATTACGTTATAACCCATTTTGCTACTTCGAAACAACATAGACCAGAGTTAATTTATAAACAGGTATAGTTTCTAAATTTATAGGAAACAAGAATGTGTGTACTTTGTACGCACGTAAGAAGTTATACTTCTAAACAGTTTCTCTACTACTTTCCAAAAATTTTTAATAAAACAATACCAACAATTAAAAAAATAAAAGAACAAAACACACACAAACACATTGAAAAATGCCACAAATGATTTCTGAACAATAGTTGTTGCCAAAAATTTTAATTAAATACGTATTTTCTGAAAACAATTATATAATAATATACTTACAATCATAAAATATATAAAAAAAAATAAGAAAAATAACAACTTGCTTGGGGCTTGAACCCACTTCACGTCTATCGCGCCGTACGAAAGTCGAAGCGATTTCCCACTGCACCACATTCGCGTATACGTCATGTGGGAATATACACAAACTAAATGTTTACACCATAAACTTTTTGACATTTTGTTTATTTATATGAATTTAATCAAATTGACAAATGTTTTGTCAACTGTTTATTTATATGACAAAATATAGAGTAAGAAAACGATATATTAGATGAAGATTTGTAGAAAGTTTTTCGTAATCAGATTATGTAAATTAAAGCATTGCCTACTAACTACATTATTTTTTTACATTTTCCAAATAGATAGGTATGAAGATAATTTTTTATTGGAATACAACTGAAACATTTGTAATTACATACCTGCGGCTTTTCAAAACTATGTAAAAAGTCACTATAATTATAAATTTGATTTTATTTCTGTCCTTACAACAATAAAAACTAATATATACAATATTTTTGTTTACCGATAACCTCCATATTGAACAATTATTGACAGATAATTTCAACACCCAATCAGAGCCCGTATAACGACTAATACCATACTGTCGGTGTGCGTATGCTCGCAGATTAATCAAATTTCACCCTCAATGAAATAGCGCCTAAAGAAGTATAACTTCAAAAACAAAAAAAAAACCAAAGAAAAATAAAAAAAAACAAAAACCAAAGATCTCCTATGAAATTGAAGCCTTTGGAGACAAAACCTTGCCGACCCTATCCCTAAAGCCACGAGCCGCCACTGATCTAATATGTTCGATAATTGTACTACGGAATTTTTCGGCAATTCCACTGGATTTTGGGTGTTGTGAGGTTATAAAATGGATTTTGATTTTGTGAACAGCAAGAAGTTCTTGAACTAGAGAATTTTTAAGTTCGGTACCATTGTCCGAAATTATTTGTTCGGGTGCATTATGATGAGAGAAGTACTCTATTAGGGCTTTCACAACTTCTATTCCTTGGGCGCATTTTAATCGGTAGAGTTGGGCACATTTGAAGAATGAATCGATTACGGTTAGAAATTTAGTGTTTTCTATTGTGATCGTATCGATATGTAATATTTGTAAGGGTTTGATTGCCGTTGGGGTAATATTGAAAAATAGTTTGATTGGTTTTATATCGTATTTAGTTAATTGGCAGATTTCGCACTCGTTTATGTAAGATTGAATCGAAGCTCTTTGATTGGGCCAGTAATATATAATTTTTATGCGCGACTCGGTCTAATCTAATCCTCTATGGTTTTGTTTTTCTTCGTGATAGATTTGAATTAGTTCTTTTATTTCATCTAGACAAAGTGATAACAAACAAATTGAATGAAATTATAACATTAGCAGCAGAACAACAAGGTTTTAGGTCGGTAAGGTCATGCACTGACGCTATATTTATAATGAGGCAAGTTCAAAAGAAATCGTTGGAATACAAGAAACCGGCATATTTATGTTTCGTGGACCTTAAGAAAGCATTTGACAGGGTCACATTAAAGGACGTTATCCACTTGTTCTACTCGAGAGAGATACATCTGGGAATAACTAAAACGATAGAAAACATCTACCAGAAAAAAACAATAAAAGTAAAAGTGGAAGAAGAACTAACTGACCCAATTGAAGCCAGCAATGGGATAAGGCAAGGGAATTCCTTGAGTCCTTTATTGTTCAACCTGATCATGGACGAAATGATAAAAAAGTAAAAACTAAAAAAGGATACCAAATGGGAGAAAAACAACTTAAAATAATCTGCTATGCGGACAATGCAATACTAATCTCTCAAAGTGAAGATGATTTATAACGGATGCTGCACCAATTCAACATAATCGCCAGAAAATTTAACATGTTAATTTCCTCAAAAAAGACAAAATGCATGGTTATAACAGCAGATCCAATAAGATGTAAATTGGAGCTGGAAGGTCAGATAATAGAACAAGTGATGGAGTTTAAATACCTAGGCATCACACTATCTAGCTACGGAAGGCTCGAAACAGAAGTGGAATATCAAGTGAATAGAGCAAACAGAGCCGCAGGTTGCCTGAATAACACAATATGGAGAAATAAAAATATCGAAAAAGAAATGAAAGGCAGAATTTACAAAACAGTCATCAGACCAATAATGACATACGCTGCAGAAACACGACCCGACACAGAGAGGACAAAAATATTGCTCGAAACAGCGGAGATGAAAACCCTTCGAAAATTCGATGGGAAGACTCTATGGGACAGAGCTGGAAGTACAGATATACGACGGAGATGCAAGGTGGATAACAGAAGAATAGTATGGAATGACCACATAAGCCGAATGACAACAAATAGGGTAGTAAGGACAGCGAGAGGCAGTTCCCCAATAGGAAGACGATCAGTGGGAAGACCACGAAAACGATGGAACGACAACTTACTAGAGGCACATTGAAAAAACAGACAGAGTCATGTCTATACAAAAAGAAGAAGAAGAAGAAGATTTCATCAAGAGGCATATCAATAAGTTTCTTTGTACAGTTAATTAAGGATTTTAACTATTTATAATGGGAAATAAGCCACAATATTATTAAAAAATGATTTTTATTAACGTTTCGACGCCCAAATCGGGTGCCGTTGTCAAAATACAAAATATGTACTACTGTATTTTGTATTTTGACAACGGCACCCGATTTGGGCGTCGAAACGGTAATAAAAATCATTTTTTAATAATATTGTGGCTTATTTCCCATTATAAATAGCTAAAATTGTAAAAATGCCACAAGAAAATAGCTTCAGAACAAATTAATAAAGGATATTTGGGAATTTTTAAAGAATTTTTGGACTACTTCGCTAAAACGCTAAACTTTTCGTATATAGGGTCTTAAAATATAAATGATATTTTACTTTTGGGACAGTATAATATTTAGCGAATTTTATGACATCGTTTTCGAAATTTTTTTTTCAAAAATTGCACTAGAATACTTTGCTTATTATTAAATAATTTGATAATGTTGGGTATTTAGGGCAGTCAATGAGGATATTTGGCTCCGAATTCCATCCTACTACATAGATTTACTTCATATTTTTAGAGTAAGTAGGGAATATATCAGGAAACTAAGTCTACCCCATGCCAATGTGCGCTTTTATCTTGGGGGTGGTTCCCACCCCTTCTCGGGGGTGGAAAATTTTTGGCTAAAATAACCACGGATGTGGTTCTAGAACCTAATTCTAAGCAAAAACTGTTCTGTAATTTTTTTTTTGAAAACTCAATACTTTTTGAGTTATTCGTGGTTGAATATTGGCCATTTCCATTGAAAAATGACACCTTTTCGGACGGTTTTTTGCGAATACCTTAAAAACTACGTATCTAACGAAAAAAACTATAAAAAATATTTTTGTACCTTATAAAAAAACAAAGAGACTCGTTCTTTCACAAATCTTCTAGTTATAATAAAAAAAGAGATGTGGTAGGTGAGAATAGTTTGTTTTTTGGTGTATGCTCAAATCGGTGTATTCAACTTGAAATAACAGACAAACGATCGATTTTAGGTGTATAATGCTACCAATACCTTTTGGAGTGCTTGAAAAGGCCTTTAAAATGGCAATATTAAATGTCGATTACATTCAACCTAAGCGAGATATGCTGCAAAATATTGATGACTAATGTATTTTAAGAAAAATTGGGAAGTAAATTTTTAACCCCTTATCCTCCAGAATTTAAATACATCGTTTTTCTTGTACAATACTTTTTATTATAGTGTCATTTCTATGTTCAAAAAGTTGGACGGGTTTAAAATAAATGGTTTTTGAAAAAAATAAGATCAAATTATAGAGCGAGTTTTAAATTTTCTTGAAAATCTTCTTTTTTCTCCATGTAACTCGAAAATAATAAGAGATACGAAAAAAAGATATCGAACAAAAATGTAGGGTTTTTTTAGTTTAAAATTTTGTTTTTATTTTTCACTGTATCTCTTACTGTTTTCAAGTTACAGGGAGAAAAAAGAAGATTTTTAAGAAAATTTAAAAATGCGCTCTATACTTTGATCTTATTTTTTTTTCTAAAACCATTTATTTTAAACCCGTTCAACTTTTTGAACATAGAAATAACACTATAATAAAAGGTATAGTAAAAGGAAAACGACGCATTTAAATTCTGGTGGATGAGGGCTTAAATATACTTCTCATTTTTTCTTAAAATACATTAGTCATCAATTTTTTTGCTGCATAACCCGCTTATTTTGAATGTAATCGGCATTTAATATTATTCATTTTAAAGGTGTTTTCAAGCACTACAAAAGGTATTGGTAGCATTATACCCCTAAAATCAACCGATTCTCTGTTATTTCAAGTTGAATATACCGTTTTGAGCATGCTCCTAAAATATAAACTCTTTTTCACCTACCATATCTCTGTTTGTATTATAACTAGAAGATTTATTAAGGAACTCTTTGTTTTCTTATAAGCTATAAAAATGTTATATTTAGTCTTTTTAGTGAGATGCATAGTTTTTAAGGTATTCGCAAAAAATCGTCCGAAAAGGTGTCATTTTTAATGAAAATGGCCAATTTTCAACCACGAATAACTCAAAAAGGAATAACTCAAAGAGGAACAGTTTTTGCTTAGAATTAGGTTCTATAGCCACTTTTGTGGTTAGTGTAACCGAAAAAACTTCCACCCCCCAGAAGGGGTGGGAACCACCCCCAAGGTAAAAGCGCACATCGTTATAGGGTAGACTTTGCATTAGGAGATAAGTAGAGGCAATTCCCAAAATTTCATTAAAATCCATGCAGTGGGATAGAATTCGTAGGTAATATCCTATTCTTGCTTCCATTGACTGGCGTAATTGCTGGTTCGAAGTTTACTTCAGAAATTATTATTTGATTTTTTCCTACATTTACGGCATATTATGCGAGAGGAATGCCGATAATTATTGGATTTTTTGATTGGTGTGTATTGTGTTACCTTCGTCAGCTGGGTCTTCATCTGCTACTTCGCATTCAACTATAAGTGATTCGTTTTCTACGTAATTTTTTTCAGCATTAAGTAGTTCTTTGTCAAAATTCATTAAATAATCCATTTTTTCTTCGGTATTTGGTTGTGATTCATTTGTTTCATTTACGTTTAATTCTATCCTCGATAGAAAATCACTATCAGTGTTTAATGCACCTTTTTTGTATACAACATTGTAGTTATATTCTTCTAATTTGAGGCGCCATCTAACTAATTTTGAGTTACGGTTCTTTAAGGAAAATAACCATTGTAATGGCTTATGGTTAGTTACAATTGTAAACTTACGACCAAAAAGATAAGGGCGAAAGTATTTCACTGCCCAAATAATCGCAAGTATAGACGAAGAGGCAACGCTGAGAAATCTCTTTGAATTTACTAAAGCTAAATTTTTCACAGTTAATTACTGTGATTGTGTAGAGAAACATACTGCGGTCGGTCAAGCGAAACGTAGAACAGGGGTTACTGAGAGGGTATCAAAGTTGCTTTCCTACGAAGGTAATTAAATCCATTTACTAAGGCTGAAAATCAGTACACACATTCTAAATTGAATATAAATAAAAGTTGTTATAGTCGGTAAGCTGTATGATGGGACAGAGACGGTCGGTCGGCCCCAATGAATGTACAGGGTTATTCACTATATTTCGACCCCCTTGTAAACTGCTTTATTTACAGAATTAGAAAAAAATGTAAAATATAAAAGTTATTCGATTTTTTACTTATGATTTTTTGACATATATATCGTACTAGTGACGTCACCCATCTGGGCGTGATAACGTAATCGACTATTTTTTTAAATGAGAATAGGGGTCGTGTGCTAGCTCATTTGAAATGTTATTTAATTTCATATGCAGTACTATAAACATTAAGATCATTTTTTATAAAGGGTGTCCAAAAAAAATTGAATTATTAATTAAACAATTAATTTAATTAAAAAAAAATTTTTGAACACCCTGTATAAGTAATCATAATTTAAAAATAGAATAACTTTTGTATTTTACATTTTTTTCTAATTCTGTAAATAAAGCAGTTTACAAGGGGGTCAAAATATATTGAATAAACCTGTACATTCACTGGGGCCGACCGACCGGCTCTGTCCCGTCATACAGCTGACCGACTATAATAACATTTATTTATATTTAATTTAGAATGTGTGTACTGATTTTCATCCTTAGTAAATGGATTTAATTATCATCGTAGGAAAGCAACTTTGATACCCTCTCAGTAACTCCTGTTCTACGTTTCGCTTGACCTACCGCAGTATGTTTCTCTACACAATCACAGTAATCAACTGTGAAAAATCTAGCTTTAGTCAATAGGGATTTTCATTCACAGTCATTTGTTTCGGGCTTCTGTCATGTGTCACATAATATTAATATATCTACGTCATACGTTATTGGTATATAACAATGATACAAACCAGAGACGTATGACGTAGATATCTTAATATTATGTGACACATAACAGAAGCTCGAAACAAATGACAATCGATGAAAAGCCCTATTCAAAGAGATTTTTCAGCGCTGCCTCTTGGACTAGTAGTTCCTTCTAAATTGTTGAGTAGTTGGATTATTTTTTATTTAAAGTTCGACTAGCATACGCTATAGGTAAATCAGATCCGATTTTTCCTTGGCTCAATACAGCCCCTAGTGCAAAGTTGCTTGCATTTGTGGTTAAGTTAAAGGGCTTGGAAAAATCAGGGTACTGTAATATTGGGTCAATAACAAGGAGATTTTTGCATATTTCAAAGCACTGAGAATAATCTGAATCGTTTACGTTTATAATTGAAACTTTTTTGAGACGAGAAGTTAAAGGTTTAGTTAATTTTGAAAATTATAAAGTAGAGAAATAAAGTAATAGAGAATTAGTAATAAAGATGAGAAATTTGACCTAGGCTGTCTGTCCGTTTGTCCTTACGACCGTCGAATATAACTCCTTCGTCATTAAACCAGTTAGAACGACAAATGAGGTGTCAAATGAAAGCTAATAATTCAAGGATGGTAGTAAAGTTGAGAAATTTGACCTAGGCTGTCTGTCTGTCTCTCCGTCCGACCGCGAATAGAACTCCTCCCTCATTTTAACAGTTAGAATGACAAATGAGGTGTCAAATAAAAGCTTATAAGCAAGGATGGTAATAAAGATTATTCATTTGACCTAGGCCTGTCTGTCCGTCTGTCTTTACGAGCGCGAATATAACTCCTTCGTCATTAAACCAGTTAGAACGAAAAATGAGGTGTCAAATGAAAGCTTACAATCCAAGGATGGTAGTAAAGTTGAGAAATTTGACCTAGGCTGTCAGACCGTCTGCCCGTCCGACCGCGAATATAACTCCTCTCTCATTTTAACAGTTAGAATGGCCACTGAGGTTTCAAATGAAAGCTTATAATCCAAGGATTGTACTAAGGGTAAGAAATTTGACCTAGGCTGTCGGTCCATCCGACCATGAATATAACTTCTCCGTCATTATACCAGGTTGAATGAAAAATTAGGTGTCAAATGAAATCTTATAATCCAAGAATGGCACTAAAGGTGAGAAATTTGACTTAGGCTGTCACTCTGTCCGACCGTGAATATAACTCTTCCGTTATTATATCAGATATAATGACAAATAAGGTATTAAATAAAAGCATAATATAATCCAAAGATGGTACTATAGTTGAGAAATTTGACCTAGGCTGTCTGTCTGTCTATCCGTGGGACCGTGAATATAACTCCTTCCTCATTATTATAACAGTTTGAGTGACAAATAAGGTGTCAAATGAAAGCTTATAACCCAAGGATGGTACTAAAGTTGGGAAATTTGACCTAGGCTGTCAGACCGTCTGTCCGTCCGACCGCGAATATAACTCCTCCGTCATTACACCAGGTAGAATGACAAATGAGGTGTCAAATTAAATCTTATAATTCAAGGATGAGAAATTTGACTTATTAGGCTGTCAGTCCGTCTGTCCGTCGTCTGAGAATATAACCCCTCCGTCATTATACCAGGTATAATGAAAAATGAGGTGTCAAATGAACGGTTATAATCCAAGGATAGTACTAAATGTGAGAAATTTGACCTAGGCTGTCTGTCAATCTGTCCGTCCGACCGCGAATATAACTCCTCCGTCATTATACCAGGTAGTACAAATGAGGTGTTAAATGAAAGCTCATAATCCAAGGATGGTACTAAAGGAGAGAAATTTTACCTAGGCTGTTTGTTCGTCTGTCCGTCCGACCGCGAATATAACTCCTCCTTCACTATACCAGCTAGAATGACAAATGAGGTGTCAAATGAAAGCTTATAATCCAAGGATGGCACTAAGGGTATGAACTTTGACCCAGGCTTCCGGTTTTAGAAATGCGACCAGAAGCACTGTTTTAAAGTCACCGGAATAATACATGTGATAATATTATTCGAGGCGCCTTCGCAAGACGAGAACAAATATATACTTCCGGTTTCATGTGTGTCTGTCCGTCTGTCCGTCTGTCCGCGAATACAACTCCACCGTTATTCATACAGATAGAATGACAAATGAGGTGTCGAATGAAAGCTTATAACCCAAGGACGGTATTAAAGATGAGAAATTTGACATCGGACTTCCGGTTTTAGGGTTGCAACCATAAGTACTATTTTAATGTCACCGAAATAGTTAAAGCGATATATCATTTGACGTGCCTTCTCAAGATGAAAACAAATGTAAAATTTTGATTTTTATGTCATTTACGGTTAAAAAGTTCTTACCAGAAGTGCCATATTATAGTCGCAGAAATAGTACATGTAACACATCAATCGAAGCGTGTTGAAAACTCGAGTTTGAATCTATAGTTCCGGTTTTTAAGTCATTTCTGTTTGAACAATGGTGACCCAAAATTTAGTAAAAATGAGTCAAAATTAGTAAAAGCGTATATCCATCGACACAATGTTACACGAAGAGTTCAGATATCGATTTCCAGTTCTACTTTCGATTACTTTGGGTGAAAACATAGGACTTACGATGTCCAATTACTTGTTATTTTACAAAATTTGTTTGCAAAGTTGATTTTTTCCAAGTTATTGGCCATTGAAATTATTCAGTTTCATTAAAAAATCTCACGTTTTATGACCCCTTTTCATGAATAATTTAACAAATTTTAATTTTATAGAAAAAATCATTAAGAATAAAATTGTAGTAAATAAAAAAACAAAATAACTTGCGTCGGAAAGACCTATAAAAACCCCATAACGACTGAGTTATTGCTGTTTAACTGATGAAAAGGAGAACTATCAATATCAAACAACTCCAATCGGGTGCAATTTTTTGGTAAAACTTAAAAAATTTCTTTTAAAGCCCATTAAAAGACCTTTCCGGCGAGCTTCGACAAAAGTTTTTTACATAAGAACTGACTGACTTATGACGAAAATAAAGTCAAGCTCTCTGTTTTTTTTTTAAATATAAAAAATTAAATCACCGTCATTGCAATACTAAAACAAAAGAAGAGCTTTCCACTTAAAATTAACTTTATTTAGGTATAATTGATACGATCCAAATAATTTGACTGGTTTGCAAAGCTTAGTTTAGAAAGAATAGTTGATTAAATCAAAAATAAAATTTTTATAATTAAAAAAATGCATTTTCCTTAAATAAATCTAAAAGTATTGTTTAAACAATTTAATAATTCATAAACAAATAGTGCACTAGAACTTTTTAATACCTTTCATATAAAGATAGAATTATCTCAATATATGCCATAGTTTTGGCGTTATTTTATTTATGCCTGGTTGCACCAACAGATCTTAAGCTCCAGTTTAGCTAAGCTCTACTTATGGATAGGGCCTCCTTGAGTATCACTTACGTTGCACCATAATTTTAGATTCTTACCTGATTATCAATTATATCTATTATTATATTATGGTATTCTTATTGTAATATATTATAAATATATTATATTAATTCTTATGATATTCTCGACTTAAGCTTAAGATCTGTTGGTGCAACCGGGCATTAGACTTTTACATTGGAATTTAGCTATGCCCAGAATCACGAGGAACGGTCAAGACGTGAAATTAATAAAGTTATTTAGTGTTTATAATTTGTGGAAAATCCAAGCAGAGAATACACCGGGATATACTGTGATCCAAGTATTTTGTTGTTCAAGATGTTCAAAATTTATCTAAGCGTTCCATAGTAACAGTATATTAAAAAAATCACTTTATCACTTTTTCTCTTTTCTTGATTATTAGTTTTTATTGTATAGTATGTATATAAATTATTGTAATCACTGAATACATAGTTAGTGAAAAAATAATCATATAGTCGGTTCGCTAAACTCAGACACAACTGTCTAGTGATTTTAGTAAGTAATTTTTTTGTTTTTGGCCAATTTTGTCAAAATTGACAAAATTACTAACTATTTAGTAATTATTTTTTTGCCAATTTTACGAAATTGGCAAAATTACTTACTAAAATCACTAGCCAGTTGTGTCTGAGTTTAGCGAACCGACTATATTAATTAATTGTTATCCAAGATTATACAAGTAACGGTTATCCACGAACATTCAAAAGCCATCTCCATGTTAATGATGACAATGTCATTGCCAACTAATGTTTACATCTCCATACCCGTGAGAATTTGACTACACGAAATTTGCTGTGTAAAGAAAGAAAGGTAGGGATAACCGTAAACTATTTGAGCCTACATATGACAAAACTAATTAAAATGACCTTATCAGTTAACGAGTACAGCTCTTTTAGATAACAAAAAATGAAAATATTATGTTGTCACTATGTTAGGATTGAATATACTACATATGTATGTAAATTCTTTAGAGAATTTCGCGAAAAGAATAATGGATGATTATTCGTTTATGTATAAAAAAAGTTGATAGGGACTCAAATTTTGCAGAATATTTACAGTTATTTATTTTCGTAGTTACATTATTTAAAGTATATTTTTTTCCGAAAAAGAATCAGTTATTTTCTACCATCCTAACAAAAGTTCTGTGATTATTTAACTGTTTTAGGATTGGAGGACCAACTACTTAGCGTAGTAGTTCGTAATGAGCGACCGGATTTAGAGGAACAACGAGAACACCTCATAGCGGAAACTAGCACGAACAAAAGTCTTTTATCGGAACTAGAAGATTCTCTTTTAAGAGAACTTTCCACCACTACTGGTAATATGTTGGATAACGTAGAGCTGGTAACCACCCTAGAAAATACCAAGACAAGAGCAATCGAAGTAATGGAAAAATTAGCACTGGCTAGCGAGACCTCTAAGGACATCGATAAGTTAAGAGATGGATATAGAGCAGTAGCAAAAAGAGGTGCAGTGCTTTTCTTCGTTTTATCAGACATGGCTGGTGTCAATGCTATGTATCAATATTCCTTGGAATCGTATTTAGAGGTAACTATTTTGAACTATTTTAAAATGTTTTCTTCTTCTTGTGCCGTCTTCTAACAAAGGTTGGCGATCACTTTTTTAAACGCTTCTCTGTCTTTTGCAACGCGAAGTATCTGTTAATCACTGAGGTTAGTGCAATCTCTGATATTCCTCAGCCAATATTTATTTTTTCTTCCCAAGCCTTTTTCCCCTCTACTCTTCCTTGCATTATGACGTGTACAGAGAGTATTTATCATTACGATGTACCTATGTGGCCCAGATACCATGTTGTTCTTATTTTAATTGTGTTCATAAGCCTTCTGCCATGTCCAGTTCTTCTTAACACTTCTTCGTTTGAGACTTTTGCAGTCCAAGGAATTGTTAAAATACGCGTATTAGTGCAGTCACTGAAGGTGGTTATGAGTTATTACCTCCGATTTCGTTAAACCTCCATCGATTTTTATGAAAATTGGCGAGTGGTTGGAGGATACCTTAAGGAACAAAGGTAATATAGTGTCAACTTGTGATTTTTGCATTTGAGGGGTGAAATCTGCCTCTTTTTTAAAAATTATTGTTTACATTTCTAAGTGAAGTCACTAAAGGATTTTACCTCCGCCTCATTGAACCTCCATCCATTTTCAGGAAAATTGATGAGTACATATTTAGAGGATACCTCAAGAAACAAAAGTGGTATGGTACCAACTTGTGCATATTTCATTTTAGGGGTGTAATCCACCATTTTTTTAAATTTTTGTAATATATCTGAAAGTGCGGTTACTGAAGGTTTCTAGCTCCGATTTCGTTGAACCTCAATAGATTTTCAAGAAAATTTGTAAATATGTGAAAGTGATATGGTGAATACTTGCGCTTTTTTAATTTTAGGGGTAAGATCCACCTTTTTTTTATATCCCTGAGAAGGCAGTCACTGAAGTTTCTCACCCCCGATTTAGCTGAACCTCCATCGATTTTCATAAAACTTGGTGAAGGTTTAAAGGATAGTTACTTCAAGAAACCAAAGTGATATGGTGCCAACTTGCGCTGCTTTTTGCATTTTAGGGGTGAAATCCACACTTTTTTAATGGTAAAAATGCAGATTTCAGCGTTCTGGTGGAAGTTATCTCGTTTCTTCTTCTTCTTCACGTGCCATATCAGAATTATCCGACGTTGGCGATCACCATTGCGAAGGCTTTTTGATCTTCTGTAATATGGAATAATTGTCCTGCATTTGATATCTGAGTCCATTCACGAACGTTTTTTAACCAAGAAACCTATTTTCTTCCTACACCTTTACGGCCCTCTATTTTGCCTTTAAGTCATTAGTAATATTTTATATCGACTTCCCCTCACTATATGTCCCAGATAAGACATTGTTCGATGTTTAACAGTCTTTACATCCATCTAATGGCACTACAGTCCACATCGAGCCTTGGCCTCCTTCAACAAGCTTCTCCAATCATTTCGATTTACCGCTGTCCTTTTCCATGAACGCGTTCCCAGGAAGTTCCTGGCATCCTCATCGACTTCGTCTTCCCATCTCTTTTTAGGTCATAACAGTCTTTAGCAGTTCTCTATCTTTATTGACGCTCCTTAGTACTTCTTCATTCGTTTTTCTTGCTGTCCAGGGTATCATCAGGATCCGTCTATGAATCAACATTTCCAATGCTTCAATTCTGTTCATGGTCGATACTTTTAGCGTCCACACTTCTGCACTATACAAGAGTACTGACCAAACATAGCACTTAACCATTCTTTGTCTTAGTTCTCAACTGAGATAATTATTGCAAAGGAATGACTTCATTTGCATAAAAATAGTTGTTGTTGTTTATTTGGGTTTATATGACTGCGGACACTAAATCACTATTCTACGTTTTATTTCTGTGTCTGGATCTAGTTGGTCCGTTATCACAGTTCCCAAATATGTCATTTCGTGAACTTTCTCAAATTGGACTCCGTTTAATTGAAGCTTTGCATCGGGATGTGGGTCACGACTAAACACTAAAAATTTGGTTTTGTTTTTTATTTTAATACCCATTTCCTCTCCTGTACTCTGGGCTAATTAGCAAAATTCATGGAATAGTATATTACATACTTAGCGGGAAAGTACTCTATTTCAGCCGAGCGGCAAGGTAATTTACCGAGGTGCGAAGCACCGAGGTAAACTACAGACGCGAAGCTAGAATGAGTTCCCGCGAGGTTTGTATACTATTTTACTCACAATCGGTTAGTAGTTTATGGATTTCTAATACTCACAATCTACCAATAATAATTTCGTTTCAAATATCTGTATCCATTTTCATTATGTGATAAGATGAATTATTTTAAGTAATTTTAACGTGTGAGATCGTTGCTAGGTAACAAAACAGATTTGTTGAATCTGACATTTAGGCGATACACGACGCCATTAATTGTACATATAATCAAATTGTGTTTATTTTACAAAAATGTCTGATAGTGAATTTGAATGTACGCAACCAGAACTGCGGGTAGCTGCAGAGAGAGCTACTGAAGGAATAATTCCTGAAAAAAGCAGGGAGAGGTACGAAAACACCTATGAACTATACAGTAAATGGTGCGTGGCTAAAGGTGTGCTAATGTAACTATTAATATTTATAATTCCAAATAATTTTCTTTTTGTTATTGTTGTTGTTGTTTCTTAATTAAATAAATGTTGAGTGGATTCTATTCTTTCTAAACCATCTTTTAATCAAAAATGACATTGACATTTGCAGGTAGAAAAGTGACAGACGCTAGCCGGGAAAGTACTTTCCCGGCTAGCTGGGAAAGTACAGTAAGTAATAAGTCGCTTCCTGATTACTTCAAAGGTTAGAAATCCGTAAATTACTAACCGATTGTGAGTAAAAGTTATTTACCAGCAATTTTATTGCTGGAATCGAATTATAAGATCCTATATATTAATAATATAGGTATGCAAAGTCCGCAGATAGTGTGCTACTTTTTATAAACAAAATGGCGCCGACAAATCGTATTTTTTTCAATTATTGCTCTATAACTCCGAAGATTTTAACTTTACAACAAAAACACCCAAATAAATGTTCACCGCAATTAAATTCTGCATAGACATATGTTCTTCCTGATTTGCTCCGACGAAAATTTTCCTCGGAAAATGCGGGTTTTCCCTACAAAAACTTTAAATTTCAAATAAAGTTTTAGGTAAGTAATTATTAATTAATAATTAAATAACTTGGTGAAATCAAAGCTCTCTTGGTATTGATTGTAATTCCAGAAGCCGGTGAAAATTAAACGAATATTTTAGCAAAAATTCAATTGTTAATTAACAATTTACGATCGCACTAATAACCAAAATAATTATGATACATTGATCAAACTTATAAAGATTATAAACATGAGATGCTTATTTAATATTTTATAGACAAAATATAAATTTTTCGTTTTTTTGCATAATCTTTAAATTTTGAAAAAAAAAATAGTTATAATACGTTGGTCTAATTAGTAAAGTACAAAGAAAGGTTATTTACCAGCAACTTGATTGCTGGAATCGAATATTATGATCCTATATATTAATAATATAGGTATGCAAAGTCCGCAGATAGTGTGCTACTTTTTTTATTAACAAAATGGCGCCCCCAAATCGAGTTTTTTTCAATTATTGGTCTATAACTCCGAATATTTTAACTTTACACCAAAAACACTCAAATAAAAATTCACCCCAATTTAACTCAACATAGACGAATGTTTTTCCTGATGTGCTCCGGCGAAAATTTACCTCGGAAAATGTGGGTTTTCCCAACAAAATCTCGGATTTTCAAATAAATTTTATTGTGCAAGTAATTATGTATCAATAATTAAATAACTTGGTGAAATAAAAGCTTTCGTGGTATAGATTATAACTGCAGAAGCCGGTGAAAATTAAACGAATATTTTAGCAACAATTCCATTGTTAATTAACAATTTACAGTCGCAATAAAAACCAAAATAATCATGAGACATTGATCAAACTTATAAATATTATAAAGATGTGATGCCTATTTAATATTTTGTCGACAAAATATAAATTTTTTATTTTTTTGCATAATTTTTAAATGTTTTAAAAAAATAGTTATAAACAAATTAACATTTCTCAGAAATTCTTTATTATATTCTAATTTTAAAAAATACTTAAAATGCGCATTTCAAAGGTCTTGAAAATAAATTTTTCAAAAAAATTTTACAACCATTTGCAAAAAAGTTATGAAACAGTAAAATAAATATACGATTGCTCCGTTGTTTATAATTTGTTTTAATTGTTTCAAAGCTTAAAAGTGAGTCTGTGGTACAATCTAATTACTCACAAAAAATATCAAATATTAGTTCAATGGTTCTATTTTAATCAAAGATTAAAAATATTTTTTTTTGTAATTTTTAGCGCGAAAGTAGGCTTGATACAGAGCCGGAGATGTTCACTCGAAGCGACTGACAGGCTTTAAACTCGCGCGAGTTGTGTATGTGTACGGGTAAATACATAATACATAGCTACGGTACTGTATTAGTATACTTTCGCGCGTGTAAATTACAAAAAAATATATATTTATAATCTTCAATTAAAATATAACCATTAAACTTATAATTGATATTTTTTGTAAGTAATTAGCTTATACTTTAAACTCACTTTTACGCTTTTAAAGAATTAAAAAAAAATTATAAACAATGCAGTAATCGTATGTTTATTTTGCTGTTTCATAACTTTTTTGCAAATGGTTGTAAGAAAGTTTTAAAACATTCATTTTCAAAATATTTGAAACACGCATTTTAACTATTTTTTAAAATTAGAATATAATAAAAACTTTCTGATAAACGTTAATTTGTTTATAACTATGTTTTTGAAACATATAAAGATTATGCAAAAATATGAAAAAATAATATTTTGTCGACAAAATGTTAAATAGGCATCTCATATTTATAAGATTTCAAAGTTTGATCAGTGTATCATAATTATTTTGGTTATTATTGCGACCGTAAATTATTAATTAACAATTAAATTGTTGCTAAAATATTCGTTTAATTTTCACCAGCTTCTGGAACTATAATCCAAACCAAGAAGGCTTTTAAGTCACCAAATTATTTAATTATTGGTAGATAGTTACTTATCTAAAACTTAATTTGAAAATTAAAGATTTTGTTGGGAAAACCCGGATTTTCCGAGGAAAGTTTTCGTCTGAGCCGATCGGAAAAACATATCTCTATGCAGAATTTAATTGCGGTGAATTTTTATTTGAGTGTTTTGTTGCCAAGTTAAAATCTTCGGAGTTATAGAACAATAATTGAAAAAAAACACGATTTTCGGGCGCCATTTTGTTTATAAAAAAGTAGCACACTATCTGCGGACTTTGCATACCTATATTATTAATATATATAATCATAAGCTTCGATTCTAGCAATAAAATTGCTGGTAAATAACTTTTCCCAAAAATGGCCTATTCTCCGATAATCAGCCCAGACTACTACCTCGTGAATACGATCTAGCAGAATTTGGAGACCTTCAATATTATCTGACCGAATTACTATATCGTCTGCATATCTAATCACATTAAGTAGTTCCCCGTTGATTTTTATTCCATATGGCTGTCTCTCAAGTGCCTTATTAAATAACTGGTCCGAGTAAACATTGAACAATGTTGGCGACAAAATGCAACATTGTTATCTCCAATTTTTACGATAGCAGTTTCATTCCAGTACAAATTTTTAATGACACGAATATCCTTGTCATCTATTCCGATATTTTTCAGTATTTGCATTAATTTTACATGCTGTACTTTTCGAATGGCTTTTAGAAGTCCACAAAACATGCAAATACATCTTTTCTTTGGTCATGGCATTTTTGTAGTAGGATGTTAAGCGAAAAAAGTGCATCCCTGGTTCCCATAGCATTTCTAAAACCAAATTGGGTATCTTCGAGATCTTCTTCGCATTTGCGTCTAATTCTGTTGTGAAGTACTCTTAGAAAAATCTTAAGAGTGTGGTTCATTAGGCTAATTAATCGATATTCTGAGCATTTTCTCGCATTATGTTTTTAGGTATTGCGACAAAGATGGATTTGAGCCAATCTGTGGGAATCACTCCAGTGTTATAATATTGAATTAAAAAGTCTTACTACTACTTTTATGTTATCATCCTCTATTAGTTTTAGCAACTTAGTTGGTATATCATCTGGACCACAAGCTTTTCTAATTTTAGCATTATTTATAGCGTGCTCTACCTCGCATTTCATAATTTCTAAGCCTTTAGTACAATTTTGGTAGAATTTGGCAATATTATTCCTGTCGTCTTCAAATACCTCTGATATATACAGCTGCCATTCTTTTCTTATTTCGTGCTCATTTACAATAATTTTGTTATTATTGCCAACGAGCACAGAGGAAACTCGTTTTTTTTTTAGATATGTTACTTATTTCTTTTAGTGTTTGTGCACATTAAATAAGTCGTGTCTTGATATCACATCCTCCATTTCGTCGCACCTTTCTCTCATCTATTTTTCTTGGGCTAATTAATTTGATCTCCTTTTTTATTCTTCTCTGCAGGTGTCTATATTCTGTTTCATTAGATTTTATCAATTGACGTTGTTCCATCAATTTCAAGATGTCGTCTGTCATCCATCTGGATTAAGTTTTTTCTATGATCATTGTTTGTGGAGATTTCGTTAACTTGGTTTTTAAATACCCTCCAGAGTTCTTCTGGATCTTCTAGTTGTTCTCCGATCTTCTTTATTCTATTGTTAAATTCTTTTTAATGTTATGTTTTATGTTTATATCGTCAAAGTTAAGTATCAGATCCAATATATGCCCCAGGAAATGTAGTGACTTTTTAGACGGCATTTCGGAAACGCTCATTTACAAGTAAATAGTCTATTTGAAGGGTTTGGGGGAAAAAGGTAACAAGCCACAAAAGTAGAAAATGGAGAAAACCCAGTTTGAAACTTTCAATCAAATCCTTAAATCAGAGTTTTTATTATAACACAACAATATTTTTTTAAATGAAGCTTTATTCTGAATATAAGCAATTTACAAACTAAAAAAAACAAACGGAACTCTTAACTAAAAGAGAAAAAATATTTTTCTTGAGCAACGTGGCTTACTCCTTTTTTACAAAAACATTGTTGTAACTTTTCTTATCTAAGACGATGTTTCTATTTTACTCGTCCAAGTAAAAACTCTCCGTTTCCGGATCTTCTGCGAGGTCTGTTGACTGTTGTCGAACGCCCAGCTCTACGTAAATGTCGTGATAAACTAAAGGAATATAAGGCATGAGTTCCCTTAAATTTTTAGCTTATTTTCGTTAAGAGGTACAGATGTGGTATATTTTGGAGAAAGATCTCTTAGATTTATTCGATTTCCATCTTTTACTCCTCGCTTACCAATATTGACCGATTTAAACTCTTCATTTAAAAAGTGTTTCACAAGCATTGTGTTGGGTTTATCCGCCTCAAATCTAAAACATCTAACTTGACTAAAACGTAAAGGTTCTTTTTCGTCTGTCGTCTGTTTTTTGTTAGTTTGCCTTTGCAGCTCGTCAAAGGAAATAAAATCTTTTTGTTGCATCTTGATAACTTCAAATGGATTGGTTTTTTTGGCTTTTCTTATAACGTCGCACCATTGATTGGGATGATAGATTTGTGCCGTAAATTTCTTTTTCTTCTCAATTAGGGCGAAATCACAATCTGAGGGTAAGCACGTATGCCCACTTACAAGAAAACGATGTTCGATAGTCAAAAACTGTTTTTCTCTGACTAGTTGCATATATACTGACATCAGAGCCCAGTTTTTATTTTGACCCCACAGTTATCGGTGTAAATGATAAGCTCTTTATTGTCAGTATTTGATAGGAACATTTCGATATATTTCAGTAGTGCACTGGCAATTTCATCACTACCCCTCTTTGCCACATTTTCGGTCCAAGTGAACATATACCCCTGCTCTCTGTTGCAGTTATGGATGCCCAAATTGTACATCCATGCCTTTCTCAAATAAAATGCTTTTCCCACAGTCAAATTCGGCACTGGCAATGCCTGTTGTAAATCAAATGAAATTACTTCCTTTTCATCTGTTAATTTGGCATGTGCACACTCTTTTATCAAGTCCTGTTGCATCGCCTCAGCCCTTCTTTTATGCAACTCTAACTTTAACTTAATTTGTTGACATTCTTCAGCATTTTCTTTATTTGATTCGAGCGAGACATTGTATGAATCGCATGTTTGGCATGTATCCGTTTTTGGCAGTTTAAATCCTATATTATATTGCGAGCAAAAAACTCTTCTGTAATAATTTTCTTTCACTGGGACAATATGTTTGGTATTGCACCAAGGTATATAATAATCTGTATATAAAGTTGATATAGACAAATCGTGATTGATGTAAGTGCGGTTGGGGTTATCTTGCCTGCTGTAATGGCTGGAATATTTGGGTATTGCTTGAATATGTCGATGGATGGACAGAATTCTCTCTTCAGATATTTTGTTTTTTCTGTTCCTATGTTTTCCTCGCTTATCAGTTTTTGGAGTAGACTTTTCTTCCTTTATTTGGCAACAGATATTATATATCCGCTTTTTTGACTGCTGGAGACCATGAACTGCCAAAAATTCAGATTTGCATACTTCTTTGTCGGTGGCATTAATCTTTATATAATATTTAAATGATACACTTCTACAAGATGTTTGGCGTTTGATTTTTTTTGGGTAACTTCTTTTTTTGGGAATGCATTTTATTCTAACAAATAAGTAGTTATTTTGTTGCTGTCGAGTCCCCAGATTCCAAAATGCATGAAAAATTTCTTCTTCTTTCCCCATCAGGCTTGTTCTACATTTGTGTTTGCATTTACATGGTTCTCCAATAGCTTTAGGTTCCATTTCAGTCCCTTGGTATGTTTTGTACCCATGACCCAGATTTCTTCTTGTTTTCTCCCGGTCCCTTTTCTCAGAATGAACTTTTCTCCAGCGTGAGGGCGTTGAATTTTCTGGAAAACTTAGATAACCTCTAGAAATATCTTGTTTCTGATCCGAGGGATCGTTGGACTCATTTTTGTCATGAAAAAAAAAGATGTATAATTTTGTGCAATAAGGTAATAAGCCACACACATTTTTCGTAGAAATTCTGCTAGGCATATGAACAAAAATACTGCAGCCGGAGATATAACGCAGTACACATCGTAGTTACACAACATTACTGCGTTATGTAGACGTATTGTACGTAAAGGCAACAATACATATTTCGATACATAGGTAAAATATGAAATTTAATATTAAGCTTAAAAATAACAAAATCTTTTGCTAAAAATGGGAATAAGCCGCATAGAAATAAACTTACCAATATATGTGTAACTCCTTCTGTTGAACAGTCACTTTCAGTAACACTGTAATCTTTATCATTCAGATCGTCATCTGAATCAAAATCAGAGAATTCACTTCCACTACTAGTCTCAAAATCAACTTTTCTTTTGGCTCGGCGTAATTTATAGTCATTCACCTTGAAAATCGCCTGTGGCATGTTCCTTTTCTAACCAAAAAGTTCTGAATTTTGGCAATTGTTAAGAAAGAAATTCGCGTATAGAGGCGCCATCTCTTTATCAATAGCTGAAATAATTGATCAGCAGTTTCGTTGCACACTTGCAGGTATCTTTTAGAGTAAATCTAATTTTTTAGATTTATGTGGCTTGTTACCTTTTTCCCCCAAGCCCTTCATTTGATTTCTTGAAAAATCAGGGTTACTGCCATCATCAAATGAAGCTTTCTAAGTGTATAGTCGTCGCTTGGGTAGTTTATACCAGGTGTTTGCAATGATCATATCGTTTTCTTTACAAAATTCATACAATCTCTGTCCTCGATCGTTAGGTTGTCCAAGACCATAAGGTCCTATAGTCTGACCTCGTCGACCTTGACCAATTTTTGCATTGAAGTCGCCTATAATATATAAAATTTCATGTTTAATCTCATTTAATTAAATAAAATAAATATTTTTTAACATTTACATGCATGATTTATAATTTTAATTAATTTATCAGCCCTTTTAGCAACCACCGCTGTAATCGAAAATAATGAAAAAAAATTTTGATTGAATATTTTCGCGACAAAACTAATAAAATTTATCTTAATATATTTTTGTTACAATTAATGTTTGGCAAAATACCACAATAAGTCACAAATAAAAGCAGTAAGGTATGTGGAATACTTGGATTACAGGGTGTGAATATTGCTATGAAATTAACAAAAGAAAAACGTTATATTTTATACTGCTTCGCATAACATTGCGAAACCTAATATTTTAAGAAAGAAGATATCGAAAAAATCCAAAAATGTAAAAATATACAGGATGTTCCATTAAAAAGAAAAGATAAGTTTGTTTCATCCTTTCAATACGGGTGGCCTGGTATATTTGGAAATAATTTTTAAATTCTGAACCTATCCATGTCCCAGTTTCGTCTAATTAAAATTTTTTCTTATCTCTTACTACAAACGAGTAATTGTACTTCTCCGCACCCTTTATATATACAAAATCTCTGCTACAAAAATTTTTCCAAAAAAATGTTATTGGTTTTTTTTAGAATAACTCCGTTGATTTTAATGATATCAGATTTATCCGGCAGTCAGTTTAAAAATAATTGCAAGGGCTATAATATCGTTTTAAATTTAATCTTCTAAATCGATCACCTTTTAAAAGACAAAAGGTTAAATGGCCCCGGTTAGATGGTACACACAGTAAAATTTAGGTTTAAACGTTTCTATCTCGGTTATTTTTTATCATACAAAAATTAAAATATAACTTAAAGCTTAAGCAAACGGAAAACTAAAATTTAGTTCTGTAGGATTTTTTTTTATTAGAAATAAACCGCATCAACCATAAAAGGTTATTAGCGTTGGTACAATGATACATATTAATTTGATACAAAATATAAACTATTTTACAGTTTTTTTACAGAGTTTTTACAAAGTTCATTTTAATTTATGATTGTTCTGAAACGTAGCACTCAATTTGGTTGTATAATTTAGTTTCCTTTAAAAACCTAATGATTTTGTCACAATCCGCACTATTTAACGAACACTTTATATCACATGGTAGTCCACTAGCTTGTCTTTGCAGATGATATAATGGACAGTCTATAACAATATGACCTACAGTTATATTGGTGTCACAGGAGTAGCACATTTATCGGTTTTTTTTTTAATTTTGGTTTTCTTGGGAAACATCTCTATCTTCGGAGTTATCATTTTCAGTTTGATCTAGATTTAGTTGACGACGTATTTTCTTCCTTATTCGTGTAATTCTAGATTTAATGCGTCTGTCTTCGAGTTTGGGGTAGATTTCTGTTAGCATTGTTAATAGTCCTGTTATGTTTTTCGTGTATTCTTGTGCGATACTTAATGGGTTGGGGGAACCGTGTGCATCATCTAGAAAGCTGACTACCTCTGTATAGTTTAATTCAAACAGGGTTGAACTTTCATCAATAAATTCCTTTGCAGGTTGGATAAGTGATTCAGTAGAAACTGTTTCTCCAGTTTTTGTATCAGATTTAGTGACTCTTGGCTTTTTTTGTTGATCTTGCTTTAGGTATTGTAAAATCTATTTCTGTGATTTCTACCGGTGGTGAATTATCTGGAGACGATATTTCAGAATGAGAACGTTTCGGTATAGTAATTTCTGTAGGGATTTCTTGGGAATCCATTACTTCACCAGTGTTTTCTGTTTGATTCTAGACAGAGTGATTTTTGTCTTCAGCTGTTGCATTAAAGGAAGAAATAGAGTCTTGATCAGTTTGGGATGTAGGTATGGACGAGTTTGACTGGATGGCCGTATAGGTACATGTTGAGGCGATATGACCAGATTGATGACAGAGATAGCAAGTGAGTCCATCAGAAAGAAAGATTCGGTAAGATGTATTATTGAATTCAATAAGAATTGATTCAGGAATAACAAGATTGTCGACAGGTATATAGTACACCTACCTACGAAAGCTTAATACGTGACTATATTGAGGATCTTGAATTCCCGCTCTTAAGAAAGACATCGGTGAAAGAAGATGAAAGCCCTTCTCGGCAAGATATTTTTCGAGGATGTGATGAGGAATAGACGGACAGACACTAGACAGCAGTAACCTATTAGAAGGAGTGACTAATCTTCTTGCTCTTGATAACATTATCTCCTATTTTTATACCTGCGTGGTCTGCTAAAAAGTGTCAACAACTTCTTTGCTGGAAAGGTAGATGCAGATTCTGCCGTTAGAAATTCGTGATGAAAAAAGTACATTTTTGGGTTGTACTAGTGATCCTATTGCTGTAACGTAGTCTTCTAATTTTAGTGTGTCTACTGCTGGGATAATAATGGCTTGTAGTTTTAAAGGGAATGTAACTGCTTTCTGTTGGGTAATTGTAAAGTAAGATGGTGTTTGTTGATCGGGTAACATTGGAGGACCCCTGTAGTCAGAAGTACCAGCTATCGGATAAAATTGTTAAATACTTTTTATTTTAATTTCCATATTTCGTTTCATTATATTGTAATTGGGTCAGTACGACTCTGTCAATTACAAAGTATTTAACTTATCGAAGATGGGCCAAAAAACAAGTTTTTGTTAAACACCTTTGAATTTACAAAACTGTATGACTAGATTGAAATTCTATAAGATTTTGATGAAACCCTAAATATATTGATAAGACTACTTACGGCAATCAAATCACAACTAATAACTAAACTGCTGGTTAAGTTTCTTATAATTAATTTAAAGATTTACTATGGTAAAGCGATGAAAAACTTCGAGACTTAATTTAGGTGTACTTAATCAACTAAGTTCAGGACCGCCCTCATCTTCTGTAGGATTTCTTACGTATATCAAGTATTTTTGGAGTTATTATCATAAGAAAATGAAATTTATGAAATTTTTAAAAATTCTAATTTTTTTAAATCATATTTTTTTGAAAAATGTAAATTCTAAACCAGTCAAGATTTTTGAGGTCATTACATCTGATAAAATTAACCTTCCGATGACGAACCTTTTTTTGTTACACGGATGACCAAGGGGGGGGGGGGAATGACCCAGGTCAAAAAAGTCAAAAATGACAATTAACAAAAAAATTAAGTTTTTTTATGGCATGGACTTTATGTCCTTCAGCCAGTCACAACGTGAGTATTTGTGTCATGTGTAGTGTGTATGTTGAATAAGTGTTTTGTTACTTTGCAAAGTCGACGTCATTAGCGTAATACTACCTAGAATTAGACATAATAGACTGTATTTTACTAAACATCAACTTCAGAATATATTTATTTTTCGTAAAATATAGGGAATTTTTTTTTATTTCACAATATGAGGATATCTAGAATGATATTAAAGTCAAATAAAAAAATAATGAGTTAAAAATTTAAAATACTTTTGAACTTAATAAAGAAAAACATACGCTGGGGTCATAATTTCCCCCGCTTGGTCATCCGAAGGTTAAGAAAGTTTTATAGGGATTACTATAAATTTCAGTTATTGTTAAAATGACGTATGTTTTATTTTTCATTTTTTCCTAAAAATTCGAAATGGTCCTCTTATTTTCATCATAACTTGCTTATTTTAATACTATCGACTTCTTTTGTACCTTTTTTGATAGCTATTTATAAGTACTTTAAAAAATTTTTGGTAGCTATATTTAATAAAATGCATAGTTTTCCTGTTGTTTAAGCTTGAATACTTAGATTTGGGTACTTACTCTCCGAAAAAAATATACATTCAATTACATATAACTCACTTTGTGTATGTATCAAAAGGTTTTCATAGTAACTTATTATAATATTATATAAGAAATATACCCACTGCTGAGGAGGAAGGAGTCTGAAGAAAGTTCAAGAAGAGCATACCAAAATTACATAGTACCAGACGTTACATACAGCCAAGTCGCAAATAATAATCAACAACTGAATCAAATTACTATACAACCATCTGATATACAAGAGTTAAAACAAATGATGAACGGTCTCATGGAGCAGATGAGCAACATGCTTAACCTTCTTACCACCGTCGTAGCAAAGATGAAGTGATGGCGGACAAACTAAAATTTGTGATCTGGAATGCGAATGGATTAGTCCAACACAAACATGAACTTAGTTTGTACTTGACAAGTCATAAAATTGATCTAATATTAATATCAGAAACACACTTCACAAAAAAGAATGTCATAAAAATTCCATACTATACAATTTACCATACCATGCATCCTGATGGAACCGCCCACGGTAGCACTGCAATCATTATTAAAAACACAATCAAACATCATCTCGCATTTTGTCTTGCAAAAGAATACATACAAGCCATAAACATAGTTGTAGAAGACTGGACAGGCCCCATTACGTTCTCTGCGGTTTATTGCCCTCCAAAGCACAAAATAACAAAAGAAGACTTTAAAGAGTTCTTCGACGAACTAGGCAACCGATTCATTTGTGGCGGTGACTATAATGCCTAGTATCAGACTTGGGATTCTAGACTAGATACGACCCGAGGAAGAGAGCTATACAAAGCAATAAACTACGATAATCTAGAAGTAGTAACAACACGAAAACCAACGTACTGGCTAACCGACTTAAATAAAACACCCGATCTTCTGGACTTTAGCATAACTAAACTAAGTAACAGGACCTATGTGCATGCGGAGTCATGTTATGAACTTTCTTCCGCTCATTCGCCAGTTGTTATAACACTAAATAAAAAAATTCTCCACAGGGAAAAACCATGTGCATTGCACAACCGAAAAACAAACTGGAACATCTTTAAGCAACTGGTGGAGGAGCGATTTCAACTAAACATTCCCCTAAAGACCAATGAGGAGAGCGAACATGCAGTAGAACAGCTAATCTTAGTTATACAACAAGCTGCCTGGGACTCAACAATACCCAGTAACAATGAAATGAAGAGTCAATACACTTCAATATTAATAAAAAAGAAAATAGAGAAAACCCAAAAAAGAAAACTCAGAAAACAGTGGTAAGCAACTAGAGCGCCACAAAAAACGCAGTTGTACAATGCTGTTAAGGAGCTAAAAGAAATGATAGCAACAGAAAAAAATCTACAATTCAGTGAACACATAAAACAACTAGATACAACTGAACAAACAAACTACTCCCTATGGAAGGCTACCGAAAATTAAAAAGACCAAAATACAATATACCACCATTAAAAAAAGAGCAAGGCGGATGGTTAAAAACACCAAAGGAAAAAGCAGAGACATTTGTAAACCACCTAAGAACTGTATTTATTCCCAATGAAACAACTGACCCCAACCAAGGGGAAACAATAAACCAAGCACTTGAAGTAGCATAATACCTAGAATTACCAGAAAAAAGATTCAAAAAACAGGAACGCAAAAACAGCAAAAACAGTACGACCCAATCACAGGACAAATATTACAAGAACTGCCGGAAATAGGATATACATATCTAACACAGTTATTCAATTCAATCATGAAAATCAGCTATTTCCCGCCACAATGGGAAGTAGCCGAAATAACACCCATTTTAAAACAAGGTAAACCACCTGAAAGGGTAGAATCATACCAGCCCATCAGTCTACTACCAGTGCTATCCAAAGTGTTCGAAAACTTTTATTAACAAGACTAACACCTCTCCTAGAAGACAAGGGAATAATTCCAACTCACCAATTTGGATTTAGGCAGAAACATTCTACCATTCAACAAGTACATCAAATAGTAAACAGATTCCATAAAGACCTCGAATCATCCAGATATTGCTCAGCCCTGTTCATAGACATAGAAAAAGCGTTTGACAAGGTATGGCACCAGGGGTTGCTCTATAAGCTAAGGAGTTGTTTGCCTCTAAATTATTACACACTACTTAAGTTATATCTTACAAATAGACGCTTTAGAATCAAATACGACAATGAAATATCAGAACTCCAACCCATAACAGCAGGTGTCCCCCAGGAAAGTGTACTGGGTCCTGTCCTGTACCTACTCTACAATGCCGACCTTCCAACATCACCTGCTGCAACAACAGCTGAGTTTGCAGATGATGCTGCGATCTTATACTCCAACAAGAATCCACACATCGCATCAGAACTCATACAAAATAACATAACTGAAGTTGAAAAATGGTTACAAAAATGGAGAATTAAACCAAATGAACAAAAGTCGATACATGTAACATTTACAACCCGTAGAGGAATCTGTCCACCTGTATGTATTAACCGCAAACAAATACCACAGAAAGATGGTGTCAAGTACCTTGGGATTCACCTGGATAGAAAACTGACCTGGAAAAGACACATGTTTTCCAAACGAAAACAACTGGGCCATAAAGTGAGAGATACACTGGGTAATAGGAAAACAATCCCAGTTATCAACACAAAATAAATTACTACTATACAAAGCGGTGTTGAAGCCAATTTGGACCTATGGGGTAAAACTGTGGGGAACAGCAGCAAATTCTAATATAGAAATTATACAAAGGTTTCCTATAACTATATTACATAACGAATAAAAAAGTACAGGGACGGATTGCGGGAATACCCAAACCACCTAGCAAGGAACTTGATGCAGATGTGTACAGTGCGCAGGTTAAGACGTAAAGTGCCTAGTGATCTAGTGTGAGCCAAAAACAAGTGTACTGCTAATTCGTGTTTTTCCAGAACCAATAATAGTTTAAAAAACTCATACAGAAGTAAAAACTTCAAGTTGTATACTGGTATAAAAATTGTTTATTAAAACTTCATAAAAGGTCGTGCAAAACGTTTTCGTTCTAATTCAGAACATCTTCAGTGCATTCTGCTAAGTAATTGCACTAGCACACTATTTAAAATGGTAACTTCATGATACATGGTCTATATGATGACTAACGAAGAACATGCTTAACCTTCCGATGACAAACCTTTTTTGTTACACGGATGACCAAGGGGGGGGGGAATGACCCCAGGTCAAAAATATCAAAAATTACAATTAACAAAAAAATGAAGTTTTTTTTCTTCTTCTTTTTTTAATGGCATGATTTTTATGTCATTCAGCCAGTCACAACATGAGTATTAGTGTCATGTATACTGTGTATGTTGAGTAAGTGTCTCGTTACTTTGCAAAGTCTACGTCATTAGCGTAAAACTACTTGGAATTGCACATAATAGACGATATTTTACTAAACATCAACTTCAGAAAATATTTTTTATTCGTAAAATATAGGGAATTTTTTTATTTCTAAATATGAGGATATCTAAAATGATATTAAAATCAAATAAAAAAATAATGAGTTAAAAATTGAAAATACTTTTGAATTTATTAAAGAAAAACCTATGCTGGGGTCAAAATTTCCCCCGCTTGGTCATCCGAAGGTTAAAGGGCATCACGCTTCCCTGCTCGAAAAAACTAGGTACTTGCCAGTTCAATGTGCACAGACCAACGTTGGTCTGTGCCCATTGAACTGGCATTTTTAAACTATGTTATACAGCCAACTATTGGGATTTCTCCATTGATTTTACAATAATAGTTTAATATACTAACATTAAGAGCGGCATATTAATGGGTATGTTCGTCACATGTCAATAATTTAACCGAATATTACTTAATGCTTATTACTTTGTAAAAAACGGCAGATTGTAATAAATTAGGATGTCAATAAAAAAAAATAATAACTTATTAATTTGATTTTTTTTTATTTAGCTAATGCCTTGACAACTAATGGCCATTGGCATGGTGATGGTACTATATGGATTTTTCCAATTAGGTACCAAAAGTGTAATGTGTAGTGTGTGTTGAGTAAGTGTCTTGTTACTTTGCAAAGTCGACGTCAATGTCTTTGCAAAGAGACGCTAATTGTATCCGAACGTCTGCGGTCCCTCCGGTGAGTTCATTCCACAAGAATTTGATTTTCTATCATCTTCAATTTTGGTAATAACAACTTTTTTGAAAAATAGGCCAGGAACCGAAGCTTTTCACCTCGCAATTTTTACAGAATGGATCGATTTTCTTGAAAATTTGAGAATAAGTAGTGGATAGTCCATGGATCAAAATCTATATGATTCTGAAGGGCGCTTTTACCATGGGGGTGGTTGCCACCCCATCTCCGGGGTGGAAATTTTTTATTATATTTTGACCATAAAAGTTGATTAAAAGGTTCATTCTAAGCAAATAATTTTTTATACATTTTTTTGATCAAATTAATATTTTTCGATTTATTCGCTATCGAAAATGTTAGTTTTGTATAGAAAAAATCAATGTTTCTCGATATACTCATTTAAGATTCACTCAATTTTTGCCGTAGAAAAAATTTTTTCAAACCTAGTTCTTGGGAACTAAATAACCTACAATTTTATATCTAAACATTTTTTCGTATCTCTGATGCTAATCTTTCTATTCTGAAGAAAATGGCACTTTTCAAACAATACAAGACAATTTCAAACAATTCAATTTCAAACAAGAAATAATTCAAAGCCAGTCAAACTTCTAGAATCTATCATCAATACATAAATAAATAAGAATGAATAAGTCCAATAACTAAAAACACTAAAACACCGCTAACTTACATTATTATGCTTTCAATTTTATTTCCTCTTTTTTATTCAAAAAAATATATGAATTTTTTAACCGTAACATTTTTATTTTTTATCCTAGAAAGTTTGGTAGAAAATAATTGTGTAGCCTAGTGTAGTGTAAAAAATAATTGTCTATAAGCCTATCAATATTAAATCGTTTTAAAATCTTCAGTCGAAAGAAGAGGTGACTTTGAAAGGGTTGGTAAAGGTTTTTTTTGTATGTTATTACAAGTTTTAATTGTCAATAGCTCACTCAATTTTTGCCGTAGAAAAAATTTTTGTAAACTGTTTTCTTGGGAATTAAATAAGCTACTATTTCACATTTAAACATTTTTTCCTATCTCTGATGCTAATCTTGCTATTCTGAAGAAAAAGCCATTTTTTCCAAACTACAAAAATTCGTTATTCATTTTAACTCCATTTTTTTTTAAACTAATCATTCTAAGCCGGTCAAACTTCTAGAACCCATTAATAATATATAAATAAAAAAGACCAAATAAGGTTAATGACTAATTTTGATTAGGGTCGTGATTAGGGGGTTACTTGCGATCACTTTTTCGCTGAAAAAAATGGGGACTGACATTCTTTTCATTATAGGTCACGTAATTTTTAAGCTAGAGACTTTTTTATTTCTGGAGATAGATATTTTTAAGTACTTTATATCAGTTTAAACAAGTTGTCCTCGAAAAATGCATAGTTTTCCCGTCTTTTGACTTTGAAACTACAATATTTAGCATTTTACGAAGAAGAGCCAACATAATAAAGTATAGCTCGATTACTATTGGTCTTAAAGAAAATTAAAAAAATAGTTATTTATCTACTCTATGTCATATTATGTATAAGTTTTTAGTTTGTGAAAACTGTCATTATAGATAGCAGTGCATGAAGGGTTTAAAGTGTGCGTGAAGTAACAATGTATTTTAAATGGGATTTACTTTTTCACACACTTTCAATGGGTTTTTGGCAAACTTTCATATAATCAAATATCCTTAAATTTCGCGTTGTCATGGTGATGACTAGAGTTCGGATTTAAAAGCATAAAAAATCGCAAAAAAAGCGCTTAAAAAGCATAACAATTTTACGAAAAAAGCATTTTATTATACAAAAAAGCATGACAATAAGCATATAAATTTTGACAAACCATTTTTTTAAAGAAAATATATATAATTATCTCTAGGCTTAGCTTAAGAACTAGTAAAGACTTATTATAAATTTAATAATAAAACTAGGAGAAAAAAAAAACAAAAAGATAGATGACTGAAACAAAAATGCTGTAACCTAATTTTTATCGACACGCTTTAGATGAAGGAAAATATACCATTTTTGTTTAAAGCATGAAATAACTAATTACTCATTTAAATGTTCCATCGTAAAGTTTCGGCACCTATCACTCAAAACATTTTTGTATATCTAAGAGCTTCTTTCAACGTCCACACTGGTTATCGTTGCATACTTATACTTTGCCACTACTGCTCGATCCATATTTAAATCTTCAACGTGTTCTCAATTTAAAACTGAAAATATTTTCTTCATCTTTTGAAATCCTTCGTTTTTTGTTAATACATCTTTGAATTTTGTTATCTGACCAATTTTTCCAGGGATACCTTCCATCTTTTTTTCAAAACTGTTTATTTTTTGGATCGACTCAACTAATGACATTTGCTGTTTCTCCAAATATTTTATTGTTTCACTCACAGGCAAAAGTGGCTTTTGATAAAAGCAAAATTGTTTTGTAATTATGTTTCACCTTAAAAATCCTGACAATATTTTATCGATTTGCTAGCAGTCTCTTTAAGTTCCAATACGAAGCTTTTAAAATTTTCGAAATATTCGGCGTAGTATAAAGCTACCTCTAACCATCTACCCCGCCGAGTTAACACTGGTTCCGATGGTAATGGAGTGTGTTAGGGAATCTGTCTCTAAAAAGTTGCACCCTTAAAGGAGCTTTAATGGATTTTTTCCATTTTTTATCAACTCATTAGCAAGTAGAAATTGCAGCCGTATAGTCTCAGCAACACGATTCAGGCCGTATGCTAGACACGTACAGTGAATTAAATAGATTTGGATAAAACACTTTAAGATCTGATACTGTTTTGATCATATATATGGTGCAGCGTCGAAAAGCATACCATTTTGTTGGTGGGCACAGCCTCGGGAAGATAAAAATTTGTTAAAGCGTCATTTACGAATCTTGGAACTGTATTGTTATTTGTTGCTTCTAGTTCTTTTGAGCACACTAAATAACCCATCGTCAAGATTTCTTCGTGAAGTACGCCTATGATTAAATTAGCGACGTATCTTCCACAAATATACGGAGTCTCGTCCACAGCACACCAGGTGTAATTGTTTTCCACTAGTGTTTTTACTTTTTTCTACTTTTATTGTAAATACAATTAACATATTTTTCGCGGAGTACTTTCATCCTGCACATGTCTTCGATAGTAGGTACTTTTCCAAAAATGATTTAAAACTTTCATTTTGCAATTTATTTAATGGGAGATCAGAGTCCACAATTGCACTACACAGATCAAAATTAAATTTCTGCTGTTCGCAATTGCAAAAAAATGATAATAGTATATAAAAAGAATCAAATTAGCACAAAACTTCAAAAAAAGCATAATAATTAAAAAAAAGTAAAAAAAGCATAAAAAGGGCTGTCAAAAGACTTATTTTTGCATATCTCATTCATATTTAAAAAGAAAATAGTTCTGCTTGTATTATTTACCATAAGCATTATGCTTAGAAATCCGGACTCTAGTGATCACAATATGAGCAATGACTGACAACAAAATTTTTGACAGTTTTGTGGTTTGAAAGTAGTTAGGATTTTTAAATGTCACAGTTCTAAAAATTGTAGAATAGAAATGAATTCCAGTGACAAAAAGTTACAGTTTTTTTATTTGTTTATCGCAGATAAAATATTATATGAAACTGTGCGTGAAGTACTTTTTGCGAACTTACGTGATGTATAATAGCACTCGCTCCGTTGTTGCTCGTGCTCTAAAAATCGCGTGCGTTCGCAAAAAGCATACTTCACGAACTGTTTCATAAATAACTATTATGATATAGATCGCGTAAGTTCGCAAAAAGTACTTCACGCACAGTTTCATACAATATTTTATCTACGATAAACAAATAAAAAAACTGTAACTTTTCGTCACTGGAATTCATTTCTATAAATAACTATTATGAAACAGTTCGTGAAGTACGCTTTTTGCGAATGCACGCGATTTTCAGAGCACGAGCGACAACGGAGCGAGTGCTATACATCGCGTAAGTTCGCAAAAAGTACTTCACGCACAGTTTCATACAATATTTTATCTATGATAAACAAATAAAAAAACTGTAACTCTTCGTCACTTGAATTCATTTCTATTCTACAATTTTTAGACCTTTGACATTTAAAAATCCTAACTACTTTCAAATCACAAAACTGTCAAAATTTTGTTGTAAGTCGTTGCTCATATTGTCATCACCATGACAACGCGAAAGCTAAGGATACTTGATTATATGAAAGTGTGTCAAAAAACCCATTGAAAGTGTGCGAAAAAGTAAATCCCATTTAAAATACATTGTTACTTCACGCACACTTTAAACCCTTCACGCACTGCTATCTATAATGATAGTTTTCACGAACTAAAAACTTATACACATAATATGACAGAGAGTAGATAAAAACGGTTTTGTTTTTTTTTAAAGGTACATTTTTGTTAAGTAAAGTTGTTTTGATAAAACGAAAACTTTTGGAGTTATTAGCAGGAAACTTGTTAAAAACATTGATTTTTTCGATATAAAACTAACACATTCGATAGGGAATAAACCGAAAACTATCAATTTTATCAAAAAAATGTATAGAACATTTTTTTTGCTTAGAATAAACGTTTTTACCAACTTTTGTGATTAATATATAAAAAAAATCCACCCCCGAGATGGCGTGACAACCACCCCCATGGTACAAGCGCCTTTCGGCATGATATAGATTTTGCTCCTTGAACAACTATCCACTACTTATTCTCAAATTTTTAAGCAAATCGATCCATTCTGTGAAAATTTTGAGGTTTTGTCCTATTTTAAGCTTCATTACTTGGACTAAAAACTTACTGTTTTTCAGCTATTTACGAAAAACGACGTTAAACCAAACATTCTTGCATGAAAAATAAAAATCTTTGATCTTTAGTAAGTCAAAGACGATCGATTTATTTGAATACCTTTATATAACAAATTACTTTACTTAAAATTGGACCCTGTATCGATTTCTGGAAGTATTTTTAATAGAATAATTTCCACCCCCGAAAAGGAGGCATCCCTTCAGAGTATAAGCACAAATTGACACCATATTACCTTTATTTCTTGAGGTATCTTCTAACTACATACTCACCAATTTTCATAAAGATCGATGGAGGTTAACGAAATCGGAGGTGAAAACATTCACTGTCTGCACTATATAGGGTGAGGCAGATAAAGGGCCTATTAGAAATATCTCGAGAACTAAAGGCAACAGAATCATGAAAATTGGAATGGCGGGGTTTTGAAGAGTGATCTATTTAATGAAAATATTTTCATCTATTTTCTACTTCCGGTTATACCGGAAGTTGCTTATAACTTCGTTTTTTTAAATGGGACACCCTATATATTTTTACATTTTTGGATTCTACTCGATGTCTCCTTTCTTAATATATCAGGTTTTATATTATTATACAGGGTAGTTTAGAAGGTAATTACGTAATTTTATTAATTTCGTAGCAACTTTCACCCCCTGTAGAATTATAGTACTTTGACATCAAAAACTCTATTTACGTTCAGATGATTTCTAATATAGTCTACTATTGTTAAACATTATTAGTATAGCTATATATTGAATTTTAGTATACAGGGTTGGTCAAAACACGGAATGAATATTTTCTGAGTTTTCTTAAATGGAACACCCTGTATTTTATTATTGTAATGAAATTATATTTTATGGTACTTTTTTATTTCATAGGCATTCCCTATACCTAGCTGCTTTAATTTGTGAGTTATTGGTGATTAAATCCAAACATTAATTGCAACAAAAAATACGTGAAATTTTATTAGGTTGGCCTTGAAAATATTCAGTCACAAATACTTTTTCGGAAATAAGTACATATTAATCTAGACTGATCGTTAAAATTCCCAATAATGGCTGAGCTATCAAAATACTTACGTAGTTAAGATTGTTGGTGCGATTAACAATTAAGCACAAATTAAAGCAGTTAGGTATGGTATAGGGAATGCTTAAGAAATAAAAAAAGTAACATAAATATCATTTCATTACAATAATAAACTACAGGGTGTTCCATTTAAAAAAACTCAGAAAATACTCATTCCGAGTTTCGACCAACCCTGTATACTAAAATTCAACAATTAGCTATACTAATAATTTCTGATAATAGTAGACTATATTAAAAATCTTTGAACATAAATAAAGTTCTTGATGTCAAACTACTCCAATTCTACAGGGTGTGAAATTTGCTACGAAATTAATAAAAAAAACCTAATTATCTTTTAAACTACCCTGTATAACAATACAAAACCTCATATTTTAAGAAATAAGACTTCGAGTAGAATCCAAAAATGTAAAAATATACAGGGTGTCCCATTAAAAAAAACGAAGTTATAAGCAACTTCCGGTATAACCGGAAGAAGCAAATAGATGAAAATATTTTCATTAAATAGATCACTCTTCAAAACCCCTTCATGCCAATTTTCATGAGTCTGTCGCCTTTAGTTCTCGAGATATTTCTAATAGGCCCTTTATCTGCCTCACCCTGTATGGGTATGTAGGTATAGCCACATTTAGAATGCCTCCAATTTTTTTAAGGATTGGTATTTTAGAGTTCAAGCTTCTACCCCATATAGTAGTTGCGAACAAACATAACATCGACGAACCTTAATCTAATGTCAATACAATTTGTAAGTTAGAAAACATAAATTCGGTATTTTTAGGTGTTCGCTTCTTCGCTGAGGAAGGCTCTTCCCCATACACTTTTGACAAAAAGACTGGAGAATATAAAAAACATGTTAACAAAGAATGTGTACGATTACGGCTGTACTGGTATTTTTGAAAAACACAAATTACTTTACTCATTCCAGATGACTTCTAAATTAGAACAGAGTGAAGATAAGGTTAACCAAGCTGAAATCGATTTCTTCATAAAGGTTTGTATATTTTGATATTTTTAGTATGTCCCAAAAGTAGCGGGACGGTAATCCAAATATATCGCGAAATCATCGGATCAAAAAATTATAAAATAAGTTTTTAATATTTTTCAAAAATCTATCGAATGACACCAAACACGACATCCCACTTTACACCCTAGGGTGGGGGCTAACTTTAAAATCTTAAATAAGAACTCACATTTTTGTTTGCAGATTCGGATTGCTTACGTAAAAATAAGTAACTTATATTTGAGAGACATTTTTCGAATTGTGGATAGGTAGCGCTAAAATCGGGAAAACTATTTATTCTGACACCCTAGGTAAATTATAAAAACAGTCTAATATTTCAAGAAATAAATTTCCAAATGAAATACATTAGAGCTGAGAAGGCAATTATTGGCAGAAAAAATGATAATCAAGTGCAAAGTCAAAAATTCATCACTTACTCAAAAGATCTCCACCCTAAATATTCAGGACCTTACAGGATCATACTGGTCTAATAGAAACTCACCTCCTTTATGTGAAGGATTTAGAAACTTAATAGACTTCTCCCCTACAACAGTTAAAGTTAACTTAGATGTTTAATTGTTGAACATTCAGGTAATTATACCTAGATATTCTGAATTAAGATATCTTAATAATGAAATAATCAATCAGCTATTAAACAAATATCAAATGTATAATGCTATTTACACAGATGCATCAAAAAATCCTTATGGCACAGGTGCGGCGTTTATTGTCCCACTGAATGTACAACGCAGATTTAAATTGAGCAGAAAAACATGCATTTTTACAGCAGAAGCGTTTGCTATTTTGAAAGCTATAGAATTTATAACGGAAAATAACATTTCATACTCCATAATTTTTTCTGATTCACTTTCGGTTTTAAATAGTATACAATCACATTTACAAATCAACTCCGCATATAGTCATCCTTACATAGCCAAAATAAAAACTTTGCTCTCTCAAATGCAAAAAACTAGAAAATTTATTTTTGTGTGGGTGAAAGCACACTCAGGTAACACATTCAATGAACAAGTTGATAAAGCGGCTATAGAAAGCATACAGTTGGGAGAAGATGTAACACCCCTATTAACATTAGATGAGAGAATAAATATTGCTAAGGATAATTTATATAAAAAATGGTCTAAACAATACAAACATTTTATTTTGACAAAAGGCACAAGATATACTTTGCGAGAACCCGATATTCGAAAAAATTACTGGTTTAAAAATTACGATTATCCGAGAAGTTCCATAACAACCATATCTCGGATGAAATTTGGACATGCTTGCTATCCGGCACATTTATACAAAATAAAAATAATTGATAACAATCTTTGTGATATTTGCAATGAAACGGCGGACTTTTATTATTATTATCCAGATTTAGCCATACGGCTCACACTCCCTCTAAGGGGGAAATTGACTCATCCCAGATACCTACGGTATCAAAAGGATTGAGCTCTGGTGGGACTCTTTCCGTGTTATCGAGCCCTAGGTGACTTGGTATGCTGGAGTTTCTCCCAGAAATTTTCGTACGCATCTGGCCGTCGCGAGTAGTACAGCTTTCTGCATGGTCTTATAAAGGTGTTCATTTAGACCCAGCTTTTTTATGCTTTCGCGGAGGGTCTTCGGAATGACTCCAGTAGTAGACATAATAATCGGTATCGTCTGGGTACTTTGCATTCTCCATTGCCTTCGTATTTGAATTTCCAGATCTCTGTACTTGGCGATCTTTTCAGTAAATTTACTACGTAGATTATTGTTGTTAGGTATCGCCACATCAATTAGTGTTGTTTGTCTTGTTAATTTATTAACTAGTACGAGATCTGGTCTATTATGTGCCACTGTTTGGTCTGTGAGCACAGTGCGGTCCCAGTATAGCTTGTAGTTGCCATCCTCAATGATACTCTCGGGGACGTATTGATAATACGGGAGATGGTCCGTTTGGAGAAGTCCCAGCTTGATAGATATCTCTTGATGAAGTATTTTTCCTACTGCGTCATGCCGTTCCTTGTATTCAGTTGCAGCAAATGCCTGGCAGCCCCCTGTAAGATGTTGGATGGTTTCTTGGGCTTGACATCCATATCGGCATCTGTCGTTTTGAACCTGAGGGTCTTTGATGATATATTTCAGGTAATTTCTGGTTGGTATAACCTGATCCTGAATGGCCAGTAATGAACCCTCCGTTTCAGGGAACATCTTTCCTGCTGTCAACCACTAGTTCGACGCTGTATTGTCGACATAGTCTTGGCTGACCTCATTGGGATGTCGCCCGTGCAGAGGTTTACCCATCCAGGCGCGCATTTTTTCGTCTTTAGTGAGATGGTTTATGCGCATTTCTGGTTCCCTCAGTTTGATCGGTGTTGTGTCATCTACTGCGCAAATAGCGCGATGTAGAGTAGATGTCTCAGCTTGCATCTGAAAATAAGATCTTAAATTAGCAATTTGTTTATCTAATTGCTCACCTATATCCATAAGTCCTCTTCCTCCTAGATTCCGTGGTAATGTCGTTCTTTCTACTGCACTTTTAGGATGGTGTTTTTGTGCCTTTGTGAGGTGTGTTCGTACTTTTCGCTGAAGATTTTCTATATCTGTTTTTGTCCACTTAACAATACCAAATGAATAGCTAAGCGCGGAACAAGCGTAGGTGTTTAGTGCCTTAAACAAATTTTTACTGTTAAGCTGTGAACGAAGCAGCTGTTTTATCCTTCGTATAAACTCGGTAGTTATCTCAGTTTTCATTTGCTTATGGTCAATTTTCCGCGCCTGCTTTACTCCAAGATATTTGTATATATCGTTTTCACCCATGGCCTCGATGTTCTGGCCATTTTGCATATCGAATCCACCGGGCTGTATCTTTCCTCTGACTATATTTAAAACGCGGCACTTGTCTAGTCCAAAGTGCATATTAATATCATTAGAGAATGTTTCTACTGTTTTTAGCATTTCTTCTAGATTGTCTCGAGTAGAAGCCATTAATTTCAAATCATCCATATACAACAGATGATTAAGCTTCGCTACTACAGTATTGTTGTTTTTAATGCTAAAACCTGAGTCAGTGGAATTTAATAGCTGTGATAGAGGGTTCATAGCTAAACAGAACCACAATGGACTCAGCGAGTCTCCTTGAAACAGGCCCCGGTTGATTGCGATATTTTCCGTTTCGATATTGTTTTCACCAGGTATTTGGAGGTGAATTTTAGTCTTCCAACTTGTCATTATATGCCTTAAAAAAGTCACTATGTTATCATCGACTTTGTATATTCTCAATATATCTATAAGCCACTCATGCGGCACTAAATCAAAGGCCTTTTTATAGTCAATAAAGGCAGTAAAGAGGTTCCTTTTTTTGGTGAATGCCTGGTTAGAAATGACTGAGTCGATGATCAGTTGTTCTTTGCAACCCATAGCACCCTTAGCGCATCCTTTCTGTTGAGGCTCTATGATATTGTTTAGAGCACAGTGTTGGTAGATACGCCGGGTTATACAGGATGTGATCAATTTATACAAAGTTGGAAGACAAGTAATTGGGCGGTACTTTGCTGGATCTTGGGTGTTATTTTGATCCTTCGGTATTAAATAAGTGGTTCCCTGAGTTAGAAATGATGGTATTTCCTGCGGGTTAGAAATAACATGATTAATTAATGTTGACAAGCACTCATGAATACTCCAAAACTTCTTAAGCCAGAAGTTCTGAACTCCGTCTGGTCCAGGAGATTTCCAGTTATGAAGCTCTTTGATGATATTTGAGACCTCATCGGTAGTGAATGGTTCGTAGTTAGCTGTGACATAGTGGCGACAGTTGTGCGTCGTATCTTCTATCCAGCCAGCATTGTTGTTAAGAGCAGCTGGTGTGGAGAGTTGATTTCCCCAAAACTCATGAATCTCTTCTTGGCTTGGGTAAGACTTGTCGACACTTTCTACGGTGGAATTGAGTTTTCGGTAGAACGCCTTCTCAGAGTTCTCAAAAAGTGCATTGTCACATTTTCGGTTGTTACTAACTTTATACCTTCTTAATCGACCTGAATAGACGGAGAGTTTTTGTTTTAATGTATCCAGACACTGCTGGGCTGTGTTATTTTCCGGATCGTATCTCGAGTGTCTTGCAGTGCTCCGCATTATTTCTTCAGCTCTCTTAATGACTTTTCTACTTGTTACACCTCTTATATATTCTGTTACTTGACCAATATCCCTACGCAGTAATTCAATTTTTCCGAGAAGTCTTTTTTCCCAAGGTGCAGTCCTGTTATAAGTCCTTCCGTTATTAGTACCCCGTCTTGTTCTGATCTTAACGCCCATTACATTAGCAATTGCTGTTGCTGCACAGTAGATTAGCATATGCATATATTCCAATGAGTGGGCTTCTACGACATAGTTGGGTAGGACTTCAGTGTTCACAATTTGTAACAGCGCACCTAGTTTCGTACAAGAGTTTATTCGTGGTAGCGGTGGTCTGCTAATTGGATTGGTTCCATTAAACTCTTGTACAGCACGAGCCATTTCGTTTGCTAGACTATCGCGCAACTGGTTGTTTTCCTGCTCTGTATTGTCAGGTTGAGTTTCTGCTATAGGAATCTCAGGAATCTGCTCATCAAGAACTGCATTAGGGACTTGAATTATTATTATTATTATTTATTAACTTATTATTATTATTATTATTATTATTATTTATTATTACATAACAAGTAAGGGCAGAGGAGCAAGCTCCTATTATGCCCAAAAACAAAGAAAAATAACAATGTAAAATAACTACTGACAGTTACATAAAATAAGAGATATTAGTAAAATATCCATAGAAAATTTAACATCGTGCAATTTTTTATGTATGAAATATTGTCGTATCCAGTCTGTTCTTAAACGTATTCACTGTAGTTGCTGATATGGTGTCTCGATCTAAATTATTCCAAATATTAAATATCCTGTTAGGCAAGAAGTTTACTCTGGACCGTGCTATTGCCTGCTCCTTCTTTAATTTGTATTGGTGGCCTCTTAATCTATCATCTCGGTTTATGGTAAACATGGTATTTAGGTTTCCAAAGTTGTATTTCAGAATTCGGAAGCACAAAATTAGATCACCTCGAAGACGTCGACGCTCGAAAGTCGTTAGATGAGCCATGGTGAGTCTATCTTCATAACAAGGTCTTACGCGGCCGAATGCGAGTCTTGTAGCTTTACGCTGCACATTTTCGATTAATACCTTGTCACGAGCGAGATCTGGATTCCAAACCGGTCCTGCAAACTCAAGAGTAGGTCTGACGTATATTGAATAAAGTCTGCACATGGAATTAAAAGAAATACGTGTAAAACACTTACGTATCAGAAATAGTTTCGAGTTTGCACGTTTACACACTAGGGTGGAACGAAAGGATAGCAAAAAAAAATTTTTTTTCAAAGGACTTTCTAATAGCACTCGAAAGTTGCCTTATTATGTCTACAATAAAACTACAAAATAGTTTTGTTCTAGGTTTACATCTTGAGGTGCCGCAAGAGCTTTAAAAAGATAGGTTTTTAACAAAAAAATACAAAAACTTTCAAATATTTTATATATTTAACCTGGTGCTGTAGCGAACATTTCTAGTCAAATATAGTTTCTAATAACAGTTAACATTGCTATCATTGCTATTTGTACACATTGCTATAAGATTTCTTTAGTTACAATATTCCTCCTGATACTTAAATAAATTGTTTTTTATCTCAAACTTGGACATAAGCTTTTGGGAAGCAATATTTGTTCTAACAAAGCCATTTTTGCTTCAAGACCACAGACACTAAGAGGTGGCTCAGTCACGAGCTTTATGACTCTTTTCACTGCCTATGTATGACAGAGAAAACACGGAAAATCCACACACGGCACCTGACAACTAGGGTATCTTGCTGTACTTATTTACTATTTTAAGTCCTCGTCAGTTATATGTTTTGTCATAGGAGGCTCACTAATTTCTTCTTCCGTCCAGTTAATTATATCAATGTAGTCATTGGCATTAAAGTTAAGCTTCGGGACAACAAACTTCCTTAATTTATGAGTTCCGATCTTGCCTTCAAAAGTCGTCGCAAACCTAGCTCCCTTATGTGTCTTCTTGTTACATAACATGGATAGAAGCACACTTTCTGGGTGAGAGAAGTAACCATTCCTTTGAATTACTGGATCAATTATTTGGAGATGTTCCTTACAAAAAAAGATAACATGAAAATTTGATGAGTCTCCATAGATGCTTTGATCCATTTACACAAAATGGTTTCAGTTTAATATGAAACCAGACTATGGCATACACCTTCATCAAATACATAGTTAAAGTTTTCAGATTATTTGAAGGATTCTTTGTTGCAACATATATTCCGAAGGCGATTGGTCAACGTAAGACATCGTGAATGAGTTAATTTCCCATGAGTTTTTAAATAAAGATCAGAAAAACATACACCACTGGAGATTGCTTTGCATATTTAAAGTAAATATTTCTGATCTGTGCTTAAATCCTCCTTAATATCTAGAATAGGGAGGTTGTTTTGTATGGGAGCGAAATTAACCACAGGAAGCTGGTTACAGATTTCAAATTGTTTCCCTAAAAGCCCTCCAAATTCATTAGGGCCTTTAGTTTTTCCATCCAATGTGCAAAACAGATGACGCAAAAGCAATTCATTGGTATACAGAACAAACAAATCAGCCACTTCAGCGGCTTATTTAGGTTTTTTTCTATTATAGCTATTACACCATTGTTAACACCGGTGTTAGTGGCAGTTCCATCACATCCGTCAGCTGTTATATTGGAAATGTTCAAAGACTTGTCACCTTGAAAATGCTTCGTTATGCTATATTTTATAGCTTCACCTGTTCCGGAAGCAGGAGTTATAATCCCTAGGAAGGTTGAAACAGGTTCCTCTACTATTGAAATGTGCTCTTCTACTATTGTTAGAATGTTAAGTTATATTAAGGAATGAAATAAATATTTACTATTAAACATTTCTTAAATGTGGAATTCAAGTTCAAACTTTGCCAGTTTTAGTAAAAATAAAGATTGGATTGATGTAAGTTAAAACTAAAATGATCTTGAAAGAGTGGTTTTAGAGTGTGTATTTATGATTTAAAATAGGAATTAAGACATTAAAATAGCTATTTTTTACCAAACCAAAATCATCAAAATTCGCAAAATTTAACTAAAAATTCTAACTTTCAACCCTTTTGCGGCACCTCTAAAAATATTTTGTTTGGAAAAATATTTTATTTGTGACTTAACAATGACTGTAGGCAACTTTCTATCACTATTACACATTGAAATTATAAAAACAATTTTTTCGTTCCACCCTATTACACACCGACACAATATGCTCCGACCAATTTAAGTCACTGTTAATTATCACTCCGAGGTCGTTGTGGGAGGTTACCGAGCTTAAGGGATGTCCATTTATAAAGTACGGTAGTGACGGGTTGTTCTTGCCAATGTGTAGTACAACGCATTTCTCAATGTTTAGAGGAAGTAACCATTCCAAGGACCACTTCAATATTGTATCGAGATCATGTTGAAGAACATGTTGTTTAACAATAGGATTAACGTACAACTTGGTATCATCAGCGTAAATGGAAACCTTACTAGATATAATGAGTGGAAGATCGCTTGTATAGACACAGAAGAGAAGTGGTCCAAGTACCGATCCTTGTGGAACTCCGCTCTTGACAGGTTTATCTGATGAATATGCTTCCCCAACACGAACTCGGAAATACCTATCAGATAGGAAATTCTGAATCCAAAGGTTTAACTTTCCGCGGATACCAAAGTGATCCAATTTAGCTAGTAGTCGACGCTTGGGAACACGGTCGAAAGCTTTGGAGAAGTCTAAGTAGACTACGTCAACAGGATGCCGATCGTTTAAAGATGACGACCAATCGTTAACACAATGGAGTAAATTCGTGATTGCTGAACGACCTTTAATAAAACCATGTTGTTGGTGAGGAATCACATTTTCGTGAAGGAGAAACTCAGACATAGCTTCAGAAATAATGGCTTCCATGATCTTGCTGACAATAGGTACTAGGCTGATTGGGCGATAATTATTGCAATCAAGTTTATTGCCTTTCTTAAAAATAGGAGTAACCGAAGCCAATTTCCACGATGAAGGGAGATAACCCTGATTAAAGGAAGTATTCATCATAAGGGATAGAGGGATTGCTACAGAATCTGCGCATTGTTTTAGGAAAAAGGAGGTTAGTCCGTCCAAACCAGGCGATGAATTGTTGCGTAGTTTCCGCAAATGTTGTTTAATTACCTCCGGTGTAAAAGAGATGTCATTAAGAGTTGCATGCAAACGTGGACACATTATTTGAGGAACGGCATCATTAGGTTCATCTGTAAAAACCTGAGTGAAAAACAGCGATAAAGCATCAGAGGATTCTTTATTCGAGGAACATAAAGACCCGTCGGCTTTTTGAAGCAATGGTATGGAGACTTTAGATGATAAAGATGTGCGAATGTACCGGAAAATTTTCTTACTATTATCACTTGCAATGATAGATTCTTCAAAATCTTTCCTTAGGTTTAGCAAATATTGTTTTACTCTATTGGAAAATCTACGGTGAACAAGAAAATCATCAAGGGAACCTGTGCGTTTATAAGATTGCCAAAGCTTCCGTTTATGTCGAATTAAGCGTGTAGCGGCAAGGTTGATCCAAGGTTTTAATTGATTTCTAAACAGCTGACGTTCAGTTGTATGAACTGAAATAGTTCTAGTTGTAGTGTCAAGAAAAGTGTCCCACATTGACGAGGGATCGATTAAGTTATGAAAAAGGTTATTCCAATTAAGTTGATGTAAAGCGGAATTAACTTTAAAGAAATCTGTAACTGTTATAGTCTTTGTATACATTTTGTTAAGACTTTTCGATAAGTTAAACTGAATGTGGAAAGTTATCACTGCATGATCGGATTTTCCAATTGGAGAAGATATGTCTATCGTTGAAATTAATTGTTCTTCGTTTGTAATTACCAGGTCGACCGTTGATGGTTGATTATTAAGTCTAAATCTAGTAGGTTTGGTGATAAGTTGCGACAGGTTGGAATTTATAATAAAATTTTTAAATAAATTATGAGAGCTAACACCGTCAGATAACGAAATAGCTGGCCATGAGATATCGGGAAAGTTAAAGTCACCTACGATAACAAGATTGTCAAGAAGTGATATTTCCTCAAGTAATTCAATAAAAAGATTATCAGTTCCTGGTTGGGTATCAGGGGGACGATACAAGCAAATTAGATTCATGGTAAATGAATTTCTGGTGATAGTCAGGTGAAGAATATCTAATCCGGCAGTCTGAATATCTTTAGCACAAATAGAAAAGTTATTAGTAATTAACTCCGAAAGATAAATACAGACCCCACCTCCTACGCGATTTTGTCGGTCTTTACGATAAATAGTGTAACTAGGTATGGCAATTAAAGAGTCAGGAATATTATTATTCAACCAACTTTCAGCTATACAGATAATATGAGGTGTTATTAATTGAATATTACATACAAATTCAGTAAATTTAGCATTAAGTGAAGCAATGTTTGTATAAAGAAGTAGCCAATCGTTGAACATAGAGGAGTTTGGGTCAATGGCGAAATGTAGTAATTTTAGGAATGCCTTGGATGTACTTAATTGTCAAGTCCCGTTCACCATTGTTTTTTCTAGTTTCCAGTTCGCTTCGAAGGTCTTTCAGACGTTGTTGTTGAATTGGAGTTTTGTCGTCAATTATGGAGAAGGATTCAGTGTCTTTATCTTCTAGAAGCTTGGATTTGTTGCGTAGAATTTGTTTAGCAAAATAGTCGGAAGACATAACCACTTTTAACATACGAGGGAAACGTTGATTAGGTTTGCCAACCCTGTAAAAACTCAGCGGAGTTTCTTGACACCCAACAGAACTCAATACCGATGTAAATAACATTATTGTCATGATCTTTTTTAGCCTGAGATGTAGAACCCACTTCGGGGACGCCTCTGATTAACACATTTTTGGCTCTTGTAATACGATCAACAGCTTCGTTAGCTATATTATCCGCAAATTCTACTGATTTAAGAGAGTCAATCTGCTTTAATTTTTCATTTAATTCGGCCAGTTTATTATCAAATGCATCCATTTTACTGTTAATATCTAATTTGAGATCATATATTTGGATCATATATTTTTTAATTGTAAGAAGTTTAAACGTTTACGGTCCCTATAATGTTATGTATCTTTTGGCACTGAGTGATAAACGTATTTTTGATTTTATTTTGTTTTTCCTATATGACTGTAAAATTAAGTTATATAATGACTAGATTAGGCTTGTAACCTTAAATGTCTTTCCTTTTGATTTCCTACATGCCTGCCTTACCTTGTGGGGTGGGTATATAGGTAATCAATAATTATTAAGAAAAAAGAAAAACCCTTCAATGAGAAAAGTGTGACCCTTGTCCTTATCCCAAAATTTTTATTAAGATTAATTTAGCAAAAATTCACTTTGAAAATGAAATGTTTATTATATCTATTCTTAACAAAAAGGTCGGTCAGACTTAGATAACCTTAACTTAGATTACTAATTAGATAGTTTAGATAAGATATATTATGTTTATGTATGTACTATTTACTTTGTTTTTGGCCGCATGGTCTAATCCTAAAGCCAATAAAAAAAATGAAATACCAAAAAACACGTCTTAAATATTTTTCCAAAATCTATGGAATAACGTTAAACACGACCCCTCCCCCCCCCATTTCATCCCATGGAGGTTTGGTGGGGTTAACTTTAAAATATTAAATAGGAACCCCCATTTTTTATTGCAGATTTGAAAACCTGATAAAAACGTAAGTAACATTTATTCAAGACATTTTTTACATTTGTTGATAGATCTTATCTTATCTTGTCTTTCCAATTACAGCGCTATCTATCATCAATTCTAAAAAATGTCTCGAGCTTAATTTTGAGTTAATTTTGAGCAGCTCACCACCTTTAAAAGGGCCTTCCTATTGGTCCCTTGCCTTTTGGCTTTGAATCCCTGGCTATACGGGCTATTCTCTCGCTGTCCATTCTCGTCACATGCTGATTCCACTCTCGTTTTCTCTGTCTTCCCCACCGTACTGTGTCTTGTATGTTACAAAAATCTCTAATTCTGTCGTTCGGTAGGTATTCTGTCTCTCAGTGTTTTCCTAGTTATTGACTTCAACGTTCTCATTTCTGATGTTCTCAGTATCCTTTTGCTTTCTGCTGTGTCACATCTTGTTTCTATCGCGTACGTCATGATCGGTCTTACACATGATTTGTATATGCTTACTTTCCCTTTCAGCCTCATATCTTTATTTCTCCAGACCAGCGGTTCTCAATCTTTTTGTGTCATGTACCACCAAATACTTTTTATTATTTTTGGTACCACCTAACTGAAATACATAATCTAACTAGGTGATCTAATTAACTATAAAAGTGGTGCTGATTTTGGCTGTTTTTGCGTTTTGTGTACCACCTCAAAAAATGAAATGTACCACCAGTGGTACATGTACCACAGATTGAGAACCGCTGCTCCAGACGACATCCCTCAGACATCCTGACACGTAATTGGCTTTATTTGCTTGCTTTCGGACGCTCTCTTTAACATCTCCATAACTACATATTTCGACTCTCAGATATTCGAATCTCGAGATTTGTTCAATAATTAGTTCGTTCCTAATTACTATTTTGCATCTTATGGGTTCCCTTGATACTACCAGAGATTTCGTCTTAGCTGTTGATATTTTCATGCTGTATTTTTTCGCCACTGTATTGAAAGTTTGTGCCATTCGCTGTAGGTTATCCTCATATAACAGAGGATTTTTATTTGTTTTTCTGCCATCTTATATCCTTTTTCTGTATTTCTAATATTTTCTATGATTTTATCCATTACCAAATTAAAAACCAATGGGCTCAGGCTATCCCCTTCTCTGACTCCCGAGTTGATTTCTACTTCCGATGTTAGTTCATTCCCGACTTCTATTCTGGTTTTGTTCTTCGTATTAACGTTGGTATTAATGTATTTAATTATGCTTATCATCTTGTGCTGATTTTTCTCCTTTAGCAATCTTAACAAATTTCCTAACCTTATACAATCGAAGGCTTTAGTTAGAACTATTAAGCAGTAATCGCAGGTTCAGTGGTGTCATGGCAAAATTAGCAGTGCGGGAACGCAGTGCCGGAACGCATTGCTAATTTTTGTTTACAAAACCTAAATTCTCTATTATTTTTTTTCTTTTCTTAACCAGTGTGGGAACGGCGTTCCCACGCGTTCCCACACCATGACACCACTGCGCAGGTTTATTATATTCTAGTGCTTTCTTTCTTTCCCTCTTTCTCCATTTTTTTTCTTTCTCTCTTTCTCTCTTTCTGAAAAACAAGATGGGAGACTTGTGAACGGTGAAGTCATTAATAATTTGCGATATGCGGACGATACAGTACTCCTAGCTTCTACTCAAGAAGATCTGCAAACACTATTTGATAGTGTCGATGAGAGTTGTAGGGAGACAGGTCTGGATCTGAATATACGGAAAAACAAAATACTCGTAATAAGTAAACAAGAGAATATAAAACCAAAACCGTCTATGTAAATAACAGTAAACTTGAGTAAGTTGATAAAATCGTTTACCTTGGACAGCAATTAAATTGTAAGGCACAAATAGGGGAGTGCAATTAGAACGAAAACATGCATTGTTTCGGAAAAATTCAAACAAGCTTATATTTTTCTAAAACTTTTTTTTATACAGGGTGTTTCATTAATAATTGTCCATATAGTAACTGGAGAAACTGGAGCACAAAATACGAAGATTTAACTTAAATAAAATGTGGTTCCTTACTGAGTTACAGGGTGGTTTATCTAAAAATTTAAAAATTATTTTTGCTCAGCATTTTAAAACTATTCGACGTATCCTTTTCATACTTGTCAGAAAGTGCGACTACTAGACATCCTACTAAATTATGATAAACAAACGTTTTTAGCTACTACCAGAGGCGTACGACAGGGGATGGTGAATGGTTGACCCTTCTCAAATTATACGCCACTAGAGGAATTACCATTTTAGTGTTTCCAGTTTTACATTCTCCAATACTTTCTACGTAAATAATATACTCGTCATTGGTAACGACAAAGTCATTAGTTTTCGAGATATTTGAAGTTAAATATGAAACGGCACAGTTATTTTGATTAATTTATGTTATGATTCATATGATTAAAATTTAAAAATTATTTGTACCCAGTACTTTAAAACTATTTGGCGTATCCTTATCATACTTGGCAGAAAGTGTAGGTACTGTACACCCTACTAAATTAAGATAAATTAACGTTTCTAGCTACTACCAGAGGCGTACGACAGGGGATAGTGGCTGGTTGACCCTTCCCAAATTCTACGCCACTGACGAAATGACTATTTTAGTGTAATTTTTTAATTTTGCAATACTTTTTATGTAAATATTATACTCTTCATTCGTAACGATAAAATGATTAGTTTTCGAGATGTTTGAAATTAAAAATGAAGCGACACAATACATTAATCAAAATAAACGTGTCGTTTCATTTTTAACTTCAAAGATCTCGAAAACTAATGACTTTATCGTTACGAATGAAGAGTATATTATTTTCATAGAAAGTGTTGGAGAATCCAAAAATTGAACTAAAATAGCAATTTCGCCAGTGGCGTAGAATTTGGAAAAGGTCAACCATTCACTTTCCCCCGTCGTACGCCTCTGGTAATAGCCAGAAACCTTTGTTTAACATAATTTAGTAGTTTGTACAGTACCTATACTACCTGCCAGGTATGAAAAGGATACGTCGAAAAGTTTTAAAATGCTGAACAAAAATTGTTTTTAAATTTTCAGATAAAACACCCTGAAACTCAGTAAGGAACCATATTTTATAAGTGTTTTAGGTTAAATCTTCGTATTTTGTGCTAAGGTTTCTCCAGTTATTATATGGACAATTATTAATGAAACACCCTGTATACATGTTAAAGTAAAAAGTTCTACTCGCAGATTAGGCCGCTAATTGTTTATTAATTGTTTAAACAATAACAATTGTTTTGTATTAATAATTTAAAAAATATTGTTAAATTCATCATCTTACTTTGATCAAATATGTTTCTATTTTGTTTTTGATTATGCTGAATCCGAATATGGCATTGCAATTTGAAAATTCTTATACAGAAGGCTCTTATACAGTATGTCTGCGTAGCTAGGATCTACATGGAAAACTTTTTTATTATCAATTTTACGAAAAAAGTTATTTTTCATAAAATGCTCTGGATAGTCAATAATCTAAAACTCAACCATCAGATATCAAATTTTATGAATTTTATACGAGTTACGTCAAAAATATGAATTTCGTTAAAGAGTAAAGTACCTTTATATTCCAGAATATCAAAAAATGCTATTATGAAAAGTTGTTTGAAATTAAAAACTAGGTTTAAATATACAATTACATCATTGTAACCGAAAAAAAAATTTTCTAGTTTTTCTCAAATTACGGAGACATCATTTTATTACAATTATGATAACTATTTTATTATCACTTTTACGAAAAAAAGTTATTCTACATAAAATGCTCTCCCTGGTCTAAAATCTAAGATACAACCATCAGATATCAAACTTTTTTAATTTTATACGAGGTATGTAAAAAATATGAATTTTTCTAAGTGCCTTTATTATTCACAATATTTTAATTAGAAGGATGTAATTGAACACTAAAACAAATTTTTTAATTCCAAACAACTTTTCTTAATAACAATTTTCGATATTGTGAAATGTAACGGTACTTTACTCTTGAGTGAAATTCATATTTTTTGACATACCTCATATAAAATTAATTAAATTTGATATTTGATGATTGCATTTTAGATTATATACGATGCAGAGTGTTTTATAAAGAATAACTTTTTTTCGTAAAACTGATAATAAAAAAATTATCAATAGGTTCCAAGTTACGCAGACATACTGTATAAGAGCTAAAAAAATTTTTTTGCTAAACATTTATTATTGTTGAAGCTTATTATTAAATGTAGTTTTGGTAAGTTTTACAGAAAAAAGTTTTGATCACTTTGTATAAACATTTTTTTTTTTGGTAATTTTCGGTTTTTGTATTAAATTTTTGTTATCTTTCTTAATTTTCTCAAAAAGAAATAGGCTAGTTCATTTCTAAAGTAAAATAATTTAGTGCATTTTAAAGAGTACATCCTAAGCTTTAAAAAAGCACTTATAAAACTGTAATATATCTATTCAAACTTGAGTAATACCGTCTTAAAATGGTGGTAATTCTATAAAACTACGAAGATTTCAAAAATTACATTGTTTGAGACGCCATATCATCTGAATTAGATGTTTGAGATTATTTTTGAATGAAACATGATTTTATAAGATACCTGAAAGGTAAATTGTGCAAAATTTAGGGTTTTATAAGAAAAATTGTATTAGTTACACATTTTTAAATCATTTTTAAACAAAATTCATGTAAGGCTCATTTTCCGCTCCCACCGTACTTATGCTCATACATTTTATTTCTTTTTATTATAATCATAAAATAGCTTAATTATTCTTCTTTCATGATCAATTTGTAAAATTTCATTTGATCCATTAGTTAAAGAATTACATTAAAATAACTCAACCGTGCACTTCGCCGTACGCTAGTTTACAGTGCGCCAATGTTTGTGAGAAGGGTGACTTTAGCGTAATAAATAAAAAAATATAGAAGATACAGATTTAATTTTAGAAAAATCTTTATATAAGTTTTTTTTTGTAAAATTTTCTGAATTTTTCAATGGTCAAGTCAGTTTTTTTCTAAAAATTAAATTTTTGGAGTTATTTAAAAAACCATCTAATTTCGTAGTTCATTTGTTTAATAAAAAATGAAGCACCCACTTCTCGAGTAGAATTGTTTCATATGTTGTTTATTAAACATTTCTTAATGCAATTACAAAAAGTTCTATCTTGTTTGATTTTTTTTAAGTGAAAATCTATATGCATTCCCTAAAAGTCACGGCCAAATTAGATCTAGGATAGAGCAGGCCAGAGGTGTTATGTAACATAGACCTAAAATTGGCATTGAGGATTCGCCTACTTCGCTCTTACGTGTTTTCGGTCTTACTTTATGGTGTCGAGTCCTAAACTGTAAACAAAATTGATATGAATCGACTTGAGGCTTTCTAAATGTGGTGCTATAGAAGAGTTTTAAAAGTTTCCTGGGTGGAGAAGATTCTAAACTCCACAATACTAGAACGTCTCATCAAGACTACTGAGATTATAAAAAGCAGCAAGCAGATAAAGCTGGAGTATTTTGGACATGTAACGAGAGGCCCCAAATATAGGTTTCTGCAAAATATTATGCGCAAGGAAAAATAGCAGGCAAACGCAATCCAGGACGAAAAAGAATCTCATGGTTAAAGAACTTGCGAGATTAGTATTGTGTTAATACAAGCATGCTATTCAGGGTGGCAGTGAATAAAATTAAGATAGCTATGATGGTAACTAAGGACATGGTAATAATAATTTGCAAGGACATGGTACATGATCTTAAGTGCTTTCTTAGCAATTTCTCGTGCATTTCAAAATACCAGTCAGATTTTGCATGAGAGTTTAATGAAATGGTAACAAATCAATTGGAAGTATTGCCAGACAAAATACAGGAAACGTTTTCGTAATCTGTCGTTCCAAATTTTTAACCTGTTCTACAATTCAAACTTCCCCTGTCCCAGTGTTCCCATACATCAAAGTTTGTCCGACTGGATACCGTTAAGCTATTAACAAATTTTCAGCTTGCTATTAATCAACTTTTTTTTTGGTACGCGGCATCCAGGCCTACTATATATATTTATTTTTAGGGTACTGTGACTCTAGAAAGAACAGCCAGGGAATGTCCTGCCCCATGGATCTCTGCGCAAAATTGGGAAAACATTGTGAGATTATCTGTAGACTTTCCAGATTCATTCTGGGAACTACCATCACAACTTGAAAAATTCATGGAACAATGGTATACATGGTACGACCACGATAGTCCAGAAGATGAAGAATTTCCATGCAAATACAAAGAAAAACTGCCACAGTTTCATATTTTAATGTTGCTCAGGTAAATAAAAATTGATAAATCATTTGTTGACTCTTCTAATCACCTTGTCGTAGGTGCTTTCGAGTAGACCGAGTATATAGAGCTGTAGGAAATTATATTACAAATATAATGGGAGAAGAATTTATCATGCCCCCCGTAATAAGTCTGGATAGTATTTATGATCAAAGTAGTCCTTTAATGCCAGTGTTATTTATTCTTAGCCCTGGCTCTGATCCTACGGTAGAACTTATGAAATTAGGTGACAGGTAATTTTGTTTGATTGATAAGTTATATATTTTTTCTAAAGAGTAATATAAAAATTGAATTAATATTACAAACAGGTGAAGTTAATTCTTGACAAATGGCCTGTTCTTGTTGATCATAAATATCCGCAAACATAAGAATCTTTAAGAGACGAAGTTTATATTTTTTATTATACTGATTTGTTATACAGTGCTATACAGTAATAGCGCAAAAAATGGAAAACATAATACATTGCGAAACAAAAAGAGATGAAACTAGTGGAGGTGTAAATTATGGGTATAAACGTACAAATTAACCTTTCTTTACATAGTTTTTCACCTTTAGACGTATCAGAGGAGTACGACAACTGTCACTGTGACAGTAGAATTTTATAAAATACTCCTGTCACAGACGTCTAAAGGTGGGAAACTATGTAATGTAATGTTAATTATTTATATGTTTATTATAATAATTTCCACCTCCACCAGTTTCATCTCTTTTTGTTTCGCAATGTTTTATGTTTTCCATCTTATGCGTTATTTTGCCGGTTATTAGCGCGCTGATCACTGTATAAATTAAATTATAGGAATTTTTCGTTAAGGGAAATATAAAGCAGAATCAATAGCACCTTTAAGAAGTACATATATTACAAAACAAAAATAATACCCTCAAGAAAAACTAAAAATTTTTACCACCTCCCAATTATGACCACTGTACCCCACACTAGGGGTAGAGTGGCCACAAAAATAAAACACAGTGGTCACTTGCCAAAAAAAAATTGTTTAATATAAAATTCTTGAAAAATCTTACATCATATTGTAAAAACTAAAGTCAATACCAAATTTATAAGTTGTACGTAATCTACAAGCACCACGTGAATTTAAAGGTGCTGGAAGAAGGGAAACAATATCATCAATTGACACTATTGCCTCATCTTGGACATGAGGAAACACAAACTTGTGTCCGTGTTTTCTTAAAAAGTTAACCTTATATTTATCCTCTTCAATGTCTTGTTCACTTGTCTCACATAATATTTAATAGTTTGTTTTTTTTGTTGCAATCTGAATTAACACAAAGCACTGAACACATATTGGTGTCGAACAGTAGACCAATATACAAATCTTGGAACAATGATCAACTCCACAAATGATTACTTCCAGGAGATTAAAACTGGAATAGAAAAGGATACAGCGAATTTTAACAAAATGAGGAAAATGCACAAGAGATCTAAAGTTAGAGCTAAGAGTAAGATTGGCTAGGTGCTAAAATTTCTCGGCTCTGTTTTACGGAATGGAAGCTTGGACCTTGAATGCGGCATCAATGAAAAAACTGAAATCATTCTAGTTGTGGGTATATACATGATACTATAAATAACAAGATAATATATTGCACATCTGGAAGTCGTGACGTAAGGGTATATAGAAGAATTCTGAAAATATCATGGACAGAACACGTCACAAAGAGGTTCTGAGAAAGATGAATAACGAAATGGAAGTCTTAAATACAATCAAAACCAGAAAACTGGAATATCTCGGGCATATTACACGTGAAGAGAGATACAACTTTCTCCAACTCATTATGTCATAGGGAAAGATTCAAGGAAAAAGAAGCATAGGGAGACGCAGAATATCGTGGCTGCGCAACCTGAGAGAATGGTACGGATGTACATCAAACGAACTTTTCAGAGCAGCCATCTCCAAAATCTGAATAGATATTATGATTGCCGACGTTCGTCGCGGGGATGGCACTTGAAGAAGAATATAGTTGCTAACTTAACAGCAAGATAGCCGTTCCTAAGCTCGTATAAAAGAGAAGAGTTTGATGGTGAGGCGACTTGCTTCGGTAAACTTTTTTTTTTTTTTTTGGGAGGTGGGAATCTTCTTAAGACCGTCTGGGAAAGTGTCCCAGGTGTGTCGGATTCAGCCCGTCCTATCTCTATCTTGCCGGGCCGTCTACCGACTAAACCCACCTTCTCTTTCTCCAGCCGGCGGGTCCGGAACCGCTCTTAGCGAGCATATCTGACCCGTCGACCTTACTCATAGCTCCCCTCCGGCACTCCCAGCATGTATTCCACGGATTAGCCGGCCGCCTGGCCGCCCCCCGCCCCCGCGCGCCGCACCTGACCGGTCGGCGCGCGCGGGGTAGTGGGGCAGCCAGGACGCCACCCAAACCAAGATGGAACCAACCAAAGAATGCCAGTTGACAGTTACGAGCAACTCCAATCATTCATGCTTTCATCTATGCACGCCTTCTCATCCACCCATTCAGTCACTCAGTCTGATATTAAGGCGGGCCATTGGTAATGTTATAAGTATAGCCGATCCCATCACCTTTATAAAGTACACCACTCATAATCTAGAGCATATATGTATACCGAAAAATGCTTAACCTACTAACAATATATGTCGCTAGTTCCAGCCATATTTTTGTTATCCTACCTGTTGTGTATTGTTTATAAAAAAATGTGAAAGTTTTGCCTTTTTCTCAATAAATATAAGAGCGTTTATATCTAAATTACTTAAGTATTTAAATGAATTTCATGATAAAATTCCGTTTAGCACTACAGTAGAAGTAATGGAAGGATATAACGTTAAAAAAATGTGAATTAATAAAGTACTTTTTGCGTGGTGTACTTTTAAAATAAATTTCTGAAATTAATAAAAATTGGCATGTGAAACGTAAATATTCGACATATAATACGAATACAGTATAGGAATCTGTAAGAATCTAAGCTCTGTTAATGTAGCCATTATGTATAAGATGGCGCTACGAAAAATATTTATACATGTGCAAAATTCAGGAGCGGTATGGCCCGTTTGAAACTTTCCTTTGGAAATTTCGGTACTGTATAGAGAGTAATACCGTTTTGAGGGATGCGGGTGGTTCATTATTGCGTACTTGGAATAATATCAGGGCCCCGTAACCGGGCGTGCAACGCGTGCGGTGCACGCGTGCGTAACCCCAATGGGGCGCCAAACCGAAGGATTGGTAAATAAGAAATATTTATTTTAAATGAGATAATCATTTTTTATATACAATTTTATTTATTTCATGAACAGCTAGAGAAATCTCAAAAATCAAATATTGTGTTATTACTGAAAAAATGATTTATTATTCCCGTCCTGAAATGTTGAACGTACTCCGTCTAAAATATATTACATTTTATTGTCCCTTCCTAATTTTTTTCTTTGAAGTATGTAGATAGATTGAATTACGCTTGCCATATGAAAATCAAACATCAAATCACACTCCTTGACGACTAGAAACATAAATTAGTACCCATAACGCAACTTAGCAGTTTTACTCCTATAAAGTGAATCTTTTACTCTAATGATAATTACCCTTAAGTAAACACATACTCTATGAATTATGATTATGTATTTAACTTGGGTATTACCTTTTCCCGTAAAATTAATAATGTATTAATAATAATTAAAATTAATAATTAATAAAATTAATATGAAACCATATGGTTGCTAGTTATGCAGACACCCTATATAAAATTTGTTTGAAAACTTTGATATAACAAAATATTATTGTTTATTTACTTGAATGTATATTTTTAATTTAATACACAGGGTGCTTCATTCATGTTGCAAAAAAATTTAAGGGGAAAGACGCAAAATGTCGCCTCTCAAAATTTTCCTGTGTTTTAAATGTGTTCATTTTTTTCGAATACTGAGAAAACTAATAAGTATTTTTAAAAAAATTAAACGCAGAATGAAAGAAAACGTTATTGCCGAGGGCCGACAGTCCCTTAGAATAAATAAAAAGTTTCTTTTAAAAACTGTTAACTTTAAAACTGTTAACTTTTGAGAAAAATGTCAAGAAACTTATTTTATTTAAAATGTCCCAAAAAATCTAGAAAAAATATTTTTTGGAGGAAAACTGGAGATTTTTGAAATAGAGCGCGCCGCACCGACAAAAAAATCGGATGGACATGTATATTTAACAATTAAAACACGACGGTTTAAATTAGGGTTAGACACAATCACTCTTTAGAATCTTCAAGCTGAATGTTTAAACTTCAATTTAAGAATCTGGCAACCTCAAAAGTTCTAATTTAAATATGAGTTTTTAGGCCTCGTAAATGAGCATTTTCGCACTTTTCAGATTTTAAATCGACTATAACTCGAAAACTATCAATTTTTGAAAAAAATTACAAGATACCTTTCTTGTTTAGAATGACCCACTAAACTTAAAAATATATGTTCCGGGGCAAAAAAACGTGATCTTTTCTATTTGTTTATAAAAATTGTTTAAACAGTTTCTGCCCAAAAATTCCGCCCGGCACCCTTCAGATTTGTTTAGAGGGGACATGTTTGAATAGGAATCCACAAAGAAACCGAATCAGAAATTTTCCCAGACGGGAGCGGTCTCACCACATGGACTAAAATAGATTTCTCCAATACTTTTGGTTTAGATTTTACCACGAGATACGAGCACAGTATTTATCCAAGTAAAATTTTCAGCGAGACCCCGTCCTTAAACCGCCTACTAAAAAATTAAAAGTTCGCACCTGATATATAAAACGATTTCGAGTCATCTTAGCGAGGCCGCACCTGCATACTCTCTGTACTTAACTAAACTATCGACTCACTAAAAATTCTGCCGTTTGCGGCCTCGCTTAGATATCTATTGCGTTATTTCTCCGATAGAGGCAGCATCTCTCGGGAAAGAATCTTTTCTCTCTGTTGCGCCGGCATTTGGGGACCTCTCTTTCATACAACGGCCGGCCTTAAAATGGGACAGTCTGTGTAGGTCGGATGTAAAAGGTCCTTCCCCACTGACTGCCCCACAACGATACGAACAAATATAATATAAGAAAAAGAAACAAGAATAAAAGAGATGAGGGAGAAAAACAGAAAATAAAAGAAAGAGAAACAGAGAATAGAAAGAAAAGATAGAGAACATGAACAGGAAAAAGTAGAAAGTGAAAATAAAAGAACGGTAAGAGTTAAAAATAAAATTAAATAGATTACTGAACCCTCAATTAATTTGTTTCTGATCCTAGAGATGGCTCTACTGTAGCATGCCATTGTGGTAACATTTTCAACTTAATTGTAGATTTCTACATGATGACTCAGTAATATGTAGAAACCTGAACACTTTTTTATCGTTACACCCATCGGCTCAATTGGCTATGATGCCAAATTGTTTAAACAGTAATTTTATCAACGCCTAATAACAATGTTAATAGCAAGAAACATTTAGTCCATGTTGTGAGGCCGCTCCCGTCTGAAAGAAAATTATGTTTCGGTTTCTTTGCGGAAGGAAATCTGAGGGCGAAATTTTTGGCCAGAAATTGGAAAGAAAGGTATCTTGTCATTTTTCTCAAAAGTTGATAGTTTTCGAGTTAGGGGCGATTTAAAATCTGAAAAATGCGAAAATACGCATTTTCGAAGCTTAAAAGCTCATTTATCTTAATATATCGCACATCCCATTCAATACCGATACAACTGCGGTTTTCTTCTTCTACAAAATAGATATTTTAAGACAAGTAATTGAATATTAGAATATTAGTAATTCAATAGCACACGAATGGATATCTTTTTTGAAAAACAAGCAATATTTAACCATTATAAATATTTGTAAGATATGGCGGTATTGCATTATATTTTTAAATAACTCATCAACCATAACTGCTACGATTATACAGATTAACAATGAAAAACCAGACAAAGTTATAAATGGTAGTTTACTAGATAAATTTATCTAATAATTATAATTATTGTATATTATAAATCACAACAAAGTGAAATTAACTCAACAAATTGAAATAAAATGATTGATGTACATTTGCAATAAGATTTTTTTTTGCATAATTCCAGTAAATGCTCTTTTGTTTTCTCTCCTACAGTAGGAGGCTTTTCGTAGGCTGGTTTTGAGTTATATTGCTCTAAAATATTATTATTATCAGAAAAATGACGAGTAGAAAGGTCAATAGTTTTATAGGTTGTATAGTCAAAGTTAACTTTGTAAAAAAATTTTGTAGGAAAACACTTTTCTACTTTAAGAATTTCTATATTATTCCATATTACTTTCTCGTTATCCGAATTTTTGGTGAATTTTTGCCCAAAAATTTTTGAAAGGTACTTGGAGTCAAAAAGTCTTCAGCGTCCATTTCATTCCCTTTATAGGGCCTACCGTTTTTCTTTTTGCAGCACTTATTAGAGGTGGCCACTGACATGAATTGAGTTAAACTGTGTTTTTGCTTTCTCGATTACTGCATGCATCGAATCACCCTCATTTTGGGTATGACAAACAGTAAAAAATTTGTGAGTAATGTTATTTATTTCAGCATGCGTAACTGCATATAAGTACATAAGTACCACCAAAACCGCCTTATTCTTATTCTTGCCAACGCAGTTGTCGGAATAAAAAATAATATCTTTTCCTGCAGGTAAAGTAGATAGATAGCTAGAGAGGCATGTTGCAATTTAATTTGCTCCTCGCATAGCAATGGCCTCGTGCCAAAAACAGCAGGAACTGTTTGCGATGCTACTTCGAAAATCGTAAAATTAAAGCAATTGAGACAGGACTTATGAAAAAATGTAGAAATATCTCCGCAATGTGTAGGTAATACTGCTTGCAAATCGAAGCAAGCTACTATGAGCTTATTATTTTTTATGTAGGATTTGTAATATTTTTTGCTTTTTCTTCTCGGCTTCTTTCTTTACTACGAATGTGACGTGTGTATTGTTCTTGGCCTTTTTATTTTTCTTCTTGATTGCATTGTTTATACACCTCATAAGTTGCGCAATGATCTTTCGTCGGTTTAAAAAAAGAAATATTACATTCTGTGTTAAAAAATGTTTCATATGTACATCTTTTGACAGATGGCAACTGCTTTTCTTCTCGTTACTCTTTGTAGTATCTATACATCTAAGCTAAGGTTAATGATCCATCAAGGAATTCTCTACGAGTTTGAGCTCTTAAATAGTGAGACTCTACGCGCTCAAAGCTATTTATGTGTTTTCTTACGGTTTCCTTAAGTTTCTCGTTTATAGTTGTGCGTTTTGATGATTTCCTCTATTATCTTTCTGAACGATGTTATACTCTTTTGACTTAGCCCAACTTGTTCGAATAAATCGATCTCCAATATTAAGGGTATTAATAAAAATATTTTGCATGCTCTTCTCCTTAATTTGTTTATAGTTAAATAAAAACATAAATTGTTTGTCCTATTACTTCCTTCTACAACTCTCCCATACTTCGGAATATTGTGCAAACGTTTCTGTAAAATACCCCTAGCACTCGCAACATGTGGCGGTATTACATTAAAACATATTATATTCTACGTGCAATATCCATACATGATACAGTTAAGGCGCTACAAACTACGTTTTTGAAGTTACGTCACTAATGTTCTCAGCAAGCGACGTGTATTCTCGCAATCTTCAGATTTTAAATCCCTTGTAACTCGAAAACTGTTAACTTCTCAGAAAATGAGAAGATATCTTTTTTGTTTAGAAGAAGCCAAAAAACCTAAAGAGTTACAGTGCAAAATAGGAGATTGTTGAAATAGACCCTGCTGCATTGGCATTAAAATCGGATCGACGCGCATAATTAACAATTAAAAAACAACGGTCTAAATTGAAGTTAGACCCGATTACTACTCAGAATTTCAAAAATGAATGTTTAAACTTCACTTTAAGGACTTGCCAACCTTAAATACAATAATTTAAATATGAGTTTTTACGCCTCGAAAATGTCTATCTTCGCATTTTTCATATTTTAGTTCACCTCTAACTCGAAAATTATCAACTTTTGAAAAAAATGACAAGATATTTTTCTTGCTTAGAATGACCAAAAAAACAAGAAAAAATATTTTCCTGGACAAAAAATGGTAATCTTGTGAATTTGTTTAGAAACATTTTTTTTAACAATTTTTGCCCAAAAATTTCGCTGGCACTCTTCTGATTTATTTAAAGGGGACATTTTTGAATAGGAATCCGCAAAGAAACCAAATCAGAATTTTTTTAGACGGGAGCGGCCTCACAACATAGACTAATTACATATTATGTTTCTCCGTAACTAAATATTCCAGTTAGTAAGGAATTCATCTTATCTCACACTGACACTGAAAGATGGTAATAAAATTTTACGACCTCTTCCATTCACTGTCGACAAATCATCTAAAAGTGTATTACATTGCACAAATTTTGTTTATACACATAAACCTTTTAACACGTTGACGGACAGTGCGAATGCCTCAAATGTATAATCAAGTGTTGTGATACTATATGAATTTTGCAAAGTAGAATAGGGAAATTGCTAAATTTGTTTTAGCGCTTATAGATTATGGAAACAATATGTTTTTTGTAAACATGTGGACGACGGCCATGGATGTATCATATTTTATATGCATCTGTAGATGTAATAACAGGATTTTGATTTTAAATTCCGCAAAATATGTTTAAGCAAGGCGAAAACCTCGCGTTTCTTGAGAAAAATATTCCCATGAGATCTTTTTGCGTAATCAGTTTCATGAGATACCTCAGAATAAGACAAAAAAGGTTATAATAAAGATATTAAAAATGACTTAACAGAAAAGATACTGAAAACTATTTCACTAACACCAAAACTAGTTCGTCTCTGTCTTGCTAAGAGAACCGTCGATTTATTGCATTTCGATTTAATGTCCATGATTCAGTTCCATAGTAAAGCACACTGTGTACATAACTTTTAATTAGCCTTATTTTGAGGGCCAATATCAGATCTTTGCTGCATAAAATCTTTTTCATTTTCACGAAGTTGGCACGTGCTTTTTCAATTCTCTCTCTTATTTCTGCAGTCTAATCGTTATTTTCTGTGATTATCGTTCCCAAGTAAGTATATTTTTTTACTCTCTCAGACTGCTGGCCGCCTACCGTTAATATTTCATTTATATTGTTGTTCTTGCTATTTTTCATAAATTTTGGTTTTTTGAGGTTAAGGGAGAGTCCGTATTCTCCATTACATATATCTTAATATTTTGTTCATTATTCTTTCTAAGTCTTCCAAGTTGTCTGATATTATGACTGTATCGTCGGTATACCTAATGTTATTAATTAAATTTCCATTTACTTTTATGCCGACTGTCTCGTTTACCAAAGCTTCTTGTGTGATTTCTTCAGAATAAGAACTAAACAATAACGGCGACAGTATGTAACCTTGCCTGGCCCCTCTCCTTTTCTCCATTTGTTCTGACACTTCTCCAAATTACACATTTGATCGTTGGCTGTAGTATAAATGGTATAGTTTATTACTAAAGTTATTATTATGGTATGGTTTATTACTAACGAGGAAGTTATAAATGCCTTAAATCAAATGAAAAATGGAAAATATAGAGACGACGGAATAACAAAAGAGATGATTAGAGATGGAGGTCAAACTACCTTGGAAGCAGTTAAAATCCTAATGAAGAAGTGCCTCTTTGATATTGCTATTCCAACCACTTGGCAAAATGCGCAGCTACTTCTACTACAAAATAAAGGAGGCAAACACAAACTCGAAAATTACAGACCAATAAGTCTGTTACCACATCCGTACAAACTGCTTACCACAATAATGACCAACAGACTATCAGATAAATTCGATAGTTACCAGCCTGTTGAACAAGCGGGATATCGCAAAGGTTATAGTACCGTAGAACACCTACTCCTACAGACAATAAGGACATTTCTCGAAAAGTGTAACGAATACAATAACCCTCTTCATTCAGCATTTGTTGATTACAATAGGGCATTCGATTCCATAGAACTCTGGGCCGTATTAGACGGAATGAATAACGCAAGGATTGATTCCAGATATAGAATATAGAATTATTTACTATTGAATTAGAAGATGCCTTATGTCTTAGAAGAAAAAGTTAAATTGTCACTTAAATTTTTAAGTCATCTAAGATTTGCCGATGACATAGTGCTCATAAGCAACAATACAGAAGAACTAATCTACATACTAAAGATGCTTAAACAGGAATCTGAGAAGAAAAGCGGTTTAAAAATAAATTTAAATAAAACAAAAGTGATGACAAATCAAAATATCAGAATCGACTTAGATGGAAGTCAGATCGAAAGTGTCGAAGAGTCACACGATCAAGCTAGGCAAACAGAATCAAACGGCAGAGATAACTAGAAGAATCCGAATTACTTGGGCAGCAGTTGCAAGACTCAGTGATGTGTTGAAAAACAAAAAGATACCAATAAACCTAGAAAAAAGGGTATTCAACAGTTGTATTCTACCAGTTATGACTGATGGAGTGGATACCGTGACACTTACAGGGTTATCAGCCAATAGATTAAGAACACAGAGGGCCATCGAACGAGCTATGTTAGGAGTATCTCTGAGAGAACATATTTGAAATGGGACGTATGAAACAGGACGAAGGTGGAATATGTAACTGGAAGAATTGCGCAAATGAAATGGAACTGGATAGGACACGTGGCACGGCAAAACAACGAAAGGTGGACGAGAACATTGTACATTGGAGACCACGCGAGCATAGTAGTAGCAGAGGAAGACCACAAAAACGATGGTTAGATGACTTCAAAGCAAAAGTGGGGAGAAACTGGTACCAAAGAGCACAAAACAGAGAAGAGTGGAAAACTCATGGGAGGCCTTTGTCCAGGAGTGGATGCAAACAGGCTAAAGAAGAAGTTATTGTTTTCTTTAGGGACATTCACTTAACAAGCTACATGTTTTTATGGATTTGGCTGTCTCTAGAGGTGTATATTCTCGGGCTGAATACCGATAACCTTTTTCCAAGCACACAAACAATCCACATTGCTTTACTATATTTTTTGTTTTTGTTCTGTTAGTGTATCTTTGGTTGCCTATATAGATGTCATATAGGTGAACAAGGATTAGGATTAAGTTAGGTTAGGTCTGATCCGGGGAACCGGTACCGGGACAAGCGATGTAAGATGATCAAACTAAATAAAGATATCTTAATCAAGAGTACTTAATAGTCATTATTAAAGAACCCAACTAAACATGGTGGCAGCGGTGTTGAGTGCAGCACGTATATTTTAAGTATAAAACTATATTACCCATTAACCACTAGCACATGCCAAGAGTAGCAAAGCAACGTTAAGGGGCAAGAAAATATTCTGCATTGTGGTCAATTGTGGTTGAAATCATACCCGACATAAAATAACACTGAAAATGTCTACTAATACTACTCCTGATGCAAATACTCAAGGTATGGTAAGTCCAGCACCATTGAATGTTAACCCTCCGGATAAATTCAATTTTTTGGCCCCAGCAATTTGGCCTGCATGGAGGAAGAGGCTGGAACGCTACATGTCGGTATCAGGGCAGCTCCAAAAGACAGAAAAACAAAAAATAGATATCCTAGTGTACCTTATGGGAGAAGAATCCGAAGATATTTTGATACAATTTCAAAAAATTCCAGATACTTACGAGGAAGTTCTAAATGTTTTTGACAAATATTTTATCCCTAGACGTAATATTATATATGAACGTTTCAAATTCAATTCTACAGTACAAAAACCAGGTGAAACCATTGACTTATTTATTACTAGCCTACATACCTTAGCAGAACATTGTAATTATGGGCAACTGAAGGAGGAATTGATCCGAGACCGTATCGTAGTAGGCATGCTGGACACAAAAACATCAGAAAGGTTACAGCTAAAAGAAACAGTGTTGATAGCAATTTCTGGATTTTCTTCGTGTCTTATCAGATAAAACAATTGTTCCAGATATCGTTATCGCGTTTCCTTTTTTACTCCTTTATCGATGATTATTCTGCCGCGCCGTTTTCATTTTCTAATATTCTATACTCTTTCTCTTTCTTCTCTCAAAGAAACTGTTTATTAGATTTTTTTCTTTCTCATCTAATTTATACCGATCCAGATTAGCTCCATATAACAGTTCTAGTTCTACTTGCATCAGACTAATCAATACGTTTATTTAACATATTATTAAGTGTCAACACATTTTTTCTTTTGTCTTCGCTAATATTTATTTATTTCTGTTGTTTTTGTACATAGAAGAAATCAATATAGATGTAAGATTTTTAAAATTGATTGTTATTATTTCTTTTATATTGATCCTTTTTTTATTTTTAATATGACGGTGAAAATATTTTTTAACCTATCCTGAATTAATTTCAAAAGTGGTTATTTATTTAGGTACTCTTACTCCATATCTATTTAAATATCGTCCAATTGGTTTCCTTTAAATTTAGCTCACCACAAATGCAAAAAGTAATGAACAATGAAAATTTTAAAGATAAAATAATGATTTCAATTAAAATCTTTAATAAACATAAGTGCGACAAAAGAGAAACACCATGGATGGTAGTTATTAGAAAAACTATTTGACAAAAGTAGACTATTTATGCTCCAATTCAAAATATAGTCAAATACAAAGCTTCAGAGATACATGAAAAAATACAAATAAAAAAGACAACTTTATGTTACTTAAAAACATTAAAAAGCCAACTCGGGTTTAATCGAGACAAAAAGTACCGGCCCTAAATATATCAAAATCTAATACGGCCAAGGGGACTGACAATATTTCAAGAAAAGTAGTTAAATTAATTTCAGAAGGTCACGTTGATGCGTTATAAATAGACGTTATAGTAGTATATACAGTCGGAAAAATGAAAGAATACCCATGAACGAACATATAAAACACGCTGTATTTTCCTGTCACCGTGGCACAAAGAAAATTGTCCAGTACAAGTACATGTAACAATAATTATTACATGTACTTGCGCTGGCCAATTTTTTGTGTGACACGGTGACAGGAAAATACAGCGTGTTTTATATGTTCGTTCATGGGTATTCTTTCATTTTTCCTACTGTATATCTGTATTATATTACCTACTAACTATAATACAATAACACGTTTTGTTGTACAAAGTAATTGATATGGCAACGCTGCTAGGATAAAGTTCTGTTTGACGCGATTCTAGCAGAAGGTACTGCTATCTATCGAGCATAAATATTACCGATGTTGTAGATGGAGTCACTTCATGGCTGCACAAATTCACAGCGGCAATTCAAGATATAATTCTTGTTTAACGAGATTTTTCATATGTTTAGAAAAAAATATTCAACATTTTATTGCAAATATTTTCCACTCTTACAGTTTTATATATGTTGTTATTAAAATTTTGTCCGATTTCTTGCCGGTAGCTTTATTATAAGCCAAAACATATTATTTTTTCCTATTATGGCAAAACTGTAAGATCAAAAATTTTCAAAAAATTCATAAGTATTTCTTAGGATTATATCTTTATGCTGTAAGAAAATTAACAAAATTGTATGTTTGGTTTTCCCGCTTTATACTTGTAAAAAAAGAGTATTTTTGAGTTTTTTCGAAAACGAAAACATGAAGTTCGCTCAAAATTTGTCAAAATACTTCTAGTAATCACATACACCTTCTCAAATTTTTTCAAAATTTTTGAACTTCAAATTTTTTTTTGGGGGGGTTCAGATCAACCATCCGATAAAATAATAAACTTCGGTAAACTAGATAGAATCATTCAAAAAGCGTCATTCAACTATGTGACCCAAATGAATCGGTGTACTCGAATTCCTTCCCGCCGTCAAAAAATCAGTCGAGTTCATTCCCGCCTACCTGTTAATCCCTAATCCCTCCCGCAGCAGGGTCACAGGTCACCGCCAGGTAGGTAGTCAAGCGAAGAGCAGGTAAAGAACGTTGTGCAATTATTTATTATACGAAATTTAAAATTTCAAAAAATGGTTTCTAACTTTTCCTTTACATTTTACCCCGGATTAAGACTGGCAGAAAAGACATATTCATTATTCATAACTAGTGTGTTTAAAAAGCGTTTCATAAGAAACGTTTGACACTTAAAACTTTACTTAGGTATTAGCTATTTATGTATTAAGAGCGAAAAGTGATACATTATTGCTTGAGAGTAATAGTTACATAATTACTCGAAAGCAATAATGTCACTTTGTGTTTGTAATACTTACAACAGTTTTTCTACATTTACTTAATAAAATGAAACTATTTTTAAATCATTAGCTTTATGAGTTTGATTGTTCAATTTGTTTGTATTGTATGGTTGTATGGTTGCTACTGACTACGCGCGTTTATCAAATTTTAACGCGCTAGAGCAGTGGTTCCCAACCTTTTATGTCTGGCGACCCACCTTCTGATGTTTTTTCATATTCGCGACCCATCCCTCACCCATGATGATATATATGTACGTTATTCAGCTACTGTAAGACCTACGCCGCGACCCACCTGAAATCCGCCCGCGACCCACTAGTGGGTCGCGACCCACCCGTTGGGAAACGCTGCGCTAGAGCAATAAAGTGACGTTACTCAGTAAACGTCAACTTTTCGTTGCCATTGACAAGCAAAAAAGTCTTCTTTTTCAAGTGATTGTAGAAAAAGTATATATTAAGCACAACAAAATTTGGTAAACAAAGAACTTTTACTTTTATTGACCACACGTAATTTATTTTAAAAATACGCAGGGTAAGGGTTAATATTGTTCGTCCGCTAGAACTTTTCCCATACGACACGATTCATTTTCAAACAAATTAAGTCCAAACATAAAGTGAAACGTACGCCGATGTGTGTAGTATACAGTATACAAAATGTATATAGGTACACATCGACGTTCGTTTCACCTTATGTTTTGACTTAATTTGTTTGAAAATGAATCGTGGCGCATGGGAAAAGTTATAGCGGACGAACTATACGTTAATCCACTAAAAGGAATTCTAGAGCTACCGGGACTTAAAATTAAGGTTGCTAAGGAATTCATGATCAGCCAAATAAATATATATTTTTTGATGTACCTAACATTTTATACAGATTTTTTAAAGGACGTTATATGTTTTAGATGTGGCTTTGGAGGTGGAAAGTTCAGGTATCTTTCGCTGGGTCAAGGTCAAGAAGAAACAGCGCTTTCACTTCTCGACATTGCAATATCTAGAGGTCAATGGCTCATGTTTCAAAATTGTCATTTACTGCTTTCTTTTATAAAAAGGCTAGAAAAACAGCTCGAAAAAATTAGCAAACCCCATCCTGACTTTAGATTATGGCTAACCACCGACCCAGTGGATACGTTTCCCATCGGAGTTTTACAGAGGTCGTTAAAGGTGGTCACGGAACCACCCAATGGTTTGTATACTAACATTACCAAAATTATATGTGTATGTATATTATAGTCCAGGCTGTATCATCGCCGGTAAATTATTCCGATTCGATTTTTTTACACAAAAGAGCTCCTTATAACAAATCCACAGGGTGCCAGATGGTACCGTGGTCGAAAAATTGTTTAAACAATTTAACAAATTCACAAAAATAATTTCTTCACTCGGGAATTTTTTTTTAGAATCTTTGGGTCATTTTGAGTAAAAAAGTTTGTGAGTTTTCTTTAACATTGATTGTTGTCGAGTTGGCCAAGTCGAACAAAGGCCATGGTCTGGCTTTGGTTGGTGTGGTTACAGCCAAAGCCTGACAACAGCCAGGCTTTTGCTGAAAAGTTCTGATCAGATTCTGATTATTATGCATGTTTTGATTATTTGCATGATTAAAAATTCATGTTTTTATTGTTAAACAAAGCTATAAACAAATAGTGTTTGAGCATTTTGGCGCGTGCCCAATGATGAGAGGTGCATTGAAAACATCACTCGAGCACTATATGTTTATAGCTTTGTTCAACAATAAAAAAATTAATATTTAGCAATGCTAATAATCAAAATCAGTGTAATTTGACTTGAACTTTCAAATACTGCAAGCATAATTGCTATTTTATTTTTTAATCAAAAGTTATTCTAGTTAAAAAATTGCAATTTTTCGATGTTTTGAAAGTTTAACCGCGCCTATCTCGAAAATTATGCATCCTACTAAAAAAACTTTTATTTTTTTGCTTAGAATGGCCCAAAAAATACAAAAAAATATTTTGTTTTGCGAAATATCGCTGTCATGTAATTCTGAAAGTTATTTGTTTATAACAATCTTATCGACATCCGGATCAACTGTTACCCAAAAAATTCGTATTCCACGGGTCAAAATACATAAAAAAAACTTGGGTAAGTCCATCTAAATAAAGGAGGTCGTTGTACCCTGACGACAGCACTACTTTGGTTGTTCCCTTTGGTTGTTCCACATTATTATGTATTTAGAAAATAATACTTATGTATACGAGTAGAGGGTGGGTTAATGAAAACAGTCCACCTCGATATTTGGCACTATTTGTTAGATTTTAAGGAAATGAGGAAACAAGCCGATCTTTGTTCTAAGGGGGACACATTTTTATGGTAGGAACAGTAGGAAAAATGAAAGAATACACATGAACGAACATATAAAACACGCTGCATTTTCCTGTCACCGTGTCACAAAGAAAATTGTCCAGTGCCAGTACATGTAATAATTATTATTATTACATGTAATAATTATTATTACATGTACTTGCGCTGGGCAATTTTCTTTGTGACACGGTGACAGGAAAATACAGCGTGTTTTATATATTCGTTCATGGGTATTCTTTCATTTTTCCGACTGTACATAGGTCTGTCATTGGTCAACCCCCTTCCTTCCACTTTACCAACCCCTTATTTCTAAATAGGGAATATACCATGTATGACACATCATTCTTCTTCTTCTTGTAGTGCCTATCCGTTTCGGATGTTGGTGACCATCATGGCAAGCTGTACATTGCACACTGCTGCTCTAAAAAGATTTGTAGTGGTTGTGTTGAACCACGTACGTATTTTTCAGCCAGAAAATCCTTCACTTTCCTGGTACTTGCTTTCCTTCTACTTTTCCCTGCAGGATAAGCCGCAGCAGTCCATATCTTTTACTGTTACTCATGATGTGACCGAGGTATTCGATTTTGGCTGTTTTTGAAATGCAGATCTTACTTTCTCTATCCTACATTTGATTTCTATGCAATGATCCAAATTTTCATTGACGTTCGTACCAAGGTGTATGTTTTTACTCTTTCTATTTGTTGGCCATTCACACTGATTCCTCCAAATTGCTTTTCATTCTAGAGATCATCATACATTTTGTTTTCTTAGTGTCTAGTGAAAGTCCGTATCTCTGACTGATTTCTGCGATTCTATTTATTAACTCCTGGAGGGTTTCGGAACTGTCAGCGAATACCACCGTGTCGTCTGGCTGTCTTATGTTATCGATACATTCTCCGTTAATTCAAATTCCGGCTTCAACATCATTCACTGCTTCTTGGAAGATTTCCTCAGAGTAGATGTTAAACAGCAGTGGTGATAGTTACATCCCTGACGGACGACCGCCCACGTTTGATTTTGATATCGTCGGATTCTCCTGCCTCTGTCCGGATAGATGATGTTTGATTCCAGTAAAGATTGCTGATAATCCTTAAATCACAGGTGTTTATTCCAATATTGGTTAACATCTCTATCAGCTTGTCGTGCCTTACTGTATCGAACGCTTTACGACAAAATTCCCCGTAGGTGGCTGTATACCATTAATTACAAAAATTGAAGAAAAAAATCTGCTGTGTAAAAGGTATATTTATTGAATTTATTAGGGGTTTCAAATATACAGGGTGTTTCATTAATAATTGTCCATATAGTAACTGGAGAAACCTTAGCAGAAAATACGAAGATTTAACCTAAAACACTTAAGAGGAAACAGTAGCGATCAACAGGTAGCGAAAACGCGTTCCAAGATGGCGGCTGTAATTTTGAATATTTTTTCGAGATATTTGGCACACGTATTCGTAATATAATAAAGAATGGCGGTATAGAGCCCAATTTAAAAAATATATTAATATGTGGAAATTACTCTGTAATTAAATGCAATATTAAAAAACCGAGCCTGTACCGCCATTAAGAAGAACAAAAAAATACACTTTCTTCAAATAAACTTTTTTATCCGATGCCTAGATTTCGTCTCATTTTGGAACTACTAAAATTTTTTATTTCATTAGTAGTTCCAAAATGACACAAAATCTAGGCATCGGATAAAAAAGTTTGTTTGAAGAAAGTGTATTTTTTTGTTCTTCTTAATGGAGGTACAGGCTCGTTTTTTAATATTGTATTTAGTTACAGAGTAATTTCCACATATTAATTTATTTTTCAAATTGGGCTCTGTACCGCCATTCTTTATTATATTACGAATACGTGTGCCAAATATCTCGAAAAAATATTCAAAATTACAGCCGCAATCTTGGAACGCGTTTTGGCTACCTGTTGATCGCTACTGTATCACCTTAAATAAAATGTGGTTCCTTACTGAGTTACAGGGTGTTTTATCTAAAAATTTAAAAATTATTTTTGCTCAGCATTTTAAAACTGTTCGCCGTATCCTTTTCATACTTAGCAGAAAGTGCGACTACTATACACCCTACTAAATTATGATAAACAAACGTTTCTAGATACTACCAGAGGCGTACGACAGGGGATAGTGAATGGTTGACCCTTCTCAAATTCTACGAGACTGGAGGCCCTTCTCAAAATTACTATTTTAGTGCCATTTTTAGATTCTCCAATACTTTCTACGTAAATAATATACTCTTCATTGGTAACGATAAAGTTATTAGTTTTCGAGATATGTGAAGTTAAATATGAAACGGCACAGTTATTTTGATTAATTTATGATATGATTCATATGATTAAAATTTAAAAATTATTTGTACCCAGTTCTTTAAAACTATTGGGCGTATCCTTATCATACTTGGCAAAAGGTGTAGGCACTGTACACCCTACTAAATTAAGATAAATAAACGTTTCTAGCTACTACCAGAGGCGTACGACAGGGGATAGTGGCTGGTTGACCCTTCCCAAATTCTACGCCACTGCCGAAATTGATACTTTTGTGTAATTTTTTGATTTTCCAATACTTTTTATGTAAATAATATACTGTTAATTCGTAACGATAAAATGATTAGTTTTTGAGATATTTGAAATTAAGGATGAAGCGACACAATACATTAATCAAAATAACCGTGTCGTTTCATTTTTAACTTCAAAGATCTCGAAAACTAATGACATTATCGTTACGAATGAAGAATATATTATTTTAATAGAAAGTATTGGAGAATCCAAAAATTGAACTAAAATAGCAATGCCGCCAGTGGCGTAGAATTTGGTCAACCATTCACTTTCTCCCGTCGTACGCCTCTGGTAATAGCCAGAAACGTTTTTTAAGGTAATTTAGTAGTTTGTACAATACCTATACTTTCTGCCAAGTATGAAAAGGATACGTCGAATAGTTTTAAAATGCTGAGCATAAATAATTTTTAAATTTTTAGATAAAACACCCTGTAACGCAGTAAGGAACCACATTTTATTTTAAGTGTTGTAGGTTAAATCTTCGTATTTTGTGCTAAGGTTTCTCCAGATACTATATGGACAATTATTAATGAAACACCCTGTATATACCTTTTACACAGAAGATTTTTTTCTTCAATTTCTATGGTAATCAATAAAACATGCATAAATATCGCAGGTTACGTCTCTATATCGTTGACATAGCACTTGTACACTAAATAGAGCCTCTCTTGTACCCACTGCATTTCGAAAATCAAACTGTTCACCTGATTTTTTCTTCGTACACTCTATATATCCTTTGATGTTTTTTTCAGAAATAATTTTAAAATATGACTCATTAAGCTGACGGTTCGGAAATCACTGCAGGATACGGATTTTATTTTCTTTGGTAAAGCAATAAATATCGACTTCAACCATGTTCTTGGTATTACGCCGCTTAAATATAATGTTAAATATTTTGACTAGGCGTTGAGTACCGTCGGTGTTAAATAGTTTTATGAGTTCAGCAAATGCATTGTCAGATCCAGGAGTTTTGCCATCTTTTAGTTGTGATATTTCTCTTTCCACTTCATCTGATGTGATTGGTACGTGGTCATCACATATGTAGGATGGAGGTTGTTCGGATCTAGTATCATCAAAGAGTTCCTGCATGTATTTTGTCCATATACAGATTTCTTGATTTCTGTCTATGATGATATTCCCCTGTTGGTCTCGCAATTTGCTAGCTGTCTTGGACTTCTGAAAACCAGCTACTTGTTTCATCTTTTTATGCATGTTAAACGTATCATGTTTTTGTTCTAACGACTCTATCTTTTCACATGTGATTTTAACCAATTTTCTTTTACTTTTCGTATTTCATTTCTTTGTGTCTGTAGCCACAGATTTTTATTTTATTTTTACCTCAATTAACTAGTTTCAGTTCATAATGTATTTCAGTTCTTATTTGTCTCTGAACCGTGTTGTACATTATTTTGTTGTTTTTTTATTTTCTTCTTTCTTCCATAAGTTGTAGTATATTGTCATTCATCCAACTTTTTCTCATCTCTTTCTTTTCTATAAGATATTCTTCTCTGAGTCTGTTAAAGGTTCCACATATATTTTGGAGTGATTCTTCGGCATTATATGTTTGATCCTTATTACTTAGCTTCTCTGAAAGAATCTGTGCGACTGTCTCTTTTGTTTTCTTACCTTTTAGTATTCTCATATCGCACTTTTTGTTGCTATTCTTTTTTGCAACCTTTTTGAATCTAAACCTAAATTTACCAACAACAGGAACATGATCTGATGATACGTCAACACCGGGGTAACCCTTATCTAATAGGCATCCATTACGGAACCTCTTGTTCACCATTCACCATAATGTAGTCAATTTGAATATTCCGTATTACGTTTACTGGTTGATCTTGCGGGGAGATTCAGGTATACAAACGTCTTGGTGGTAGTATGAAGAATGCATTTAGTGTTGCAAATTCTTCTTTCTCTACAAACAGCTTTAAGCTGTCTTCCCTTTCATTTCTCTGTCCTAGACCAAAATCACCTAGAAATTCACCGTTTCTCCCTTTACCAATTTTCGCATTGAAGTCACTTATAATAATAGTTATATCTTCTTTTTTAAGTCGTATAAGTGACTTTATCTAGAACTCATAGAATTGCTCTAGCTCTCCTTCTGGTTTAGGGCTTGTGGGAGGCATACACTTATGATATATTTAATTTGACGGGGCTAGTATTCAGTTGGATTATTATTAATCTTTCAAAAATAGGTATAACTTTTGTAACATATTTACGTAATTGGGGAGCCACGATTATTCCAACCCCATATATATGTTGACCATCGTCATTTCCTGAATGGTATACCATATGGTTGTCAACAATACAAGCACCACTATTTGGCCACCTCATTTCGCTTATACCTATTATACCGATTCCGAGTCTGGTCATTTCTTGAATGGTATTATGAATTTTTTCAGCCTGATACATTGTTTCCACATTCCAGGTACATATTTTAATAATCAATTCTGCTGTTCTTAGAGACACTTATCTGGTTCTGTCACAGAGGTTTCGCTTGGTTACGACCTGGGAGGCCCTGAGGTCTAAAAGTCAATCACCTCGCCTGCCGAATCTTGGCTTCCGTATTCCATGATTAGTAACTATTTCCACTTTAGTTGGATTTGCCATGATACTTTTACTAGAGATGTCATCAGGGACCTTTAATGCAGTGGTTTCTCGTTGCCTTCTGCATTCTGATGCCGTTGACCACTTTCTTGGTTCTTCCGCCTTTGAGAGCAGTTTTCCAGTCTCAGGACAACAGAGTGCCCTTCCATTTACCAGCTCGTCAGACCGAAGCCATTGGCCAGTAAATGGTGAATTGCTTATCCCGGCAAACACTCGGACGCCAGAGCCTCGTTAGTTATCTAGCAGGATGTACCAGATGACCATGATCTAGATCATCATACGAGCAGGTAAGGTTGATATTTGAACAGCCGTCTGCGTCTGTGTCTGTCTTTTCAAAAAAAAAGTCTTAATTCATTTAAATTCAGCACCTCTTAAAAATGAAACGTAAAGCCTATGGTTTGCTAACATGTCATTTTTGCTGTAGCTTAATATTAACTTTTGATGTGACAGAAAAAATTACATATTAACAAACCATAGGCGTTACGTTTCATTTTTAACAGGTGTTATACTTTAAATGAATTAGGAGTTTTTTTGCAAAGACGGTGCAAATATCGAAAAACAAATCGTCGACGATCGTTACGTGTGAATACTCCATCTAATTGCCTTTTTAATGATGTTCCGCGAATTTTATATTCCCTATTTAAAAATAAGGGATTGGGGAAGTGAAAGGGAGGGAACTGACAAATGACAAATGTATATATTATGTCGTAAAAATGTGTCTCCCTTAGAAAAAAATCGACCTGTTTCCTCATTTCCTTAAAATTTAATAAATACTACCAAATATTATAGTCCTGTCGCCCCGGGGGAGGGGGGGTACAACCGCCTCCTTAATTCAGACGGACTTACCCAAGCTTTTTTATCTATTTTGACCCGTAGAACACGAATTTTTTGGGTAACAATTGATCCGGATGTCGATAAGATTGTTATAAACAAAGAACTTGAGGAATTACATAACAGCGATTTTTCGCAAAACAAAACATTTTTTTATATTTTTTGGACGATTCTCAGCAAAAAACGGTCTTACAAGTTTTTTCGTAGGATACATAGTTTTCGAGATAAACGCGGTTGAACTTTAAAAAAATCGAAAAAGTGCAATTTTTGAACCCGAATAACTTTTGATTAAAAATAAAATAGCAATTCTGCTTACTGCATAAGAAATTTCAAGTCAAATTTTATCGGTTTTGATTATTTTCATTGCTAAAAATTAAGTTTTTAGTTGTTAAACAAAGCCATAAACACATAGTGTTTCCCATGCCCAATGCATGCGTTTTAATGTACGTACGTAATCTGTAATCTACGTAGAAATTGTCTGTATGCCCGCCTACTTGTTGGATTTCAAATGAGAAATGCATTGAAAATATCATTTAATTACTATGTGTTTATAGCTTTGTTTAACAATAAAAAAAATAATTTTTAGCAATGAAAGTAAGCAAAACCGATAGAATTTGACTTGGACTTTCAAATGCGGTAAGCAGAATTGCTATTTTATTTTTCAATCAAAAGTTATTCGGCTTCAAAAATTGCAATTTTTCGATTTTTTGAAAGTTCAACCGCGTTTATGTCAAAAACTATGCATCCTACGAAAAAACTTGTAAAAACATTTTTTGCTTAGAATGACCCAAAAAAATACAAAAAAAATGTTTTGTTTTGCAAAAAATCGCTGTTATGTGATTCCTCAAGTTCTTTGTTTATAACAATCTTATCGACATCCGGATCGACTGTTACCCAAAAAATTCGTGTTCTACGGGTCAAAATACATAAAAAAACTTGAGTAAGTCCATCTGAATTAAGGAGGCCGTTGTACCCCCACTGGCGACAGGACTATTAAGTTGGACTCTTTTCATTGGCGTATCCTTTAGGTATATAATAATGTATATAATATTTTTGTTTTATGTTTTTTTAGGCCTGAAACTAAATCTACGTAATACCTTTACTAAAATTCGATCGAAGATACTGGACCAATGCTCGCATCCATCGTATAAATCCTTAGTGTATGTCCTGGCGTTTTTCCATGCAGTAGTTCAAGAACGGAGAAAGTATGATAAAATTGGTTGGAATATTTGTTACGATTTCAATGAATCTGATTTTAATGTATGCGTTACAATTTTAAACACATACTTAACCAAAGTAGTCAAAGCTAAAGATACCAAAATACCTTGGAATAGTTTGAAATATTTAATTGGAGAGGTAATATCAATTATTTTTTTTATTTTTCTCACACTTGTTTCAAACAATTATCCGTTCATTCCCGTATTAGCGGAAATAATTTTCTACTTTAGGCAGTAGTCTCCAATAGACGCTGTAGGCTGTGTACAGCGTCACGCCGTAGGAAAATTGTATATTTTCGTTAGTGTTAATAAACTTTGAAGGACAAAAACTAACTTACAACCGAAAATAGCAGCCCGGAATAATATCAAACAAATTATAAGAAAAATCAAAGGACAAAATTATCCTTTGGGAACCAAAGGACAAAAATTAATTACTCAGTCATTTGACAACCAATTTTAAAAAACCTATATATAACTTGATAGGTGAATCACCGTTCTTTCAATTTACAAAAAAATATACAGGGTGTTCCATTAAAAAAAGTCAACAAAGTTATTTTCAAAATCCGGCATTTTTTTTCGCAATTGGAAGCGATATAAAAAATTCAATCCATTCAAACAAAACTCTTATGAATATAAAACATTTCAGCGAAGACCGCATATTTCTATCTTGAGCCGTTTAGAAGTTAGAGGCAGTTAAAATGGGGGATAATATAAGTGGACACCTGGTATTGCAAAACCTCTAAGTTTTAAAGAACCGCTTGGATTGACATGAAATTTGGCATACGCGTAGCTAACATGTCAGAGAATAAAAAGTGATACTGTGCGGATGTGAGCTTTTGCCCTGGGGGTGAGTTTTACCACCTGTCGGGTGTGAAAAAATATAGGTCCAAAGTAAGTCCGGAAATGGATAAACTGACTAATTCTAAGCAACTTTTGTTCTATAGAGTTTTTTTCACCAAGTCAATACTTTTCTAGTTATTTGCGAGTGAATATGTTCATTTTTCAACAAAATAACCATAGTCCTGTCGCCAGGGGGGGTACAACGGCCTCGTTAATTCAGATGGACTTACCCAAGTTTTTTTTATGTATTTTGACCCGTAGAACACGAATTTTTTGGGTAACAGTTGATCCGGATGTCGATAAGATTGTTATAGACCAAGAACTTGAGGAATCAAATAACAGCGATTTTTGGCAAAACAAAACAATATTTTGTATTTTTTGGGTCATTTTAAGCAAAAAATATTTCTACAAGTTTTTTAGTAGGATGCACAGTTTTCGAGATAAACGCGGTTGAACTTTCAAAAAATCGAAAAACTGCAATTTTTAAACCCGATTAACTTTTGATTAAAAAATAAAATAGCAATTCTGCTTAGCGCCTTTGAAAGTTCAAGTCAAATTATGTCGGTTTTGATTATTTGCATTGCTAAAAATTTATTGTGTTATTGTTAAACAAAGCTACAAACAACTAGTGCGTGAGTGATGTTTCTATGATTTCTCATTTAAAATCGAACGAGTAGGTAGAATAGGTACTAGTGCAATCAAGACTATTTCTACGTTACATGCGGTAAAACGCATGTAAAAGCACGGGAAACCCTACGTGTTTATAGCTTTGTTAAACAATAAAAAAATAAATTTTTACCAATGCAAATAATCAAAACCGATATAATTTGACTTAAACTTTCAAATGCGGTAAGCAGACTTGCTATTTTATTTTTAATCAAAAGTTATTCGGGTTCAGAAATTGCAATTTTTCGATTTTTTTAAAGTTCAACCGCGTTTATCTCGAAAACTGTGCATCCTACGAAAAAACTTGTATACTACATTCGCTCTCGCGAGATTTTTTTTGAGACATTCGGAATAGGAAACGTACAACACAAAAATTCCTACCTCACACTATTAACTGCTAAAATCAACTCAAATCAACTTAATCTTTCATTAAAAAAAGAAGAATTATTAGAAATAGTGGGAGTGTCTACTAATCTCATAAAATTTTGTGAAGTTTATTTCTACAAAATATTTTTATTTTGTACCATAAATAATTTTCTCATTTGCTATCAATACATTATAATGGTTTAAATAAATAAATATTGATTGGCGTAAGGTTTATGTTATTTTTATGTCTGTTTACTATTAATAATACTGGATATGAGTAGGTGCGTTGGTTTTGTAGTAATTTCCAGTCACTTCTGACAACTGAATTTTTCAAAAAAGAAATTACTAACGTCAGTGTCAAAAAAAATCTCGCGAGAGCGAATGTAGTATAGAAATATTTTTTACTTAAAATGGCCCAAAAAATACAAAATATTGTTTTGTTTTGCCAAAAATCGCTGTTATTTGATTCCTCAAGTTCTTGGTCTATAACAATCTTATCGACATCCGGATCAACTGTTACCCAAAAAATTCGTGTTCTACGGGTCAAAATACATAAAAAAAACTTGAGTAAGTCCATCTGAATTAACGAGGCCGTTGTACCCCCCCTGGCGACAGGACTACCACGTTTTAGACGGTTTTTCGCAAATAACTCATAAAGTAAGTATTTTATCGAAAAAAACAGTCATGCAAAAAAACAAACATATAGCCTGCAAAAAAGTGAAAAAAAATGGTGTATATATTAGGTCTCTATAGAAGTCATAGGCGTAATCAGGGGAGGGATTTGGGGATTATAACCCCCTCCCATTTGGATGTACTTTGAGCTCTATACGTTTAACACCATTACTATTCCATACTCACCTGAGACCATCAAGTAGTTGTAACCCCCCCCCCCCCAGGATCATCCTGGTTACACCTCTGGTAGAAGTTCCTAGTAGAAAAGCAGAGATATAGCGAATGAAAAATAGGTTTATATTCGTTAAATTCCAAACCGAATATTTAACGTGAAATAACCAAAAAATTTAACACTTTTTGGGGAAAACACATTACTTTTTAACGTATTTAAAAAATTTAATTTGTAGCATCAAAAGTAAACAAGTTACGCTCCAAATAAAGTTGGTCCTTTTTTTGTTAAACAAATCGGGAAAATCACCCCCTAATTATCATCTTAAATGAACTTAATCGTTACCATTTCACAAATTTCTTTACTCGTATGTATGTATTGTTTATATGATTTGTACGTTCCGTCGGTTCAAATTTCTTATTTTTGAAAGGGCTGTAGTTAAAAGGGCTTGAACGATTCACTAATGTCGAGTGTATGCAAATTTAGAAACACCAAATCTTAACCAATTTTTGTCTTATAGAAAAACAAAAAAATATATAATATTTAGAAAAGCAAAGCCGACTTTTTTTATTGTTTGAGATTTTTGATATCTCTAACAATTTTTAAGTTATTTAAAAAAAAGCATTTTTTTAATTAAAAATATTAAAAATTTTACTTTAAAACCAAATTTTTTCAAAAACAAGCACTTTGACTCGATGAAACTTACAGATCATAATATAAACACGACATAGGTAAAGTAACTTGTGAAGCGGTTACGATTAATTTCATTTAAGTTGCTAATTAGGGGGTGATATTTCCGATTTTGTTTTGTCAAAACAGAAGGGACCAACTTTATTTAGAACGTAACTTGTTTACATTTGATGCCAAGAACTTTTTTTATAAAAAGAGAAGTAAATCTTTTTTTAAACAGTTTAAAAAAGTTTCAATGAGATTTCCCCAAAAAGTGCTCACATTTTTTGGATATTTCAGGTTGAAGTATTCTATTTGGAATTTGGAGAATATGAAACTATTTTTCATTAGCTATAACTCTGGTTCTACTAGGTCCAGAGACCTCATGCATACACCATTTTTTTACAGGCTATATTATTGCTAAGAACGTTTTTTTTTTCGATAAAATACTAACTTTTTGAATTATTTGAGAAAAACCCTCTAAGAACGTGGTTATTTTGTTGAACAATGAACTATTTACTCGCAAATAACTCGAAAAGTATTGACTTGCTGAAAAAACTCTATATATCTGGATATCACTTTTTTTTGACACATTAGCTATGCCGAAGCCAAATGTATTTCAATCCAAGCGGTTCTTTAAAACTTACAGCAAAAACCGTGAGCAAATATACTATATAAAGTTTGCTAGTGAATAAACTTAAAAACAACCTGCTAATTTTTACAATCATAAACTTGTCAGGATGACACGTTCCACAATTAAAATACGTTTTACAACTAAAACTTCCCTTGCTCCAGTGTTCCCATACATCAAAGTTTGTCCGACTAGACACCGTTAAGCTATTAACAAATTTTCAGCTTGCGATTAATCCACCTTTTTTGGTACGCGGGATCCAGGCCTAGTAGGGAGGACAAGGTACAATTGTAACTATGCATCGAAATTCTTGCTGATATCTTTCGTAACAGGAAAAGTAGATTCTTTTACATGTGTTTTATTTAACTGACGACATGCAACACGTGAGGAAGTTATGCCTTATCATACACTAAGATGAAATTATTTCCTGTATCAGATAAAGGCAGTTTTTGTTTTCATTTGATTCAGAGTTGGACCACCATCTCCATATAGCTATTTCAGCATCTATGCATCCTCAGTGGAGCTATTCAGTCACAACTCATAAACAAACCCTCCCTATTTAAGGGCAAACATCGCGATGCAATAAATCCACCTTTTGAGACGCAAAACAGCGACATCTCGCGTAATACAAGGAAGACGAAAAGCCCCAGATGCAAAGGTTACTACTTTTATACAATTAGAATAATTGAAAGAAAAATAAACAATAATTTAAATCCAAGACTTTTCGTTAAGAAACTGCTTTCTGGCTGCATCCCGCATCTTCGGCTTTTACAGCTATATTATATACTGCGAAAAGAACAAAGTGTTGAAAGAAAGAAAATCTGAGAAACGTACCTGTCGCTATTTAAAGAGCATTTACGCAGATACCACATCCGTAATTACTATCAAGAGAATTCCACCTTAAAACAGTCCAGAGCCTCCATTAACCCTTGCAGGACCAAACTTTTATTAGAAACTGCGAGGACCAAGGGGGGTCAATAAATGTCCATACCTATATTAATCAAAAACGTGCTTCTTTATTAAAACTAATTAAAAAACAACGTTTTTACAAATAAAAAAGTATTCCTAGACGTTAATAGAACAGTTAAAAGATAAGAATTTATAATTTACCCAGAGTATTCGGCTTCAGTGGAATTGGCATCACTGTAGGATACAGAAACATTTGACTTCTTGCTGTGCTTACCTCATGCATACTTCTGGTATTGTGAAAAAACTATGGTTGTTTCTGCCAACTTCTTGTTTTTTTTTCCTTTTAGATTTTGCTAATTCGCAACACGAATCGAATCGTCCCTTTCCATATTGGATAGTGTGGAAGGTGTCCAAGGGTGGTTATTTACGTCCACCGTAAAATGTTGTATAATAGTAAGAGGAAATAAATTAAATTATAAAAATTGCTAATTATGGCATGTAATGGTAGTATTTGAGATTTTTAGAAATAAAGGTATTAGAAATAGAAGCACCTGGGTCCTTCTAGGTTTAAACAATCTCGCCTCTAATGGCCGGTTTCACCAAGGACAAATAGTAGTTTATTCTACGAATAAAGTTATTCGACCTATAAAGTAACATTTCTCCATTTTACTAACGTCAAACAAGACTTATTTTATTTAATTATCAAATAAATATTTACTCTTCGAATAAATTGGCAAGTTAATCTCGCTGTAAATATCTATAAGAAAGTAAATTCGTCAGTTTAACTTTTGTAATGTACTGATCATAGCAAGACCAGGACATTAAGCAACACCAAACTGCTGGGAGAAACGAGGGGAGGAATTCCTCGAATATCCCTTAGGACATTACAAAGAAAAACGTCCACCGTTAGAACGGTGGACGTTTTTCTTGAACGAACAAGGAACGAACCCAGGGCTGAGCAGCCGGGTAGTTCCATCCATCAGAATGGTGTTCTACCCGGCTGCTCAGCCCTGGGTTCGTTCCCTGTTCATTCTCCCTTCACACCCATCCCAGAAAGGTACAGGAAATAAAAAGTTTACGAAATCATACACTATATTTATTCAAATAAAAAAAATTAACAAAAATCATTCTATTATTATGTACAGGCAACAAGATTAATTTTCCAAAACAGAGACCCTGCTGGTTACCGGTATAAAAATTATTAAGATAATTAAGGTAATAGTAGTAGCGGTCACACAGTTCTCAAGAGAGGGTCCCAATCTTTGTAGAATTCATTACTGCCATTACTATGGGAAGTCTAGGGCTATCTTGAAGAAATCATTCTTCTGATGCATCAGTAGTTGGAACCAGGATACTGTGGGCGGTTGCGAACCAGTTTTGCTCTCCAATATATGGTGGGCTACAGTTCGATTCCCCAGGTAGTGTTTGACTACAGCTTTCTTCCCAAGGTTGGGGCTATAAAAATTCATACAAAGATCAGTTTTCTCCCAAAAGAAAAGCCCGATCATAAATAAAGCTGAGTATCCAAAGAAAGACGATCTAAACAAAATGTCTGATCACAGCGTGGCAATATTAAAACTAAATAAAAAACAGAAAGAATTCTATCAATAAAATATTATTACTATGTACAAGAAATAAATTATATATACCTAAATTATATATTACATATAAATTATATAATGTAATATATTATATACCAATAAAAAGAAATAAAATTAGAAAAGTTTTTAGCTTTATTTCAAGGAAGAAAGTATCTGCTATGCAAAAGAAATCAATAAAAAAAATGGGGCTTAAAACTAGATAATCAAATTTACCCGTGTGTCTAACGGCCTAAACTCAAACACAATTCGTGCGAATATTTTTGCTCATTTGTGTGGTTGTTCATAGAAAAAGAGCAAGTACAAATTTATATCGTATTAAATACCTTGGAACGACTTCAAAGAATTGAAAAAATTAATTTGACGATAGTCTGGTCGCTTGTGGAAATATACAGGGTGTTTGGTAACGAATGGGCCGTAGCTTAACCTTGGATTCCTGAGCTTAAAATAGATCGATTTAAGCTAACTTACCTTAGTACAAAAGTTGATAATAAGCGAAATACAGGGTGTCAAAGTTAAATTTTTATTTTATTTATTCTTTAATATTTCCTGACAGTATAAAAGAATTCGGTTATAATGGGGTAGTTGACTAACTGGAGGTGAGGGTTGACTTGGTAAAAAACTACTTGCTCATATTTTATTTATTTAAACACTTGCTAATTAGAACAGTAACTAGTTGGTGGACGAAAGTTTATCTTCTAACCACATTGATGGTCGAATAATGAATGCTGAATAATGAATTGATCTCTTTCTTTACTTGTTACGTATCTATAATCAATCCCAATTGTTTATTGTGATTGTTGACACGATTCGACCTAATGAAATAATTATATCAAAATAGCTGACTAAGGTGTTCTTGAAAAAAGCGCATTATATTGGGAAATCTGTGTCACCTAGTTATTTAAAACAACAGGCAATGTTTGTTTTAAGATATTTAAAAATTAAATGAATATGAGTTGCTTTTATTTTGGAATGATAATATAAATCCTGTACATCCCCTACCCTTACAAGAAAAATTTTCTGAGGGATGTACCTTATTTTCTCTGCCTTTCCGACAAAGAAGAAAATTTTTCTAAACAACGTCATTAAGTCATTACTGTGTTAAAGATTTATCCAAATATATACAAATATAAAATATAATATATACAAATATACAACTTATTACCCTATAAAAAAAAATTAGTCCTCAAACATCGTCTATTCTCACTTATTAGGTACTTCCTTATATCTCGTGAAATTCTACACTCAGAAATTGTAATGTATATTTTACCTTTACCCTACTTAAAATAAAATTATAACTTTAATTCTTACATTTGAACTTACTTTTTAATTATACTTCTTTCACTTTTAAAATAATTATTTGATTTTCTGACCTTTTACATATTCTTCAATTAAAAAAAAATTCTCCGTTTTCTTCCTCTTCTCCTTGTCTGGTACTTTACAAATACATATTTTCATTTTCTTTATACTTAGTACTTTCTTCATAGTGTACTATTAAACATATTTCTTCTTCTTCATATTTCTTCATTAAACTCGTATTTACTTCACATATTCTTCCTTTTCTAACCCTTACCTACTCGGCGGGTTTTTCGCAGCTTTCAATCCTTGTATTTGCTTCCGGTCCTTTCTCCACGTCCTTAGTCGTGGGAAGGTTTGTTCCAAAAAGACAAAATGGATAGTTGTGCGCTTAAAAAATCTTCTACATTTTGCATCCCTAAATTCCTGTCTGATCCGAACTGCTCAGTCTTGATGAGAGTCGGTTAGCTTCAAAACATGAAATGAGCATGCTAAAATCTTCTGATGTTCATTTTGTACCTTTTTCTTGACAAGAGTCGGTTTTCTCCCTGAATTGTCTTTACTTAATTTTGGTTCTAATATATTAAAAAATCAATGGTCTACTTAATTCATCACAAAACATTAAAAAAAATCATATTTATACTAAAATTCAACCGATATTGAAAACTTGAAATGAAAAAATCTTATTGTCGTTGTCAAAACTTCCACATTCAATAAAAATTCGAAAGAAAGTGTTAATAAAAATAGACTATATTTTATTAAAAAATCACGAAAAATCTATTTACCTATCATTATTCTATCTAGCTAGGACTATTCTTTTTCAATCCTATCTATCTATCTAACATCTAACACCTATCAACACCTATCTATTTAACATCTATCTAGATAACATCTATCTATCTAGGGTTATTTTTCCTATCTAGGGCCCTATTGGGACCGTGCAAGTTCGGCAAAGCGACCTCGATTTCTACGCTCTGTACTTTTATTCGCACTTTTAATTATATTGGCCAATTATATTAGTCCTGGTTGCTGGATAATTGTCAAGACCATAGTCCAAAAAAATAATAAGAAGAAAAAAATAAGATGCAGGTTATGTTTAGCAAACGTAAACAATTGTATGTAGTAAATAAAATCCGTTATTAAAATGCAGTATTGCAAGCAAAATACAATTAATTAAATTTACCTTTATATAATAATTGCATATCATATCAATATTGTGGAGCAATATATAATTTTTCTGAGTCAATGACAGAAGGTATGAAATATACGTCAATTTGACAATTTCAATTGACAATATAATTTATTTAAGATAGTTGCAATATTTCTCCGCGACTCGCGCACGGTCGTTTCTCGTTTCCCTTTCCAAGTACTTGCACACCGCGAATACTATGTGCACGTCCACTACCTATAAAATTAACCTAAAAGTTAAGAACGAGAAAAACTTATGAATAAACGCTAAATAAATAATGTGAATTTTTTGCTATTTACTAAATAATAGTTTTTTCTCACTTAGTTCAGCTTAGTTCGGTTCGGTTCGCGAATGGTCACTAATTACGTCACAAAAAATCTCTATTTCTCTAATTGAGATACAGTCTTACATGACCTCATTTGCATTAAATAAGTATTTCTATATTATAGAATTTAAAGTTAGTTTACATTATAAAAATTTAAAGTAACTTTATATTATACTAATTATTGTCTATATGTTACCTGAAGAAATACAAAGTATTCTTCTTAAATAGTACTTTTTACCTTACAAAAGTCTCTTCAATTGTTCGGTTTTTCCGTATCTTTGTCATTAAATCTTCTTTACATTAACCTTAATAACATGTCTTTCATTATGATAACTTTTAAGTCTTATATTTGTCAATCTTTTTTTGTCCTTTTCCCTCCAATGGGATTTATTGTTAATATATAAACATCCTTACGTCATTATAACTTATATGTCTTTATTTTTCTTCTTACATCATTACTTTTACATCATTTTCTTACATCATTTCTTCATAAATTCATTGTATAAAAATTCTTGTATATCCTTGTATATAAATAATTTAATTTCTTTTCCATAGTCATATATTTAATTTTTTTCGTGTTTAATGTTTCTTTGTCTTGTCCTTGGTAAAAAAAATTCTCTAAATCTTGATTCATCGGTCCCATAATATCGGAACTCATATTTTCCGTGAAACTTATTCTCGTCCATCATGTTTGTATTTCCTTTTTCTTCTTTAAACCGTTTATTTCTTTGTCGTTTCTTATATTCTCAATAATATTATTTCAATATATTCTCAAAATTCTTCATTATCGTAATTCCATTAAATTCTAATTCACCTTTCCTAGTGTGTAATTTCAGTAATTTTTTATGTCTTATGTAATGCGTAAAACTCTATTCAGCAAATTCCTGATGTATGTATTTCTGACTCGTAATTTCAGGGTCAGGTAACCACAATATAATATACTTTATGCCAAATAAAAGCCTGATATAGCATTTTGATCCGTTAAAGTTAAAAATAGATTTATGTATATATGTACTCGCATTGAGTTAAAAATAGTTATTATGTAAATAAAAATCGTAAACACTTTTAAAAAGTTCTATCTAGGTAGGTATTTAAATCAACGTTCGTCTATTTTCAAAAAATAAAATGTAACATCACTTATGTAGTTAAAATATCAAGTAACTGGTCAAATAAATGCTTCTTGAAATGAATATTACGAAAAACTAGACCTGATTTACTAATTGTATTAAAAATAATTAATCCTAATTTATCCCAAAATAACTATATATTATGCATTTACACTATATTATTAATAAAAAAGAAAATTATACGTGTATGTGAGACTGTATGCAATGAAAAAAATAGCTTAAAAGTTACTCACGTCTACACTATTGTCATTGTCCACTACTGTCTATGAAGTCTGGTCCTCTTGACGTTGGGCGTGGCTCCCATGTCTTCAAATCTCGTTCCTGCCGACGTCTGCTACTGCGACCCTGGCTAGGTCTCTCCAACTCCATATTTCCCTCGCATACCTTATAACATGTACCATTTAATATGAGGATGGATACGTTACCCCAAATTTTCTGCGCCTCCATTTCCAGTTTCTTTCCATCTTTCTTGTTCCTGTATCAGAAGTCAAAAGGTTCTCTCCAAAGGATCGCCATATAAAAGAATACGTGTCTGTGTTGGGGTAGTTACTCGGAGAAGAGGGTTGACTTGGTAAAACACTATTTGTTCATACTTTATTTATTGAACACTACTAATTAGAACAGTAACTAGTTGGTGGACGAAAGTCTATATTCTAACCACATTGATGGTTGAATAATGAATGCTGAATAATGAATTGATCTCTTTCTTTACTTGTTACGTATCTATAATCAATCCCAATTGTTTATTATGATTGTTGACACGATTCGACCTAATGAAATAATTATATCAAAATAGCTGACTAAGGTGTTCTTGAAACAAGTGCATTATATTGGGAAATCTGTGTCACCTAGTTATTTACAACAACAGGCAGTGTTTGTTTTAAGATATTTAAAAATTAAATGAATATGAGTTGCTTTTATTTTGAAATGATAATATAAATCCTGTACAACAGGCATGAGATAACAACACGAAATTCGGTAAGTGAAAGTTTTTTCTGATGAGAAATCTAAATTCGTCACCAAAAATGATGTATTACCCAGAGGGTGCCACATACGTCTTTCAGTGCTCATTTAATACGTTCGGTTTTTTTATCCCCCACTCTACGTACTTTTTGGATCAAAATTTTTATTCTCTTAATATTTTTACTTAAAAAAGGTATACTGCATTCATCTCGCTAAACTCAACTGTTTTCGAGATAAACGCATTTTAAATTTGCGACACAACATATTCTTGTGCATAATATCATTGTACGAGTAGTTAGACCCGAAAAATAAACTTGAAACCATAAAAATTGTGCCAGTTCTCATATTAATGCCATTGCATCGCAAATTCCATTTGAAAAAATTTGCGATACATTTTTGTAAATTTTGGTTTTAAGTTATTTTTCGGGTGTAACTACATACAATGATAATATGCAAAAAATGATGTTCCCTCGCAGCGCAGATTTAAAATGCGTTTATCTTAAAAACGGTTGAGTATAACGAGATGACTGAAGTATACCTTTTTTAAGTAAAAATATTAAGAGAATAAAATTTTTGATTCAAATAGTATGTAGAGTGAGCAATAAAAAAAATTAAAACTATTTAATGAGCGATGAAAAGCGTATGTGGCGCCCTCTGGGCAATATAATATTTTTGGTGGCGAATTTATATTTCTCATGCTAAAAAACCCCCGCTTACCAAATTTCGTGTTATTATCACAAGCCTGTTAGTAAATATTCAAGAATAAATAAAATAAAAGTTTAAATTTGACAACCTCTATTTTGGTTATTATCAACTTTTGTACTAAGGTAAGTAAGTTAGCTTAAATCGACCTATTTTAACCTCTGGAATCTAATGGTAGGGGAGCCCAAGCGGGAATTTTTGCAGTTACTCGAGCGCGTCAGATTATCATATGGGGAGAAACCTGGTGCCCTGCAGATGTATCTCTACCATATTGGCTCTTAACACAGGGAAGTTCGTTAAGGGGGGCCCGAAAAAAAAATATCCTTAAAAATACTCGAAATTGTCAGATTAAGATAAGGTAAGTTAAGTACATGCAAAAGTTTTAACTATTTAGAATGGGAAATAAGCCACAATATTATTAAAAAATGATTTTTATTAACGTTTCATATAAATACATGCAAAAGAGTGTATATTTAAAAAATCTGACGATTTAAGCGGGGCGTAAGAAAATGGGCAAGTTAAAAAGTTTCGAGAATGATACCAAACATTACACCCCACTAAGAGGGGTGGGGGGTAAATTTAAAATTTGAAATACAAATCCCGCGATATTTCGCAAAATAAACATTAGATCGAAAAACTGCAAAATACACTTAATCAATATTTTTGAAAAATCTATCGAATGGTACCAAACACGACCCCCACGGAGGTGGGGTGGGGGGTTACTTTAAAATCTTAAATAGGAGCCCCAAATTTGTATTCCAGATTTGGATTCTTTACGTAAAAATAAGCAACTTTGGATAGATGGCGCTATAATCGGAAAAATCGATTGTTGGAAATGGAAAATTAAATTAAAAAATGGCAAGCGCCCACTAAAATGGAAAACATTACTTATCTTTTTTTGGTTTCAGGACCTACTCTTCACAATTCAATAGATCTCCAAAGCGGTCGAGTGACTGCACATTTAGCATACTTTGCTCCCCTACCACAAGGTTAAGCTATGGATCATTTTTTGCCAAACATCCTGTATAGTGCGAGGGACAAATACCAAGCGGAGCTTGGTGTATCGTTCAATCGGTTGATTGAAACGTTACACTTTAAATTATCAAAATTATATTGAAAGAGTATAAGAATATAAACGCCTAATAAATTTTATTCGACAGTATAAAAATATAAACGTCTAATAAATTTTATTCGACGAAACAACTATTCACTGATTTATTTGTTATTGGTGAAACCGGACCTAAATAAAAATAAAAATAGACGGTTTCGTTTTGATTCAATTCAAGTCTCTTTCCATCCTCTGACACGTTTTTAGGTTTACCCGTTATCAAAGAGGCTTTGTTAAAAGAGTGAATTTAATCAAAAGGCACCGACTGGTCGGAAAATATATTTCTATATTATACCGGAGTATGCTTTGAGCGACCTCTAACGCGGAAAGATGGAGTAAGTGTCGATAACGATTCAAGTAAACTGTTTACCTAGGTATAAACATACCATGGGATGACGCTAGGAAAATATTCCATCAACGCATCGGCAATTTACCCATCTGAAGCGATATCATTTTTTACTCTGTATTGAGTATAGTGTGAAACAAAAAATTAAACAAAATAAAAATCTCTCTTATGCTGCGCTGTGCATACCGCTCAAGTGATCGACAATTTTTAACTCTTACGGTGTCTACCGAAATTGTTAATGGTATGTGCCTTTCTGTTTTTATAAGTCTGTTAACTGTTATTGTTAGTTCAGTTTTGTTTCAGTTAAAAACCGTCATGTTAAAGAATAAAACCGTTTATTTTCTTTATTTCTAAAGATAGCAGGCAAATTCACAAAACAAGACTACAATATGATTTCGATGTATACCCACACTTATATATTGTCCTTTCTACATTGTGTCTCAAACTTAACATCAGAAAAACATATTCTTGTTCCACCGAGTATAAGTTCAAAAAAGAAATTTGAGTAAACTTTGCCCAACTGTGTAAATGCCAAAGAAAAATCTAAAAAAAAAATAAAAAAAATAGCGGAATCCATTAAACTCTTCACGAAAAAATCAACTAAGAAAATGAGTATAATTTTAGGTGACGCATGACTTTTGAAACTATGTGTATGATAGTTAATAACAAACAAGCCCTGTCAAATAAATACGTATTTATTGTTCAATTTCACATCCGTTTATTTTGGCGAATACCATACCTTCTAATCAGTTCTCTTTTATCCTCTAGTTGTTTTCATGCACTTCGGGTCTGGTTTTACAGATATACAGGGTGTTTCAAAAAAGGTAATACCGTCTCTAGGGTAGGCAAACAACTGAAAAATACTTTTTCCTTTGGGGTAATATACTTTGGGGTTTGTAACTCCATCCGCCTTCAGGAAAAAGGGGCAGGAAAAAAAATTACACATTTTTTACGGCTCGTAAGTTTTTTCTAGGAAAATTTTCTGCATAAAACCTAAAAGCGGCACTAGAGTTTCCTAAACATTCGCCTAAGGCTAATAACATGTCGATATTTCTACATTTGAGTACATTTTGATTAACAATATTAGTATGGTATAACTAGACCCAAACCTAGACATCCAAAGCGAAAGTTATCCTCCAACACTAAATTATTGTTCTATATGGTCCACATAATGTTCAGAAAAAGTCACACCATTTTGAGCGTCGGATTTGGGGGGGAGGGGGGAGAAATCGGTAAATTCGTAGATTTTTAAGTTTATCGTCAATATTCTAAAACTATGCGGTTTAGCATGAACAGCCTTCTATACAAAAATGTTCTACATTAAATTTGAAATAAAAAAGACCATATACATAATCCTTATAAAATGAACGGTTCCAAAGTTACGGAAGTAGTATAGTATAATTAGTCCAAAAAAAGGCCTAACCCAGACGTCAAAAGTAAAAGTTTTCCTCCAACACCAAATTGTTCTATATGGTCCACATATTGTTCAGTAAAAAGTTAAACCATTTTGAGCGTCCGTTTTGGGGGGAGATGGGGGAGAAGTCGGTAAATTAGTAGTTTTTTTGTGTTTTTCATCAATATTTCTAAAACTATGCTTTAGCGTAAACATTGTTCTGTACAAAAACGTTCTACATAAAATTTAAAACAAAAAAGGTCATATACATAATTTGTATAAAATCAACTGTTCCAGGGTTATGAAGGGTAAAAAGTGGAGGTTTTCGATAGGTCATATAAATAATTTTTATAAAATCAACTGTTCCAGGGTTACGAAGGGCAAAAAGTTTAGGTTTTCGATACTTTTTATATTTTTTAGGCAATTTATAATATTATTACTCATGAAAGAAATTTTCTTTAACAGGATTGTATACTTTAAATAAAATTTGCTATTTCAGTGGCCGATGGTACGTTACCACCCAAAATCATCATCATTTGCCCAAATAATATAAAAAGTATCGAAAACCTCCACTTTTCACCCTCCGTAACTCTGGAACCGTTGATTTAATAACAATTATGTATCGAACCTTTTTTTTTTGTTTTAATTTTTATGTAGAACATTTTTGTATAGAACATTGTTTACGCTAAAGCAAAGTTTTAGAAATATTGACGAAAAACGTAAAAAAACTACTAATTTACCGACTTCTCTCCCATCTCCCCCCAAACCGGACAAAATGGTGTAACTTCTAAATCCCCCTCCTACAAACTGGTGTAACTTTTTACTGAACAATATGTGGACCATATAGAATAATGTGGTGTTGAAGGAAAACTTGCACTTTGGATGTCTGGGTTAGGCCTTTTTTAGACCAATTATACTATACTACCTCCGTAACTTTGGAACCGTTCATATTATAATAGATTATGAATAGGGCCTATTTTATTTAATGTTGAACATTTTTGTATAGAAGGTTGTTCATGCTAATCCGCATAGTTTTAGAAATATTGACGGAAAACCTAAAAATCTACGAATTTACCGATTTCTCCCCCTCCCCCAAACCCCACGCTCAAAATGGTGTGACTTTTTTCTGAACACTATGTGGACCATATAGAACAATTTGGTGTTGCAGGATAACTTTCACTTTGGATGTCTGGGTTATGCCATTATTTGGATCAATTGTATCATACTATATATAATTTTACAAATTAAAACGTTTCAAAAAGTTAATTACTGTTGACTTGTCGTCATAACAATCAGAAAATGTCAGTCTTCCAAGGCAAACTTAGAGAAAATTATTAAGATATTCATAAAGTCCTGGGTAATAAGGTTTTTTCCATGACACTCGAGCAGCCAGGGTACTAAAGCGTTTTTTCGACAGGTAATACCTATAAGAGAAAATTGTAACTATTTCCTGCGTAGGATCTGGCGGCTATTTTTATTTATAAACAATTAAGTGTCAAAAAATGGCATTTCTCCCTTTTTTTTTCAAATCAATGGAAAACAGTGATATTTATGTTCTTTTTAGTACAAATATCTTTGAGATTATGGAAAACGCTTTAAAAGCACGTATTACAAAGTTTGATATACTCATTTATTGTTAATATAATTGCGAAAAAAGTTCGGAATTGCCAAAAAAAATTAATTTCGCAATATCTTTTGTAAAAATTAGTGTACAGCTTTGAAATTTTTGTCATATAAGGTTTCTTTGGTGCTTAATATATGATAAAAATTTCAAAGCGATTCATTGGATTGTTTAAATTTTTTTCAAATTGTTTATCCCAGGGAGCATTTTTTTGCAATAACATAAGTCAGAAAAAAGTGACGTTAGAACCATCCCACAGGTGTCAAATGAAAGAGCATGAGCTATGTCTTCAACATGGTTTAAAAAAAGCGAATAAAAAATGCATTTATTAGTAATAAATAATTATGCAAAAGTATCGTAAATCTTTCCTTATAAACTTTTTATTTTGTTATATTAGAAATTATATATGTATATTTATTACATTTTTTATCAATTATGATATAAATAACATTACTTGGTAGTTGTGCACTTAACACAGGGTAAAAAAGTTAATTTTCTTGGAAATAGTTATTCAAAAAGTTTATAAGGAAATATTTACGATACTTTTGCATAATTATTTGTTACTAATAAATGCATTTTTTATTCGCTTTTTTTAAACCAAGTTGAAAATATAGCTCATGCTCTTCCATTTGACACCTGTGGAATGGTTCTAACGTCATTTTTGTCTGACTTATGTCATTGCAAAAAAATGCTCTCTGAGATAAACGATTCGAATAAAATTTAAACAATTTAGGGCAGGTTTTTCAGTGCTGGGTTAACCCAGATTTTTCGGTCACCGAAATTCTTATGGTTAATCAGTTTTTCAATACTATTGTTTGTTTTTTAACCAAGAGGAGTGATTCAAATTTACCGCGCCGTAATGAATGTTTGTAATTGGTCCAGCCGCAGGCAAGTTTACTCCCACGGTTCTTAGACATTACTACGGTTGCCTAAATCGACTAACCAATGAACATTAAGGGTGAGATTACGTCACGAGAGTTTACTGTCATTTGAATCGTAATATGATTTTTTTCGAATCCTGAGAAAACCAAGTATTTTAGAAAAATTTAAACGCAGGATGCAAGATTACATTATTACCGAGGGCGGAAAGCCCCTTAGAATAAACAAGCAGATTCTATTGAATGAAATATTTGAAATTAAATATCACACTTCTCTCTTATTTTCAGCCCTGTAACTTATTAAAATAAACATTATAGAAGTTTTCAGGGACTATCAGCCCTCGGTAATAATGTAGTCTTTCGTTCTGAGTTTAAATAGTTTTCTCAGGATTCGAAAAAAATGAATACAATTAAAACACATTGAGAATTTTGACATGCGTCAAAATTTTGCATTAACTCAATGTAAAATTCTGAACTGTTGAATTCCAGCTTCCCTAATAATTATTGTACATCAAAAGACATTAGAAACTATTTGTAGAGGATTGAAATCTGTATTGGAAATAACTGTTAAAATTGGTCTACGTAATTAAACATATTCCAAAATTTTGTAAAAATGTAATACATTTTAGTTTTCAGCCCAAACTTAGGCCACACACAATGCAATAATGTTCACATTTTTGATTTGTCAATATTTTTATTTTATCATCTATTGTTTAAAAACAATACAGTTGATAAGATACCCTCAGTTGCGGAGAAAGGATTAATAATAAAGATTTTTTATTCAGTCAATGGTGTGAGCACTGTCAGTTAAATAGTAACGTGTGACCTTACTTTTACACGCATACCTATTGTGGCAAATGTATCATATTTTTCAAAATTTTGGAATGCATTTAAATCGTAGAACAATTTTAACTTTTGATTTTAATAGAGATTTTAATTCTCTACAAGTATTCTCTCATGACTTTTGATGTAAAATAATTAGGGAAGCAGGAATTCAACAATTCAGAATTTTACATTGAGTTTCCTATGGCCCTTTTTACGATTCACCACCAGGTATAAGATAAAATGTGTACTATTTGTCTAATTATTTCATAATAATAACACTAATAATACACATATATACACAATAACACACATTCAATGATCGAAAATCATTTAAAAATATGGGAATGTAAACTCTTGTGACGTAAAGTCAAAAATATAAGTCTCCCCACCACCGTCTGACAAGACAACCGTAATAAAGTCTAATAACCGTGGTTTACTCCACTCTTATTAAATTTTGACACTAATGACATTTATGAAATTTTGTCGCTTCTGTCATTTTATAGGTTAATTAATTATATCGGCGATTTTTTGTGTTTTCTGCATTATTCCTTTAATTTTTAGATTTTTAGTCTACTTTTATATAAAAACAGTTGATTTTAGAACTCTTTAGCGATGTGTTAGTATAATATAATATGTATGGATTATCATCGAAAGCTGATATGATCAACGAAAAAAGAGGATGAATTTGGTGACTTTAGTAACTTTCTTGGGTGTGAATCTGTCTTTTTAGTTTACTCCTCTTGGTTAAAAAATCAACTATAGGTTATCGCTTAAGCACGTTTAAGTTGACCAAGATTTTAACCGATACTCGCTATCATAGGTGGTTTAACTCCGAATTTTCCGACAGACGTTTATCTATATTTGCTGACAGAAGAGGTTAGTTAAATTATGACATTTTGTGTTATCGCGGGAAATATCGTATTATGTATTATTATATTCTTGATTATATCTTCATCATCGGATGAAGAATCGGAACTTGAATGCATTAATCATTTTTGTAATGTTATGTTATTTGTTATTTATAAAATAGGTTATGAAATTCTATTTTGTTTATTTTTCTGTCAAAAATCTATAGAATTGCACATCTTGGTTTAAGCACTGAAAAACGATATAAGGGTTAAAATATTGGTTAAAATTTAAACTAGGTTAGCTAACCAAAATTTTAACCACTCACTGAAAAACCGGGCCTAAATGAATCGCTTTGAAATTTTGTCACATATTAATCACCAAAGAACCCTCATTTGACAAAAATTTTAAACCTATACACCAATTTTTACAACAGTTATTGCGAAAATATTTTTTTTGCAATTCCGACATTTTTTTCGCAATTATATTAACAATAATGAGTATATCAAACTTTGTAATATGTCATTTTAAAGCTTTTTCCATAATCTTAAAGATATTTGTACTAAAAAAATCATGTTTCACTGTTTTCCATTGATTTAAAAAAAAAAGGAGAAATGCCATTTTTTGACAGTTAATTGTTTATAAATAAAAATGGCCTCCAGATCCTACGCAGGAAATAGTTACAATTTGTTCCTATACGCTGTGAGCTCGTACGTAGAGGGGATATTTACAAATTCGCGAACGCCAGTAGGGACAAGTTTGTAAACGTTTACCGGAAATTTGACATAAATGTCAAAGTGATTAATTTAAAATTAAAATTAAAAACATTAATTATAAACAATATTAGTTGGTCAAAGCTGTGGTATATATTTTTACCTTAAATATACTTACGTTTTAAATACTGAATTTAAGTTTTTTTAATGTTCCGTAATATCTAATTATAAATAATATATTATAATCTTAGCGCCATCTACACGATTATTGTCAAAGTATCCGAAGTAAGAAATTGATATTTTATCAATAGAACGTCAAAATGATTAGAAAAATCTTAAAAAAATCGATTACAATTTAATTACTTTTTTGCGTTGTAAATATTAAGCGATATCAATTAAATAATAAATTTAAAAATTACCAGTAAAAGTTGAATTAGTAACCGCTAGGAGCGACACCAGCGAAGCTCAGAGCTTATAGGAATTACTTGTCGAAAAACGCTTCAGTGCCCTGGCTGCTGAAGTGTCACGAACAGGGTATATTTTTGTCTTATTACCCTGGCCTAATATTAGATCTTTGTCATTATTTTATACAAGATGCGGTTATTACTTTATACTTTTCAAATTAAAATTTTCCGAAAACGTTACATAGTACCTATCGACTTTTACCAAGAGTAACTTTTTAGTGTAAAATTGTATGATGGTTATGTTGACTTGGAGTTTTGATTATTGATCTTACTATTAAAAAAGTTATGTTAAATATGACTCTATGAGACTTTATAATAACTCTACGAGATTCAGATATAAAAACAAAATGGGATAACGTAGAATGAAGGTATGTAGGTAAGTACTCGTATATATGAATTTATTAAAAATTCTTTAAAATACATCCAAAAGGTAGTGGAAAATTACAAAACACAAAACGTTTTCGGGATAAACTGACCATCCTCAGTGTGAACGTCCTGTGAACAAGTATTTGGAACTGGCCACTTCATTAGGTGTAAAAACCTCTAAATTACATTATATAATTTAGAGGTTAAATTTACCAATAATGTAATTTAAAGGTTTTTACACGTAATTAAGTGTCTAGTTCCAAATACTTGTGTCCTGGAATAAGATTATGAGATTAAGATTTTTATCAGTATCAGAAGATGAATTATATTAAATAATATCCAATATTGAACTGGGTCAAGATTGTGTAATATCGACTAACATTTACCTTGATTGTTTATTTAAATATTGAGTGTCGAATCCTTGAGCCACGGGCGCTGAATAAGCACCCGTGTATTTGTAACAATAACACACTTTGATTATTGAAAATAATATAATTAAAAGATCAGAATAAACTTGGTGTTCGTCGAGGTAAGATGTTTCATTCTCCCTTAACTACTTAACATTGAAAAGAACCTGATGTATTACCACCCTTAGCTCCCAGGGTGACAGTAAATACCAGTTATATTAGATGGCGGTCCAACTACCACTATACTTGTACACCGGACGTTCACACTGATGATGGTCAGTTTAGACCGAACACGTTTTGTGGTTTGTAATTTTCCACTACCTTGTGGATAAATTTCAATTTTTTTTTTAAATTCATAACACCTACATTCAACAGAAGCGTTTACTTCATTCTACGTTGTCTTATCGATGGTGTACAGCCAACTACAGGGTTTACCCTTTTTAATTTAAATTCATGGGATGTACCAGCTTCCAAAACATATTCGTAGCAATGTTGTTCTGAAGCCATTTTCTTGTGGTATTTTTATAATCAACTATTTGCAATGGGAAATAAGCCACAATTTTACCAAAAAAATGATTTTATTAACGTTTCGTGTTATTATTTGTATATTCGTAGCAAATTTCGTGTTCAGTTTTATTCATTCTTATTTTCGGCAAATCATAAAAACATATGTCATTTTTTTCTTTAACTCCCTTTATCTTGAAAACGTTTTGCGTTCCAATTATTTTTCAATTTTTTACCTATTCTAGATACGGTGTTACCTTTATTTTGAACACCTGTATATATGTAGAAATTGTAGCGTCTATGCATACTAGGTCATTATGGATAATCAGTTCCAGATCATTACTTACTATCTTCGCTATGATTTTAACGAACAAATATTTTTGCATCTATATATGTTTTTAGGTTATGTACGGAGGAAGAGTTATAGATGATTTCGATAGGAGGATTGTAAAAACTTATATGGATGAATATATGGGAGATTTTCTATTTGATACATTTCAACCATTTCATTTTTATCACGATCATACTGTGGATTATACTGTCCCACCTGATGGAACCAAAGAAGAATATATTGGTATCTATTTATAATATTTTTTTATTTATTTATTCATTGCTAATTTACAACCTACTTCAATAAAGTAATAAATAATATGATATTAGTTTTTGGCTTGTGGCAGGTGTCGTCCATTGACGACTCTCTGGAACTAACCTAGCAGTTAGGTCTTCTGGCAAAAGTCTTTTTAGGCGTCTGCCTATCAGTGAAGGGTTGAATAATTCGTCTATACGATGGTTTGTGCTGCGATTCAGGTGTCTTCTTTAGTGGTAAGCGATCACATAATCGATGAAAGGAATGGTGAGGTCTGTATGAAGAGTTTGGTTTGACACGTACTATGGGGCTTTAGCTAACAAACAAATAGTCCTTGACTGCAATGTCTGTAGTATTTTGGTGTTCAACTATTTTTAATGGGAAATAAGCCACAATTTTACCAAAAAAATGATTTTATTAACGTTTCGAAGCCCAAATCGGGGTTCGTTGTCAAAATACAAAATACTGAGTAATAATACAAGTATTTTGTATTTTGACAACGAACCCCAATTTGGGCTTCGAAACGTTAATAAAAAAATCATTTTTTCTGGTAAAATTGTGGGTTATTTCCCATTAAAAATAGTTGATTACAAAAATGCCACAAGGAAATCGCTTCAGAACAATATTTCGGTGTTGGATGGTTTGCTACAGCCCCACAGCTCGATTCCGTATGTTCACACTGCTTTGAGTATTGTTTTATAAATGGTCAGTTTATTTTATAATGAAAGTTGCGATCTTCTGTTGATTAGCCAATTCATATTTTTAACTTTTAGGTCGAGGTGCCATATTAGTATATTTTATGCATGCTCAAATCGGTGTACTCAACTTGAAATTACAGAAAGCGGTCGATTTCAGGTGTGTAATGCTACCAATACCTTTTGTAGTGCTTAAAAAGACTTTTAAAATGAGCAATATTAAATGTCGATTACATTCAAACTAAGAGAGATATGCTGCAAAAAATTGATGACTAATGTATTTTAAGAAAAATGAGACTCTTCTTGTACCAGAATATAAATGCATCGTTTTCCTTCTACAATACCTTTTATTATAGTGTTATTTATATGTTCAAAAAGTGGGACGGGTTTAAAATGGATGCTTTAAAAAAATAGATCAAATTATAGAGCGCATTTTTTAAATTTTCTTAAAAATCTTTCTTTTTCTCCATGTAACTGGGAAATTATAAAAGATACGAAAAAAGATACCATAAAAAATGTAGAATAGGTCTGGATCCCGCATAAGAAAAAAAAAGTTGATTAATAACAAGCTGAAAATTTGTTAATAGCTTAACGGTCTCTAGTCGGACAAACTTTGATATATAGGTCAGTCAATGAGGGTATGTGGCTTCGAATTCCATCCTACTACATCGATTTACGTGATATTTTCACAGTAAGTAGGGAATAGCCCAAGAAACAAAGTCTAACCTATGCCGATGTGTGCTTTTGTCTTGGGGGCGGTTCCCACCCCTTCTCGGGGGGTGGAAAATTTTTTGCTTAAATAACTACGGAAGTTGCTAGACAACCTAATACTAAGCAAAAACTGTTCTATAATTTTTTTTTCGAAAACTCAATAGTTTTTGAGTTATTCCTGGTTGAAAATTGGCCATTTTCATTGAAACATAACACCTTTTCAAACGGTTTTTTGCGAATACCTTAAAAACTATGCATCTAACTAAAAAATTAAACAAAACATTTTTGTAGCTTATAAAATAACAAAGAGATTCTTTCCTTTATGAATCTTCTAGTTATAACATAAAAAGAGATATGGTACGTGAAAAAACTTGTTTTCTTGGTGCATGCTCAAATCAGTGTATTTAACTTGAAATAACAGAGAAACGGTCGAATTTAGGTGTATAATGCTACCAATAACTTTTGTTGTGCTAGAAAAGACCTATAAATTAGGCAGTATTAAATGTCGATTACATTCAAACTACGCGAGATAAACTGTAAAAAATTTGATGACTAACGTATTTTAAGAAAAAAATGAGAAGTATATTTAACCTCTCATCCATCAGAACTTAAGTACATCGTTTTCCTTCTAAAATACTTTTTATTATAGTGTTATTTCTCTGTTCAAAAAGTTGGACTAGATTAAAATCAATAGTTTCTGAAAAAACAAAGATTAAATTATAGAGCGCATTTTTAAATTTTCTTAAAAATATTCTTATGTATTTCTCCATGTAACTCGAAAATGATCAGAGATGCAAAAAAAATGCCATACAAAAATGTATGTTCCTTCTAGATAACCATTTTGATTTAATTTTTTATAACAGTATCTCTTATCATTTTCAAGTTACTTGGAGAAAAAGGAAGATTTTTAAGAAAATTTAAATATGCGCTCTATAATTTAATCTTATTTTTTCAAAAACCATTCATTTTAAACCCGCTCAACTTTTCGAACAAAAAAATAACACTGTAGTAAAATGTGTTGTAGAAGGGAAACGATGCATTTAAATTCTTGTGGATGAGTGGTTAAATATACTTCTCAATTTTTTTCTTAAAATTCGTTAGTCATCAATCTTTTGCAGCATATCTCGCTTAGTTTAAATGTAATCGACATTTAATATTGAATATTTGAAAGGACTTTTCAAGCACAATAAAAGGTATTGGTGACAGTATACACCTAAAATCGACCGTGTCTCTGTTATTTCAAGTTGAATACACTGATTTGAGTATGCACCAAAAAAAAAACAAACTCTTTTTACCATAATATCTCTTTTTGTGTTATAACTAGAAGATTGAAGAAGGAACAAATCTCTTTGATTTTTTATGAGCTACAAAAATGTTTTATATAATTTTTTTAGTTGGAAAAGGTGTTGTATGTCAATGAAAATTACCAATTTTCAATCACGAATAACTCAAAAATATTGAGTTTTCTAAAAAAATTATAGAACAGTTTTTCCTTAGAATTAGGTTTTCTAGCAACTTCCGTAGTTGTTTAACCAAAAAATTTTCCACCCCGAGAAGGGGGGAACCGCCCCAAGAGAAAAGCGTACATCGGCATAGGGTAGACTTTGAATAAGGAGATATTTTCAAGCTATTCCTAAAATTTCATTAAAATCAATACAGTAGGAGAGAATTCGGAGGTAACAGCCTGTACTTGCTCTCATTGACTGCCCTAATATGGGAACACTGCAACAGGGGAAGTTTTAATGGGGGAACAGGTTAAAAATTTGGAACGTCAGACTACGAAAACGTCCGATGTATTTTGTCAGACAGAACTTCCTATTGATTTGTTACCCTCTCATTAAACTCTCATGCAAAAATCAGACTGCTATTACTAACCAACATGATTCTTATCATTAGACATGTTCTTCGTGTTCCACTCATTAAAATGCGCAGTTCCACTCATTAAAATGCGCAGTTCCACTCATTAAAATCAATTGGAATTTCTGTCCGACAAAATACATCTGACGTTTTCGTAGTCTGACGTTCCAAATTTTTAACCTGTTCCACCATTAAAACTTTCCCTATTCCAGTGTTCCCATATATTAAAGTTTGTCCGACTAGACACTTTTAAACAATTAACAAATTTTCAGCTTGTTATTAATCAACTTTTTTTCTTATGCAAAGATCCAGACCTATGAGTTTTTAGGCAAAAATGTTTTTTTTTTGTTTTTCATTACAGTATCTCTTATCATTTTCAAGTTACATGGAAAAAAAAAGAAGATTTTTAAGAAAATCTAAAAACGGGCTCTATAATTTGATCTTATTTTTTTAAACCATTCATATTAAACCCGTCCAACTTTTTGGACATAGAAATAACACTATAATAAAAGGCATGATAGAAGGAAAACGATGCATTTAATGGGTGTAATCTGGTATATGGGGGGTTAAATATACTTCTCATTTTTTCTTAAAATACATTAGTCATCAATTTTTTTTGCAGCATATCTCGCTTAGTTTAAATGTAATCGACATTTAACATTGCTTATGTTAAAGGTATTTTCAAGCACTACAAAAGGTATTGGTGGTATTATACAACTAAAATTGATCGTTTCTCTGTTATTTCATGTTGAATACACCGATTTGAGCCTGCACCACAAAAAAAACAAACTTTTTCACCTACCATATCTCTGTTTGTATTATAACTAGGAGATTTATGAATGAACTAGTCTCTTTATTTTTTTATTAGCTACAAAAATGTTTTATAGTTGCATAGTCTTTAAGGTATTCGCAAGAAAATTTCCGAAAAGGTGTCATTTTTTAATGAAAAGGTCCAATTTTCAACCACGAATATCTCAAACATTTAAGTTTACAAAAAAAATATTCAACAGTTTTTGCTTAGAACTAGGTTTTCTAGCAACTTCCGTGGTTATTTGGACCAAAACATTTTCCACCCCTTGAAGGGGTGGAAACCGTCGAAAAGATACAAGCGCCTTAGAATATAAGGTATACTATGTTTCTTGAGGTATTCCCTACTTACTGTGAAAATATCAAGTGCATCTATGTACACAGTAGGATGAAATTTGGAGCCAAATACCTTCATTGACTGCCCCCTACCTGGAGCTTTATGAGGGTTAACAAGGTTGATCGCGTTATGAACTTCGTTTGGTGAGAAGTATACAGGGTGGTGAATCGGAAAACGGGCCATAGGAAACTCAATGTAAAATTTTAAACTGTTGAATTCCTGCTTCCCTAATTTTGTTACATCAAATGTCATGAGAAGTTATTTGTAGAGGACTGAAATCTGCATTAAAAACCAAAGTTACAATTGTTCTACGATTTCAACACATTCCAAAATTTTGAAAAATATAATGTATTTACCGCAGTAGGTATGTGTGGGCATGTTAGGCCACACGTTACTATTTAACTGACAGTGAGAACACTATTGACTGAAGAAAATATCTTTATTATTAATACTTTCTCCTTAACTGAGGGTATCTGATCAACTTTATTGTGTTTTAAACAATAAATGATAAAATAAATAAAGAAATTGACAGTTCAAATTGTTAATATAATAAATTCATTGTCACCGAATGCAATTTTATACACATTATTGCACTGTGTGTGGCGTAACTTTGGCGTATTTCTCTGAAAATTGTATTATATTTTTACAAAATTTTGAATAATTATTATTCGTAGAAAAATATTAACAGTTGTTTTCAATACAGATTTCAATTCTCTACAAATAGTTTCTTATGACTTTTGATGTAAAATAATTAGGGAAGCATTAATTCAAAAGTTTAGAATTTTACATTGAGTTTCCTATGGCCCGTGTTCCAATTCACCACCCGGTATGTGATAATATTAGCTGACAAGGTGCACTAAGGTCCCTAATTAAAGTCACTAATGTTCTGGTCGTTAATATCGTTGGCCTGCGAGGTGGAGAAGACGGTTGATAGATGCTATGCGAATCTGTTGGATTTCTCTATATCAGATCCAACCTAGGTTCCGCATTTTCCGTAATTGGTCATTTCATTACTACCGGTTTCTTGAATTTCCTTGTAGATTTACAAAGAGACTTATCGTCAAGAGATAGGTTTGTAACATATCTTTCAATGGATTCGTTTTTCGCTGTTTGTATAAGACAATGAAGTCTGCGTGTGAGCCTGTTTAAAGGGCCTAGCCGCAGTGGTGTCATGGCAAAATTAGCAGTGCGGGAACGCAGTGCCGGAACGCACTGCTAATTTTTGTTTACAAAACCTAAATTCTCTATTATTTTTTTTTTTATTTTCTTAACCAGTGCGGGAACGGCGTTCCCACACGATGACACCACTGCCTAGCCGGGTAAGATGATGAAAAATGCCCTCAACTCAATACGAACTCTATATAGGTCACCGTTTAGCACATATAGAGAAACTCACTTTCTGAAATTTTTATCCTCCTAGGTGGTCATGTGACCCACGTAGAGTCTAATTAAGCTTTTTATGTTTTTATATTTTATCTCAGCCGCATTGAGTGCTAGCGAAAAAATTTAAATAAAAAAGTTGTAAGTTTCAAAAAGTTCTGTCCATATTTTTTTTAATTTTTGGCGGGAAATTTAAATTTTAGGACGATTTTAAAATTTTAAATGCGTTTAAAAAATAACTAAGACACTCGTTCTCGCGAAAAAAATTTATAACGTGTATTTTTGCATAATGTTTCATCCTGAATTTTTTCAGATTTTTAAAATTGGCGAAGCGTACTTTTAAAAATAAAAAACCTCATTTTTTCGCTTTTTTGTACAATTTTATACAGGGTGTTTAAAAGAGGTAACACACTCACTAGGATAGGAAAAAAAAAGGAAATATAATTGGAGTTCGCTTAATAAAAGATTTTTGTAATTCCATCCAGATTCACGACACAGGGCTTGAAGAAAACAAAATTTTACACATTTTTACGATTTTGCCGAAACTACTGGCAACATTGTAATAAAACTTGCAATATTTGGAGGTCACCTAGTGATGTATTTCTATGTAGTTTTGTCTTATGAATCCAAATCTGAAAACGGCATTTCGCTATCCGTAACCATCTTCGAGATATCCGACCTCAAATTCCTCATTGTGATGTCACAAAAGCCTTCTTTAATGTCAAATGTAGGAGGCTTAATTATTCCGTTGACAGGGGAAGAAATCACTTCTGGTTTACCTTCAACTCTCAGTTTCTGGGACTTTTCAATTTCTAGGCGGATATTTTCAAGAATTCTCGTTACCTCATCGTTCCTTTTTTTTCTACTAGGCCTCTTGTTACTTCAATCTCTTTAATCATGTCTTCTTTTGTCTCTTCGATTTCTTTTTTCATATCTTCTTTTGTCTCTTCGATTTCTCTTTTCATATCTTCTTTACTCACTTTTGAAGTCTCTATTTTTGAGATAAGTGTCACGAGCAGCTCTAGGTCTTCCTGGCGAGGTAAATTTTCATTTTCTTTTTCTTCCTGCCGACGTTTTTCTATGGCGGCAATCATGTCTCTAATTTCTTCCATCGTCTCGCTTCTTGTTTTCACCATACAAATTCTCTTAATCCCACTTTACTCCTGGCACCAATTGTTGCAATTCTAGCTGGGTTCAGGGACTAAGTGAATTATTAGGGTATTTTAACAAGTTTATTTAAAACTCTTAATAAACTAAGGTACAAAATTGAATTTCAAAAACCAACGTGACAAAAATAATGACAAAACTTCTAATTGACAAATATACTTAACTGTCAGATCCATTAGTAGTCTGACTTACTAACTTACGCCTATGTGAATATCCACAATAAGACGAAGTAGTGACAGCTTAGTTCCCGATGGACTTCTCAATGGCGACAGATGCAGTTTTACCATCGATACTGGGGCAACTAGGTCAGTTATGAGTAAACGTTTACTGGACCAGTCATCTACACGATTAATATCGAAACCTCCCATACTAGAGACAGCGACAGGCGAAAACATAACTGTTTATGGGGAAAGTTGCATAAAAATCGAGCTGGGACACATCGAGATAGAAGTAGTGGTCCTAGTAGCCGACATCGTAGACGAGCTCATCCTAGGTGTCGACATTATGTCCGAACATGGGTTTATTGTAGATGTCAGACACAGGAACTTAGTCGTCGGCAATGAAGAAATTCTACTGTCATCCTCTAGAGAGCAGCACAATGGGCTAAAGATGTTAGTAGCAGAAGACACGAAGATCCCTCCTGTGCAACGAACAGTGAAAAGATCGTGGTTGCACAAATTGATGCATCTGGTGGCTTGGGAGCCATGTTATTAGAACCAGACGAGCAGATTCATGAGGGCGTCATTGTGGCCAGATGGTAGATGGGGATAAGCAGACCGTTCCAGAAAGGGTGCCCAACCCAAATGGCAATAAAATTACCTTTAAAAAGGGTCAAGTGCTTGGAATATGCGAGCCAGTTGTAAGAGTGACCAGAATAGAAGAAAACGTGCCAACAGCTAGCAGTACACACCAACTCTCCACTAAAATTTTGGAAAATCTTAAGAAGTCATGGGGACATCTATCTGAAGATGCATACCAAAAAGCAGAAGAGTTCATCAACAACGAAAGTGACATATTCTTTAAAGGAGAAATAACTGGCCGCACTGACTTAGTCCAACATCGGATTAACACTGACAACTTCAACCCCATAAGACAGGCACCAAGACGTCTTCCATTTGCAAAACAAAAAGAAGCTTTTGGCATCCTTGAAGATATGCGAAAGGAGAATGTCATCGAAGAGTCGAGTAGCCCCTGGTCTTCTCCAGTGGTGTTGGTAACCAAGAAAGATGGCTCAACGCGATTCTGTGTCGACTACAGGAGGCTGAATAGCGTTACCAAGGACAGCTATCCACTGCCCCATATTGATGATACACTTAGTGCCTTGGCTGAGTCGAAATGGTTTTCCACTGTGGACCTCAAAAGCGGTTATTAGCAGGTTGCAGTACACCCTGAAGACAGAGAGAAGACCGCATTTTCTGCTGGAAATGGGCTCTACCAATTAAAAAGTTTTGCCATTATTTTTGTCACGTTGGTTTTTGAGATTCAATTTTGTACCTTAGATTATTAAGAGTTTTAAATAAACTTGTTACAAGACCCTAATAATTCACTTAATCCCTGAACCCAGCTAGAATTACAACAATTAAATCACATTGTTATGAATCACATAGGCGTAAGTTAGTAAGTCAGACTACTAATGGATCTGACAGTTAAGTATATTTGTCAATTAGAAGTTTTGTCATTATTTTTGTCACGTTGGTTTTGAGATTCAATTTTGTACCTTAGTTTATTAAGAGTTTTAAATAAACTTGTTAAAACACCCTAATAATTCACTTAATCCCTGAACCCAGCTAGAATTGCAACAATTGGTGTCAGGAGTAAAGTGGGATTAAGAGAATTTGTATGGTGAAAACAAGAAGTGAGACGATGGAAGAAATTAGAGACATGATTGCCGCCATGGAAAAACGTCGGCAGGAAGAAAAAGAAAATGAAAATTTACGTCGCCAGGAAGACCGAGAGCTGCTCGTGACACTTATCTCAAAAATAGAGACTTCAAAAGTGGGTAAAGAAGATATGAAAAGAGAAATCGAAGAGACAAAAGAAGATATGAAAAAAGAAATCGAAGAGACAAAAGAAGACATGATTAAAGAGATTGAAGTAACAAGAGGCCTAGTAGAAAAAAGGCACGATGAGGTAACGAGAATTCTTGAAAATATCCGCCTAGAAATTGAAAAGTCCCAGAAACTGAGAGTTGAAGGTAAACCAGAAGTGATGTGTTCCCCTGTCAACGGAATAATTAAGCCTCCTACATTTGACGGCGAGATCTCCTGGCCAGTGTAAAGAAGACAATTCGAAGCTGCTGCACAAAATAATGGATGGACAAATGAACAGAAGGCAACTGCTCTCATATTAGCACTTCGAGGTAAGGCTGTAGAAATCCTTCAAAACATTCCAGAGGACGCACAAAAGAAATATGAGACTGTCGTATCGGCTCTAGAACTAAGATACGGCAGCCAATATTTGAAGCAAGTATACCAGAGCCAACTAAAAGTGCGTATCATCCAAGTCTTCAACGAATCTGTGCAAGAATACGGAGCAGAAGTAGAAAAGATGGCACGACTTGCTTGGCCCGAAGCCCCTGAAGAGTTTCTACACCAGTTTACCATCCAATGTTTCCTTGAAGGCCTGCGTGATGTAGACCTCCAGCAGACATTACGACTAGGAAGAGGACGCTACCAAATATTGAAGGACGCTCTTGTAGCAGCATTGGAGTACGAAGCCGTGAAGAATGTATCCCGCCATCAACGCAAAGTCCATCAAATAAGAAGTGTTGCTGAAGTGGAAGAAAGCGATCTAAATACGTTGTCCCACGTGTTGGCCGCCTAATTTGAGAAATATCTTGACCCTATAGCTGAATCTTTGAAGCCAAGACGTCAGGGGCGCCGAAGGTGTTATAATTGTGGAATGTTTAGCCACCTTCAACGTGATTGCAGACAACGTACAAGATCAGAGGACAGTAGGCAACCTCCACAAGATTAACGCAATTCGGAAAACTAAAAGAAGTCAACGTCAAGGGGCGCACGTTGGCTGACCTGTCCCAAGCTCCCAGATTCTCAATATCCACAATAAGACGAAGTAGCGACAGCTTAGTTACCGATGGATATCTCAATGACCACAGATGCAGTTTTACCATCGATACTGGGGCAACTAGGTCGGTTATGAGTAAACGTTTCCTGGACCAGTCATCTATAAGACCAATATCGAAACCTCCCGTACTAGAGACAGCGACAGGCGAAAACATAACTGTTTATGGGGAGAGATCCGTAAAAATACAGCTGGGACACGTCGAGATAGAAGTAGTGGTCCTAATAGCCGACATCGTAGACGAGTTCATCCTAGGTGTCGACATTATGTCCGAACACGGGTTTATTGTAGATGTCAGACACAGGACCTTAGTCGTCGGCAATGAATAAATTTTACTGTCCTCTAGAAAGCAGCGAAATGGGCTAAAGATGTTAGTAGCAGAAGACACGAAGATCCCTCCTAACAGCGAAAAGATCGTGGTCGTTCAAATTGGTGCATCTGGTGGCTAGGGAGCCATGTTATTAGAACCAGATGAGCAGATTCATGAGGGCGTCATTGTGGCCAGATGTTTGGTAGATGGGAATAAGCAGACCGTTCCAGTAAGGGTGGTCAACCCAAATGGCAATAAGATTACCTTCAAAAAGGGCCAAGTGCTTGAAATATGCAAGCCAGTTGTAAGAGTGACCAGAATAGAAGAAAACGTGCCAACAGCTAGCAGTACACACCAACTCTCCACTGAAATTTTGGAAAATCTTAAGAAATCATGGGGACATCTATCTGAAGATGAATACCAAAAAGCAGAAGAGTTCATCAAGAACGAAAGTGACATCTTCTTTAAAGGAGAAATAACTGGCCGCACTGACTTAGTCCAACATCGGATAAACACTGACAACTCCAACCCCATAAGACAGGCACCAAGACGTCCTCCATTTGCAAAACAAAAAGAAGCTTTTGCCATCCTTGAAGATATGCGGAAGGAGAATGTCATCGAAGAGTCGAGTAGCCCCTGGTCTTCTCCAGTGGTGTTGGTAACCAAGAAAGATGGCTCCACGCGGTTCTGTGTCGACTACAGAAGACTGAATAGCGTTACCAAGAAGGACAGCTATCCACTGCCCCGTATTGATGATACACTTAGTGCCTTGGCTGAGTCGAAATGGTTTTCAACTGTGGACCTCAAAAGAGGTCAGAGAGAAGACCGCATTTTCTGCTGGAAATGGGCTCTACCAATTCAAAGTGATGCCATTCGGATTGTGTAATGCACCTGCCACGTTTGAACGTTTAATGGAGCTAGTACTTAGAGGACTTACATGGAAAATCTGTCTGGTATACCTCGACGACATTATGGTCATCGGAAAAGATTTCGACGAACATCTTGCCAATTTGAAAGAAGTTTTTATCAGACTAAGGAACGCTCACCTACAAGTAAATGCCAAGAAGTGCGAGCTCTTCCAAGAAAAAGTTAGTTTCCTTGGACATGTAATTTCATCCTTAGGAGTTGCAGCAGATCAAGCGAAAATAAAAGCAGTACAGGAATGGCCCACACCAAGAAACAAACACGATATCCGAAGCTTCCTTGGCCTTTGCAGTTACTATCGTCGCTTCGTGAAAGATTTTGGTAAGATTGCCAAACCTCTCCATAATCTGACTGAGAGAAAGCTGTCATTTGATTGGACACCATAGTTCCAGCTTGCCTTCACCACACTTAAGCATAAATTGACTACGGCTCCAATCCTGGCATATCCGAAAAAACAGGGTCTTTTCGTGCTTGATACAGATGCTTCTCAAAATGGCATCGGGGCGGTGCTTTCCCAAGTACAAGAGGGCGAGGAACGCGTCATAAACTTCAGCAAAACTCTGGGAAAAGCAGAAAGAAACTACTGTGTCACCAGACAGGAGTTACTGGCAGTCGTCAAAGCAGTAGAACACTACCATTCTTTCCTCTATGGCAGAAAATTCTTGATAAGAACCGACCATTCTGCCTTGCAATGGCTTCTCAATTTCAAGACACCTGAAGGCCAGATAGCTCGGTGGCTGGAGAAACTACAGACCTATGATTTTAAAATTCGTCACCGAGCGGGAAGAAGTCATGGAAATGCCGACGGTCTCTCGAGAAGACCATGCAAAAGGAGGAACTGTCGATTCTGCGAGCGCCAAGAAGAACGAGAGGGCCAGATTCTACAGTTGAGAACCATAGAGGATAGAAGTGACGAAGAAGCTCTAGAAAACCTTGAGGCTGAACAGAAGGAAGATACAGATCTAAAAATAGTTCAGGAGTGGCTGGACAATGGAGCTAGACCACAGTGGCAGGAGATTGCAAAATATGGGCAAGCAGTGAAGGGCTATTGGCTTTAGTGGGACTCATTGTGTCTACGAGATGACATTATCACTCGTAAATGGGAGAGTCCAGATGGAACAAGAACAGTGCCCCAAGTTGTTATTCCAAGGTCATGTGTTAAGGACGTGCTTGCAGAACTACACGATAGTCGCTCCAGGGGGCATTTTGGAATCAATAGGACTCTGGCTAGAGTCCGTGAGAGGTATTATTGGGTTCATTGTCGGCAAGATGTGGAAGAATGGTGCAAACGATGTGACCTGTGTGCATCCAAGAAGGGACCCAAAACAAGACTTAGGGGAAAACTCCAACAATATATTACTGGAACTCCATGGGAACGAGTTGCTGTAGACATTTTGGGACCATTTTCAGAGACAACATCAGGAAATAAATATTTGATGGTTGCTATGGATTATTTTTCCAAATGGCCTGAAGTAGTTGCACTACCCAACCAAGAAGCAGTTACAGTTGGTGAATCCCTACTTGAGAATGTCGTTTCCCGACATGGTGTTCCACTTCTGCTTCATTCTGACCAGGGGCGCAACTTCGAATGCAGTTTGGAAGACCATGATGGCTTTGTTAGGAATTAAGAAGACCAGAACAACACCACTCCATCCTCAATCCGACGGCATGGTAGAAAGACATAACCGGACCATCAACAACTACCTGTCCCTGTTTGTAGACGAAAACCAGAGAGACTGGGACAAACTGGTGCCTCTGTTTCTACTAGCATACCGAAGTTCCCAACATGATGCAACTGGTTACACTCCATCAATGCCGTTAACTGGTCGAGAGATGAGGCTTCCCATCGATCTCCTACATAGTAATCTACCAGACGGAGAGGCGGTTCAAGAGACACTCCCCGAGTATGTCAGCGGCCTAAAGGATCGACTGGTTAAGGTCCACGATTTCGCCAGGAACAATCTGCAACTCACCAGTGACCGGATGAAGGTTAGGTTCGATCAGAAATCCACACCTGTTAGTTTCAAGGAACAGTTTGATGCAGTTTGGCTCTATCAACCAACGAGAAGGAAAGGTCAAAGTCCCAAGTTGCAGCGGCCTTGGGAGGGACCGTATCTGGTTATTAATAAGATAAACGACCTTGTGTATAGGGTGCAACTGACGCCAAGAAGTAAGCCGAAGGTCGTCCACCTAGAGAGACTGTGTCCTTATGAAGGGCAGAATCCACCGACCTGGTCCATTTAGGTACTGTTCGGGGCGAACAGCCTGAAAGAAGGGGGTGGTGTTATGAATCACATAGGCGTAAGTTAGTAAGTCAGACTACTAATGGATCTGACAGTTAAGTATATTTGTCAATTAGAAGTTTTGTCATTATTTTTGTCACGTTGGTTTTTGAGATTCAATTTTGTACCTTAGTTTATTAAGAGTTTTAAATAAACTTGTTAAATCACCCTAATAATTCACTTAATCCCTGAACCCAGCTAGAATTGCAACAAGATTTATTTTCTTGCGACAGAGAAACGTCAACTCAACTTGTTTTCGTTTGACGCAACTAAACGTCAACATAAAATTGAAATGTCAAATAGATACATTTTATTTATACAGAGTGTCCCAAAAGTAGTGGAACGGTCGAATATCTCGCGAACTAAACATCGGATCAAAAAACTGAAAAATACGTGTTCAATCATTTTCAAAAATCTATCCAATGACACCAAACACCAACCCCCACTACACCCCCTGGAGGTGGCGTGGAGGGTAACTTTAAAATCTCAAATGGAAACCCCTAGGTTTTCTTGCAGATTTGGATTCGTTACGTAAAAGTAAGCAACTTTTATTCAAGACATTTTTTCGAACTGTGGATAGATGGCGCTATAATTGAGAAAAACGATTTATCCTGATACCATAGGTAAATTATAGAAACGGTCTAATATCTCGAGAAATACACTTCCAAATGAGAAACCAAAAAAAAGGTTTTTAATAATTTTCGAAAACCTATCGAATAACGCTAAACATGACCCTCCAACCCACCCCCTGGAGGTGGGGTGGGGGGTAACTTTACCCCTACTTTTTATTATAGATTCGGATTCGTCATGAAAAACTAAGCAACATTTATTCGAAACATTTTTTAGAATTGTTGATAGATGGCGCTTTAATTGGAAAATACGATTTATTAGCGCCATCTATCAGCAATTTTAAAAAATGTTTCGAATAAATGTAGCTTAATGTTTCATGACGAATTCGAATCTGCAATAAAAAGTGGGAGTTGCTATTTAAGATTTTAAATTTACCCCCACCCCGTTTCCAGGGGGTGGGTTGGAGGGTCATTTTTGGTGTTTATAGATAGGTTTTCGAAAAATATTAAAAACCTGTTTTTTTGGTTTCTCCTTTGGAAGTGTATTTCTCGAGATATTAGACCGTTTCTATAATTTACCTATGGTATCAGGATAAATCGTTTTTCCCAATTATAGCGCCATCTATCCACAGTTCGAAAAAATGTCTTGAATAAAAGTTGCTTACTTTTACGTAACGAATCCAAATCTGCAAGAAAATCTAGGGGTTTCCATTTGAGATTTTAAAGTTACCCCCCACCCCACCTCCATGGGGTGTAGTGGGGGTTGGTGTTTGGTGTCATTGGATAGATTTTTGAAAATGATTGAACACGTATTTTTCAGTTTTTCGATCCGATGTTTAGTTCGCGAAATATTCGACCGTTCCACTACTTTTGGGACACCCTATATATGTTAATGTAATGTTATGTTACAGTTCACTATTTTCAACGAAAACTGTGTTTATTTTATATTTATTAATTTTTTCAATAAAATAGTTTAAATATTAATTTTCTGGCAAATATTTATATAAATAAATATAAATAATATGGTATATCAGCTTCAACATCACATTCGGCTATAAACGCCTGTAGTCGTAATCATCACGGCCTGTCCGAGACGTTTGTTTTATTTGAGCTGTCTACTCAATGATATATAATATTATGTAGTATATTATGTTTATGTATTACAGCATATCAACTTAAGTTGGACACATATTATGGGAAAGTACTTAAATACTTACATCTAAAATTATTTTTTTTTAAAATTTAATTTTGGCTTATTTCCCATCTAAATAGTTAATTATAAAAATGTCACAAGGAAATAGCTTCAGAACAAAAATGGGAAAGTACTTTATTTTTAATTTTACGAAAAAAGTTATTCTTCATAAAAATATATGTATGGTCTAAAACCGAATATTCAACCAAACAGATATTAAATCTATATTATACGAGGTATGTCAAAAAATATGAAGTTCGATCAAGATTAAAGTACCTATCTTTATTTTTCACAATATTGAAAAGTGTTATTATAAAAAGTTGTTTGGAGTTAAAAATTATATTCTAATAAATGCAATTACTTGTACCGGGTGTCCCAATAAGAATGACTCTCGGCCATATCTCAGGAACCGTTTATAATACAGCTTTGAGAAAAAAATATTTATAATAAAAGTTGCCTCGAGAAAAGCCTGGAAATTATTTTCATAATTGTAAGTCCACCGCTAGAGGGCGTAATTGAATATCAAAAATTAAAAAATCAAAATTTTACAAAATTTACCTAATAAAAGGGCACTGGAAATCAAATCATCGTATTGTCCATGAAATTTTGCGCACATTTGATTTCACAAGTTCTTATGAAAAAATGGTTGTAAGTCCGGTTCTGCTAAATCGAATTTTGCATACTTGGTCTTGTTGAAAACAGCTTTTTTCGTCAATGTAAGTGTCCTATTTTCGAAATAGCCTAATAGGTAGTATGCAAGCTAGGAGGCGTTATTTACTTATTTTCAGAAATCTAGTTTTCTTTGGAAAATATTAAATACAAGTATGCCATTTTAATCCTATTTTACAAAATTAGACCAAATTAGAAACATAATACTGAAAACGGCATGTCGATACCTTTTTTCTATCTCGAGATATCTTAAGAAACGTGTAAATTTTAAACAACTGTTAATGTCACTGGTAAACGAAGTTAAGGAAAAGTAGTGTGCTATGGAAAAAACAAAGAAACATTTTCCAGGTGTAAACGTATATAATTAATTAAAACAACAATTAGACAAACAGCACTATAAAATATATCAAAGAAATAAAAGCAACTACTTACTTTGTGACGACCTAAATGCGCCTAAATGTTCAACTTGTTGCCCATCATTTTCGATGCTATCTTCGATTCTTTCAATTCTTTCGACTCTTCAATTTTCGACTCTTTCAAGAGTAGATTGAACAGCAGTCTCAATTTCTGCTTTTGCAATGCTTTGTATGGCGTCTTTGAATGGCGTTTGGTATTCTCTAGATTCTAGATCATGTTTTCTCGATTAGTGGGCCTAGCAGCAAAAACAAGGTCTTTAATCCGTCCACATAAATAAAAGTCCAAAACAGTTAAATCTGTTGCTATTCAATCTGCTCTTGAAAGAGTAAATTCTTGCATCGAAAATGATGGGCAACAATTTGAACATTTAGGCAGTCACTAAGACTAAGTAAGTAGGTAGTTGCTTTTATTTCTTTGTTGTATTTCATAGTGTTGTTTGTCTTATTGTTGTTTTAATTAATTATATAGGTTTACATCTGTAAAATGTTTATTTGTTTTTTCTATAGCACACTACTTTTCCTTAACCTCGTTTACCGGTGAGAGTAACAGTGTGTTTAATGTCAGTAATGTTTAAAATCTACACTTTTCTTGAGATACCTCGAGATAGAAAAAAGGTATCGACATGCGGTTTCGGTATTATGTTGCTAATTTGGTCTAATTTTGTAATACATGATTAAAAATGCATACTTGTATTTAATATTTTCCAAAGAAAACTAGATTTCTGAAAATAATTAAATAACGCCTCCTAGCTTGCATATAACTCACTAGGCTATTTCGAAAATAAGACAGTTACATTGACGAAAAAGAGCTGTTTTCAACAAGACCAAGTATGCAAAATTGGATTTAGCAGAACCGGACTTACAGTCATTTTTTCATAAGAAGTTCCCACTCACCCCCACCTCTTATTTGCAAAGGTAGACTTAAACTTGTGAAATCAAATATGCGCAGAATTTTATGAAGAATATGATGATTGGATTTCCAGTGCCCTTTCATTAGGTAAATTTTGTAAAATTTTGATTTTTTAATATTTGATATTCAATTACGCCCTCTAGCGGTGAACCTATAACTATAAAAATCATTTCCAGGCTTTTCCCGAGGCAACTTTTGTTATAAATATTTTTTTCTCAAAGCTGTACTATAAACGGTTCCTGAGATATGGCCGAGAGCCATTCTTATTGGGACACCCGGTACATCTAACAAAAAAAAAATATTTTAAATTATTCTTAAATTACGAATACTTACCAAAAGCATTTTAAATAATAACTGTTTTATAATGAATTTTTCGAAGAAGATAAAAAGTACTGCATGGTCTAAAATCTAAGATGCAATCATCATGTCGCTGGTCCGGAATAAGAATGACGTAACTGCAAAAAGACAAATTTCTGATGAGAGCAAAAAAAACGATTTTTAAATAGTTAAAATAGGGATTAAATGAGGAGTAATCATCCAGGAGCATCGGTATGGCATTTATTTTTACAATGATGTCTTTTATTTTTATCCCTAATGGTTCGAATTTCCTTATCTTAATTTAATCCCCGCATTTCAACGTTTTACACAGTTACGTCATTCTTCATCTAAAATTTTTTAAATATTTAAAATTAGTGTAGGAAACAGAGGTTGAACCTTGCAAAACGGACACAAGTCCGGTTTTATTTTTTTTTCTGGTATATCAAGGGGTGCTTATTATGAGACTAACTTTTTCTTAAAAAAATTCGCCCCGGAACCCCCCTTTTCACCCCTTTAAAGGGGGTAATTTGTGGTTTTTGCCGAACGTAGCCCTTCCTGTACCTTTTGCAAAAAATTTCTTTTATAGAAATATGAAGAGGACTATATCTTCTACGATTTACTTCCCATCAGTATATGTCTATCACCCACCGTTTAGTGGGGGTAGGGCCCCAAAGTTGACAAGTTTTTAAAAAAGATGTTTAAAAAAAATGATTTTTCCCTAAGTGTAATGGAAATTAAGAAGAAATTTTGTCACAATTATTCACAAATAAGTGACTGATTTTTTGGTATAGGTTTCACTTAAGGGTAATTAATATCACCTATTTTTAATTACAGGGTGTTACATTTTAAAAAACCCCTTTTATACCATCTGAACCATTTATGCTAGAGTAAACAGACTTTCAACGATTACCCATGTCCTGGTGCTATTTACAAATTTGTATAATACACCCCCATTTTCCCCGGAACCACCCAAAAAAAGAAGAATTAATAAAGAAAGTGATTCTCTTGGAATCCTTCACACACAATGCCCTTTATTAATATACTTTATATATCATTTTGTGCACGTTATTATTACCCATGCATGGACATCAAAAGCGATTTCTTAGTACAACCCCTGTAGCCAAAAAATAAATCAATAAAATAAGGGGTTGAAAAAAATTTGATTTTTGATCCATATATGCATATGCTTCATCAATAGTGTTTTTCAAAAATATATATATGGTTATTGCAACATCCCTGCGGAAACCACCCCTATCCTTGAAAATATACTGCAGAAACTACCCATATCCCTTGTCGAGCATATTTTTACGATTTTCTCAATATCTATGAATTATTTTTAAACAAAGCTTATACAAGGTTAAAGACCACTATTTACTCTAAAAAATAGTTCCTATTAATTTTTTTCGTATAAGCAACCGTTACGGCACAGTGGCGCCGTAAACCTCAGATATGCTTTGGCGGGTTCCAGTTTTTGTTTTTTTTTTCGTCACCTGTTCGTTTTATTAATAAAGTACTTATATAAAATGAAACAACATAGTTTAACCCACAAATTATGACCTATGCACATTTAACATTCTTTGCACCCCAAAGCCACAGTGGTGGCCCAAAATCAATTTTTGCATATTTTCGCCACCTACACGCAATTTATTGCATTAATGCTACCTTAATAGCACAATATTCTCCCTTAAGTGGTCGCTAAACAGTGGCGGATCCAGGGAGGGTGATGGGGGTGATCACCCTCCCCCTCTCAAACCAAGTGATATTATATTTAAAGATTATAAAAATATTCATTCATTTTTATAAAAATTTAGCTAATTGGCACCCCCCTCTTAAGGATGCTGGATCCGCCACTGTCGCTAAAGCATAAAAAGTACGCCATTCTTATAAAAATAACAATATAGTATAAGTATTTCTATAAAAATAAATGAATATTTTTATAAACTTTAAATATAATATCACTTGGTTTGTGAGGGGGAGGAGGGTGATCGCCCCCATCACCCCTTCCTGGATCCGCCACTGCTTCTTCTTCATGTACCATCTCCTCTAAGAAGGTTGGCAACCATCACGGCAATTCGCACTTTCGATACCGCTGCTCTAAAGAGATCAGCAGAAGTGCAATTAAACCAAGCTCTCAAATTGTTTAACCAGGAGATGCGTCTTCTTCCGCGACTCCTTCTACCCTGTATTCTTCCTTGCATTATTAATTGTAACAAGTTATAACGCTCGGCCCTCATAACATGTCCCAGATATTGTAGTTTTCTGACTTTAACTGTATTTAAAACCTCTTTATCTTTTCCCATTCTTCTCAACACCTCGATGTTCGTGACTCTATCCACCCAACTTATTCTTAATATTCTTCTGTAGGCCCATAACTCGAAGGCTTCTAATCTGTCCGAAACATCCTTCTTTAATGTCCAAGCCTCCAACCCATAGAATAATACGGAGAACACGTAGCATCTCAGAAGTCTTATCTTTAAAGAAATTGTAATGTTCCTGCTACAGAGTACTTTTTTCAGTTTGTTGAAAGCATTTCTTGCCTGTCCTATTCTTGCTTTAATCTCTTCTGTGTACTCATTAGTTTCATTAATTATTGTACCCAAATATTTATATTTTTCAACCTTTTTAATTTGTTCTCCATGTATTGTTATGCTTTCTTGGCGCTGCTGAGCTTTTGTGATTACCATAAATTGTGTCTTTTTTGTGTTTAGGGACAATCCGTTTTCTTGGCTGACTTCTACCACTCTGTCAACCATTTGTTGTAAATCTTCAAGCCATTCGGCCACTGCTTAGCGACCACTTAAGCGTGAATATTGTGCTATTAAGCTAGCATTAAGGTAATAAAATGCGTGTAGGTGGCGAAAATATGCAATAATTGATTTTGGGCCACCACTGTGGCTTTGGGGCGCAATGAATGTAAAATGTGCATAGGTCATAATATGTATGTAGGTTACACTGTGTTGTTTTATTTTACATAAGTACTTTATTAATAAAACGAACACGTGACGAAAAAAAAACAAAACTGGAGCCCGCCAAAGCATACCTGAGGTTTACGGCGCCACTGCGCTGTAACGGTTGCTTATACGAAAAAATTAATAGGACCTAATTTTTAGAGTAAATAATGGTATTTAAAGCTTGTGTAAGTTTTGTTTAAAAATAATGCATAGGTAATGAGAAAATCGTAAAAACATGCTCGCCAAGGGATAGGGGCAGTTTCTGCAGTATATTTTCAAGGATAGGAGTGGTTTCCGCAGGAATGTTGCAATAACCATATATATTTTTGAGAAACACCCAAATATTTTTTCCGCCCCCAATTTTATTTATTTATTTATTTTTTTTTTTTGGCTACAGGGGTTGCACTAGGAAATCGCTTTTGGTGTCCATGCATGGGCAATAATAACGTGCACAAAATGATATATAAAGTATATTAATAAAGGGCATTGTGTGTGAAGTATTCCAAGAAAATCACTTTGTTTATTAATTCTTCCTTTTTTTTGGGTGGTTCTGGGGAAAAATGGGGGTGAATTATACAAATTTGTAAATAGCACCAGTACATGGGTAATCGCTAAAAGTATTTTTACTCTAGCATAAACGGTTCAGATGGTATAAAAAGGGGTTTTTTAAACTGTAACACCCTTAATTAAAAAAAGGACAATAATTACCCTTAAATGAAACCTATACCAAAAAATCAGTCACTTATTTCTGAATAACTGCCACAAGATTTATTCATAATTTTCATTACAGTTAGGAAAAAATAATTTTTTCTTAAAAACATCTTTTTTAAAAACTTGTCGACTTTGGGGCCCCACCCCCACTAAACGGTGGGTGATAGACATATGCTGTTGGGAAGTAAATCGTATAAAATATAGTCCTCTTCTTATTTCTATAAAAGAAATTTTTTGCAAAAGGTACAGGAAGGGCTACGTTCCGCAAAAACCACAAATTACCCCTTTAAAGGGGTGAAAAGGGGGGTTCCGGGGCGAAATTTTTTAAGAAAAAGTTAGTCTCATAATAAGCACCCCTTGATATACCAAAAAAAAATAAAACCGGACTTGTGTCCATTTTGCAAGGTTCAACCTCTGTTTCCTACACTAAATAGTGATTAAATAAAGAGTAACCGTCCAGAGCATCGGTATGGCGTTTATTCTTACAATGATGGCTTTTATTATTTTTATTTTTATATAACCAGTGATTCGAATTTCATTATCTTAATTTAATCCCCCCATTTTCAACCCTACTACAGTTGCGTCATTTTTGATCTAAAAATTGTTCTGTACAAAAAAACTATTTTTAAATATTTATTATACCGTTATGTCATTTTTCAAAAAATAAAGTAGCTTAACGCTTCCAAAGTATTGGAATTAAGTTTTTATAAGGGTGTACGAGTACGAGTTACGAGTATAATGTAGATGTATAGAAACTTACATAGAAGTTCCGAGTACTTTGTAAGGGTTAATATTATTTATTTCTTGCATAAAAATGGCGCGTCGTATGAAAAAATAGGAAGATATATTTTTTGTCACAAATTTAACGAGGAATTCAAAAATGATTGCTAACACGTTGACGGACAATGCGTCAAATGTATAAACAAGTGTTGTGACACTATTATGTATTTTGAAAAGTAGAATAGGGAATAATGCAACGTCCATAGATGTTGTGTCACATTACATCAATGGAAATTAGACGTCTATAGACGTTCTGTCCGTCAACTTGTTAATTTGAAATATGCTAATAGTGGCGTATTATTCTTTTTTTCCTTAAAAAGTTCAGGCCATTACCCGTATGCGCACCAATGATAAATACAAAATTTTTAATTGTAGGTAGTCCGTTCTTTAACGGTAAAATATTGCAAAATCTCTACATTTTAAAGAACCGCTTGGATTGACATGAAATTTGGCATACCCATAGCTAACAAGTCAAAGAGAAAAAGTGATATTGTGCCGATATGTGCTTTTGCCCTGGGGGTGGTTTTCACCCCCTCTCGGGGGTGAAAAAATATTCGTCCAAAGTAAGTCAGGAAATGGATAAACTGGCTAATTTTAAGTAACTTTTGTTCTATAGAGTTTTTTCACTAAGTCAATACTTTTCGAGTTATTTGCCAGTGAATATGTACATTTTTTCAACAAAATAACCACGCTTTTAAACGGTTTTTCCAAATAACTCAAATAATAAGTACTTTGTCGAAAAGAATTTTTTAGCAAAAATATAGGCTGTAAAAAGTTTAAAAAAATCTTGTATATATCACGTCTCTATACCTATTAGAAGCAGAGTTATAGCTAATGAAAAATATGTTCATATTCGTCAAATTACAAATGGAATAATTTAACGTGAAATAACCAAAAATGAAGCACATTTCGGGTAAAACTTATTAGAACTTATTCAAAGTGTTTAAAAAAGCTTCATTTTTGTTTTATAAAAAACATTATAGCATCAAAATTAAACAAGTTATGCTCAAAATAAACTTAGTCCCTTTTTGTTTTGGTAAAAAAATCGAGAAAATCACCCCTTAATTAGTATTTTAAATGCACTTAATCGTTACGACTTCACAAGTTTCTTGGCTCGTGCATGTAGTTTATAGTGCATATATATATATATATATATATATATATATATATATATATATATATATATATATATATATATATATATATATATATACAAAATATGCATAAGATGGAATGCAACCACAGACACGTGTTTCTGACTTATTAGTCGTCATCAGTATGGTATAGCCAAACAGGAGCAACGAAACCAATTTGTGGCTGTAATGTTAGAAGACCCTCAGGATTCGAGAGCAACAACTAACACATCCACGGAGGAAGCTACAGCTACCTGAGTACAGCAATGCCAAACGTTTAAAACGTTTTAAAATCAAACAAGGAGAGGTTAACGCGAGTTAATAGATATCGGCATGGCTCGCAACAATGAAAATACAAAATATGCATAAGATGGAATGCAACCACAGACACGTGTTTCTGACTTATTAGTCGTCATCAGTATGGTATAGCCAAACAGGAGCAACGAAACCAATTTGTGGCTGTAATGTTAGAAGACCCTCAGGATTCGAGAGCAACAACTAACACATCCACGGAGGAAGCTACAGCTACCTGAGTACAGCAATGCCAAACGTTTAAAACGTTTTAAAATCAAACAAGGAGAGGTTAACGCGAGTTAATAGATATCGGCATGGCTCGCAACAATGAAAATACAAAATATGCATAAGATGGAATGCAACCACAGACACGTGTTTCTGACTTATTAGTCGTCATCAGTATGGTATAGCCAAACAGGAGCAACGAAACCAATTTGTGGCTGTAATGTTAGAAGACCCTCAGGATTCGAGAGCAACAACTAACACATCCACGGAGGAAGCTACAGCTACCTGAGTACAGCAATGCCAAACGTTTAAAACGTTTTAAAATCAAACAAGGAGAGGTTAACGCGAGTTAATAGATATCGGCATGGCTCGCAACAATGAAAATACAAAATATGCATAAGATGGAATGCAACCACAGACACGTGTTTCTGACTTATTAGTCGTCATCAGTATGGTATAGCCAAACAGGAGCAACGAAACCAATTTGTGGCTGTAATGTTAGAAGACCCTCAGGATTCGAGAGCAACAACTAACACATCCACGGAGGAAGCTACAGCTACCTGAGTACAGCAATGCCAAACGTTTAAAACGTTTTAAAATCAAACAAGGAGAGGTTAACGCGAGTTAATAGATATCGGCATGGCTCGCAACAATGAAAATACAAAATATGCATAAGATGGAATGCAACCACAGACACGTGTTTCTGACTTATTAGTCGTCATCATTCTAACATTACAGCCACAAATTGGTTTCGTTGCTCCTGTTTGGCTATACCATACTGATGACGACTAATAAGTCAGAAACACGTGTCTGTGGTTGCATTCCATCTTATGCATATTTTGTATTTTCATTGTTGCGAGCCATGCCGATATCTATTAACTCGCGTTAACCTCTCCTTGTTATATATATATATATATATATATATATATATATATATATATATATATATATATATATATATATATATATATATATATATATAGTGCATGTAGTGCATAGTTATATGATGTGTAAGTTTCATCAGTTCAAAGTCCTTATTATTGAAAGGGCTGTAGTTAAAAGGGGTTGAACGAGTCACTGATCACGAATGTATGCAAATTTAGAAACACCAATTCTTAATCTATTTTTATCTAACAGAAAAACAAAAAAATACATGATATTCAGAAAAGCAATGCTAACTTTTTTTGTTTTTCGAGATGTTTGGTATCTCTAACAATTTTTAAGTTATTTTGAAAAAAAGCATATTTTTCAAAATTAAAATTTTTTAAATTTTACTTTGAAACCAAATTTTTTCAAAAATAAGCACTTTGAATCGATGAAACTTACAGATCATATAAACACAAAATAAGTAAAATAATTTGTGGAGCGGTAACGATTAATTTCATTTAAGTTGCTAATTAGGGGGTGGTCTTCCCGATTTTTTTTGCCAAAACAAAAGCGACCAACTTTATTTTGAGCGTAACTTGCTTAAATTTAATGCTAGAAACTTTTTGTAAAAACAGGAATAAAGCTTTTTTAAAGACTTTAAAAAAGTTAAAATTGGTTTTCCCCAAAAGGTGCTTAATTTTTTGGATATTTCACGTCGAAATATTCTATTTGAAATTTGGTGAATATTAATCGGTTTTTCATTGCTTATAACTCTGGTTCTACGAGATCCAGAGACCTAACCCGTACACCATTTTTTTACTTTTTTATAGGCTATATTTTGCTAAGAACGTTTTTTTCTACAAAATACTTACTTTTTGAGTTATTTGCGAAAAACCGTCTTAAAATGTGGTTATTTTGTTGAAAAATGAACATATTCACTCGCAAATAACTCGAAAAGTGTTGACTTGGCAAAAAAGCTCTAAAGAACAAAAGTTACTTAAAAATAGACAGTTTACCCATTTCCGGACTTATTTTGGACATAGGTATATTTTTTCTCTCCCAAGAGGGGTGAAAGTCACCCCCAGGTCAAAAGCACACATAGGCACAAGATCACTTTTTCTCTGAAATGTAAGCTATACGTATGCCAAATTTCATGTCAATCCAAGCGGTTCTTTAAAATTTAGAGCAAAAACCGTGAAAGAATGTACTTTTAATTATTTTATAATTTATTATCTATCCCAGTTACGGTGTTACCATTTTTAAACACCCTGTATAAAATTGTATCAAAAAACAAAGCAAAAGCGAAAAAGTGCGGTGAAAAGTACGTTTCACCAATTTTAAAAATCTGAAAAAATTCAGGGTGTAACACTATGCAACAATGTAAGTTATAATTTTTTTTCGTAAGAATGAATGTGTTAGTTATTTTTTTATACTAATTTAAAATTTTAAAATCGTTATAAAAATTTAAATTTCCTGCCAAAAATAAAAAACTAATTTTTCAGACAGAACTTTTTGAATCTTAAAACTTTTTTATTTAAAGATTTTCGCTAGGTCTCGATGCGGCTTAGATAAAAAATAAAAACATAATACGCCTAATTAGGCTTTAGGTGGGTCACGTGACCACCTAGGGGGCTAAAAATTTCAGAAAGTAAGTTTCTCTATATGTGCTAAGCTAAATGGTGACCTATAAGGAATTCGAATCGAGTTGGGGGCATTTTCCATCATCTTACGCGGCTATGCCCTTTGTTTTATCTATCACGTTTCTTGTTCTTTGCCATTTGCGACGGACTATTCTTCTCTAATTTACTAATGTTCCAATATGGAGGGCTATACTATAACTTTCATCAATGGTTTTTTCCTTTACAGGAGTAGTAGTAGTATTTATAATATACAAAATTTGTTTTTCATATTCCAAAGTTATATTAGGTTAGACAAAATATGTTAACGTATTTTTTCTTTAGCATTTATAGATGAACTACCTCTTACCAACAGCCCTGAAGTGTTTGGTTTGCACGCAAATGCTGAAATAGGCTATTACACGAAAGCTACTAAAGAAATGTGGAATATTTTAATTGAATTACAACCTCAAACATGTAAGTTATGATCGAACTAATAATTAATTAATTAAATTAAGACAGACACTACTAGTCTCCCTTTATACCGATAGTGTGGATTTGGGATTAAAGAACAGTAGTCTGTTCTCTTGGGCCTACGGTTTAATATAAAGGTATAAAAACCTTTTCATTCTGATTTCTTTTTTCTAAAAAATTTTTCAAAAAATTTGATTACTTTTCTCAGCATTCGAAAAAATGAATACCTACATTTAAAACACATTGAACATTTTGACAGGCGACATTTTGCGTCTATGCCCTTGATAAATATGTAAGAATTTGTATTCCAAACTTATGCAATGCATATTGCCCATCGACGATAGATATCGATTTTCGATATTTGACCCTCCGGAGATGACCTTGTGCAGTTACGCATAGTTTGTCGCTTTATATTGCCAGTAGGTACTACTAGCGTGCATGTATTTGATATGTCAGATTAAAGATAAAATTAAACCTGCCATAATTTTGGGGTTCTTGATCCCCAAAAACTTTGCTTGGACGCTTAAAATTTAGGTTTTTTATCTATTTTAGCAAATAGTTAAATTTAAATATTTCACAATAATTAACCAGATGAGCGAAATCATTAACGACAACATGTGTTGTCTTACCTATGAAGCACATAGCTCCATTTTTAGGCGGTAAAAAATAGATATACGCTCGGGCCAAGAGATCCCATTAGCAGAGATTGTTGTATATTGTACAGTCAAACCCGCTTATTAGAGTACCGGTTATAGGAATATCCCGGTTTATGGAATTTATGGAATATAAATTCTAGGTCCCGAAACGTTTCCATTTACCCTTTAATAAATTTATCCGTTTATTGGAATATGGTTTAGTAACCTCATACCGCTTTTTAGAATAATTTTTTCAGGTCAACAAATAAATTATTACATACAATTTCCTAAAAATTTTAAATTTGCCTGATATAATGGTTTGTCGGTAAGATCTTAAAAAGCCTGCTGTTTTGTATATTATTACGGTTTGTCAGGTACCTAATAAACACTTTATTACTGTGTTATGAGTAAAACGCTCCTTTAAGTCAAGCGTCCACAGACCCGCATCGTACGCATCGTACGCAACGGATTTTAGTTTGACAATCGATAATGCGATCCGTACGATGCGGATCAGTGGACGCGGTTACATAAGTTTCTCTACAAGGCAAACTAAAATCCGTTGCGTACGATGCGTCCGATGCGTACGATGCGGGTCTGTGGACGCTTGCCTTTAAAGTCCTTTCCCATAGAAAATTCAATCGTATGCCGACAAGGTCATAAAATAATTTCATTTGTCTACAAATTTCTATAGGTACATTGCCACACACTTGGCTGTTTTTAGAAACAGCATTTTTCTATAAAATTATTTATTACCAATAGTTGATGTTTGTTCGGAAGTCTTTTCTAAAACTCAATTCCAATTTATTGTCATAGTACATTTATTTTTCACAATATATTGAAAATTGTTATTATGACAAAATGTATGGAACTAAAAACTATGTTCTAATCTGCAATTAAATCCTCCTAATGAAAAAAAAATATTTAAAATTTTTTCTCAAATTACGGATATTCAACATCATTTTGATTTATTTTTATTATGAATTTTACGATGAAAAGTTATTCTTCATAAAAAGATCTGCATGGTCCAAAATTTAAGATGCAACCATCGTAAATTTAATTTTATTATTTTATTCGAGATTTGTCAAAAAATATGAATTTAGCTCAATAGTACCTTTATTTCACAATATTTAAATTAAAAGGATATAATTGCATATAAAAACATAATTTGCAACTTTTCATAATAGCAGTTTTCCATATTATGAATTGAAATACGTAAATGAACAAAGTTTTCGTTATGATAATGCATTTTCAGCTTGTTATTTTTAATTTTATGAAAAAAAGTTATTCTTCATAAAAAGTTCTGAATAATCTAAAACCAAAGATTGAGCCATCACATATCAAATTTTATCTATATTGTCCGAGGTATGTCAACAAATATGAATTTCGCTCAAGGATAAAGTATTTTTATTTTTCACAATTTCGAAAGTTGTTATTATGAGAAGTTGTTTTTGATTAAAAACTATGTTCTAATATAAGCAATTAGATCCTTCTAATGAAAAAAATAATTGAAAATTTTTTACATATATTTTTAATTTACCACATCATGTTCATCTATAAACCTTTTATTATTAATTTTACGAAGAAAAGTTATGCTTCATAAAAAGATCTGCATGGTCTACAATCTAATATGCAATCATAATCAAATATATCAAATCCATTTGGACAGCACTTTTAAAAAGTTTTAATAAAAATTGTATACCAATACACAGATTTAGTATTTAAGGCCATCGGTACATAAGCCACAATTAAATTGAAAAAATAATTTTATTAACGTCTCCACGCCCAAATCGGATGCCGTTGTCAAAATACAAAATACTACTAAATTAAATATAAATGTTGTTGCTAAGTAAAAAAATTCTTCTAATAATTTATTTTATCGGCAACCGTCACCAAAGTCATTCATTATTGTACTCATTTGCGGCAGTAAAGTAACACTTTATTGTACTGAAAGAAGAATTTTACTTTACCTGCCGCGATTAATCAAATTAACCGATATTTAATTGTGGCTTATTTCCCATCTAAATAGTTAATCATAAAAATACCACAAGGAAATAGCTTCAGAACAACATCGGTACATAATTCGCAAATATTTTACGGTTATCCCTACTTTTTATGTCTTTACACGACAAATTACGTGTAGTAAAATTTACACTCGTATGGATATGTAAACATTACTATCATTCTACTTGACAATGTCATCATTACCTTTCAAGAGATGGCTTTTGAATATTCTTGGATAACTGTTATTTGTATAATTGCAAATTATTAATTCGGTTAATAAATGTGATAATTTTTTCACTAACTATGTATTTAGTGATTGTAATAATTTATATGCACAACAAAACTAATACTCAATCGAGAAAAGAAGAAAAGTGTTAAAGTGATTTTTTAATAATATATTGTTACTATGGAACGCTTACAATTTTGAACATCTTTAACAAAAAATACTTGGATCACAGAATATATCCCAATGTATTCTCTGCTTGGATCTTCATTACATAAATAATAAACAATAAATAACTTTTTATTAAGTCCACGTCTTAAATCAATTATTTATCAAATACATTATCAATATTATTTAATCAACAACTCAATATATTCCCGATGCCATGTCAAATATTTAAAACTGTCTCTGTCTTGTCGTCATATTCTATTTGACTCAGTCCGTTGTATGACAAAGATAGCGAATGTTCGATTTGGAAAATATCACCACGGACATGGTGTCCATTTTTTTAGAATCCTGAAAAAACTAATAAATATTCTTAAAAGATTTAAACGCAGAATGAAAGACTAAATTATTATCGAGGGCCGAAAGCCCCTAAGAATAAATAAAAAGTTTCTTTTGAATGAGATATTTGAAATTAAAAATCCCACTACATTTTCTCTTAGTTTTTCACCCCTCTAATTTATTAAAATAATAATTATAGAAGTTTTCAGGGACTTCCGGCCCTCGGTAAGAACGTAATCTTTCATTCTGCGTTCAAATTTTTAAAAAATACTTATTAGTTTTCTCAGTTTTCTCAGGTTGGAGACGAAAAAGTAGAAGAATGTAGAGGAGGATATGGTCTGGGCAACAGAAACGAAAGAGGTGACAGGCTTATCGAATTTTGTCAAAAGAATAATTTTGCCATAACTAATACATTGTTTAAAATGCCAAAGAGAAGACTATATACCTGGAAGTCACCAGCAGATCAAGAAGGGAGAATTGTAAGAAACCAAATAGATTATGTATTGATTAGACAAAGATACAAGAACGCAATTATATCTTCAAAAACCTATCCAGGTGCCGATATAGGATCAGATCATAACCCAGTAGTGACCAAAATTAGGCTCAAAATGAAAATAATAAAACGCAGAACAACAGATGTAAAAATCTATACAAGTAAACTAAGAAATCCACTTATAAAACAACGCCTGCCAGATGAAATTAATAACCGTTTAATGAATGTTAAAGAACAAATCCAGCAAAATATTGAAACAGAGACAAAATGGTTATTAATAAAGACAGAAATATGGTGGAAATACGATGACGGAGGAAATCTTAGATTTAATGGAAGAAAGACGTCAGCATAAAAACAAAGATAATCAGATGTACAAAAATGTGGAGAAACAAATAAAATCCAAAATTAAGCAGGGTAAAGAACAGTGGTTAAAAGAACAATGCGCAGAAATAAAAGAACACCAGAAAAGAAATGATAATTTTAACACACATAAAAAAATTAAGGAATTAACTCAGAACAACAGAAAAAGAAAACCGGGAATACTAAAAGATACAGATGGGAAACTTGTGTTGAGTACTAACGAAAAATTAAAGAGATGGACAGAATACATAAATGCATTGCTCAAAGACAATAGAACAGAGCAGATAGAAGTCGAAGTAGAAGATGATACGGTTTTGAAGATATTAAAAGAAGAAAAATTAAATCGGCATTAAAAAACAGCAAAAATGGTAAAGCAGTAGGTCCAGACCAAATCCCAGTAGAAAGCTTAAAATGCATAAATGATGAAACCTTAGACATTATCGTAGACTTTTTTAACACGGTGTACAAAACAGGAAACATACCAAAACAATGGTTACTCTCAACCTTTTGTGCTATCTCTAAAAATACAAAAGCTAAAGATTGCAGTGAATACAGAACAATATCATTAATAAGTCACATTCTCAAAATATTCTTGAAAATAATACATGGTCGTATAAATAAAAAACTAGAAGAAGGAATAGATGATAGTCAGTTTGGGTTCAGAAACGGACTAGGAACCAGAGAGGCGTTATTTGCTTTTAATGTGTTAGCTCAAAGATGCATGGACATGAATGTGGATGTGCGTGCATGTTTGTTACGTTGATTTTGAGAAAGCTTTTGACAAAGTAAGACATGAAAAATTAGTCCAAATTCTAAAGACAAAAAACATAGACAAAAGGGACTTACGAATAATAACAAACCTTTACTGGACTCAAAGAGCCCAAATTGTAATAGATAACGAACCCAGTACAGAAATTGAAATCAGGAGAGGAGTTCGGCAGGGATGTATTATGTCTACATTACTCTTTAATGCATATAGTGAAGCCATTTTTGAAGAAGCATTGCTATCTCAAAGTGAAGGAATAATAATTAACGGAAGATCTAGTAACAACATAAGATATGCAGATGGCACCGTGATTAGGGCAAGCTCTGCTGAACAACTCCAACTACTACTAAACAAAACAAACAATTTATGTGAAGAATATGGGCTAAAAATTAATATAAAAAGGACCAAATACATGATAATAACTAAGAAAACAAACATACAAACAAGCATACATTTGGGAAATGTACCGATAGAAAGGGTTGATAAATACAAATACCTAGGAACCTGGATTTCAGAGAAAAATGATCAAACAACAGAAATAAGGACCAGGATAAAAATAGCAAGAAATGCGTTTGTAAAAATGAAAACAGTTATCTGCAACAAAGACCTTAGCTTAGAACTGAGAGTAAGAGCTTTGAGATGCTACGTGTTCTCATTACTACAATATGGACTTGAAAGCTGGACATTAAAGCAAGAACACATCAATAAGCTACAGTCATTTGAAATGTGGTGTTACAGAAGGATGCTTAGAATAGCATGGACACAGAGGAAAACGAACACGGAAGTACTGCGAGAAATTGGGTAAAGAATGCAAAATAATAAACACAATAAAAATAAGAAAGTTACAATATCTGGGATACGTAATGAGGGGACCGCAATATGAAATGCTAAGACTGATAATACAGGGAAAGATAAGAGGCGGAAGGAGTATAGGAAGAAGGAGAGTGTCATGGTTAAAGAATTTAAGGGACTGGTTTAGCTTTAGAGCAGCGGTGGATAGAGTAAAGATAATGATGATGATATCCAACCTCCGATTAGGAGACGGCACTTGAAGAAGAAGAAGTTTTCTCAGGATTCGAAAAAAAATGAATCCCCATTTGAATAGCATTGCAGCCGAAAATACGTACACATCCCATTAAAATTATGTTGTTGGAATTTACTGTTGAAAAGATATTCATGCGACATTGTCCATAGAAAGTTCAGAGTAGTGGGTTTCTCCGTACCACAGATTTATATGGCCTAGGTCTTTAGAAGCCTCTTGACAGTGGTGAGGTACCACCACCCACTGAAATAGCAAATTATATTCAGAAAACACAATACTGTTTAAAAAAAATGAATTGTCTCAGTAATAATATTATAATTTGCCCAAAAAAATATCAAAAATATGGAAACCCACCACTTTACACCCTCCGTAATTCCGGAACTGTTGATTTTAGAAAAATTATTATTTATATTTTATTTAAAATTTATTGTAAAATATTTTTAGTACATTCTTTCACGGTTTTACTGTTAATTTTAAAGAACCGCTTGGATTGACATGAAATTTGGCATACGCATACGCATAGCTAACATGTCAAAGAAAAAAAATGATATGGTGCTGATGTGTGCTTTTGCCCTGGAGCTGACTTTCACCCCATCTCGGGGGTAAAAAAATATGTATAAGATAGGTCTCGAAATGGATAAACTGACTAATTTTAAGCAACTTTTGTTCTATAGAGTTTTTTCACCAAATCAATACTCTTCGAGTTAATTGCAAGTGAATATGTTCATTTTTCAACAAAATAACCACGTTTTTAGATGGTTTTTCGCAAATAACTCCAAACGTAAGCATTTTGTCGAAAAAAATATTCTTAGCAAAACTATAGCCTATAAAAAAGTGAAAAAAACGGTGCATATATTAGGTCTCTATACCTAGCAAAAGCAGAATTATAGCTAATGAAAAATAGGTTCATATTCGAAAAATTCCCAAATAGAATAATTTAATGTGAAATATCCAAATAATGAAGCATTTTTGGGAAAAACACATTACAACTTTTTGAAAGTGTTTAAAAAAAGCTTTATTTCTGTTTAAAAAAAATTCTAACATTAAATATAAGCAAGTTACGCTCAAAATAATGTTGGTCCCTTTTGTTTTGGCAAAAAAAATCAGGAAGTTCACCCCCCCCCCCCAATTAGCAACTTAAATGAAATTAATCGTTACCGCTTCACACGTTATTTTACTTAGGTTGTGTTTATATGATCTGTAAGTTTCATCGATTCAAAGTGCTTATTTTTGAAAAAATTTGGTTTTAAAGTACAATTTTTAAAAATTTTAATTTTGAAAAAAATGCTTTTTTTCAAAATAGCTTTAAACTTATTTAAGATACCAAAAATTTTATACAATAAAAAAAGTCAGCTTTACTTTTCTGAATACTTTTTATTTTTTTTTTGTTTTTCTGTAAGACAATAAATATTGGTTAAGATTCGGTGTTTCTAAATTTGCATACACTCGGATAAGTGACTCGTTCAAACTCTTTTAACCACAGCTCTTTTAAAAATAAGGACTTTGAACCGATGAAACTTACAGATTATGATGATCAATACATACGCGAGTAAAAAACTTGCGAAGTGGTAACAATTAAGTTCAGTTGAAATGCTACTTAGGGGGTGATTTTCCCGATTTCTTACCAAAAAAAGGGACCAACTTTATTTTTAGCGTAACTTGTTTCCTTTTGATGCTAAATTTTTTTTTAAACAAAAATAAGCATTTTTTAAACACTTTAAAAAAGTTAAAATGAGTTTTCCTCAAAAAAGTGTTTCGTTTTTTGGTTATGGCATGTTAAAATATTCGATTTTAAATTTGACGAATATGAACCTATTTTTCATTAGCTATAACTCTGCTTCTACTAGGTATAGCCACCTAATATATACACCATGTTTTTCACTTTTTCACGTGCTATATTTTTGATAAGAATTTTTTTTCGATCAAATACTTACTTTTTGAGTTTATTTGCGAAAAACCGTCTGAAAACGTGGATATTTTGTAGAAAAATTAACATATTCACTCGCAAATAACTCGAAAAGTATTAACTTGGTGAAAAAACTTTATAGAACACAAGGTGCTTAGAATTAGTCATTTAATCCATTTCCGGACTTATCTCGAAGAGATATTTTTCACCCCCTAAAGGAGGTGAAACTCACCCCTAGACATCACTTTTTTCTATGACTTGTAAGCTATGTGTATGCCAAATTTCATGTCAATCCAAGCGGTTCTTTAAAACGTAGAGGTTTTGCAATATTTTACCTTTAAAGAACGTACTATTTTGTATAGAACATTTTTTACGCTGAACCGCATAGTTTTAGAAATATTGACATGAAAACGTAAAAAACTACTAATTTACCGACTTCTCCCCCAGCTCCCCCCTAAACCAACGCTTAAAATTGTGTAACTTTTTACTGAACAATATGTGGTACTGGACATAAAAATGTCCAAGGCTTTCTTTGGAGTATAATATGTCCTAGGAGCACGATAATTAATAAATTTAAGGACTGATTTTAAATAACTTTAGGACTGGCAACTCTTACCTCCTCCTACGTACCATAACAATATCTATTGAGATTGGCTACCAATATGGCAAAGTCTTGACTGATTCAGCCTCTTATAATGCTGAGACACATGTTATTTCCTCCTGACCACAATTTGAGATTGTCAGAAAAAAGGACAAAAATGCGATTTTTGAGAAACTGGCTATTTTTAAAAAGCTTTATCTTCGAATATACTTAATGGATTTTAATTTATATACGCTCGCTTTAAAAGTATTTAAAATGAAGTTTGAAGTTTGATAATCAGTTAAAAATCATAAAATTTTGTAAGTTTTCTTTTCATTAATCTTAATCTATAAAATACTTTCAGTTTTTCTTTACTTTCGGATTTTGTTTTGAATTCTGAGAAAACTAAGTGTTTTTGAAAAATTTAACCTCACAATGAAACACTACGTTATTACCGAGGGCCGAAAGTTCCTGAAAACTTATAATGCTTATTTTAGTAAGCTACATGGGTGAAAAACTAAGAGAAGATTCAGTGTAATTTTTAATTTCAAATATCTCAAATCTCAATCAAGAGAATCTTTTTAGTTATTCTGAGGGACTTGCGGCCCTCGGTAATAATTTAGTCTTTCATTCTGAAATTAAATTTTTAAAATCAAACATATTTATTAGTTTTTTCAGGATTCGAAAAAATGGACACAATATCCGTCGTAATATTTTCCAAGTCGAACATTCTCTATCTTTGTCATACAGCGCACTCAGTCGAAAAGAATGTGTTGACAAGACAGTGACAATTTTAGACATGGGACACGGCTTCAGGAATATTTTAACTTGTTTCTTAAATAATATTAATAGTGTATTTGATAGATAAATAATTGGTTTAAGACGTGAAATTAATAAAAAGTTATTTATTGTTTATCATTTATGGAAGATCGCAAGCAGAGGATACATCAGGATATGTTCGGTGATCCAAGTATTTTGATCTTAAAGATCAAAAATCTAGGCGTTCCATAGTTACAATATATTATTAACCTTCCACAACTAACATAGGTTTTCTGAATATTAAAGCTAACATCGGGTCTCAGAAACCGATATAAAAAAATGTTTCCATTGACACACTTTCATGCGTAGGATTGTGTTTACTTCTACTTGTGTTTACTATTTTAAATTATTAAACCTCTTTAACATTAGCAAAGTACAAAAGAAAATAAAACAATCACATAACATCTGATTTGTCAAAAACAACCTCAATATTTCCATTGCTGTTTTCTTGTACCTAGGTTCACTTTTTACTCCTGGTATTTGGGTTACTAAATTATCAGCACTTGTTTGTACGGTCTTTCGTTAATCTAAATATTTTTTTATCGAGTAAATCATGGCTCCAACATAGGTCTCTGAGACAAGATTTGCCGATAATTGCATAATTAGTTGACACTGAAGACTCAAACTTCAACACTAAAAACAGGCATCTAAATCAGGCAGCTACTGATGGCGGCGAAGATTCATAACGAACGATTTGGATATAATCGTAAAAACTCTAACTGGTCGGTCTCACAGACCCAATGTTAGTCACGGAAGGTTAAAAGATCACTCTATCACTTTTCCTCTTTTCTCGATTAAGTATTAGTTTTGATGGCATAGTATATAAATTATTATAATCACTGAATACCTACATAGTTAGTGAAAAAATTTTCATATTAATTAACTGAATTAATAATTTAAGCGATTATTCAAGTAAACAGTTATCCAAGAACATTCAAAAGTCGTCTCTAAGTTAATAGTGACAATGTCATTGTCAAGTACTGTTTACGTACATATCCATACCAGTGAGAATTTTACTACACGTACATTGCTGTGTAAAGAAACAAAAAGTAAGGATAGCCGTAAAATATTTGCGCCTGCGCTTTTAAACTAATATCTTACATTCTAATTTACATAATTAGCAAAGTGCAAGTTCACAATAATGCTAAAGTCTGTATTACTTCCACAAACACAAATTGGTACAAGTACACTTTTGAAGACCAAAAATAATAATTTTTTTCAAGAATTTTTTTTTTCAGAACCTTTATTAAAAATGAATATAAAACTTTGTACATAGTAATGTATAACTCTTAGAGAGCACAAAAAATATATCTTTTTTTCATTTAGGCACGTACACTAATATTGTAGAGGGCGCAAAAGTCGAGGCCTCGAAAAATGATGGCGGACAATTAATCTCAGGATTGGGATATCTGAAAGAAAAAATCGTACTGCATTTGACAAAGGAAGGTTTCTTACGTGACAATTTACCACAATTTGATGAAAAAATAAATATTTTTTAACCATGAAAAACTGAACAAAACCGGGCGATTTTTTTCACAAATTTTTTTCAAATTTCCGTAAAATCTGTTTTTTTTTTAAGAATTTTTTACTAATGGTGGTAAATTGTCACTTAGAAACTCCCCTACGATTATACGATTTTTTTGTTTCAGAGATCCCAGGGCCCAGAACCCAGAGCACGCCAAATAGAATTCTATTTTGCTGACGTCACAAAATAGAATTTCATAATGGGAGAATCGACTGTTGCTAGGCAACGTGACGTCACTAAAATAGAATTCTATTTTGCTGACGTCACAAAATAGAATTTCATAATGGAAGAATCGACGGTTGCTAGGCAATGTGACGTCACTAAAATAGAATTCTATTTGGCGTGCTCCCGCACCAGTCTTGAGATTAACTGTCCGCCATCGGAACTCGACTTTGGCGCCCTCTACAATATTAGTGTACGTGCATAAATGAAAAGATATATATCTTTTGTATTCTCTCAGAGTTAGATATTAATGTGTAAAAAGTTTTATGCTCATTTTTAAGAAGGGTTCTGAGGAAAAAATCTTGAAGAAATGTTAATTTTTGGTCTTCTAAAGTGTGCTAGTACTTTAATACCATAGATAAATAATATAGTATTACCCCTTAAAACCGTTTATTTAGATATAATACATAACTAACATAATTTGTCAAATTGTTTCTCTTCTTCTTTTTCTCCATTATATATTTCTCCAGTATATAACTAACATAATTTTATAAATTTTTCGTTTTTTTTTCTTTTTCTCCATTAATTTTTTTTGCACATTTTCGGATCATAAGAGTCATGTTTTTTAGATTATATAGGTACAGTGATGAGTACGCTAATAACCGACAAAATAACGCAAAAGATAGAAAATATATTAACTAGTCAGATAAAAAGAAATGAAACTAGAGGAGGTGGGAAATTTAGCGATAAAAACCTATAAACTGACATTCTATTTATTATTTCCCACCTTTAGACGTATCAGAGTAGTATGTCAACTAAAACTGCCACTGTCACAATGGCAGTTGTAAAACTCGTTCAATACGTCTAAAGGTGGGAACTAATAGGTAGACTGTAAATTTATAGGGTTTTATCGCTAAATACCCCACCTCCACTTGTTTCGTTTCTTTTCATCTCACAAATTAATGTGTTTTCCATCTTTTGCGTTATTTTGCCGGTTATTAGCCCGCTCATCACTGTATTAAGTAATTATACAGTGATGAGCGCGATAATAGCGCGATTGTGAGATAAAAAGAAATGAAACTGGTAGAGGTGGGAGATTTAGCGATCTTCTTCTTAAAGTTCAATCTTCTGTGGAAGCTTGGAAATCATCATAGCAATGCAGACTCTATTGACTGCCGCTCTGAATAGCTCTACACTACTGCATTCGAACTATTCCCGTAAGTTCTTAAGGCAGGATGTTCTTCGTCTTCCCACATTTCGCTTTCCTCGGATTTTGCCTTGCATAATAATGAGTATTTTTGCCCTATCATCACATGTTCCAAGTACTCAAGTTTTCGTCTTTTGATAGTAATATTTCCGGTTGACTTCCTATCCTTCTAGTTACTTCCACGTTTGACATTCTTTGAATCCATTATATTCGTAGGATTCTTCTGTAACACCAAAATTGAAAGCTACAAAACATATAAATTTACATTACATTTATTTTTTCCCACCTTTAGACTTATCAGAGGTCAACTAAAGTTGTCACTGTCAAAATAACAGTTGCCAAACACATCCGATACGTCCAAAGGTGGGAAACAATAAATATAATGTAAATTTATAGGTTTTTATCGCTAAATTTCCTACCTCTACTGGTTTCATTTCGTTTTATCTCACAACTTAAAATGTTTTCCATCTTTTGCGTTATTCTGCCGGTTATTAGCAAGCTCACCACTGTATATAAAATTATAATATATATGTAACACAAATATTATATAATTTTATAGCAACAACTGGCGTTGGTATTAGCAGGGAAGAATTTATAGATAACGTTGCCCAAGATATCATTAAAAAAATACCTGAAGAATATGAAATATGGAAGGTGAGAAGATATTTTCAAAGAATGATGTCCCCAACAGTAGTAGTGCTTCTTCAAGAGCTAGAAAGGTATAATTGTTATAATTTAGACATTTAAAGCACTTTCGGTGCCTATTTATGTAATGATAAACTACCACAGAAAATTAAAACACTATTTTATAATAATTTTTCAATCGACTATGATAGTTGTCGTTTAGTGGCTTTAGCTTAGTTTCTCAAGTTGTGAGTACGCATTGTCTTAATCAAAAGATATGAAGGCTGAAATTCTAGATAGAGGCAAACAGAAAAATAAGTTAACTAATTATGGTAGGGAAGCCCAAGCGGCGATTTTTGCAGTAACTCGAGCGCGTCAGATTATCACATGGGGAGAAACCTTGTACCCTGTAAATGTACCTCTACCATATTGGCTCTTAATACAGCGGAGTTCGTTCAGGGAGATCCGAAAAAACATATATCTTTAGAAAAACTCGAAATCGTCAGATTACACCAGTCAATGAGAGGAAAAATTCTATAATTTTTTTGAAACATTAATACTTTTGAGTTATTCGTGGATGAAAATTTGCAATCTTTAAATTGCCAAAATATCACCTTTTCGGACGGTTTTTTGCGAATACCTTAAAAATTATGCATCTAACGACAAAAACTATATAAATAATTTTTGAAGCTTATGAAAAAACAAAGCTATTTACTTCTTCACAAATGTTCTATTTAAAATACAAAATAGTGCAGCCGATATGTGAAACAATTATGCATTTGATGATAGAAGCATATAATTTGGACCACATATACTACACATATATAGGTTCAAATTTATGTATATATTAATTTTTCAAAAAGGCAATGACGCCATTAAAAAGAGCGTAAGAATATTTTTTCGGAAATATTTTGAACTTTTTAGTTATGTTAATTACCATTTAATAAATGCATAACTGATCTTCACATGTACCTATGTGCGGCAGATTCGTGCAAATATTATAAGAATTATTGTGCATATACAGTAGGAAAAATGAAAGAATACCCATGAACGAACATATAAAACACGCTGTATTTTCCTGTCACCGTGTCACGAAGAAAATTGCCCAGCGCAAGTACATGTAATAATAATTATTACATGTACTTTCGCTGGCCAATTTTTTGTGTGACATTGTGACAGGAAAATACAGCGTGTTTTATATGTTCGTTCATGGGTATTCTTTCATTTTTCCTACTTTTAATAATGGTAGAAGCATATAATTTGGACCACATATACTACACATATAAAGGTTCAAATTTAGATATGAGGATTTAATAAAAATTTTTATTTCATTAGTAGTTCCAAAATGACACAAAATCTAGGCATCGGATAAAAAAGTTTATTTGAAGAAAGTGTATTTTTTTGTTCTTCTTAATGGCGGTACAGGCTCGTTTTTTTAATATTGTATTTAATTACAGAGTAATTTCCACATATTAATATATTTTCCAAATTGGGCTCTGTACCGCCATTCTTTATTATATTATGAATACGTGTGCCAAATATCTCATATTCAAAATTACAGCCGCAATCTTGGAACGCGTTTTCGCTACCTGTTAATCGCTACTGTTTCCTCTTAAGAGCACACAGTAGCAACAAACGCGGTCCTGTGCGTCGGTAACTCGACATTGACAGTGACGTTTATACAAAGAGCTTATATACATAGATTTGGCCAACTAAGAAAAATAGCGTAACGCGGAGCAGTTCAGGTCGGTGGTCTATCTATCTCTCTCTCTACTGGCGCTTAGCTTTTTCTCTCTAGGATATGATGGCTGCCGCCTCTGTGTAACTGTCGTTCCATTACTCCCACCTCTTGGTAGGTACGCTCACACTCGCACGACAGACAAAGATAGCTAGACCACCGTACTTAATATTGGCGTTAGACCCCGATGCATTGTTTAGCATATCCCTAGCCAGACCTATTCTTGAGATATCTCTGCGTTTATACTATCAAAAACAACAATTTTTATACAAATAGGCGCGAAATGTTGCCAAGTCAGTGACGCTCGATTTCTTGTTATAAAAAAATCGATTTTTAGTAGTTCCAATGTGACACAAAATCTAGGCACGGGATAAAAAGTTTATTTGAAGAAAGTGTATTTTTTTGTCTTTCTTAAGAGGATCGGAACGTATTTTCGGCTGCAATGCTATTCAAATGGGGATTCATTTTTTTCAAATCCTGAGAAAACTAATAAGTATTTTGGAAAAATTTAAACGCAGAATGAAAGATTACGTTATTAGCGAGGGCCGAAAGTCTCTGAGAACTTCTACAATGTTTATTTTAATAAGTTACAGGGGTGAAAAAACTAAGAGAAAATTTAGTGTGATTTTTAAATTCAAATATCTCATTCAAAATAAACTTTTTATTTATTCTAAGGGACTTTCGGCCTCGGTAATAATTTAGTCTTTCATTCTGCGTTTAAATTTTTCAAAAATATTTATTGGTTTTTTCAGGATTAGAAAAAAATGAACACAATATCGGTGGTAATATTTTCCAAATCTATCTTCGTCTTACACTCAGTCGAATAGAATATTGTCAGTCAGACATTGGCAATCAGTGACAATTTTAAATATTTGACATGGCATCGGGAATATTTTGAGTTGTTGATTAAATAATATTGATATAGTGTATTTAATAAATAATTTATTTAAGACGTGAACTTAATAAAGAGTTATTTATTGTGTATTATTTGTGGAAGATTCAAGCAGAGAATACATCAGGATAATATATTCTGTAATCCAAGTATTTTGTTGTTAAAGATGTTCAAAATTGTAAGCGTTCCATAGTACCAATATATTTTTTTTTCTCAATTGTTGCTCTATAACTCCAAAGATTTTAACTTTACACCAAAAACAATCAAATAAAAATTTACCGTAATTAAATTCTGCATAGAGACGTGTTTTTCGCGATTTACTTCGACAAAAATTTTCCCCGGAAAATGCGGGTTTTTCCAACAAAATCTGTAAGTTTCAACTAAAATTTTAGATAAGTAATTGTTTATCAATAATTAAATAACCTGGTAATATAAAAGCTCTTTTCGTATAGATTATAATTCCAGAAGCCGATGGAAATTGAATGAACAGTTTAGCAACAATTGAAATGTTGATTAAAAATTTACGGTCGGTATAATAACCACAATAATTATGATACATAAGAATAACTATGATTTTTGTATAAAAAGACACTGTACCTATCTAACATATTTTACAATATTGAAATTGAACTATTAAAGCGTATTTTTAAATTATAAACAATTTCTTGGCTTATAAACAAATAGAATATCTCGGGAAGTATTATATTATCTTAAATCATGAAAACGGTATTAGAAGAAAACGGCAGGACGTTTCTTTAAAAGAAGAAACTTTGAATTGTGATGAGTGGTTTCTGAGATACAACCGGTCAAATTTGACCGGCATTTACGGCAAAGATATAAGCAATAAAATGATAATTTTCGAACCTTCACCTTTTTGTTATTGTCCTGTTTCTCCACACCAAATTTCATATCTTTAAAATACTCATAATATATATTATTATAATAAAAACTATCGACATGACGAATGAAAATTGTCAAAAATAGCAAAATTCCAATCAAAAATTAGGTTGGAGAAAATGTAATCCCAAAGTTCAAAATCGGTATACGTTAAAAAAATGCATTTTCTGGGCTTCCCACTAAGCAATTTTCTTCATTCTATTTTTGTTCCCAAGTAACTCGAGTATAGCCACCTAACTAATGCATTATTAAATGTCAAACTTGCTTGTGTTTTGTTATAATAAATTAATTTATTTATTATAACAAAAAATTTTAATTTGTTTAAATAAATATTGTTTAAATAATTATACAGCTTTCAACTGAGAATATTTGTATTTTTAACGTTAAAAGGTACACTTGTTGTAAGTTTATCTAAAAAAGTCTACAACTGGAAAAATATGTAGTTTTCTTTTCTTATAAATAAATTAATCTACTATAACAAAACAAAAGCAAGTTTGACATTTAGTAATGCGTTAGTTAGATGGCTCTACTCGAGTTACTTGGGAGCAAAAAAATAATGAAGAAAATTGCTCGATGGGAAGCCGACCAAATGCATTTTTTAACGTATACCGATTTTGAACTTTCACTTCTAATATCGATAGTTTTTATTATAATAATATATGTTATGAGTATTTTAAAGATATGAAAATTGGTGAGGAGAAAGACGACAAAACAAAAAGGTGATGGTTCGAAAACTATGATCCTATAACTTTGCCGTAAATGCCGGTCAACTTTGACCGGTTGTATCTCAGGAAGCACTCATCACAATTAAAAGTTTTTTCTTTTAAAAGAAACGTGCTGCCGCTTTTTCCAATACCGTTTTCATGATTTAATTTAATTTAATATTTCCCGAGATATTCTATTTGTTTATAAGTCAAAAAATTGTTTATAATTTTAAAATATTCCTTAGACCGCTTTGATAGTCCAATTTCAGTTCTGTAAAGTACATTAGATAGGAACGGTATCTTTTTCTACAAAAATCATAAATATTCTTATGTATCATAATTATTGTGGTTATTATAGCGACCGTAAATTTTTAATTAACATTTCAATTGTTGCTAAACTGTTCATTCAATTTTCAGAGGCTTCTGGAATTATAATCTATACGAAAAGAGCTTTATATTACCAAGTTATTTAATTATTGACAAACAATCACTCATCTAAAATTTTAGTTGAAAATTAAAGATTTTGTTGGAAAAACCCGCATTCTCCGGGGAAAATTTTTGTCGAAGTAAGTCGGGAAAAACTCGTCTCTATGCAGAATTTAATTACGGTCAATTTTTATTTGGGTGTTTTTGGTGTAAAGTTAAAATATTTGGAGTTATAGAGCAAAAATTGAGAGAAACACGAATTTCGGGCGCCATTTTGTTTATAAAAAAAGTAGCACACTATCTGCGGACTTTGCATACCTATATTATTAATATATACAATCATAAGATTCGATTCCAGCAATAAAATTGCTGGTAAATAACTTTTCCCTGTATTTTGCTAATTAGCCCAGAGTAATTTTAATGTTTTTGTACTTAAACAATTTTATGTTTTCATTTAATTTATTTGGTTTTAGATTTAATAAGCTTATAGCTACAATGCTAAAAACACTAGTTCAACTGCATAAAGCCCTGTGCGGTGAAATAGGCATGGATAGTGTATTAGACAACGTGGCTTATTCTTTATTTAACGGACAGCTACCTACATCATGGAGAAGATTAGCGCCGGCAACTTGCAAGAATCTTTCCGGATGGCTTGAACACTTTGAACAAAGACAACAACAGTATTTTAATTGGGTAACTATCAGTCTTTTAATTATTGTAATATAGTTCTCCCATGGTTGTGTTAGAGTGTATGATACGCCATTCGTAAGCCTGTAAATAAAAAGAGTAATAATAATTCAGGTAATTTAATAAGTATTGCAAAGTTTTAGCCTCTATGAATTCTAAGAATATAGTAAATAACAAACCACAAAAGTCAAACTCAAACTTCTTATTTAGCTTATATCGTTGGAAGAAAAGAAATTATTTTATCTAACGTTGAGATACGCTGTAAGAAGAATAAGGTACAGGAGTGGGCGGAATGGGACGTTTCGATGCCGCCGGTTCATCGCCGGCCGTTTCGATGCCGCCGGTTCATCGCCAGGCCATTTCATCGCCGTCATATCTCGCATTTTCTAGAATTCCTAATTAATACTAAAAATAACTAATAATTGTAACTGTCGAAAATTGGGAAATATATCAGATAGCGATTAATTGACTGGCGATGAATCGGCCGGCATCGGCATCGAACTGGCGGCATCGAAACGGCGGCGATGAAACGTCCTAGACCCGGAGTGGGTATACATCAAAATCGTGTGTTAGTCTTATATTTTGTGGATATTTTAATTTTGAGTTTCCCCTATATTATTAAAAACAAAGCAAATATACGGTTTTATTCTTTAACATGTGTGTTAACTGAAAAAAAATACTAAATTAACAACAGAAAATAACAATAGTCCATTGAAATGTAACATTTTTTAGGACATACCTTGCATTTGTTAGAGGAGTCAATTTTATTTTTTTAATGTGTAGGGAAGCTCAGTAGAAGCTTAAGTTCAAGTTTTTGGGGTCGCCACCCTTGTCCACCGGCCGCCATCTTGGAAAATGGGTGCAACGGGTTTTCACGCTATACCTCGTAAACTACCAACCCTACGGAAAATCTAATTAAACATAAAATATAGCAAATTAAATTTTCTACAATTTTGTTTTTATTAATTTTTATCGTCAAGTGACCAACAAAAAAGATATAAACAAAAATAAGTAAACATTTTTTAACAAGTTTCCTTTTGGAGGTTATAACTTTTTTCAGTCCATTTTACAATAAAATAACATTATAGCAATTTTAGAGAGGGTTATTCAGCGAACAACTTCCACTATAATGGTGTTTAATAAGGTGTTTAATTCTATTTATTTATCTAGGTTTTACAGCGTTTCAAACTTGACCAGATTCTCGAATGCTCATAGGGATACAGTAAAAACAAAACGTTAGGCTTACTTTTCTATCTTAATATGTTTTATTCGTACAATATATTATGATTTTAACATTCCTATGATATTATTAATCTTTTTTGACCTTTCTCCCCACTATAAAACTTGGAACCCTAAGCATATATAGAAAAGGCACAAGAAGTTGTTTGAGGACAAATTCGCCGGTCCGGAAGAAGAATGACGCAACCGCAAAATGCAAAACCCTTTAGAAGAACAAAAAAACATATTTTTAAATATCTCATATTTTTAAATATTTTTTCTACAACCGTGTTAAAAATGCAATTTTTAGCACTCCATACGAGCGTTAAAAATGCTACTTTAAGGCACTAGTGCTTTAAAATTTTTAAGGCCCTGCAGTTCGTATTGACCGTATAGGCAATTTTGATGTAATGTCAAAAATACATAAAAATAAAATGTCAGTCAAGTTCAAGTAAAAGTTTTTGTAGATATTGTCCTGTAATTACGTTTGTAGAAGAAATATTGTATGATATGCGTGTTAAAAAGTACATTTTTAAGGCACTCATGTGAATTGCAGAACTCGCTTCGCTCATTCTGCAAACTTTCACATCCGTGCCTTAGACGTGTACTTTTAACACTTATATCATAAATAAGTATAAAATAGGGATTAAATTAAGAGTAATCGTCCAGGAGCATCGGCACAGTATATAGAGGTTCCACAGTAAAACCACTCCTCTGTCGGCGCTTTTATCCCAAGAAGTAATACCAATACCGGCAGTACGCAATTGGTAGTTCACCAGTGGTGGATGCGGGTTTTCCCTGATAAAATCCGTACGTTTCTATGCAACTACCAATGCAAGAGTGGGGCAAAAGCGACTAAGAACATTGCGCGGTCGCTATGTGCGACTACAGATTTTAATTCCAATTTTTTGGAGAGTGGTTCTACTGTCCCTCTTTATACTGTGGCATCGGTATGGCGTTTGTTTTTTGACAACGATGGCTTTTATTTTCATCGATATTGGTTCGAATTTCATTATCTTAATTTAATCGCCCCATTTTCAACCCTACCTACAGTTGCGTCATTATGCATCTGAAACAAGGTGTAACGTAGCGCGTATTTCAGTAACGACGCAACTACCCTATAGTGGCTCAGCACATTTTTACAGTTCGGTCTTTTTGTATCATTTTTACATAGTACTTTAGAAGTTAATTGCGCAATAAACAGGAATTGACAAAATTTTTTGCAGCTACGTCATTTTTTTTCCGTACCGGACTGAATATCCGCCTGCTATTACTTTTATTATTATAATTTATCCTAGCTGGCACAGCAGTCGGTCCCCCTCTACTTAACTTATTCTCACAGTAGTTGTGCTACCTATTTGGCCACTTGCAGTCGTATAAAAAATTGTGAAAAGTATTTTGAGTTTTAGAGATAATACTGTTGAGAGTCTTTTTGTTAAAATTTATATTTTTGTAATTAGATAAGCATTTTGTGTTTTTTGTAAGAGCGCCTTATAAGTGGTGGTTATTTTATTTGTAAGAAACCTCTAGGGAAAATTATTTTTGTCAGTGTGAAAGTCAAGCCATCTTTACTCACTGTTGTCGGCGAACGTTTTTCGTCTCTTTATGTGGCGGAAATAAAGACGATTCTCTGGAAAGCCTGAGATACAAATGATTCACTAAAACAGTGACAAAAGATGCATTTAATCTCTTCGGACTTCCTCCAACACAAAATGCAGCCCGTTTCCACAGACACCGAGTTAATCACCAGATTCAGTCATAGCTCGGTAAACATTGTGATCCAGAAAATTGGGGCTGGAAAAAGCATGGAAAATTTTGGCTACCAATCCAAACTTCTCAGTACCTCCGAGCTTATGAAATTCATATTTAGCAGATGCAATGGAAACTGGAAGAGCATGTGGTTGCCGAAAAGCAATCTTCAAATGTTCAGCAGTGTGCCTCTATTTTGGTGGTGAAAGTTGCAGCAACATCGTAGACATATCAACATTAATTTATTGAAGAAAATGAATTGGTAGATAAATTACCGACAATGACCCCAACTCTAACTCTCATTATACCACAAAACTTCACCTCGGATACTGATTCAGATCTTGACTCGCAGTCTGGACCATCGAAAAAAAAATGAAAAAATAATAACTGTGATAGATCTTTTTCTACATAATAATAAATAATATTATTTAGTCTAGAAATTGTTCGTGGATTAGGCCTATTGGGGTTAACATACAAAAAACGCGCCTCCCGACTCTACCCCATAGGTGGCCGGGAAAAGGGTCAAAAATAGCTTAATAATAGCATATGAATATTAAAATCATAACAAATAAATATATAGGTAGAAAAGTAAGTCCAAGGTTTTGTTTTTATTGTATTCCTATGAGAATTCGAGAATCTGGTCAAGTTTGGAGCGCTGTAAAACTTAGATAAATAAATAAAATGAAACAACTTTATAGTGGAAATTATTATTATTTTATTGTAAAATGAACGAAAAAAAAGTTATAGCCTCCAAAAGGAAACTTCTTACAAAATTTTCTCTTATTTTTGTTGATCTTTTTTGTTGGTCACTTGACGATAAAAAGTAATAAATATAAAATTGTAGAAAATTTATTTTTGTTACATTTTATGTGTAATCACATTTTCTGTATGGGTGCAAATATAGGAGATACAGCGCGAAAGCCTTTGGCACCCCTTTTTCTAAGATGGTGGCCGGGGACAAGGGCGGCTACCCCAAAAACTTGAACTTAAGCTTCTACTGAACCCCCCTACACATTAAAAAAAGATAAAATTAACTCTTCTAAGAAATGCAACCTTAAATGTAACATTTCAATTGACTACAACTGTTAACAAAACTTTAAAAACAGAAAGAAATATATCATAAACTAAACTCGCGTGTTATCCCCGTAATCCTTATAAGAGCTTCACATCGCCTAGGCATGATCGATATTAAGCAGGCTGTTTGACTGTGGAGTTTTAGATAGCAATAACCATAGTTTCTATATCTTGCAGGAGGCAGGTAGGGGCTGACAAAGTCTATCGACGATGTCCCATAAGTGATCAATGCGCTTTACTTCATTTAGAGGTCGCGAAGGTGCCAATTTATTATCTGAATATTTTGCTCACTAATAGTTGAATATCTGAATACTAGATATTGAGTATGGTTCTTCTAATAGGCTTTTTTCAGTGTGACGCAAGTGGCAGAAAAAAAGGCACGTCCGTGATATATACACATGTATAACAGTTATTCCAGTTGTTGATAGATGGCGCTATAATAAAAAAGGTTTAGGTTTACCGATTTACTGATTATTTAACTATTACATATCTTTACGATTATAATTTAAATTTATTGTCAGTTTTTCAGTGTGTCATTAATGATGTAATATATGATTTTAATAATGTAAAGAATCATTAAATATCATAGCATGACATTTTAATTAAAACTGGCCGTTGTCAGAGTCGTAATCGTAATTTGGTATAAAAACAAATCAATTGTGTTTATTTCATTTATAATAAAAAAGTATAAAAAAAATATTTTCAAGAAACGCTTTTCTTTAGTTACGAGTGACTAAAATTAAACATATTATAAAAAAATCAACTTAAGTGCAGAAAATAAAAAAAATGAAAAAATTTAACACATTCGTCAAAGAAAAGCGTGGTGCGTCTTCATCGAATAAACGGTTTTCGCACCACGCTTTTCTTTAACGAATGTGTTAGATTGTTTAAATTTTTTTTATTTTTTGCTTTTTAATTGGTTTTTTATATGTTTAATTTTAGTCACTCGTAACTAAAGAAAAGCGTTTCTTAATAGTTTGAAGAATGAGCGAAGCGAGTTCTGCAATTCACATAAGTGCCTTAAAAATGTACTTTTTAACACGGATATCATAAAATATTTTTTCTACGAACGTAATTACAGGACATTATCTACAATACCTTTTACTTGAACTTGACTGACATTTCATTTTTATATTTTTTTGACATTACATGCAAATTGTCTATACGATCAATACAAACTGCAGTGCCTTAAAAACTTTAAAGCACTAGTGCCTTAAAGTAGCATTTTTACCGCTCGTATGGAGTGCTAAAAATTGCATTTTTAACACGGTTGTAGAACAAAATATTTTTTCATATTTTTTATTTTTAGTATTACACTTTTCAAACATTAAAATGTATCGTCATGTTTATTAAAATATGTATAAAACATATGATGCACAAACATGAAAAGTAGTCGGAATCGGCAAAAAACTTGAAACTTTATTGTTTATTTATGAAGCATAACTTAACCAATTAACGGTAAAAGTGAAATTATGTATAGTTCATGTAATTAGCTACAATTTGTAAAAGTTTCAAGTTTCTACATTGTAAAAAACAAGAGATTAAGCATTTTCCATTAAAATCGTTTTTTTTTATTTAAACAATTAATAAACATAAAAAATCTTTTATTGACTATTCGTGTATTGTTCCCGCGAATGCATATGTCTGCAAATTTTCATTCATTCGCATTGAAGAAAAGTCAGTCAAATTAACGTCTAAAGATTTGATGCAAACTATTGAAGTAAAGAAAAGCGTTTAAAAAAATCTTTTAAAAAGCGTTTAATAAAAAGCGTTGTTTGATTTGTATAGTTTTATAAATTGTACAGATTATAGTTATACAGATAATACATAAATATTTTTTGTGTTCGATTATAGCGCCATCTATCAACAACTACAATAATAAATGTTATAAATGATTTTAATCACGGACGTACCTTTTTTCTGTCACTTCCAACTTAATGCTTTAGAAAGAAATCGAAAAACTGTGACGCACTGAAAGATGCCTGTGAGAAGGAGAATATCAGCATCAACATAAAAAAGACGAAGTTCCTTATAATCAGCCGTCAATTACGTCAACATCAAAATGCAAGACTAGCATATAACAATCAAGATGTAGAGCGCGTAAGAAAATTTAAGTACCTGAGAACCTAGCTATGTGAAGACTGGATTTCGGATAAGGAAATTAAATGTCGGATAGAAAGGGTCAGAAGTACATTTACGAAATTCAGAAACGTCCTTACGAACTCTGACTATGATCAGAACCTAAGATTCACGAAATGCTATAGGTATATGGTCGGTGCTCCTATATGGCATGGAAGGATGGACTTTAAAAATAAACACAATGAATAAGTTAGAGGCATTTGAGATGTGTATTTATCGACGAATCCTTTTCCCTGGACTGCACGAATAACAAATGAAGAAATCCTGGGAAGAATTGGTACAGAACGACAACTGCTATGCACAATTAAACAGAGAAAAACGCCATATCTGGGACACCTAATTAGAAACGAAGGATACCAGTTTCTGCAAACCTTAAATGAAGGAAAGATCGAAGAAAGAAGCGGAGTGGGCAGGAGAAAATGTCATGGCTCCGTAATGTCAAACAATGGACAGGACTAAGAAACATAGGAGACCTAATACATACTGCAAGGGATAGAGAAAAATGGTCAAACGTGATCGCGAACATCCATTAGTGGATTGCATAAGAAGAAGAAGAAAATATTGAGTAACGACACCAAATCCGTTCTTGCTGTCAAGAAAATTCCACCCCAAAACATCACAGAGTACAACTCTTATAAGTGCCGATCACAACTGTTCACGTTATGTGATTTTCTGTTTTTAAAGTGTTGTTAACTGTTGTTTATTTTTATTGTTAATTTAGTCTATTTTTTCAGTAAAAACACATGTTTTTTAATGGCATCAACATTATAGTCTAAGAGCTAGTTAACCCTCCGATTAACGGTCTTCCTGTAAGGCTAGAAATTTGTATAGTGATAATTCATAGCACACCAAGGCTAAAAACCATGACCTGGCAGGCATCAGCCCTGCACGTGTATCTACCAGGTGAATCGAAAAGTGCATAGTTTAGGGGAAAAATAAACTTTCTCCTGTAAAGTTTAAATTTAAGTATGTATTTGAGTAAGTTATTTAGAAGAAATTAAACTTTATGAAAATTTAGTTTGTTTACTATTATGCAGGTTACATATTTATCTTCCTGGGTGGCGAAATCCTTCAGGTAGATGACACCCTTGAGGTATTAATTAGTCCTGAGTACTACTCCGGAGTGAAAATGCGTGTTAAACCTATATGAATTGAATGTGCTGAAGTTTAAAATAAACTAATTCAACTCCACAAGAAGTTATTTCCAACGGAATTAGCTTTCTTCTCTCTATGTATGGAGCACCTAAAAAAACTACGTGCGTAGATAAGTTTCGATATGCATGTTTCTTTAAAAATACTCGGAAAAAAAACAAGTGCAATTATCTTGTCTTCCTCCAACCTCAGCGGCTACTCATCAACATCTTTTTCGAGTATATTACCAAGTTCAAATGTGGCTTGGTTATCAGCTCCAAAAGACTGGGGATGGAAATTAGTCGATAGAACCAATTCAAACTTTACTCCCACCTGCGCCGGAAAAACTCCTCAACACAATGTTTTGCAACTGTAAAAAGGGATGTAGCGCTAAATGTGGTTGCAAAAAAGTTGGACTGTTTTGTTCGGTAGCATGCACTAATTTGTCAAAACCGGTCGTAATCCAATGTTGAATCACCAACAATTGAGGATTCATTTGATTCTATCGAGAAGTCATGCGATGTGTCATTATTGGGGCAATTTACTTGCGCCCAGGATGAACAAGAAGAAGAAGAACTAGAAGGTGAAGAAGAAGAAGAAGAACAAGAAGAGGAAGCAGAAGTATTAGAAAATTATGAACCAGCTGAATAAATTTTTTTTTTAATTTTTACCGCTTTTTTTATAACTTTTATCAATTTTAACTCTTGCCAATTATTATTATTCAATAGATTCAAACTAAACAGAATCATGACAAATCCGTGAAATAGGCTTACTGGGGAAACCTTACTGGTTAAAAACACGCGCTAAGTACACTAACTCCAAGGTGGTGTGGAAATGTGTGCGCATATTATGACGATTACAACTTTTTGAATCGTTGTATCTCAAAAACGGTGGCTCTTAGGAAAAAAAGTAAAGTAAAGTTAGGTAAAAAAAGACATTTTTATAGATAATTAACTAATCTACATTTTTTGAAACTAATTTTATGATAAAACTTACCGTTTCGCTGAAAATCACTAAAAACTATATTTGGTGACCTTTGACCCCGCGTAAATTTTTTAGCTCGGGTCGGATTTAGGAGGACTTTTAGATTTCATTTATGATGGTACATTGAACAATCCTGCCAATTTTGAGCTTGATGGTAATTTTTTAACCTCGGATGTGTAAGTTGACCGGAGTATATATTTTGTAAACATTTTGTTTTTTGAATGTCCATGATATCTTTAAAAACGAAGAAAATAGACGGTTTTATTCTTTAATATCAGGTTTTCTGGCTGAATTGCTAATAGTCTAAGAGCTAGTGAACCCTCCGACTAACGGTCTTCCTGTAAGGCTAGAAATTTGTACAGTGATAATTCATAGCACACCAAGGGTAAAAACCATGACCTGGCAGGCATTAGCCCTGCACGTGTATCTACCAGGTGAATCTAACAGTGCATAGTTTAGGGGAAAAATAAACTTTCTCCTGTAAAGTTTAAATTTAAGTATGTATTTGAGTAAGTTATTTAGAAGAAATTAAACTTTATGAAAATTTAGTTTGTTTACTATTATGCAGGTTACACATTTATCTTCTTGGGTGGCGAAATCCTTCAGGTAGATGACACCCTCGAGGTATTAATTAGTCCTGAGTACTACTCCGGAGTGAAAATACGTGTTAAACCTATATGAATTGAATGTGCTGAAGTTTAAAATAAACTAATTCAACTCCACAAGAAGTTATTTCCAACGGAATTAGCTTTCTTCTCTCTATGTATGGAGCACCTAAAAAAACTACGTGCGTAGATAAGTTTCGATATGCATGTTTCTTTAAAAATACTCGGAATAAAAAACAAGTGCAATTATCTTGTCTTCCTCCAACCTCAGCGGCTACTCATCAACATCTCTTTCGAGTATATTACCAAGTTCAAATGTGGCTTGGTTATCAGCTCCAAAAGACTGGGGATGGAAATTAGTCGATAGAACCAATTCAAACTTTACTCCCACCTGCGCCGGAAAAACTCCTCAACACAATGTTTTGCAACTGTAAAAAGAGATGTAGCGCTAAATGTAGTTGCAAAAAAGTTGGACTGTTTTGTTCGGTAGCATGCACTAATTTGTCAAAACCGGTCGTAATCCAATGTTGAATCACCAACAATTGAGGAGTCATTTGATTCTATCGAGAAGTCATGCGATGTGTCATTATTGGGGCAATTTACTTGCGCCCAGGATGAACAAGAAGAAGAAGAACTAGAAGGTGAAGAAGAAGAAGAAGAAGAAGAACAAGAAGAGGAAGCAGAAGTATTAGAAAATTATGAACCAGCTGAATAAATTTTTTTTTTAATTTTTACCGCTTTTTTTATAACTTTTATCAATTTTAACTCTTGCCAATTATTATTATTCAATAGATTCAAACTAAACAGAATCATGACAAATCCGTGAAATAGGCTTACTGGGGAAACCTTACTGGTTAAAAACACGCGCTAAGTACACTAACTCCAAAGTGGTGTGGAAATGTGTGCGCATATTATGACGATTACAACTTTTTGAATCGTTGTATCTCAAAAACGGTGGCTCTTAGGAAGAAAAGTAAAGTAAAGTTAGGTAAAAAAAGACATTTTTATAGATAATTAACTAATCTACATTTTTTGAAAGTAATTTTATGATAAAACTTACCGTTTCGCTAAAAATCACTAAAAACTATATTTGGTGACCTTTGACCCCGCGTAAATTTTTTAGCTCGGGTCGGATTTAGGAGGACTTTTAGATTTCATTTATGATGGTACATTGAACAATCCTGCCAATTTTGAGCTTGATGGTAATTTTTTAACCTCGGATGTGTAAGTTGACCGGAGTATATATTTTGTAAACATTTTGTTTTTTGAATGTCCATGATATCTTTAAAAACGAAGAAAATAGACGGTTTTATTCTTTAATATCAGGTTTTCTGGCTGAATTGCTAATAGTCTAAGAGCTAGTGAACCCTCCGACTAACGGTCTTCCTGTAAGGCTAGAAATTTGTACAGTGATAATGCATAGCACACCAAGGGTAAAAACCATGACCTGGCAGGCATCAGCCCTGCACGTGTATCTACCAGGTGAATCTAACAGTGCATAGTTTAGGGGAAAAATAAACTTTCTCCTGTAAAATTTAAATTTAAGTATGTGTTTGAGTAAGTCATTTAGAACAAATGTGTACAATGACAGACGATTCTGAACAGCATAACACCTTGCCAGGCGAGGGGAAAGATTAGGGGCTTTTCCTAAAATTATTGTTTTTGCATCTACAAAGTTTTTTTAGGTTTTCGAATCATTCCAAACAGAAAAGGTCTTAAGAGATTTTTCTCTTAGGTTAATAGTTTTTATAATATAAGCGATTAAAAATTTTGAAAATTGTGAAATCGGCCATTTTTAACCCTAAATCGGAGATTAAACTAAAAATTTCAATGTTGCCAAGGTAGGTAGATATTCTTTAAACATTGATTGATGAGATGCCGAAGAGTTTTTTGCAATACAATATCGAAAACCCCTTTGTTTTTTAATTGCTAATCAAGCGGGCGCGACAGTGTAGGATGAGTGAGGACGTTTGAGTTTGCATAAATTCATTATCTCGAGAATGGGCAAATCTGAAGAGAAATCCTCAGACAGGTCGATTTTTATTCTTAAATTAGGAGTTTTTGGCATATATATAATACTAGTGACGTCATCCATCTGGGCGTGATGACGGAATCGATGATTTTTTTAAATGAGAGTAGGGGTTGTGTGATAGCTAATTTGAAAGGTTATTTAATTTTCTATTCAGTAATATAAACATTATCATAATTAAAAAAACGAAGTAGTTTCAATCCTAATAGTAAATTATTAATATTGAAAATATTACTAAAAGATTTTTAAATTGAAAAACTTATTGGTACACTTCCCTGGTGACACCTCCAAGACTTCTACAATTTGCAAGTCAAATGGATGCTGCAGTGAAGACGAGAGGGAAGGAATTCTACACTATGCAATTCACATCCCCCGTCTGCAGCTGGTAAAGTTCCAACGGAAAAAATGCACCTAGTTACTCTACGGAGTAATACGACTATAAAATAAAAATGTATACCATTTTTATTCAGTTGCAATGCGAAGGCAAAACAGTCCTACTTTTCAATTAGAATACGGAGTGCAGTCTAGTCCCTTGAACCGCGATTTTCGGCTCTTATTGGAGCCTTCATCGGAAGGAACGTAGGCACTGTTCTCCATATTTTAACTGATTCGTATCGAGAGGTTTTCCCACCCATTGCAACTGAAGTGATGATAGTAGGTGGCTAGCGCCATCTGGCATTGAAAAATGAAGTAGTTTTCAATCCTAATAGTAAATTATTAATATTGAAAATATTACTAAAAGATTTTTAAATTGAAAAACTTATTGGTACACTTCCCTGGTGACACCTCCAAGACTTCTACAATTTGCAAGTCAAATGGATGCTGCAGTGAAGACGAGAGGGAAGGAATTCTACACTATGCAATTCACATCCCCCGTCTGCAGCTGGTAAAGTTCCAACGGAAAAATGCACCTAGTTACTCTACGGAGTAATACGACTATAAAATAAAAATGTATACCATTTTTATTTAGTTGCAATGCGAAGGCAAAACAATCCTGCTTTTCAATTAGAATGCACTCCGTATTCTAATTGAAAAGTAGGATTGTTTTGCCTTCGCATTGCAACTGAATAAAAATGGTATACATTTTTATTTTATAGTCGTATTACTCCGTAGAGTAACTAGGTGCATTTTTCCGTTGGAACTTTACCAGCTGCAGACGGGGGATGTGAATTGCATAGTGTAGAATTCCTTCCCTCTCGTCTTCACTGCAGCATCCATTTGACTTGCAAATTGTAGAAGTCTTGGAGGTGTCACCAGGGAAATGTACCAATAAGTTTTTCAATTTAAAAATCTTTTAGTAATATTTTCAATATTAATAATTTACTATTAGGATTGAAAACTACTTCGTTTTTCAATGCCAGATGGCGCTAGCCACCTACTATCATCACTTCAGTTGCAATGGGTGGGAAAACCTCTCGATACGAATCAGTTAAAATATGGAGAACAGTGCCTACGTTCCTTCCGATGAAGGCTCCAATAAGAGCCGAAAATCGCGGTTCAAGGGACTGGACTGCACTCCGTATTCTAATTGAAAAGTAGGATTGTTTGGCCTTCGCATTGCTACTGAATAAAAATGGTATACATTTTATTATCATAATTATTTATACAGTGTGTACAAAAAAATTTTATTAAATTAATTTAGACAAAAAGAAGAAAAAATGTTTTTGTATACCCTGTATAAATAATTATGTTAATGTTTATATTACTGAATAGCGAATTAAATATTCTTTTAAATGAGCTATCACACAACCCCTGCTCTCATTTAAAAGAATCATCGATTACGTCATCACGCCCAGATGGATGACGTCACTACTATTATATTTATGCCAAAAAATCTTAATTTAAGAATAAAAATCGACCCGTTCGAGGATTTTTCTTCAGATTTGTCCATTCTCGAGATACTGAATTTATGCAAACTCAAACTCACTCCTCACTTATATGCTTTTTTTCATGAGGATCTTTCAGTGCGTCACAGTTTTTCGATTTCTTTCTAACGAATTAAATTGCATGTGACAGAAAAAAACTCACGTCGGTGATTACATTTCGCCGGTGACGTTTATAACATTTATTCTATTTGTCAATAGATGGCGCTATAATCGAAAAAAAAAATTATTTAAAAATTTATATAATATATCTACGAGTATAATCTGTACAATTTATAAGACTATACAAATTAAAGAAAATACCATTTTATAAATGCAATAAACAATATTGATTTGTTTTTATGCCAAATTGCAAATAAAATGTGACAACTGTCAGATATAACTAAAATGGCATGTCACTAAAATGTATATTATCACGGACTTATGCCATACCTTTTTTCCTTGCCTTTTTCCTTGCCTTTTTTTCTATCATTTGTGACGCACTGAAAAATGCTCATGAAAAGAAGCATACTACAGTGTCGCGCCCGCTTGATTAGCAATTAAAAAACAAAGGGGTTTTCGATATTGTATTGCAAAAAACTCTTCGGGATTTGATCAATCAATGTTTAAAGAATATCTACCTACCTTGGCAACATTGAAATTTTAAGTTAAATCTCCGATTTAGGCCGATTTCGCAGTTTTCGATTTTTTAAAAAATCGGCCGATTTTTTAAAAATGGCCGATTTCGCAGTTTTCTAAATTTTTATTCGCTTATATAACAAAAACTATTAACCTTAGAGAAAAATCACTAAAGACCTTTTCTGTTTGGAATGATTCAAAAATCCTAAAGGAAACTTTGTTCGATGAAAAAAAAAAATTATTTTAGGAAAAACCCCTAATCTTTCCCCTCGCCTGGCAAGGTGTTATGCTGTTCAGAATCGTCTGTCATTGTACACATTTCTTCTAAATGACTTACTCAAACACATACTTAAATTTTAATTTTACAGGAGAAAGTTTATTTTCCCCCTAAACTATGCACTGTTAGATTCACCTGGTAGATACACGTGCAGGGCTGATGCCTGCTAGGTCATGGTTTTTACCCTTGGTGTGCTATGAATTATCACTGTACAAATTTCTAGCCTTACAGGAAGACCGTTAGTCGGAGGGTTTACTAGCTCTTAGACTATTAGCAATTCAGCCAGAAAACCTGATATTAAAGAATAAAACCGTCTATTTTCTTCGTTTTTAAAGATATCATGGACATTCAGAAAACAAAATGTTTACAAAATATATACTCCGTTCAACTTACACATCCGAGGTTAAAAAATTACCATCAAGCTCAAAATTGGCATGATTGTTCAATGTACCATCATAAATGAAATCTAAAAAGTCCTCCTAAATCCGACCCGAGCTAAAAAATTTACGCGGGGTCAAAGGTCACCAAATATAGTTTTTAGTGATTTTCAGCGAAACGGTAAGTTTGATCATAAAATTAGTTCCAAAAAATGTAGATTAGTTAATTATCTATAAAAATGTTTTTTTATACTAACTTTACTTTTTTTCCTAAGAGCCACCGTTTTTGAGATACAACGATTCAAAAAGTTGTAATAGTCATAATATGCGCACACATTTCCACACCACCTTGGAGGTAGTGTACTTAGCGCGTGTTTTTAACCAGTAAGGTTTCCCCAGTAAGCCTATTCCACGGATTTGTTATGATTCTGTATAATTTGAATCTATTGAATAATAATAATTGTCAAGAGTTAAAATTGATAAAAGTTATGAAAAAAGCGGTAAAAATTAAAAAAAAGAGCAATTTATTTAGCTGGTTCATAATTTTTTAATACTTCTGCTTCCTCTTCTTGTTCTTCTTCTTCTTCTTCTTCACCTTCTACTTCTTCTTCTTGTTGTTCATCCTGGGCGCAAGTAAATTGCCCCAATAATGACACATCGTATGACTTCTCGATAGAATCAAATGAATCCTCAATTGTTGGTGATTCAACATTGGAGCACGACCGGTTTTGACAAATTAGTTCATGCTACCGAACAAAACAGTCCAACTTTTTTGCAACCACATTTAGCGCTACATCCCTTTTTACAGTTGCAAAAGATTGTGTGGAGGAGTTTTTCCGGCGCAGGTGGGAGTAAAGTTTGAATTGGTTCTATCGACTAATTTCCATCCCCAGTCTTTTGGAGCTGATAACCAAGCCACATTTGAACTTGGTAATATACCCGAAAAAGATGTTGATGAGTAGCCGCTGAGGTTGGAGGAAGACAAGATAATTGCACTTGTTTTTTATTCCGAGTATTTTTAAAGAAACATGCATATCGAAACTTATCTACGCACGTAATTTTTTTAGGTGCTCCATACATAGAGAGAAGAAAGCTAATTCCGTTGGAAATAACTTCTTGTGGAGTTGAATCAGTTTATTTTAAACTTCAGCACATTCAAGTAATATAGGTTTAACACGTATTATCACTCCGGAGTAGTACTCAGGACTAATTAATACCTCGAGGGTGTCATCTATCTGAAGGATTTCGCCACCCAGGAAGATAAATGTGTAACCTGCATAATAGTAAACAAACTAAATTTTCGTAAAGTTTATTGTATATTGAAATGTTTATTAGTACTTCGCAATAAACATTTTGCCTAGAAAATTGGCTTTCATTATTATGTTCAAACCCTTCTGAGAAAACAATGGGTAGGGTGATTAGATTAGCCGACGTACCGATAGAACGTGTTTGTTCCTACAAAACCCATCTTTACAAATTGAATAAGACGCATAAGTAAGAAGAATTATTACAACTTAATACTTTGTCATATCAATTTATTATTTTTGTTGGGAGTAAGCCGTAAAATTAAAATAATATTCTTATCATTTTCGGGTTACATTCACTTTGTAAAGATTTTTTTGTTGGTACTGTTATATAATACAGCTTATACAGTTGAGTCCGCGAGTCTTTACCCGTGCGTCATTAATACCTGGCGCGATAAAACACATACTTTTTATCTAACATCATTCTCTTCCACGCATGAAACTCATGACAAACCAGCTGCCGTTTGTTATTAAGTAAAAACACATGTTATTTTTATGAACCATCTAGACTCAGTGCATTGAAAAGAGATAGGTACAAAAAAAGACGATTCGGTATGTTTTCATATTTTAAGCACAATTTTTTGACGTTTCTGCTTTGTTTACATTTGTGGCTGTCAGTCAGTTGAATTTTTTGCGGTTTTTGTCGAATTTTTGCGTTTTGAAGTTTCTTTATATTACACAAACAGTTGTTTTCACAACTAATTTTATATTGGGCTTTGAAATTTTAAAGTAAATAATTATATTTTGGTAATTAATATTTAAAACATACAAAAATATATTTAAAACGTCATTCACACAGTAAAGAAATGAATGTGTTTAGATTTCCGTCAAAGTGAATAAAATAACAAAAATAAAATATGTTATTAAATTTTTTTATAAATTGTTTATTTATTTATTAATCAATAATAATAAAAGAATTTATTAAGCTACTTCAAATGTAGCTGTAGTTCTGCACAAAAATTTTGAAGCAAAATTAACATTTGACATTCTATATATTTGATAACGTCAAATTTTATAATAAAACCCGTAATCGGAACAGTAGCCACTTTCTGTCAGCTGTTGTTGCGTGAAATAGATTTCCGACTTATTTCGTATGCTTTAAATGATGACGCACGGGTAAAGACTCGCGGACTCAACTGTACATTGCATCCCAAAGTAGACCGCAAGCTGTATAGTAGAAACATTATCATATTTATAATATCTTATATTATTATGTGTAATATAAGTTAAGTTGCCGATAGAATAATATGTTTACTTGTATTACAGCTTCAATGATGTATTATATACGTGGTTTACTAATACATATTATATTATGACGATTAGAACTCTTTCAACTCTTTGAATCGTTGTATCTCAAAAATGGTGGCTCTTACGAAAAAAAGTATTAAGATATTTTTTATAGATAATTATCTAACCTACATTTTTTGTTAGAACTAATTTTATGATAAAACTTACCGTTTCGCTGAAAATCGCTAAAAACCATATTTGGTGATCTTTGACCCCGCGTAAATTTTTTAGCTCTGGTCGGATTTATGAGGACTTTTTAGATTTCATTTATGATGGTATTTTGAAGAATCCTGACAATTTTCCGCTGGATAGTAATTATTGTAACTTCACTCTTATTTTTGAGTCTAACTAGACCGGTCTAATAATAGTACAACACGATTTTGATGTATACCCATTCTTGCACCTTGTTCTTCCTACAGGATGTCTCAAATTTACCATAAGAAAAATATTTCTTTTCTTCCACCCGGTATAAGCTCAAAATAGTTATTTATGAAACAGTTCGTGAAGTATGCTCTATGCACATGCACGCGATGTTTAGAGCACGAGCGGTGCGAGTGGTATACATCGCGTAAGTGCACAAAAAGTACTTCACACACAGTTACATAGAATATTTTATCTACGATAAACACATAAAAAAACTGCAACTCTTCGTCATTGGAATACATTTCTATTCAACAATTTTTAGAACTTGGACATTTAAAAGTTTAAACTTCTTTTAAACCACAAAACTGTCACATCTTTTGTTGTAATTTATTGCTCACATTTCATCACCATGACAACGCAAAAGTTAAGGATATTTGATTATATGAAAGTGTGTCAAAAAAAGTTCGAAAAAGTAAATTCCATTTAGAATACATTGTTACCTCACGCGCACTTTAAATCCTTCACGTACTGATATCTACAATGACAGTTTTCACAAACTTAAAACTTATACATATGAGATAGTTTCGATAAAATAGGTTTAAGTAAACATTTGCCCAACAGTGTAAATACGAAAGAATAATCTATAATAATAAAAAATAGCGGATTCCTTTCACGAGAAAATAAACTTTTAAAATGAGCACTATTTCTTTCGGTGCAAAATTTTTGCGGTTAAGTTTATATAGAATAATATAGTAAGAGTATCTTATTATTATTAGAATATTTATCCAGATTTTGTAGGCATTTAAAAAGTTTTAAATGAAAACTAAATGCGGGTTAGAATTTGTACAATTTGTAGAAATCGTAGAAGTTGAAAGTTCCATCTCAAAATAGAAATAACTTTGTTTCAGTCTACAACCGGTGAACCTACAGTACTCTGGATATCTGGTTTACACATTCCTGAAACTTATTTAGCTGCTTTGGTTCAAATATCTTGTCGATTACATAACTGGCCATTGGATAGATCTACCTTGTATACTTCTGTTACCGAACACGTAGATCCAGCTGATGTTGTTCTTCGACCCCAACAAGTAAGTCACTTTGATTGTCCTTTGATTGTTTGGTTATTAAAGAGTTCAATAGAAGTTGAAACACCACAAAAATTACCTTTCTAATCAAAACCAATTTATATCGTTATAGAAAATCTTTGTAAGGTTATAGCGACAAACAAGAATTATTGAATAAGTTGTTACTATACTCACCGGCGCGGCACGAAAAACGGGCACCCCTTTAATTTTTGATAACATTCTCGAATCACACATATTTTTTATTGTAACTTTTATCAACAATTGGCATGCTGATATAGGGTTTTAAGTATGTTTTAGGTAGGAAAATAAAAAAAACTTTTCTTTATACAAACTTACAAAAATGAGCATTACTACTATGGATAAAGCTGATGTTTTAGTTTACTTTCTCTCTATAATATTCGATGATACTCCCCTTTTTTGAGGCTCATATTCGTCCACTCCAAAGAAAATAGATCTGCGTTCTATCAGTCTAAGAGATAGAGCCGAAAAATCATCGTCATAAGTAATATGGAGTTTGGCATGTGAAATGTGCCTATTGTATATTGATAATTATGACCCCTTTCAGGCTCACCCCTCAGTGGATACAGGAAGTAGCAATAAGGGATGAAAGGGGAAAGTTAGTGTAGTCTTTAAAGGTTTTCACCTCCTATTTTGTTAAACATCCATCGATTTGCATGAAAATTGGTGACTAGTTAGAACATACCTCAGGAAATTTTTTTTTAATTTTTTTATTAACATCTAAGATTTTTTACAATCTGTTTTACAATGAAAACAATAAGTAAAATATTTTGTCTTTACAATGACAGAGAGCTGTAAGGTCCAGTGACCAAAGCATCACGACACACACACATTAGCTTGTTTACCGGTGAGATGCTCACATACACTGATACGCGAGCACGAAAACTAAAACTGGCACAGAACACAATGGCTGGACGCTGTTGAAATCGTAGCTTCCTCAGGAAATAAAAATGATTTGGTGTCAATTTGCACTTTTACCCTGGGGGTGGATACCACCCCTTCTCGGGGGTGAAAACGATTTTATTAAAAATAACCCCACAAATCGATAGAAGGACAAATTATAAGTAAAATTTGTTATATCATGTTATTAAAATAAATCAATACTTTTTGAGTTATTAAAGATCAAAGATTTGTGTGTTTAAGAGCACATGCGTGAAGTTACGGATGATAAAAACAACATATTAATTAACTGTATGTTACTAAAATATTATTTTTATATTATTTCGATATTATAAATTTAGCAAAAGTGTATTCGAATATGTCAAATGTACCCATTATTGGACACCCCCAGTTTCTGGACATATTCAGTTTATAATGAAAAAAAAATACAATTAAATATCGAAATAATATAAAAATAATATTTTACTAACATACAATTAATTAACATGTTCTTTTTATCATCCGTAACTTCACGCATATGCTCTTAAATAGACAAATCTTTGATCTTTAATAACTCAAAAAGTATTGATTTATTTTAATGACATGATATAACAAATTTTACTAAAAATTTGCCCCTCTATCGATTTGTGGGGTTATTTTTAATAAAATAGTTTTCACCCGCGGGAAGGGGTGGTATTCACCACCAGGGTAAAAGTGCAAGTGACACCAAATCAGTTTTGTTTCTTGAGGTATGCTCTAACTAGTCACCAATTTTCATGCAAATCGATGGAGGTTTAACAAAATAGGAGGTGAAAACCTTTAATGACCGCACTAACTTTCCCCTTTCATCCCTTATTGCTACTTCCTGTATCCAATGAGGTGTCAGCCTGAAAGGGGTCATAATTGTCAATATACAATGGACACATTTCACAGGAAAAACTCCATATTACTTGTGACGATGATTTTTCGGCTCTAGCTCTACGTCTATATGAGTTTTTGGCCCAAACTAAATTTTATTTCATCGATCGCTTCGTTCGATCCGATGAAAACGATCCACAAAGAGCCTCTCTCCGCTGCCAGAACGCTACGTCTAGAGGCATAGGCGTATCTAAGAGAATTCTTAAGGGATCAGTTTGTAACTGCTGCAACCTTTGACATCAGTAAACAGAAATATCCTAGTAACAATTGAAAGTACGTAACCTTCGTATAAGACCGAACTCAGTATAAAATGATACCTTACTTTAACATTGTTGAGATTTTCTAACCATATCTGGAAAATGTCAATTTAAAAGATGTTCCTCTAAAAGATAAATTTGTAAAAAGGAACCAGAAAAAAATCAATATATCAGAGTAATTTCATTGGAAATTATAAGGGAGCCCGCTTTTCGTGCCGGTGAGTGTATTAATATAAAAAAAGATCGCTAAGATGTGACAGATAGAGCTTACAATAGGTGAACTTTTTTAGGGAAATTGCCTTGTCCACGGACTTTACCTGGAAGGAGCTTCCTGGGATGTCGAAAACAATTATCTAAAACAATCAGCACCCAAGGTATTGATCGAGAAGCTACCAGTTTTGGCAGTAGTCCCCATCGAAGCCTACAGACTTAAGTTGCAGAATACTTTCAGAACACCTGTCTATACCACTTCCCAACGAAGAAACGCTATGGGTGTAGGTTTAGTTTTCGAAGCTGACTTAAGAACCACTGACCATATTAGCCACTGGGTACTACAAGGAGTTTGTTTAACATTAAACACAGACTGATTTAGGTTTACAATATATTTTTTACTTTTTTATTTACATATTTGAATACTAATGTTAAATATTTGAATATTAACAATAAATCAAAAATAAATACATAAATGATTATAAAATAAAATGTTGTTTATATTTGCTTACAAAATAATCATGCAGACCGGTTCTGATAACCACACCGTATATTGTGTTATTGACTGCTGTAAATAAATCTGTGTTCTGACAAGAAGTATGGAAGGGCGGCTCATAAATATAACATAATATACTAATTGTCCTCTTCTTCTAAAGGTTCCTATCTTTTGGAGAAATTAGTGATCGCAGACCGCATTGAACCATCTTATTCTATTCACAGCAGCTCGAAATAGATCAGTTCACGTAAGACCAGTCCACTTCCTAAGATTGACCAGTCAGGATATACGTCCAGGGCCTCTCTTGCCCGGTCAGCCCACCCGCGGGAGGGTTGCGCCGGACGGTCGCTTCACCGGCCGGTCTGGCGTGAGGCTCTTGCGGGAGGGGGGAGCCAAGGAGGCCGCCAAACAACTCATGGAATGCACGCGAAAAGTGCCAAAGGGAAGTTAAGAGAGTAAGGTCGGCGGGTCAGATATGCACGCTAAGTGCGGTTCCAGACCCGTTGGCTGGAGAAAGAGGGGGTGAGTTTAGTCGGCAGGCAGCCTCGGCACGCGGTGAAGCGTGTCGGACTGAATCCGACACACCTGGGACACTTTCCCAGACGGTCTTTTGAAGATTCTCACCTCCAAAAAAGGGCCTCTCTTGCCCTCAATCTTGCCGTGCAGAATCAACTGTAGAAATCGGTATTTATTATTACGCATAATGTGGCCGAAGTAAACCAACTTTTTGCTCTTTACGGTGTTAATAATTTCTTTGTCTTTTCTTAGCCTTTGGAGAATAGTTATGTTAGTTGTGTGGTGTATATATGAGACCGTCAACATACGACGGTAGCACCACAACGCCTCTAATTGTTTTATGGCATCTTCTGTAAGCAAGCCCTTCTTCTCCACTGGGCACACTGGGCACGTGTCCAGGGCCGCGCGATCGATTGGGCCCCCTAGTCTCTACTCGATTACTAAAACATAACCGTACTGATTATCTAAGCACAGAAAAAATATATCTATGTGAAATATAATATTTAAAATAAAAAAATATAAAAAATGTACATTTCAGATACTATGATATGCAGGTAATAGAGCTGGAGAGGGAGAGATTTGATTACTTCGAATCGTCCGCCAACGAAAAATATCAGGAATCTGACTATAAAGACCCATTCCCGGCGCTAGGCGATAAGATTCCGACTGCACAACTTGCATAGGCTCCCTTCGATTTTTTTCAAATTAGTAGTTTGTATAACACCAGCAGAAAAAAGCTTATTTCGGCGCCCCATAAACAGGGGCGCCCGCCCGTTATCGCCGGCCCTGAATAAACCAGACGTTCAAACAGACTTTTCAAAGAACCAGACGTAGAAGCTTACACCAGACTTTTATTTGGATGACTCTGCACCATTAGTCCAACTGAATGGAAAAGAAACATTCAGAGTAAAAAACCTTTATCTCCATAATTTATACCCTGAGCGTTCATCTAAAACAGTTAAGTTCGTATAAGAACATTAGTCAATCCTTTGGATTATTTTTTTCCCTTGAAAACTATGAATTCCGAAGAATTGAGACAAAGTTGCAAAGAATTTGCTGAAATCTGTTATGAAAACGTAAACAAGAAATAGCTTAGTAGAAATGGAATATCTGCATTTAACAGAGTGCTTTTGAAAATTAATCAAAGTAAAAATGAAGGAACTGATAGTATTCTGGAAATAAAATCATCTTTTAAAAGAGAACAAAATTGAAGACATCTTTCCTAATGTCTGTAAAAATGTCACTGATAATATTTTTAAGCATTGGGCGTTACTATATCTGATAGTAACAAACTGCAGTGGGAAAGGCTCTTTCTCCAAATTAAAACGAATAAAAATGAATTCAAGAGAGATTAAACAGTTAGTCGTTATAGTCCATTCTTTCACGGTTTTTGCTCTAAATTTTAAAAAACCGCTTGGATTGACATGAAATTTGGCACACGCATAGCTTACATGTCAAAGAAAAAAGGTGATATTGTGCCGACGTGTGCTTTTGCCCTGGGGGTGACTTTCACCCCCTTTTGGGGGTGAAAAAATATATGTCCAAAACAACTAGCCCCTCCTTTTTCCTTCTTCACCAATCCGAGTTCCTCAATTTTATCCCCATCTACCTTTCAGATAACAAACACCAATTTTCCCTACCATTAGAAATTTCCTAAAACTAATTACATGCCAATCGGTTTTTTTTTTTTCTTTCTTAATATCTAAACAAAGATTACATTCATTTAAATTTCTAAATACAATTGTTCCCTCGCCGCAAAAGTCCATTTGGGAAACCCGGTCTCATTGTCCAAACACATAACCACTTTCTTATCATACTAACTGTACAAAGAAAATACTTAATCCCTATTTAAATTTTGTTTACCTACGGCCATCCAAAGATAATTGACTTTCATTTCTTCGAAATGAATTTTGGTATATTTTTATTATATGTTTTAACTTTTCTAAAATATTAAGATCGAAACCATATTAATTCAAATTTTACATATCTTAACAACTCCCCGCCATTTGATTTGCCGAAAAAATTCTGTTATTTATTTAAATGACACAAGTTTTTTTTAGGATCAAATTATTCCATTATGTTACCAAACTCTACTCATGATACTTATAAATGTCGTGAATGTTAAAAATACCCCGTATCTTGCCTGTCTCTATATGCGCTAATTCATAACTATTTACCCCATTTTCCGTATTGACCCTATATGGACCTTCAAATACCGGCATCAATTTAGCACAAATACCATTTTGTAAATTGGACACCCTCAGTGCCCTCACTAAAACTTTATCCCCTTTCTGGAATGTAACCGGCCTTCTTCTTCGGGTCCTCTCTTGCCTTTGGAGATATTTCTCTCCACTTCGTCTCAATCTTCGTTGAACCACCTCGATCACTTCTTCGTATTGTCTGGGGGCGGTGTCTTCCCACGGTCTCGTAGGCATTGTTCCTTTCATCACATATAAAGGCGTCTCCTTGGTAACCGTATTTGGTGCACAGTTCAAATACGTCTCTATTTCAAACACTTTTCTGTCCCAATGTCGATGATGTTCTTCCGCAGCAATTCTTAGAAATTTTGTGACTTCTTGTATAAAACGCTCTGATGGGTTGCTCTGTGGATGTCGGATGCTTACAAATTTTGTATTTATGCCTCTCTCTCTTAATTCCCCTTTAAAACGGTCATTCCTAAAGTATGTCGCATTGTCCAACAAAATATTGTCTGGTCTTCCCACTGTTTCGATAAAATCGTCTATCTTCCGAAGTATTTCAGCTCCTTTCGTGGTTCTACATGGGTACAGTTTTAAATACTTTGAGAAAACATCCACCATAACTAATATGTGTTTATTCCTCTGTGTTGTCGTTATTAAATCGCTCAACATATCAATGGCGACAATATCCAGTTTCTTCCGAGCTATGACGTTTTTTGTGATGTTTTCGTTTTTGAAATTCTTATTTTTACACTTTTGGCATGTCTCGCAATTTCGAGTCATCTCTTTGGCTATTGTATAGTCCTGTCGACAAATGTAGTTCTCCCTGAACATAAGCCACACCTTCCTGCTTCCAATGTGTCCGTTGTCACAGTGTAATTTTGCTAAAACTTCTTTTGCCATCTGTTCCGTGATTACATATAGTTCTTTACCATCGACCCTCTTAAAATATAAGTTATCTTCTTGTTCGGCCCTTTGCTTTTCTCTTTCATCCAGTTGTTCCTGATTTTCCCTGATCTGAGCCAAAGAAAATAAGCCTGCTTCTTCTCTCATTATGTTCATGCCAACGTGGAGAGTTTTGTGGTCCTCTTTGCGGAATTGTTTATCTCTCGTCAATGCATCAGCCAAGATATTGTCAGTTCCTTTGATATATTTAAATTCAAAATCATACTCTTGAAGTAAAAGAATGCCCCTATGAATTCTCTTATTTACCAGCCTATTTTTCATTATATGTACCAAAGCTGCATGGTCTGTTTCAACGGTGAATTTTGCCCCTAGTAGGTAAAACCGTAATTTATTTACACAAAATAACACACTGGCGAACTCTAATTCAGTGACGCTGTACTTTCTCTCATATGTTTTGGTTACACGGGAGACAAAACAGATTGGCACCTCTACATCGTCTTGGATCTGTGATAACACCCCTGCGAATTTTGTTATGGAAGCATCGGTCCGGAGAATGAAAGGTTGATCATATCTTGGGTGGTGTACTCTTACAGCTGTGGAGAAAGCTCCTTTTAAATTTTTGAAAGCCATTTCTTGTTCCGTTCCCCATTTCCACCTAACATTTTTCTTAAGTAATGCTATCAACGGTATTTCTTTTGTGCTGATGTCTGGTATTAGTTTTTTGAAATAGTTTACCATTCCCAAAAATCCCCGCAATGTTTTTAAATTGGTTGGCCTAGCGTAGTTATTTATAATTTCGATTCTATCTTCTGCAAGACTAATCCCTTTTGTGTCTAATTTGAATCCTAAATACAGTATTTCCTTTTGGAAAAACTGACACTTTTGAATATTTAATTTCAATCCCGCTTGATCCAGTTCTTCTAGCACAGTGTGAATATGTCGTAGATGGCTTGTTATATCTGGTGAGAAAATTAATAAATCATCTATGTAATGTACAACAAATTCTTCATGCCTATTTAAGATTGTGTTCAATGCGCGAACCAAAGCAGCGCATGCACTCTGTAGGCCAAATGGTACCACCCTAAATCGGTATACCACTCCGTCGATCGAAAAAGCGGTATAATTTCGACATTTCTCTGCCAAAGGTATTAACCAAAAACTATGTTTCAAATCGATTTTGGAAAAAATGTGTGACCCTGTGATTCGTCCAAATATGGCTTCGATGTTCAAAGGCGCTTCGTATTGCGCGATTGTGTGTGAATTAATGTTTCTTGCATCTAAACATAATCGCAAATCACCACTCGATTTTTTAACGCATACTATCGGGTTGATATATGGAGAGTCACATCTTTCTATCACCTTGTCTTTGATCATTTTTTCAATTTCCTGTCCGACGCTTTGCCTGTATTTATACGGGATTGGATATGTCTTGGATTTAAAATTTTCTAAGTTTTTAACTTTAAAAGAATGTTCATAATTTTTAGCCACTCGGCTTTCTTCATTAATCAAATCTCCATAACTTTCTAGAATCTTCTCTACTTCCTTTTCCATATTTTCTCCACATTTTAATTTTCTTTCATCCTCATTTTGTTCGCATGTGTTCACTGTCCATAATATTTCTTCATAAAATTCTGGATTCTCGTCCATTATTGCCATTTCTTCTCTGTCCTCATCCTTTATTTCTTCTTCTGTTTTTTTTATCTTCAATTTCCATTTGGTATCCCGAGCACCATGTTTCTACTGCTTTCATTTCTCTTATGAGAACTTCCTTTTCTTCCTGCTTCCTTTCTGTTTTATCGTCGATTGCCGACAATTCTTCCGTATCTTCGATTTCCTGTCTTTCTCTTGTATCCACCGTGTTTTCCTTCTTTCTTTTTGAACTCTTCTTCTTTTTCTTCCTTCTTTTTTTTTTCTGGTTGATTTTTTTCTTGTACTTTCGGTTTTTCCTCTACAGTCATATTGATTTCTTTATGTTTTTCCTGTTCATTTATCTTTTCAACAATTATTTTCCTCTCTATTTCCGTTTCTTCTTCTATGTTGTCTGGTTCTGCTCTGATTTCCAGTTTATTCTCCGAAAAATTTATGGTGATATGTTTTTCACTCAATTCATCAATTCCCGCTATCATATCATGGTTTAAATCTTCGATCACCACACATTGCATAATATAGTATTTGTCTCCCACTCTGATCCGCACTCCCAAACCTTCATTTACTGTCGTCAATTTTTTGTTGTTTGCACCCACTAAAGCAACCCTAGGAATTTTATACACAAATCTGTCCAAATTTAATTCTTTTACTAGTTTCTTATTGATTAACGGTATCTCCGATCCAGAATCAATCAAAATTTTAATCGCTTTATGTTTTATAAATGCATCTAAGAATATTAAATTGGAATTAGAACTTTGTCTTTCATTTCCCGCCAACTGTATAAACTCTCTCGGATGACAAAATATACCGGAGAGTTGTTTATGTTTGTTCAGTGGATGCTTTATTGAAAATCCTGTCTGGATTCATTGCATATATCTTCTTCCTCGTTTTCTATTGTTACATGATTCATCTCCCTTCTATTTTGTCGTTGGAAATTCTGATTGTTTCTACCGTCCCTTTGTTCGTTCGTATTCCTAGTCGGAGGATTTTGTGCATCTCTGTTTCTGTTGTGATTTTCATATGTTCTATTTTTTGCGTGATTCCTGTTATCATAATTTTGTTGTCTATTGTAATTTTGGTATTCTCTTGGCCTATCTTCGTTTGTTGATTGGGCATGTCGGTTTCTCTGGTCATAATTTGATTGATACCTTCTTGCCGGTCCATTATATTGTTCATGTTGTCTTCTGTTTCGCATTTCTCTTCGTTTTGCTTCCCTTACTTGAAGGAATTGGCACAAACTATCAATATCTTGATAGTTTCTCAAAATCACGTGGTCCTCCAGCGTTTCTTCGAAATGTCTGCTTATCATTTCTACCAGTTGTTCGGTAGAGTATTTGTAGTCTAGATATTTGGAATTGTTATATATCTGCAAAGCATATCTTTCCTCCGATATTCCCATTTTCTCGTGATATCTTCCATTCTGTAGCTCTTGGTTGATTTCCCTCTGTTTAACTTTCCCCCAGAAATAGTTGAGAAATTTATTTTCGAAATCTGTCCAATTTTCAAACTCATCTTCTTTACTTTCATACCATAACGCTGCTCCTTCTTTCAGATGGTTTCTAATTGTTTCTTTGCAGTCGTCAAAATATCTAATATGTTGCAATTTGGTTCTCAAATTTTTAACAAATGGTACTGGGTGTGTTTTTCTAATATCCCCGCCAAATTGTATTTTCGCGTCGCTTGTACCATGGATAATCATTTCCCTTCTTTTTCCACAATTCTGTTGATTCTTGAGTTCCGCAATTTGTTTTTCGTTTTGCTTAAATTTTTCTTCTATTTCTCGCCTGTCTTCTTGTATTGCATTTTCAAATTTGCTTTCTAACTGTTCTAATTCCATCTTCTGCACATTCTTAATATCCTTCATTTTAGTTTCTATTTCTTCTCGTTGCATCTCCAGTTTCCTTTCTGTTTCTTCTCTAACTTTTTCTAAACAGGCTTTCATTTCATTTTCATATTTTTCCAAACGCTTTTCCAATTTGCCATCATTCTCTTCCAATTTCTGTTCTATTCTCTGTGATATTTCTCTTTGTGTTTCTTCCATGGCTCGTTTTGATTCCTGTTGATTTTCTTGCATTGTCCTTTTTGTTTCCTGTTGATTTCTATCCATTTGTTGTGACTGGAGTTGCATCAGTTGCAATAGTTTCTCTATTCCTGTTAATTCCTGTTCTTTTCTCTCCATAATCGTTGTATCTCCTTCATTATCCAATCCTTCTTCAACAATTTTTTCCTCTTCTCTCTTTTCTTGCATTTTGCTTTGCCTCCTTGTGGTCGACATGTTGTTTCTTTTCGTTACTGTTTTCTTTGTCCCCGCCAAATGTGAAATTTTACAACACTCTATAAGTTGCAGAACACGACAAATATTTCTCCCCAAATTTAATAAATTTTCTCCACAAATATCAAATATGCAATCAGTAAATTTCAAAATAAATATCAAATGTACGATTGGTAAAAAAAAATCAAATAATTCAATGGCAGTAAATATCAAATACCTACGATCAATCCATAAATCAAAATTATTTTTACACCTGGAAAAATTGTCAAATTATCTCTGGATCACCTGTAGTTATTCCTTATCTCTTTCCCTACCATCAAATGCAAAGCTGCGATATTTTTAAGCCACCACGTTCTGGGCTCCAGTTAATGTGATATTCAAAGATCGGTGTGCTCAAAGCAATTGATTAGATAATTAACTAATTAATTAAATTTAATTTTAATGATGCACTTATGATTTAATCACACTATTTAATGCTCTAATCTCAGGGTTTTATATTCTCGTGCTTCAATATCTCCTTTGCTTTACATATGATAAATAAGGTCAAAGATTAACGGAATAAAACACATATATGGTACAAAAGCATCTATTGAAATAAATTCACCCTCAAAATATCCTCTAAAAATAATATCTCCTATTCTGATTATTGAAATAACCCTACCACTATCTAAAGTACTTATTGAAATTTGCGTTATGAATAATTCTACAAAAAAAATAAAACTGTCTCTCGGATGATGAGTTGTCCAAATTCTTGTCTCTGGTCGCCTACAATTTACTCTTAGCAGCCCCCTATGTAGTCAGCAATCTCGCAACAAATTATTGCAAGCCTATTGTCATTAATGACCCCCTACAGATGCACGTATCTTTCAAAAAACAATGCTAGCCTTTTCTCCTCTCGATAAACTGAATCTATTTCTCGTTCCGGCATGCAACGGTGACTCTTGGAATATAAGTAGAACAATATAACTTACAATGCTTTACGTGATGAGCTTCCGTCAGGACACTTATTTCAACAAACTCACAACTATTCACTTATCTGCCTTACTACTTCAGGAGACTCTTAGAGATCACCACTAGTCGACTTAACGATCATTTAACAACTGACTCTTCTTCCACCCTCTAACATTTCGCTAAACTCCCATTCTTCATACCTAGCCCCTCCTTTTTCCTTCTTCACCAATCCGAGTTCCTCAATTTTATCCCCATCTACCTTTCAGATAACAAACACCAATTTTCCCTACCATTAGAAATTTCCTAAAACTAATTACATGCCAATCGGTTTTTTTTTTCTTTCTTAATATCTAAACAAAGATTACATTCATTTAAATTTCTAAATACAATTGTTCCCTCGCCGCCAAAGTCCATTTGGGAAACCCGGTCTCATTGTCCAAACACATAACCACTTTCTTATCATACTAACTGTACAAAGAAAATACTTAATCCCTATTTAAATTTTGTTTACCTACGGCCATCCAAAGATAATTGACTTTCATTTCTTCGAAATGAATTTTGGTATATTTTTATTATATGTTTTAACTTTTCTAAAATATTAAGATCGAAACCATATTAATTCAAATTTTACATATCTTAACAATATATATATATATATATATATATATATATATATATATATATATATATATATATATATATATATATATATATGTCTTCATATCAAGGCGAGATCCGTTTGTATCATAAGCTATACAAGATGAGATCCGTTTTGCAAGGCGAGATCCGATTTTGGATCTCACCTTGTATTCACGTGTATATAGTGACATCTCGATGTAACAATGGTTAGGGTACAAGGAAATCGATTTTTGTCTGGACCTCATTTTGCACCCCTTTTGGTGAATTTTATATTGCAGTGGTTCCACTAAATCCGCTATAGAGGGCAGCGCGCGCGATCCGTTGTGTATATGGTAAATATATATTTTGCAGACAACCTGAGATCCGGTAAATTTGGAAACATCGCAAATGAATTTCACGGTCAGCTCTCTCACTCGGCTTATGTCTAGCTTGAATAAGAATGTTTACATTATTTAAGGGCTCTGTCCAGAAAGGCGATTGTCAAATATCTCGAGAACTAGACGGCATATCGAAAAAACTTTGGAATGCTTTTTGAATGGTTTTTCAAAATCTATATACTTATGCAATTGTAGAGTTCTTATTCTGCCTGCGAAAGCGGTGGGTGTAGCAACTTTGAATTTTCAACTGAAACACTTTATTTTTAATTAAATAGTTGAAATTTAAAATTAAAAATACACAACTTTTGTTTGAATCGATAATAACTTCTTTAATCCAGTCGGAAGAGCTTCAAAATCTTCGTTTTGATGACATTTTTAGGGTTTAGGGGTACCTCAGTTAGTTAGCTTAAAACGTAAGAAACAAATTTGAATAGTTAATGTTTATTGATAAACAAAGCTCCAATTCTATTTTACTTCAACTCATTTTAAGGCTATTTCAATAAACTAATCGGTTCTTTTTTCAGTTTTTTGGTAAAACATTGTAACTTATAGACGAAAATTCTTAAAATCGGCTATTTTTCATTTAAATTGTCAATAAATAATTAAATTGAGAAAAAATTGGTCAGATTTACATAAATTTTGTTATTCCGTCCATATAGAAACTAAAACAATTGTTAGATACGTAGTTACACTGAGTGTCATAAAAACCGTGTATTTTTACTCATTTCTTTGAGCTATTTCACGTAATATCGAGATATACGTTGTATTTTTTACATAAGTTATATTAACGTTAAACTGACTTAATTTATAGTTTTATAAGCAACAATTAAGTATAGCGAAATTTATAAAACCTTGTTTAAATTGTTTTACATGCTCTATAATGCGGTTATCCCAAATTTTGTTTTGAATGTTTTTCTTCTTACTGGTAGACAAAAAATGGCAAAATGTGCATTTTTGACATCAAATTGTTGATAACCAACATAGTTACTACTCAAAATATTAAAAAACTAACCGTCGGTATAACAGGTTGCCTGGAAACCAGATGCAGAACAGTACCATAAATGTTTTAGACTTGTTAGCACTTTCTTTAAGTGAAATTTAAAATCATTTACCACCCATGTACACTCATTACGGAATCTGTTACAAGAATTTCAGCGATTTCAGCCATTTTTTCAAAATTTATTTGGATTTTCTCTAGTAATCCTTCCAAAAGACAATACATAAATGGTGAATACCTTTTACACCAACTTCAAGGAGGGTAATTTATACAGGTACATACCTGGAATTATTATATGGACCGTTCACTCTTGTTAGAGTATAGTTCGCTCAAATATGAGCTCTTTTAATCCATTTCACGCGGTAAATTAGTCCGCTTTTCCTTTAGGTCTTAGTTCATAGGTTGTGATGTTTTTTTGCCCTCTCTACTATCTTCTTCCACTCTCTCCGGTCCTGAATCTTTTCTCTCCAGTTTGCAATTTCCATCTTTGATATATCGTCTAGCAGTTGATTTTCCCATCTAATTTTTGGTCTTCCTCTTGGTCTATTTTTTACTGGTTTCCAGTTCATTATCTTCCTGATCAGTTTTTCTACCCCTCTTCTTTGTGTGTGCCCAAACCATCTGAGGCTTTGTGCTTTAATGAATTTTACTATATCTTCTCCTTTATTTATATTTATTATTTCATGGTTCATCAGCTTTCAATATTCCCCTGTTTCTGTCTTTACTGGGCCATGTATCCTTATAATTTTTCTCTTAATTATTTTTAACTTTTCTTCGTCTTTTTTCGTAAGGCACATTACTTCTGCTCCATAGGCTATCACTGATCTGATTGCTGCTGTGTATATTTTTGATTTTGTTTTTTTGCTCAGGTTTTTGTCCTTGAGTAGTTGGCGATATTTCCAATATACTCTATTACCTGCTTTAATTCTGTCGTTTATCTCTATACTCCTTCCGTTTTTGCCGTCCACCATCACCCCCAGGTATTTGAAGCAATCTACTCTCTGTAATGTATTTTCACCTATCTTTATTTCTGCTATTCCGTTTACATTGTCTCGTGTGCTTATAAGATATTTTGTTTTATTCTGATTGATTATTAGTCCTCTCGTCTTTGTTTCTCTTACCAGGGTTAAAAGTGCCTCTTCTATTCTTTTTTTATCTCGTGCTACCAGTCCCAGTTCATCTGCATATCCTATGATCTGTGTTGAGCTTTGAATAATTGTCTTTTTCAGCCCTGTGTCCCTAATTACTCCTTCTAGAGCGATATTAATTAGTGTCGTTTGTCGTTGACAGACTGTCTCCTTGTCTTACTTCAAGTTCTATTTTGATGTCATTTGTATCGCCCTCATTTGTTTTAACTTTTGCTGTTGAGTCTTTTATTGTCATTCTAGTTAGTCTTATTAATTTTGCCGGTATCTCCATTTTTTTTCATTTCTTTTAATAATTGTTGTCTGTATATGCTGTTGAAGGCCTGTTGGAAGTCGATGAATAGTATGTGTAATTCTATGTCATGTTCATAGCTTCTTTCAATTGTTTGTGTCAGTACGTGTATTGCATCTATTGTTGATCTTCTTTGATCTATTGTTCTAAAACCCTGTTGATATGGTCCTATAATTTTTTCTATGTATTGATTTAGTCGGTTTCTTATAATTGTGGTCAATATCTTATACTTTGTATTTAGTTGCATAATTGGTCTGTAGTTGCAGCACTTAGTTGGATCTCCTTTCTTAAAGATTGGTGCGATGTGTCCGTTTTTCCATTCTATGGGCATGCTTTCGTCCTTCCAAATTGTAACCATTAACTTGTGCATTCGCTTCGTGAGCTCGTCTCCGCCGTTGATGATCAGTTCGTAGTTGATTTCATCTGGCCCTGGCGTTTTGTTTACTTTTAGTTGTTTTAATACCTCCATGAATTGCTAATAAGTAGGTGCGACTTCCTCTTCATCTCTGTTATCTCTTATATCCTCATCCTCTGAATATGCCTTATTGTCGTTTTTGTATAGGTCCGTGAAATGTTTTTCCCAATCTTTTTTGTTTATTTTTGTGACAGATTTTTTGGTACTGTGTTGTTGTTTTATCTATTCGAACAATTTCTTGTTGTCTTTATTATTCGTTTCTAATTCTTGCATTTGTTCAGAGATCCATGTGTTCTTCTTTCTTCTATAGAGTTTCAATGCTTCTTGTTTTTCTTTTCTATATTGGTCCAGTTGTTCCTGTTCGGCACTTTGTAGCCATTTGTTTCTTGCGAGGTGCTTCAGTTGACTTTTTTGGTGACATTCCTCATCAAACCATTCTTTCGATTCTTTGTTTTTTTGGAATCCTATTATTTGTTCTGCTGTCTCTATTATGCTGTTCTTTATGTTTTTCCATTCTCCTTCTATTTCTATGTGCTCGTACTGACCCAATTTCTGTTCCAGTTGTTCTGTATATTGTTGCTTTGTTTCTTGCGTTTTCAGATTGGCTATATTCCATTTCCTCCTTTTTCCTTCCTTATGATTATTTGCTTTGATTATTTTCATCTTAAGTTTTGCTATCAACAATATGTGGTCAGTGCCTCCATTTGCCCCTCTATATGACCTTACGTCTTGTACTATTTGTGTCCACTTTTTCGAAATTAGAGTATGATTTATTTGGTTTCCATCCATTCTTCCTGGTATCATCCATGTTATTTTGTGTTCTTTTTTATGTTTATGCCCAGTACTAACTATATATGTATTTGTTGGTGCTGCTAGGTTGCAGATTTCTCCTCCATTATCATTCGTAGTTTCATGAATGGTTTCTTTGCCAGCTACATTACGATTATAGTCCTCCTTTCCGATCTTTGCATTGAAATCACTCAATATTATTAATATGTCATTCCTCGGAATATTTTCACAGGTTTCTTCCAGGATGTCGTAGAATTCTGCTTTATCTTCTTGGTTTGCTTCTTCGGTGGGTGCATAGCAATTGACTATCGAGATGTTGGCTTGTTTATTTTCTTATGTAAGATATCCTTTCATTAACTGCTTTGAATTGTATCAGTTTTTGCCTCATTTTTTCGTTCCCTGTTTGTTTTCTCCCGAATAATACATGCTAAAGTTTTTCTTCTCAATTTATCCTTCTTTCTTCCATCGTATTTCCTGTACGGCTAGGATTTCTAGTTGGTATTTTTTCATTTCAAGAGCTATTTCTTGCATCTTACCTGCTGCCAGCATGGTTCTAATATTCCAAGAGCCCATTCTAATGGGTTTTGTTCTTTTCTTCTTATTGAGATTCTTTCTTTATTTTGTGTGCGTTATTTTGTTTTCGTTAACCGTTTGCATTTCCGAGTCTTTTTTTGCCATGGCAATATCATATTTCAGCCGCTGTTCTTCGTTTATTAGTTTTTTGAATTTTCTATCAGCTGTTCTCTCTCTTCGTCCCATATCTAGATTTTGCCATTCACTATTAATTTCTTGTAGCCGATTTTCATTTGCTTACCTTTGCTTCTTTCGTCCTTTGCTATTTTAGTTATTTCCTTTTGTATTTCTTTTTCTTTCGATGTCCAATCGTTGTTTATATAGATACGATCTTTATGCTGTTTTAGTTTACGTTTCTTGTTTAGGATTTCCATTTTATCCGTGAGGGCTTCTGTTTCTATTGCGCATACTGTTTCTCCTATTTTTTTTGCACTTCTTAGTTTTATTTGTATTTGCAACTCTTGGGCTCTGAAATTTTCCATTTCTTCTTTTAATTTCTTATAATCATTTCTTTCTACTTTCAACCCAGTCACGATCAAGCTTTTCTTTTTGCTAAATTTCTCCAGTTGCTCCATTCATTCATGTAGCTGTTTTACTTCTTTTTTTAGTTTTTGTTTCTCTGATTTTACACCCATTAACTCTTTATTGGTTTGTTGTTATTCTTTCCTTATTTGTTTTATTTCCTGAAGCATTTCATCGTTTTTATTCATTAGCTCTTTCATTATTGTAATCATAACATTTTCCATGTCTTCCTTGTTTTCGTTGCCTGCTTTCAGGGGCGTCATTTGATAGGGGGCAGGGGGGGCATTTGCCCCCCCCCCGGCCCTGAAAATTACTGAAATTTACAAAAAATAGATCAATTTTGTATTATGTTTGCATATAAATGTATTGTATATACAATGCTTGCCCCCCCCTAACAAAATTTCAAATGACGCTCCTGCCTGCTTTGCTTGGTGACCGTTTTTTAATTTTACTTCTATTAAAACAATCATCCAAGTTTTCTATTTTGCGTTTCGTTTCATCATCGGTTTCACTTCCTGTGACATTTTTTCCATTTTCTAGGAGTGCAGCGCTAAATACCTGGAATACCGATATTAGATTATCAACAATACTTAAAAAATGAAAGTTACCAATTCACCGGTAGTTAATGCGTTATTTAAAAATTACCTGCGCACCAGAGTTGCCAGTTGGTCTGTAATTAGGATGGGGATTAAAATAGATACGAATTCACCGGGACCCGGAAATATGCACACCCTGATATTCTAGTTACGTAAGCTCGTCCGATTGGCGCATGACGTTAACAACAGAGTAAAGCATAGTCCCGTCTATGCGTTCGTAATACGAACGCGAATGAAATTTGAGAATAGTACAAATGAATGAATTATGACTAAAAGAAACTAAGTGATTTTTATAGTTTAGAGGAAAATTATTAAACTATTTACTTTTATTTAAATTGATTTTCAGTTATTTGTAAAGTTCCCAGTTTCTTGATTATATTGGTATCCGGAAAATAAAAATATTCATATAATCGATATCTACTAAAATTATTATATTTCGTTAGTTGGCAAAAATTGATTAGTGGCCTACACATTAGTAAATATAATTTTTACCAAGGGAAAGAAAAGCCCCAAAATAAAACCATAAATTTAATGGATTGATAAAAAAACAAAATTTTTTACTTTTTAAATAATGTATTTCATCAGATTTAAGTAAGAGGCTTGGAAAAGACAAAAATAAGTTTTACAGTTTTCATGCCATGCACTTTATTTAAATTTTGTGCATGTGAAATAGACGTACATACAGCAACTATGTAGCAGTTTTCATAATTTTTCTTTTACGCAATGTCAGGTTGTTAAGAGACTTGTTTAATTCTTTAATTCGGAAGTACATCCGAGACCTAAAAAATAACTTGTTCGCTTTGTTAGAACAGTCTACAGTTACACTTTTGGACATAAGGTTTTCTAAATAATTTTTAGTTACCAAAATGGAATCACCATTCATGTGGAAGGAAAAATTGTCTCCAGTTACTTAATATATGACAAGAGAGTGTCTGATGGTTTACATAAACCACACTTACTCAAATGACCAACCCACGTGTACGTTGAAACATCTTCGGATTGAATACTGGAGTCCTTCAATTTATGGCAGATACAACCAGCCAAATTCTCCAAACCATCATACTCGAGGTCACTAATGTTTTTTCATTCTAACTCTCATTAAAAACTTGAAAATCCACAATTGTTTCGTTGTTAGAATCCAGCCTTTGGATCAACTGTCCAGAAATTGGTAAATCTGGGATGTCGTCTGTTTAAACGTTCGAAAATTCGTTCCGTTGTCTCTCCTACCCGTATATAACTTTTATAAAATAAAATAAAGCTTTTTGTTAACACTTTAAAAAAATTTTAATGGGTTTTCCCCGAAAAGAGCTTCATTTTTTGGTGCTATGTATCACGTTAAAATATTTGATTTGGAATTTGAAGGATAAGATCGTCTTTTTTATTAGCTACAAATTTACTTTAACTGGTTCTATAGACTAAGAATATACCATTTTTTCGTTTTTTTTTATATGCTACATTTTTTCCAAGAATATTTTTTCGATATAATACTTACTTTTTGAGTATTTGCGAAAAACCGCCGAAAAACGTGTTTTTTTTTGTTGAAAAGTAAATATTTTTAGTCGCAAGTGACTCTAGTACCTACTACTAAATTAACCTAGTACCTAAGTTAAAAAAACTCTATAGAACAAAAGTTGCTTAAACTTAGTCAGATCTTTTTCCGGACTTATTTTAAACGTATATTTTTTCACCCTCCAAGTAAAAGCAATCAACGGCACAAATTCAACTTTGAAGTGGGTGATGGGTAGAATCTAAATCCAAATTTTCATGCAATTAGGAGTTGACCCTGAAAATTATGTGTGTTTCTTTTTATCTTTTAAATCATTTTATTTAAAATCATTTTTTAACTATCAAATAATAATTACATATTGAGTTATTTTATTTTTTAAACTTTAATAATTATAAAAAATTTTACTTTCCTGTAATGTATTTTTAAAACAAGCAATCATTTAAATAATTATTTTGTAACAATTTGTATTATTTAAGAATATAATAATTACATTTTGGTTTCGTAGTAAGTGTTTTTTAGGAATATTAATGTATAGTTTTAAAATATTGTATTGCAAATAATTATCATTATTAAATGGTTATTATTTGTCAAGTATTCTTTTTCTTTTTTCACACCCTTATGTATGTAATAAAACTAAGGGACTTTCTGAAAGGTCAATCGTAGACTTTAAAGACACAAAAGAAGCGATACTTAAAAGTTACGCCCATTATATATCTTTATATCGTGGGAAATATACAATACAACACGAGCTCCAACCGCTCGACTAATACTCTTTAGAGCTGGCATCAGTGTGTGATCTCGCGTTGAACGGTAAATATCTAAAATTTCGTATATAAGTCCTCCCCTTTACTTTTCAGCGACGGATCTCGTTTCGCTGTAAATTTATCAGAAAAATTTAAGTACAAAAATCTTTTCCCCTCTAAGTGTGCCATGATTAATATGTTAATTATAAAGATACTTATGAACAATATACTCCAATAATTAATTTCCTATTGGTGGATCTCGGGTTGTCCTCGATTGTATATATATATATATATATATATATACATATATATATATATATATATATATATATATATATATATATATATATATACTCCCAGCGTATGAAGTGAGCCACATATCAAAAGAAACTGCGGTTGAAGTGAGGTCCTGTACAAAGTGAGGTCCAGTATACGGACCTCACTTAGTCAATCAATGTAAGACTTTTTCGTAGACATGTACTGATAGCAAACACTGCTTTTTTACAAAAAAAAGTGGGACCTCACTTTGTATGGTCCACATTAATTTTTAGTTCAGAGATTTTCCGCATAGAGGCGCTGACTTTGGCGTATATTTTCTAACCATGTATATTCTATGCCCTGTTGAATAACTTACGATACACATAGTGAGGACCATACAACTGGCAACATCTGTTCAACCAATCTTTAAAACAGTGGATCGTCAATCGTCGCATAAATTCAAACAGTACAAAAATGTTTAATACTTTAATCCTTTTTGAGAGCGTAGGCGCAAAATTTCGGTCGAGTTCTTTTTAAACGCATTTATTTTTTTCGAATCCTGAGATAACTAATAGGTATTTTTAAAAAATTTAAACGCAAAATAGAAGACTACATTATTCCCGAGGGCAGAAAGTCCCTTATAATGAATACAAAGTTTCTTTTGTAATATATATTTAAAATTAAAAATCAGACTATTTTTTTTCACTCCAGTGACTTATTAAAATAAATATTATAGAAGTTCTCAAGGACTTTCGACCATGGATAATACAGTAATATTTCTTTCTGCGTTTAAATGTTTTAAAAATACTTAAGGTTTTCTCAGTATTCGAAAAAAATGAACGCATTTAAAAATAATTCGAGCGAAATTTTTGCGCATATGCTCTCAGAAAGGCTTAAAATACTATAAATTTTTGTAATCAGTATTTCAATAGTTATTTATGATATAAGTGTTAAAAGTACACGTTTAAGGCACGCATGTGAAAGTTTGCAGAATGAGCGACAGCGAGTTCTGCAATTCACATGAGTGCCTTAAAAATGCACTTTTTAACACGCATATCATGCAATATTTTTTCTACAAACGTAATTACAGGACAATATCTACAAAAACTTTTACTTGAACTTGACTGACATTCCATTTTTATATTTTTTTGATATTACATCAAAATTGCCTATACGATCAATACGAATTGCAGTGCCATAAAAATTTTAAAGCACTAGTGCCTTAAAGCAGCGCCGGATAAAGGGGCGGGCGAGCCGGGCGACCGCCCGGGGCGCCAGAATTTGGGGGCGCCAAATTTTGAGAGACGCTGATATATAAATATAATATTTGCCCCTATCCGTGGCTCAGTGGTAAGAGCGCCTGCCTTTGGATCGAAAAAATCCGAAAGGTTGTGGGTTCGAATCTCACCAGGGTCGGAAATTTTTCATTTATTATAAATTAATAAATGAATAGTTTCTGTCCTCGTGGGATCGGTTCTTACCGGAGGGACCGCAGACGTTCGGATACAATTAGCGTCTCTTTGCAAAGACAATGACGTCGACATTGCAAAGTAACAAGCCACTTACTCAACACACACACTACTTACACATGAAACTAGGTACCTAACTGTTCAAAATTACCGTACCTACCATGCCAATGGCCATTAGTTGCCGAGGCATTAGCTAAACAAAAAAATATATAATATTTTTTACATTCACTATTTTTTTGGACTTTATAGATTATCTTTGGGCTAATATTACTCCTAAGACAATTAATATTAAATAATTGTAACAATAAGAAAACTATTTCTAGCTCACAAAAATTCTCTAATAAAAATAATGCAACCTAAAAATTGTTATGGCTTTTAAAGGTTATTTGTCAGGTAATACCTATCACTTTTATGGTATTACAATGTTATACATACATACTTAAAATACACGAAGATCAGATTTACGAAGTATCAACAAATTTATGAATAGTCAGTGATATTATTATACTGCTGCTTGTCATTATAGCCTCAATGGTTAAATAGTTTTGTCTTCCTGTTCTGTAAACTTTGCTTTATCAACATTGTCGTGTGTCCGTGGGTGTGTAATTTGAAATAAAAAAAAACAAACCAGGTATATCTATATGAATTAGAATTGACAAGTTCTTTTTCATAATATGAATATATAGAAATTTATTTCGAATACTTTGTACGCGTTAAGGTGTTTCACTTTTTGCATAAAAACGGCACGAACGACGTATGAAAAAAAGGAATAATAGATTTTTGTATATATCATAAATTGAACGAGTAATTCCAAAATGATTTGTTATTTGAAATATCTCAGTGGCATACTATGTTTTTGTTTAAAAAAATTCACATCATTTCAACAGTAGATATAAAATTATTAATTTTATGTCAAAATATGCGCAATAATTGCCTCTTAAAACACATCAAATTTCATTTGCATATCTGAACCGGTTTTAGAACAATAAAGAAATCGTCAGTTTGTAAGAAAAATGTCAACACCCCATATCTCGGAAACGAAGTATTTGCTGACATACGCTTATAGAGCAAACTGTCATTATTTTTTCATATAGAATTAACTGTTAAAGTTTGTCGCATTTATTTAGAAACATCCTGTTTTTTCTTGACCACCCTGGATTTCCATAGTTTTTCCTGTATTATTTCACTTGACCGTTATTTTCAGTTCTTTCTGTTTTTCCAGTCCTGCAGGTTTCTTTTCTAATATTGCTTCGTCCATTTTATCTCTAAAAGATTTTCGGGGTCTGTCTCTCTTCCTTCTTCCTATCGGGCTCCAATCTGTTATTCTGTTTATCAACGATTTTGGTCTGCTCTTCTGCCATATCCGTACCAGGTTAATCTCTTTTGTCCTATGTTGTCTATTATCCCTTGAATTCATTACCATTATTTTCTTAATCTTTATGTTATTTATTCTATCCCTTCTACAGCTTCTACTTAGGTATTCGATCTCTGTTGCTCTTATTTTGCATTTGGTTTTCGTATTTTTTATTCAATTTTCACACCCATTATTCAGAATACTTTTTGTCATGGTGTTATATTATATTCTTCTTTTTGTTTTTATACTGATGTTCTTATCCCACAGTACCGGGTTTAATTTTAGTATGCAGCATATTGTTTGTCCTAGTAACTCGATACCTAAAACCATAGCTTGGTTCTATAGGTATCGAGTCATAGAGATAATAAAAAGCTCATGAGATAATAAAAAAAAAATAATGAATGATTTTATTTGAATTTGCATAGATGATTGTAAGGCCAAAGATATCACAACGGCTCTAAAAGGAAGAGAAAAAATAAAGATGTACAAGCTCGCGTTTGCAAAGAATATCCGCATGCTATTTTATGCTAAGTGGATGCCACTCCCTCAATTTAGTTATTGGGGATGCAGCTATATCTTGCGCACAATCAACATGTTTTTTGGTCTTGTAGAAGATTTATACACATTAAATGATATAAATGAGTCAGATTAAATAAATTATTAGACGAATTTTTTGCTAAGCAACAACATTTTTGTTTAATTTAGTAGTATTTTGTATTTTGACAACGACACCCGATTTGGGCGTCGAAACGATAATAAAATTATTTTTTTCAATTTAATTGTGGCTTATTTTCCATCTAAATAGTTATTTATACACATTTTTTACTGGTTGTTGATAATGTGCATTTATCTTTTACCTCGCTTCTTCGTCGCTTGAACTTGAAATGTGCTCGCTATGCTATGCCCTATGTTGGATAAGTTATAAGTAATAACTATCCTACTATTTTTTAAATAAATATATTTTTACATAGTTCTTTATGGTAAAATTTTGATTTTTTCCTATTTTTTTATATTTGCAGTAAATTTGTATATTCTTATATGAAGGAGCGCCAAATTTTATTTTGCCAGGGGCGCTCAGAACCCTAAAACCACTATTTTTTAAATAAATATATTTTTACATAGTTCTTTATGGTAAAATTTTGATTTTTTCCTATTTTTTTATATTTGCAGTAAATTTGTATATTCTTATATGAAGGGGCGCCAAATTTTATTTTGCCAGGGGCGTTCAGAACCCTAAAACCACTATTTTTTAAATAAATATATTTTTACATAGTTCTTTATGGTGAAATTTTGATTTTTTCCTATTTTTTTATATTTGCAGTAAATTTGTATATTCTTATATGAAGGGGCGCCAAATTTTATTTTGCCAGGGGCGCTCAGAACCCTAAAACCACTATTTTTTAAATAAATATATTTTTACATAGTTCTTTATGATAAAATTTTGATTTTTTCCTATTTTTTATATTTGCAGTAAATTTGTATATTCTTATATGAAGGGGCGCCAAATTTTATTTTGCCAGGGGCGCTCAGAACCCTAAAACCACTATTTTTTAAATAAATATATTTTTACATAGTTCTTTATGGTAAAATTTTGATTTTTTCCTATTTTTTTATATTTGCAGTAAATTTGTATATTCTTATATGAAGGGGCGCCAAATTTTATTTTGCCAGGGGCGCTCAGAACCCTAAAACCACTATTTTTTAAATAAATATATTTTTACATAGTTCTTTATGGTAAAATTTTGATTTTTTCCTATTTTTTTATATTTGCAGTAAATTTGTATATTCTTATATGAAGGGGCGCCAAATTTTATTTTGCCAGGGGCGCTCAGAACCCTAAAACCACTATTTTTTAAATAAATATATTTTTACATAGTTCTTTATGGTAAAATTTTGATTTTTTCCTATTTTTTTATATTTGCAGTAAATTTGTATATTCTTATATGAAGGGGCGCCAAATTTTATTTTGCCAGGGGCGCTCAGAACCCTAAAACCACTATTTTTTTAAATAAATATATTTTTACATAGTTCTTTATGGTAAAATTTTGATTTTTTCCTATTTTTTTATATTTGCAGTAAATTTGTATATTCTTATATGAAGGGGCGCCAAATTTTATTTTGCCAGGGGCGCTCAGAACCCTAAAACCACTATTTTTTAAATAAATATATTTTTACATAGTTCTTTATGGTAAAATTTTGATTTTTTCCTATTTTTTTATATTTGCAGTAAATTTGTATATTCTTATATGAAGGGGCGCCAAATTTTATTTTGCCAGGGGCGCTCAGAACCCTAAATCCGGCCCTGCCTTAAAGTAGCATTTTTAACGCACGTATGGAGTTCTAAAAATTGCATTTTTAACACGGTTGTAGAAAAAAGCCTTTAAATGAGGTGTCACATGATGTACTTACTTTCCTATTTAAAAAAATCAAAGTTGTGCCTGTCACCTGAAGAAGAGGGATCGCGTAAAGTTCGAAACATTGACGCTATAATATACTATGATTATTTTAAAAATCGACCTATCCGAGCGTTTTTCTTATGTGCTAAAAATAAATAAGTTAATAAGGGGGGTAAAACTTATTCCAGCGAACTGTATTTGCAACAACCAAGGTAGGGATGGCGGTTGTTAAACAAAAAACCGGTTTTCGGTTATACCGGTTTTTTACTTACGGTTTAACCTGACGGTTATAACTGGTCAAAAAAAGCGGTTGTTCCAAAAACCATTTTTCGGTTTTTTTAATCAGAAGCAAATACTCGATAGGTTATAATGTTAATATAATGTTATATGTTACATACATTTATATTGCAATTCAGTTTGCTCAATTTTCCTCCCGAAAAATTCCCCAACCAATTCAACCTATAAAAATTTTCCCATGTGCTTTCAAATTACCCTAAAAATGGGCGAAAGTACCCCAATCTGGCATTTCTGATTCGTCGCTCGTTGTAGACGGCGTCGGTGTATATTGCGTTGTCAATTGGGATATTCCCAAAACTCCCAAAAGTGATGATCCTACCGATCTACCGACATGTCCCTAGGATCTATCGAGTTTAAAAAAATATCCAAATGACATATTTTACTTAAGAGGAAACAGTAGCGATCAACAGGTAGCGAAAACGCGTTCCAAAATTGCGGCTGTAATTTTGAATATTTTTTCGAGATATGTGGCACACGTATTCGTAATATAATAAAGAATGGCGGTACAGAGCCCAATTTAAAAAATATATTAATATGTGGAAATTACTCTGTAATTAAATACAATATTAAAAAAACGAGCCTGTACCGCCACTAAGAAGAACAAAAAAATACATTTTCTTCAAATAAACTTTTTTATCCGATGCCTAGATTTTGTGTCATTTTGGAACTACTAAAATTTTTTATTTCATTAGTAGTTCCAAAATGACACAAAATCTAGGCATCTGATAAAAAAGTTTATTTGAAGAAAGTGTATTTTTTTGTTCTTCTTAATGGCGGTACAGACTCGTTTTTTTAATATTGTATTTATTTACAGAGTAATTTCCACATATTAATATATTTTTCAAATTGGGCTCTGTACCGCCATTCTTTATTATATTACAAATACGTGTGCCAAATATCTCGAAAAAATATTCAAAATTACAGCCTCAATCTTGGAATGCGTTTTGGCTACCTGTTGATCGCTACTGTATCACCTTAAAAATAAATTCGATAAACCAATTCATCATTTATTGCCATCAAAAAATTTCAGTAGGTAGTATTTTTTAACACGTTTGTATAATACCTTTCATTTCCTAAGAATTATGTATTATTTAAAAATTACATAATGGAGATTCCTAATCGTATTTCGGTATTCACATTTCATACAAGTCTCAAAGTACTCAAGTATAAACAATTTTTAGATGATTTTGGGAATATCGATTTCAAGCAGATCACTTACCTTTTTATGGAAATATTCATGCGTTTCATAAAAGCTGATGTGACACTTTCGTCCAGTTCTTTATTAGTAAATAAAAGTTGAATTATGGTTGTTTGGGTTAATAATTACTTCGCATATTATTTATAATACATATATAGTAGGGGAGCAAAGTATGCTAAATGTGCAGTCACTCGAGCGCTTTGAGGACCTATTGGGTTGTGATTATTAGGTTCTAAAACCAAAAAAGTTAAGTAAAATTTTCCATTTTAGTGGGGACTTTCCATATTTTAATTTAATTTTCCATTTCCAACACCCGTTTTCTCCGATTATAGCGCCACCTATCCGTAATTAGAAAATACGTTTCGAATAAAAGTTGCTTATTTTTACGCAAAGAATCCAAATCTGAAATAAAAAAAGGAGTTCCTATTTAAGATTTTAAAGTAACCCCCCCCCCCCCCACCTCCGTGGGGGTCGTGTTTGGTACCATTCGATAGATTTCAGAAAAAATATTCAGAAATTGTAGTGTATTACCTATAAGAAGTTACCGTTAAGCCGGGTCTAGACTATGTAACAAAACATGTTAAATAACAAAGTTTTGTAACTTGTTACAAAATTTTAAATAAACAAGTTTTAAAACACAGTGTTGTATAACATTTTTCTGGTTATATAGCATGTTTTATGTTATCCAACAGATGTCGGTAAACATCAAAGAAAGTTATAAAACCGCACCGCGACTGATCTACACCTAAAAACATGTTATTGAAACATTTCTCTGGCATAGTACCTACGCGAGCAGCAACCGTTGGAGTCATATCGCCTTGTTCATTCTGGAGTGATTGTGCTAGATTTTTCTTTGCTCTGTTCACGTAGGGTTATTTACGCGATGAAATTGTCGAAAGAACTGACTACTCATTTAATTGAGCTATTTCGTAAGTAACGAGTATTATGGGACTGCTATGGGATGAGCTACATTTATTGATTTAAAAAACAAATAAAAAACACGATGAATAGACTGAAATAGAAGTGAAAATAGATACAGAAACTGTAGTTAAAACTAATGCACGTACGCCTATAACTCAAGCCAACAAAATAAAAGCAGTACGCGGAACCTTAACAGCAAATCGGTGCAAATCAACTCTAAATTTGACATAAATACTATTCTCTACAGAGCAGAGTGTTCAGACATAAAACCTGTAACATTCACTTCATTCGCTACACAGATGCAGACTGCTTCATCAGCTACTCAAACAGGCACTCAATCATACAATATATCTGAGCCTTTCTATTCCGTCTACTACACCTACATCCGCTACTTCTCCAGCTACACCAATTCAAACAGACAGTGACACTCAATCATGAACAGGTGAAGACGATAATACTGAGGAATTAAATTTTACAGAAATGTTATACTTCCTCTCTGAAACAATGAGTAAAAAGGTTAAAAAATATACTTTGCTAATAATATAACTGTTAATCTTTCTCTTACTGGAATTGCATCTCCAAATGTCTTTCCTGCCTATTTTATGGCCGATTTCATTTATAAGAAATTCAAAATCAGAACTTTCTATTCTTAAGAAGTTTTTAAAACTGCCATCACATTTAACGTCTCCTGTCGATGGGTCTATGTTATCTCTTTCCAGATCAGCTAAAAGAGCTGTACCACTACCTATATTTTGCTCGAGCTGCTAATGAAGGACACATCCAAAATATTAATTTAACACGCCGGTGTCGCCTCCACAATATTACACAAGCTGCTGTTGCTATGAAGAGATCCTCCATACTTATATGACGCAATTTTATATACTACCTAACCTACCAGCTATCCATCTAAAATGCTGCAAAATTTATGCGCATGTTGTTGTTTTGTTTTTTGTTATATAGTCTGGATACTCATGCTATATTATAACAAGTTACATAACAAAGTTGTACAACAAATTTGTTGTACAACTTTGTTATTAGCATGTTTTGTTACATAGTCTAGACCCGGCTTTAAAAGTTCCCCGTTTCAGGAAAAAATATTGTCTAAGAGCGATAGCCTAGTGACCTAGTGGGTAGACCTCGGATCTCGGATTCGTAAAGCAGAGGTTTCGATTTCAAATCCGGGGTGTGGATCTCCGATTTTTTTATTTATTGTTACTGCATTCATGTCTGTAGACAATGTTGCAATCTATTATGAGCACAATAAAAAAATATAGTAATAAAATAATAAATAAATATTTAAAAAAAAACAAGAAAAAAATACAATCACTGGAAGCGAAACTAAACAATACGGAAGAAATATAACCACTGGATTCGGAACTGGATATGGAACTGGATAATATTAGAAAACTGATATTATAATATGTAAGCACTACGAGCCTAGTAGGCCCATGGCTTGATGTACTATTCTTTTCCACTCCCTTTTGTCAGTCGCTTTTGTTTCCCAGTTCCTTAAATTAATTCTTCTCATATCTTCTCTAACTCCATTACTCCATCGTGACCTCGTTCTTCCTCTTCGTCTTTTCCCTGCCAATGCACTAGATAGTACCATTCTGGGAATTCTAGATGGAATCATCCTCTGCACATGGCCCAACCATCTAAGTCTTTGCGCCTTAATTACTGCTAGTATGTTAGGATCTTGATAGAGCTCAGTTAGTTCCTTATTTGTTCTTCTTACCCATTGTCCATTTAAGTTTTTCCCACCGAAGATTTTGCGCAGTATTTTCCTCTCCCAAACTAATAACAACTCTTGATGTTTTTTTGTTGTGACCCATGTTTCAGAAGCATACGTTACTATCGGCCTTATTACGGTCTTGTAAGTTCTTAGTTTTGCTCTTCGTGATATATGTTTACTTCTTAACAACCCATTAAAAGCAAATATAGCGCGGTTGCCCGACATAATTCTCTTTTGTATTTTTTCTTCACAGTTAGGATCTCTTGTGAAGACAGTTCCTAAGTACTCAAATCTCTCAACTTCTTCGAATTTATACTGTGTTCCCTTCGCTGTTGTCATTGTTATGTATTGCCCCCGAACGAATTGCTTATTTGTCCATTCCATATACTTTGTTTTTGCTTGATTTATATACAATCCTTTGGTTGCTGCCCTCTCCTCGAGTTTCATGAGTGTTTCTATAAGTTCTATTTTGCTCCTAGCCAAGATTACCAAATCGTCTGCGAATGCCAAGCACTGATGTTTTTTGTGGTAGATCAGACCTGTTCTATTAATGTTTGCTTCCTGTATAACCTTTTCTAGTAATATGCTAAACATTATAGACGATAATGGATCACCCTGTCGTAGTCCTTGTTTGACCTCAAAGCTTTCTGTTATAGTATTGTTTATCTTGACTTTATCATACTGATAGATCATACTGATATTGTTTAAAAACACTAATAATATTGATATAAAATGTTAATCAATTTTATTTATTGTTATAAGAATCAAAGGTAAATATGATTAGGCGAATGAAGCCTTAGGTTTCGCAGTCAATATCCCAACCACACACACATGTTGCAATCTATTTCAATACGGTTTATAGTACAAACTATACATTTAATATCAAAATAGTGGGATATATTTTTTTAGTTGAGGACACTTGGTCACATTGCATTGTTTCAGGATAAGGTGAAATATCTTCAATAAATGGAAAAAAGCATGTATGTCATATATTATAATACTTTCTATACTCTTAATATGCAGTCTCGTATAAATTTGTGGTGACATGATTTTAAGTATAAGAACAAGAAGCTTGCAACAATTTTCAGAGAAAATAGAAAACTAAAACTATTTTAAAATGATTATTCGAAATAAAACATATGCACATATTCACTGTATTTGCCATCTAGTGGAATAACTGTAAAATTAAGTCAGTAAAAAAGGTACATTAAGTTTAATTAAATTAAGTAAATCATCTTGTATATTAAATTAAGGTTGGAAAATTGTCATTTCAAAATGAAAATCGACAGGGGCAACAGTACCTATACTAAAATACACTCTGTATAGATAATTATGTCAATGTTAATAATACTGGATAGAGAATTGAATATCCTTTCAAATGAGCTAGCACACGCCCCTCTTCCCTATTTAAAAATAAGGGGTGGGGGAAATGGAAGGGAGGGGGTTGACAAATGACAGATATGTATGTACCGTAAAAACTGTGTTCCCCTTAGATCAAAAGTCGGGCTTTTATATTTATATATTAAGTTCAATATAAATTTCACATAACTGAACTATCACTGTATCCTCCATTTTGATTATTATTGTTCTCAACTAACGCTATTTTCAAAATTCTTGCTTTCCTATCCATCTTTAACGTAAATTATTAAAAAATATAAAACTATTTCTTTATTAACGCTAGTGTCCGATAAGGCTACCGTGATTTAATGCTGAGGTACTAAAATGTTATAAAATTAACAAACAGTACGAGCAAGATCAAAGAGTCCACATCCTTCTTATAACTACAAGTGACTGGAACATCGAAACAATAATAATTCTTACTGTGTTATACAGAAAAAGGCAGTAGAAACGATTAATCTCATATTTATCGACAACACTGTATGGTCCTCACTTGATGAGCTGTAAGGAAATATACACGTAAAGTTGTCCTCATTTTGTGCGCATAACGAAAAAGTATAATACAGTCTCACTTTAATAGCTGCGTATAATGGCCTCACTTGGGTGGCAATATACTTGAACCATACGGGGCACACATACGTAATTTTTTTTGTGTATACTCGTCATTTTTTAATTGCTATTTACTTGTCAAGGTCACTATGAAGAGTTGAAACGATTATGTCTACGTTTTCTACCGGTCCTCACTAAGTGCGCGTAATGTCAGGACCTCACTTTGATATCTGTGCATAAATATATATAAAACAGATGAAATAGAGAATGTGGAAAAATCCCCTTACGAACAATTCACACATCCACCATTTCGGGCTGGGAAAAATTTTTTGAATAGAATCAAAGATCCAAATTTTTTATAGTTCTATATATATATATATATATATATATATATATATATATATATATATATATATATATATATATATATATATATATATATATATAGAACTGGATTCGAAATCCGATGTATTTATCGACCGTGCAAGTATATTCTATAACACTATAAAACAGTGTTGAAATTATCGGGAATTGCGGTCTGTGGCTTAGATTGAAACTACATTTAATTCTGTTGAATTGGATATTTCGATGAGTATTTATTAATTTTTCATCTTCATCAGGAACAAAGAATTGTTGTAGGTATGTTATATAAAGCAATTTAACTTAAAGCTATGCATGTCGTTTCACGAGAACGTCGAGGGCTCGCGTTTCACGAGAATGTCGGATATATATATATATATATATATATATATATATATATATATATATATATATACATCTTTATATCATACCTGAACCATCTGGAAAACCGTACAATCCTGAACCTCCTATATCTAGAGTATTTAGAGTTGCCCACGGTACGCTTATATTCATTAATTCTAGCGGGGAGTTCAAAAATGTATATATACAAAAGAAATGTTTAATATTTTTAAAGATATATAAATAGGGATTTTACATAGTATTGACATAATCCTGATCCCCTTGTTATTTCAGTCAATTCTGAACCCAAACATATGTGTATATATACAAACCTGAGCCTAATAGATGTTGCCAGTTTTTAGTGAAATGGGATTCTTAGGGAATTTTTCGTATGGCTTCAGTAAGTAGTCAAAATAAAAATTAACAAAAGAAATGCAAGAATTATCTTTTACATATGCATAAGTTTACACCTTTTTGGATAGTTACAATTTATCTAGTAAATTATTTGTATTGTTCATTAAGTGAACAAATAGACAAACCCCTCTGTTTATTTATTTTCCGGAGAAGAATGAATTGAATAAAACTTAGTCTCTTATAATGGTGGTCCCTGGGATTGGGATCTCAGATTAAAAGAACACTCGCCTGTGGAGTAATGACAGCAGTAATTTATTTAGTTAGTTTATTTTTCAAAATAATAAACATACAGGCTTTAAAAAATTGCAAATTATAAATATCTCAAAAAAACAAACTATTAAACTGATTGTAATAAAATATTATATATAAGAAATTAAAGCAACCTCTTTTATCAAACACAATGATAAACTCGTTGGCGTAAGTTTTGATTGTATCTCAACAACAACAAATGTTTAAAAATGCAAAAAAATTAAATACATATTGGATTGCACAGTAACGTTACATAGTATTTAAAAATAATACCTAATATAAAACTCATTAGTTAAAAAAGGGTTTTAAACAGTAACAAACTTGTCGGCGAAGGTATCACATTACTGCAAAAGATCCGTCCCACATAATGAATATCATAAAGAAGGCGAACCCATCATAATTATGCAAAACGATATTATGTCCCACCGAATTAACAGCGATGGCAGCATCATATTACTATAAACTATACGTTCCAGGTTCCAGTTCTTATAATGAAATGAATGTCAAAAATATGACGTACCTATGTTGACAGCAATTTATGCAGATTAACAAAAAAAGAATAAATCAGGAAAGTATTCGGTACAATAATTTATTATCAAAAGTAGGTACATTTGTACATTACTTGATTTTATTATTGATTATAGCTTAAGTAATGGCAATTTCAATTGCCTGCAAGCGTAAGAATAATGTGATACAGATCAAAAATAAAACAATAATGTCTTTCAAAATAGTGAAAAAAAAAAATAAACATCAACTAAAAAATATTTGAAAAATAGTGTTTAATATTTAATGTTTTCCTTTATACATATATTATAAACGATAGCTTTGATACTTGTGCATTTTCTTTCTTTAAATACCTCGACACTCTAATAAGTTGATGTACTTCTACCTCAACGGGAAGCTTTCTGTTTTTAATATGGTCGGAACAATATTCTGCGATAATGCTTTTTTGTTGCTTTGTCCATGGTTGTCTCCTATCAATAAAGATTTTCTTTTTTAAGTGGCCCTTTTTTTTGGTGGTTCTTTATTATTATTTAAGTTAGCTGAAGTAGATGGAATCTGGTAATCGGCGTTTAGATTATCATCCAATATATATTTTCCATTTCTTCACCTTGCGCGTCAGAGAGAGGAGGTAAGTTAATGTCAATTTCGTCTAAAGTTTTACCTTTGTATTTTTCAGCTCCTTCCATCATTAAAAGTAAAAGTTTAGAAATTTTAGCAGTTTGATATATACTTTTTCAGACAAACGATAATAATTGCAATGCGTTTGTAATGTGTGTCCCTTGAATTTGCTTAATTGCTCCTTATGATTATTGTAAAATTGGAGAAGTTGAGTAATGGTGGCCAAATGCTTTCGAAGTTTTGTTGCCGTTATACTCGCAGGTCTCTCCAACTGACATTTCTTGGCATATTTATGAATAATTTTAGTTCCATCAACAAATCCTCTTCCAGTGGTGTGAAATACAAAGTCACTTTCAATTACAAAGTTATTTCTACAGTGTAAAATATAATCGAAATGCATTTTCATTGATAGTGATAACAACATGGTTACTTCTCTTCCACGCTTACCTCTTATAACTAAACGACTGTAAGTTTTTAATAAACATTTTTCAGCTTGAGTTAAACATTTTTCGAATTCGGAGCATTTTCACCCCCCAAATTAATACATTTAAACGTTTGGATCTTTAGATGAGCCATCTCTGCTGGTCTTCGTCTGTTAAGAAGAATGACTTGCGCATACAGTGTGTCTTTTAATGAATTATAAGTCTTAAAATCATACTCATCTGATTTCAATTTGTCAAATAATTCTTCTGCAGTTGTTTGCAAAAAAATGTTAAGTTTCTTGAGGTCGTTAGTAAGCGGCAGAAGTTCTTCCTTGTTCCATTTATTCTGATTGAAACTGGTACATGCTTGTGCAGAAATTTCATTGCACCATTGGGATTCTATAAGATTTTTTAATATTTTAAGGTCTTTTCTCTCATCGCTTGTGTCCTCAATCTGAACAAGATTAATATCTGCTAGGTCGCAAGATTTTTTTATAAGTGTCTCAAAATTTATGGCCAACGTTGGTGACTCATAATTTTCTGTTTCTGGATTATATTTTGCCAGTTTATTAACTCCAGAAATTATTAGTTGAAAATGCTTTAGGCGAAGAATACCTATAAGTTTCTTAATCTCTGGATTTTGTAGTCTTGCAAACTTTGCAATGCAAAGTGTAAGAGTTTTTCAAGTCTTCGCATATTCTTTCTTACCAAATCCATATTGCCTTTACTTTGACGGCCTTTTATGTACAAATATGTATACTGACAAATTAAGGGATTTTTTTTGGCAATAATATTTATGTCATCTGCGTGCATCCTGAAATTTTTTTTGATTTTAATAAATCGTCATGTTTAAGAAAATGGTGTAGAAACAAAGTAGTTTGTCCGTCGCTTTGGGACGTTTGTCTTCTATTATTATCCTTATCATAATTATTAGACGGACAAATTTTGGTATGCCTAAGTAAACATTTTTTATTATAGTATCCCAAACAATACTTGCACGGTAGATATTTATCTGCACTTGACGACTTATCCGTAAGGTTTTTCCTTTAACAGGTCTTAACGCGGCGTCTGCCCGATTTCTGATAAAATTTCCCTTCCTTAGTTTGATAAAGCCAATCGTCTCTCTTTCAAATTAACTTTATGACATAATATTTTAACTACCTCAATTTCTTCTGAGTGCCATTTAGAAATATGTCTAGCAAAATGAGATTGTACATCCTTTTCGCAATAGAAGCAAAAATCCCTTGGATCTTTGTAATTTTTCCTCAACGTTTTTTCAACAAGTGGCTAAAAAAATGTACAATGAATCGAACACGTTAAAAGAAATAGGAAAGATTTAAGTAAAGTAACATTAAAAAAATAATCATAATTGATTTTAACTTATTAGACACAAAATCTTGTGACCAAGTTATTTCGTCATTTACGACTTGTCAGATAGGCTTTTTATACATGCAGCTGAGTTTGGTTTGTTTTGTTGGACACAAAAAACCGTCTTACGAGCCGTAAACGACAAAACAAACTTACCAGGGTATGTCATGTCTAATGGATTAAAATCAATTCTGCTTCTTTCCTTACGTTATAGGCTTTCTCACAGATTGTTAGTTGACAATTATTGGAGTTTAGGAAAACGTAAAGTACCAAATTGTTTTGGACGCCATATTATACTGCTTATATCGTAATTTAAAGCCATGGAATGGAGCCTCAATGTTAGGCATTTCTCGTAGGAATCGAATTACGAACAGGGAGATAAAACGGAGAAGAGGAGTGACGGATGCCATACTAAAGTGGAACTGGGCTGGACACATAGCTAGAATGTCGGATAACAGATGGAGACAGCAAATAATACACTGGAGACCAATACAAGAAGCATATCGAAGTAGAGGTCGTCCGCCAACCAGATGGTCTGAAGAAATAAAACGGATCGACAAAAATTGGATGCAAACAGCACAAAACAGAAATGCATGGAAAATACTGAGGGAGACCTATATCCAGCAGTGGATAGATCCGGGTTGAATGATGATGATGATCGTAATTTAATTGAGGTATTACGTTCTCTTCTAAAACAAGAGATGATATCCTTTTAGCTACAGAACTGCTGCTTGTCTGTTGCCCCTTTTCACTTTCCTTCTCCACTTGATGTTCACTTTTTTGTTTACTATCAAAATTTAAGAGTTTCTGTATTATTAGAGATTCGTCCTTCTCGCGCTTCTCTCTTTCAACCGGTTTTTCAAATGATATTGAAGAAACGTTATTCCCGTGATCCGTTCTATCAACCACTTCTTCAAGTATTAACGAATCGTTCTCACGCTGCTTGCTGTCAACCAATTCTTCACATATATGTGGATGGCTCTTTCTTAGTAGAATATTTAAATTTGAGAACTGCAAGAATAGTCTGGGCAGATTATCGAAGAATAAGCAATTTTTGGGAAAAGTTATTTATTAGCAATTTTATTGCTGGAATCGAATCTTATGATCCTATATATTAATAATATAGGTACGCAAAGTCCACAGACAGTGTGCTACTTTTCTATAAACAAAATGGCGCCCGAAAATCGTGTTTTTCAATCTTTGCACTACAACTCCAAAGATTTTAACTTTACACCAAAAACACCCAAATAAAAATTCACCGTAATGAAATTCTGCATAGAGACAGATTTTTCTCGATTTACTTCGACGAAATTTTTTTTCGGAAAATGCGGGTTTTTTTCAACAAAATTTTTAATTTCAACTAAAATTTTAGGTTAGTAATAATTTATCAATAAATAGATCTATCTACCAAAAGAGCTTTTACAGTTTAGCAACAATTAAATTGTCAATTAAAAATTTAGGGTCACCATAATAACCACAATAATTATGATGCATAAGAATAACTATGATTTTTGTATAAAATGGCACTATACCTATCTAATGTACTTTACAGAATTGAAATTGGACTATTTGAGCGGCCTTAGGAATATTTTAAAATTATAAACCATTTTTTGCCTTATAAACAAATATAATATCTCGGAAAATATTAAATTAAATTAAATTATGAAAACGGTCTTGGAAATAAAGCGGCAGGGCGCTTCTTTTAAAAGAAAAACTGTTTAATTGCGATGATTGGTTCCTGAGATACAACCGGTCAAAGTTGAGTACGGCGAAGATATACATAATAGGATGGTAATTTTCGAACCTTTCTATTTCGGTTCTCTTTCTCCGCACAAATTTTCATATCGTCAAAAGACTCATAACATATATTATAATAATAAAAACTATCGGTATTACGAGTGAAAAATACCAAAAATACCAAAATTTCAATAAAACATCAGGTTGGAGAAAATGGAATGTCAACGTTCAAAATCGGTATACGTTAAAAAAAATTGTATTTTCTCGGCTTCCCATGGAGCAATTTTCTTTAATTTTTTTGTTCCCAATTTTGTTCCTTTGACATTAATAAATGTCAAAGTTCTTTTTGTTTTGTTAAATAAGATTTAAATTTTCTGTTATGTTTTGTCTAGAAATTTCAGGGCCGGCGATAACGGGCCTGCAACGGATGCACTGCAGGCGGGCGCCCCTGTTTGGGGGGGGGGGCGCCAGAATGAGCTTTTTTCTGCTTGTTGTGGTTTAAATTCGTCATATTACCCTAATCTGTGTTTGTTTATTTTTGCATATCACACATGTAAAACATACAAAAATATGCAATGCCGCATATAATTCTTACTATTAGGTAGTATTGGTCAAAGATATCATATTTCAACCAAACAACTTTGCTCTAATGAGAATGCTTTGTTTATTTTCTTCAAATTCCTTGCAGGTTGTTAGTTTTGTATCAGCAGTTATGAGAGGAAATGAATGATTTCTAGTAAAATAAACAAGGTTGCAATACTGTTTTTTGCTGCCTGTCTAATTTAATAAGTATTATGTACCTATTAATAGATACCAAGTTTAGTAATAATCCCATATAAAAACAATGTTTAAAATAAACATTTTACAAAAAATCTAGTTTAGAGCTCTTTAGATTTGGTATTATTTCATGTGATTATAATACAGAATAGTTTGTCAGTTGTACTCTGCAGTTAAAGAATCTAGTGTTGTAGGTATTCAATTAATATAAAATTATATTAATTTGTTAAGTACTCAGTGCTATTATTAAACTACGGGTTCACATTACTGCAGAAGCATAATCTTGAGGTTTTAAAGTTATTATTTTTATTTAGTTAAAAATAACAGTGAATTCAAAAAATATCTGGGGTACAAATCGAAAAAGAAAAGCCGAAAAAGAAGAAATGACAAAAAAATCTTAGTTCTCTTAGCCAATTTCTTAAAAAAGTTAAAGTGAAGTTGTTTTGTCAGATGATGGGCCCAATAAAACTGTAACCGAACTTTATTTTCCGTGGATATTTGCGGATAGCGGGACACCAACTTTAGTCGGTGCCTCGTTGCCCGGAACACACATTTTTAGAAGATAAGTCCAAAATCAAGCCATTAATGGGGAGAAAAGCTCTTCTAGCTACCCCTAAAATCAGGTGGTATAACCACATAAAGTAATACACAGGATGTCCCATTACCCAGGACATCCAAGGTAACGTTCAGTACAAAGCCTCCTCGTTCGTTATGTACTGCGATGGGGAGGGGTGGTGGTATAGCTTGGGGGTCAGATAGATGCCACTCCAGGTTATGGACGGTCAGATAGGTACCACTCCAGGTTACGCATTCTGACCGGTTTGATCTTCAGACATATGGGTCTCACTTCACTGTTCCATTAGAACACACATAATGTCCCTGAGGCTGTGGTTGTACGAGTATCTGTGTGTATGTGTGTGTGGAGCGCCAGTGTTAGTTTTGCAGGCGGGCACCTTATACCGTAGCGCCGACACTGAGAAATTTAATATACATTTAATCCTTAAACCCTTTTTCTCAAAGTGAGAATTTATTTTAATCCCTTCTGCATAACTTAACTTTACCTAACTTACAAATACGTATCAACCATCAATTTACAACGTCCTTTATTATTCATATTCACTTTTGCATCGAGCGCACACAGCGACGTTCCTGAACCAAAACAAACGAATCTTGCAAAGTTGCAAAACTAAAGTATATAATATATAGCTATTAACAAATCTGTCTGGCTAAAAATAGAATTCGCCGATTCTTTACACAAAATAACGACAAAGCAATGTTGCCACATGGTATGGATCAGGATGGTATTAATTGTGATATATACATAAAGATCATGTATATTCGAGAAATTGTTTCCAGCGCCAAAGTGGCAAATGTCTGAACTAAAAGATACAATGCTGAACCATACTACAAACAGGTTTCTCTCGGATTCCAAATGACATATTGAATTGAAAGTTAATCAGTTTTGTCCGCTGATGACACCACTAGTTTAAAAAAATTATTTATATTGTAAGTTTAAAAATATATGTCAGTTATAAAAGGAAAACAATCCTGAACCAATATACAGGTTCAGGATGGTTAACGTGGTTCAGGTTTGTGTTTAAGTTTTACTATCGAAGGCTCAGGATTGTACTATAAATGAATGTTATATATATATATATATATATATATTACTGCTTGATATATATATGTTAAATCACTAACTTCTTAATTGACTTTTTAAAAAAGATTTATTTCACAAATTACACTTATACTTTGTTCTATGATAAATTGAAGTAAATAAAATTATATAATGCGAGATGTGATAATAATGTTACTAGCGAGAAACTAAAATGACGAGTGAAAAATAAAGTTAAAATTCTAAATTTATAACCTTCCTACAAAATGTGGAATCGGCGTTTCCCACGAAAGGCCAGCTTTGGTCAGAGGTTGATGTCCATGCATGGTCAGCTATCTCTATGGGAACGCTTGCTGAAAGGATGATGAAATAGGAACTGATATTGCGAAACCAAAAAGCCGGTAACCCTTGAGTGGTTCAAGGTGACTATTTTCACATATAACAGCTCCCCTCATTAGTGAAAAGTCGATGCCTTGCTTCGACTTTTAAAGTTCGATTGGGGTTTCTGATATTTCTTCATTTTCTGGGCTTACGTCTGGTCTTCTTTTAAAGGTTAATCCTTTAAGTTTCTGTTTAATGGAACTGCTGCGATTTGGTGAAGGTGGAGGCGAGTCCTGCGGATAGTTCATGGCAAGTCTTGGAAATCTTTTGCGTCTACATTTGCAGAAGATGTATACAAAAACTAGAATGATAATTAATGATAAAGACAATATAGTGAACCAAGGCAAATGTTCTTCGATGAATGGTTGGTTCATGATTCGGTCGAGTTCTTCTGAATATTGGTCCAGCTTGTGTTGTGCAATGTTTAAATCGTCTGTATTGATCTTGTTAAGTTTTAATGGTTTCAAATTTGGTATGTGGTTTCTTCCTTCGAAATGGTCACAACATCTGTATGGGACAATAACTGGATGACTTCTGTAGGTTATATTTGGATATTTATCGATTTGATCTCTGGCGTGGACTCTGGTACTTCCAATAAATGCTGTACATTCAGGTAGTAATCTTAGAATTGTGTTTACTTTGATTGTCTGTGTACTGATGTCTTTTCTTGCACACTTAATTGTAATTGGTAATGGATCGGATACTGTTATTAACCATAAATTTCGGTCAATTTCTTGCACATTGTAATCTTGTGCTAAAAATGTTGACATCTGACAAGTTTTTGGTAGAACGCTCACTGGTTTCAATAACTGGGCTTCACAGATAGTATCGCTGTCTATTGGATAGGGAAGAATATCTGTGCACATTTTTTGGTTTGGACTAATTGATTTGCATTCTTCTCTGTTTCGGGGTAATACATACGAAATTGAATCATCATCTCGCGCTATATACTTATGTATTGTAGAAAGTGTATGAAAAAGACCAGTTTGATTATCTAATATTGGTATCGAATATAAGTGGTATAAGGTATAGATTTCGGGGTCGACTAGGGGGATTTCTAAGACGAATACAATTTTTGAATCCAGTTGATATGCTTGAAGCTTTATTATATCAATATACTGGGCTATATTTGAGGTATAGATGGGTAATGGTAATACATTATTTTGTAAAGATTGTGAGATATTCTTCAATGAATCTAGTAAATCATTGGGAGAAATAATTGAACTGTGTAAAATTTGCAATCGAGAAAAAGTAATGGCATTCAAAATGTCATTGAGATAATTTTCTAAGAATATGTAGCTTTCCATTAACGATTCACACAAATTTAAGGTTTGTAATTGTGCACGGTAAAATGAGATGTCGTCAGCAATGTCTATAAGATTAGTTTCGATATCGTGTAGGTCTTTGTTAAAAGTTTGTTCGTCTATTTGTAATTTTTGAATAGTGGTGTTAAAAGATTTTATGACAGAAGTTGTAACAGAGATTTGATTTTTTAAGAGTGCTTCTATTTGATTTTCATCTCTAGTGATCCTATTTATACATTGATTGAAATATTCACCGTCTGATGCGTCTAAATTTCCACTAATAGATTTCCATAAGGTTCCAATACCATTGATTAATCCTCGTTTTTTGCGTGGATTATAGGCTCGTGTATCGGCAATTACTTCTCTATATTTTAAATTTACGGAATTTGAAATTTGTCTGATCAAACTGATATGTGTTTGTATCTCGGATTGAAATGCAAGTTTTCTTGGTGTATCGGCATTAGTAAATTTATCTAGCAAGTTTTCTAAGATTTTGTCGTTGTTGGATATAGCAGTTTTTATAGGGAGCAATTCCTTGTAAACAAGTAATGTCCATTTATCATTAGATTCCGACTGTATTATTTATGGGAGAGAGGTGAAATTGGGAGTAGGCGACTGAAAGTAGTCCATAGAATCTGTAAAGAAGAAATTTATTCAAAGTATGGTTTTAGTCTGTCAAAATTTACTTTAGAAGTTTGATTCGTTTGGGGATTTAGGATAATAGCAGAATTTGTAAATAATTCTTGAATTTGAAAAGGTCCATTAAATAAATTTTCAGATTTTGATTTTATTTGGGATTCTTTTACGTATACCTTGTCACCAATTTTAAAGTCAGGGCGTTGTGATGAAATATTTTCATCAAATCTTACTTTAGCTTTTTCTTTTGCTCTTTCTGTCTTCTCTCTGGCTACTTTATAAAAGTATTCCATACGGTTATTAAGGTCTCTAACGTATTTGCTAATTAGGCTTTTTTGATTATATAGTGTTTCTGGTGGTCGTCCTGCAGTGTGTCCAAAGACTAGTTCGTACGGCGTGAAACCGTATGTTTTGTTTTTTGTATTATTGTAACATATCACTGCATAAGGGAGGATCACGAATGGGTGATCATTGGGATTTTCGGATTTATTTGCTCGGATCATTTCTGATAGTGTGGCATGGAATCTTTCTACAGATCCATTGGATTGTGGATGACTTACACTAGAAAATGTTAATTTTATTTCATAGAGGTTGCATAGATCTTTAATTATGGCATTTTCGAATTCTCGACCACAGTCACAATGTATTCTTAAGGGTGTTCCGTAATGTTGGAAAAATAAAAGGAGTGTACTCGCTACGGTGACTGCTTTCTTATCGGTTAAAGGGTATGCTTGAGTAAATTTAGTTAGTTCATCTCTAATGGTTAATGCATAGTTTCTAGTGGGATATTCAAATATGTCTATGTTGATTCTTTCAAATGGCGTTTTCGGAGTTTCCGTTATAACTAACGGTCCACTTAGATTTTTTCTGTAAATTTTAACCTTTTGGCAAATTTCACAGGCTTTTATATATTTTTCGACATCTTTTGCTAAGTTCTTCCAATTATATTTTTCTTTTATACGTCTAACAGTTTCGTTTATTCCTCTGTGCAAGTTATTCTTGCCACAATGGTAATGTTCTAGGATTTGTGGGGTTTCGTCTTCACTTGCCTGTTTAATTACATTTTGGCAGATTTTTAATTTAAGTTCTTTGTCTGCAAATATGTAGGAAAATATTTCTAAGATGGGAAGTTCGAGATTATTTTCTATGCAATAGGTCTTTGATTCGTCAAATTGTTCCTGGTTCGCATAAAGTATGAGAAATAAGTATGACATTACTCTTTGTGGATCGAAAGGTAATGGGATAATGAAATATTTCCGATCTTTTACGGTTTTGCTAGATACGATATTGATCCTTCGGTTACTGTATTCTATATTTTCTTCAAATATGTCACCCATTATTTTTTCGTGCAGGTCCTCAAGTTTATTCTGCCAGAAAAAGGTAACGATATTCTTATGAGATTTATCTAACAGTTCGGCATTTGACGTTTCTACTTTGGAGTAATCGATAATGGATTTTGTTCTATATAATTCGAGAAACTTTTCGAATTCTTCGGACATCTTTTCTATTCCTTCTTCTGTGTCCTCTTTTTCTTCGTCTTCTTGGGTCTCTGTTTCATCTTTGTTAGGTGCGTGCAGGGCAAGTTTTGATTGAAAGTCTGCACAGTTCTTAAAATGATTTATTTTTATTCGTGAGAGTGCATCTGCGTTTCTGTTGATTTTTCCTGAACGGTGCTCTATTTTGTAATTATATTCTTCAAGTTTTAGGCGCCAACGTGCTAGGCGGCTTCCTGGGTCCTTTATTGAAAATAGCCATGTAAGAGGTCGATGATCGGTGATAAGAGTAAATTTGCGACCGAAAAGGTATGGTCTGAAATGTTTTACTGCCCATACTATGGCTAGTAATTCTCTCTCTATTGTGGAATATTTGGTTTCTGCACTGCATAATGTTCGTGAGGCATAAGCGATTGGCAGATCTTTTCCTAACGGGCCTTGTGACAAAACGGCTCCAATTGCGAAAGCATTAGCGTCAGTAGTGAGTAAAAAGGGTTCTTCGAAATTGGGATATATGAGAATTGGGTCTGTCATTAGAATATTTTTAAGATCGTTGAATGCTTCTTTACATTCGGTATTAAAAACAAAAGGGACATCTTTTACAAGTAATTTAGTCAGTGGTTTGGAAATTTTGGCAAAATTCGGTATAAATCTACGGTAGTAACCTACTAGGTCTAAAAATGATTTTATTTCTTTAGTTGTCTTGGGTTCTGGGAAACTTTTTATGCATGATACCTTGGCAGGATTTGTTTTTACTCCATGTTCTGTTACGATGTGTCCTAAGTATGCGACTTCTTTTCTTAAGAATTCACATTTATCTGGTTGTATCTTCAGATTTGCCTTCCTTAATCTTTTAAATACTTCTGTCAGTCGTGATATGTGCTCGTGAATGGTGGCTGAATAGATGATTATATCGTCCATATATACTAAACATCTTTCGTTCTGAATTCCTAGGAGAATGATATCCATTACTCGTTGAAAGGTGGAAGGAGCATTCCTTAATCCGAAAGGCATACGAACAAATTCGTAATGTCCGTTGTCAACTGAAAAGGCTGTTTTTTGGATATCTTTTGGATCAATTTGAATTTGGTGGAATCCGGACGCCAAATCTAATGTTGTAAAGTACTGACATTTTCCAAGTTGGTCCAACAATTCTGAAATTTGTGGAAGTGGATAACGGTCTTCTGTTGTAACTTCATTGAGTTTACGATAGTCAATAACGACTCTCCATTTCTGTTTGCCAGATGCGTCAAGTTTTTTGGGTACCACCCACACTGGACTCGTCCAGGCACTTACTGAATGCCAAATTATTCCTTGTTCTAGCATTTTTTTGGTGTGTGTCTTGACTTCTTCTTTGTGAACCTGCGGATATCTGTAAGATTTCGTGTATATCGGTTTCGCGTTGTTCGTTTCGATTACATGTTTAATTTCGTTCGTGAATGTCAGCTTGTCACCTTCTACGTAAAATATATCTGAAAATTCCGTACAAATGTTTAGAACTTGTTCCTTTTCTTCTGAGTTTAAATGGTCAATTCTCAGTTGTTCTTTAATTATTTGTTCTCTGTCTATAATTGGATGTTCGCAGTGATTTTCGTCGTAGGTGAAGATTGTCTCCAAGTTTTCTATAGGTTCGATGGAAATATTCGAAAATTCGATTACTTTTGGCATTGCATTAGCATTAATGACAGAAGTTAAAAAGTCTCCATTTTCGTCTACATGGACTAATGCGTGAGGAATTCGAACTTTTTCAATTTCTTGGGATGACAGTATTGCGTCTGTATTGGATAGGTTGCAATTTAGTTTAAATATTTGTTCTGTTCGGCTATCAATCGAAATTTGGTTTATTTTTTCTTTTATTCGTTTTTTCTCTGGTCTTGGGATGTGTTTTTGTTGATCATGAGTGTTTTCGTGAAGTAAGCTGTTATTTTGTTGAGCTTTAATGTTTGTGTTTGATTTCGGATATGTTTGAAAATTATTTGGAGGTATTATCTCTGTAGGAAATGTCACCGGAGTATTTTCTGTGGGTTTATGTGTGTCTTGTCCAACTTTATGCAGGGTAAGGGTTTTGAAGTTTGTGTGAAGTTGTCTGGTTTTAAGGTCTATTACACATTCGTAATGGTCTAGGAAATCTAGGCCTATTATTCCGTCAAAGTCAATGTCTAAGCTAAAAATGAAAACTTTGTGGGGGTTATCATCGGTAAAGGGAATAAGGACAGATTCTGTAATTAAGAGTTTTTCGTCGGTTATGCCTTGAATAGTAACATTTTCTGGGGATCGGTTATGATAATTTCGTGCAGTATTCTCTTTGAAAACTGTAATTCCTGCACCGGTGTCAATTAGAAGTTTAAAAGTATTCGTAGCGTCATTGATATAATATAAGTTTTTAGAGCTCATTGTGTGAAAGGGGCTTACAGGAATTTCTGTTCGGGGAAATTCACATTTGGATCGAAATTGTCCAAATTGAGGGCTTGGATTTGTTGTTGTACGTTCATAAAATCGGTTGAAAGGTTCGTATGTACTGGAGGATGGTTCTGATTGGGTAGCGAAAGAAAATCCTGATAATTTTCTAAATCAGGTGTATCATTGGTATAATAAGATGTATCATTGGTATAATTAGGTGTATCATTGGTATAATCGTAAAAATAGTCAGTTTGGAGATCATTTTCTGTATAATAATCTCCATAAGATTCTACGAGATCATCAGGGTATTCATTAAAGACATGGGCTCTTTGCTGAAAATATGGATTTCTCTGAATAACAGAGGGGCGATTTTGCGGTTGATTTTGAGAAGGGAAAGTCGACCTCTGTGGGTTTAAATTTTGTTGATTGGAAGGGTATTGGTTTGGATTACCTTGATAGTTTTGTGGTCTATTGTTATATTGGTTGGAAGAGTATTGGTTTTGATTATTTTGGTAGTTTTGTGGTCTACCATTATATTGATTTTGGTAAGAAGGAAAACGTGAGGAGCGGCATTCGCTACTTAGATGGCCAATTCGTCCACAAATTGTGCATTTAGAAAAATTAGATGAGGTTCTTCTCATCGGTTGGGAAGGCTTTGGATTATTTTGGTTATCTTTATTTGATTTTTGTGTTTCGAAATACGACAACTGAAGTTCACGTCTGATACGGTTACTGGCTGCAATAAGATCAGGAGGGTTGCTAGCCCTAATTATTTGTCCTAAGCGGGGTTCTAGTCCAGTTAAAAGAGTATTCAAAGCCATAGAGTCAATTAAAGTGCATTGGGCTTTCTTTTGGTCTTGTGTTAGGTCTGATTTTTGGATTGAAGCGTGCATTTTTGCATCTAGAACTTGTAGTCTGTTGAAAAAGGTTAAGGGTGATTCATTAGATAACTGTCGAAGTCTTTGTAGGTAATGAATTAAAGAAGTGAGATCTCTACTATCTCCGAAATGAAGGTTGAGTAAATTTTTTATGTCTGTATAAGAACTTGGTTTTCTAGAGTTTATTAATTGAGCTGCTTTACCTCTTAATTTATTTTTAATGCGAATCGTTAATAAGATACGTTGGTCTCCCGAAGCCATTCTAATTGCGCAATCACATGCGTCTAAAAATGTGGGGAGAGAGATTGGGTCTCCTTCGAATTCAGGAATTATGGAAAATATTTCTGAAAGTTTGTAGGGTTCAATTTCAGCTTGGGTTTGTGAACGTGTTTCAGGCATTTTGATAATAATATGTCAGTGGAAGTATAAAAACAGAATATAAAAAAGACGAAAAGTAAAATATGGTAAAATAAAATAAGGTAAAATATAGTAAAATATGGTAAAATCAAGTAAATATGGTAAAAATAATGTAAAATATGGTAAAAATCAAGTAAAATATGGTAAACTCAGGTAAAATATGGTAAAATAAAGTAAAATATCGACGAAAATATAATATAAAATCAATGAAATGCGTAAATAAAAATGATAAAATAATAAAAGTATGTAAGAAAAAATATTTCGTTATGATCCTCCCAATCCCAATGATAAAATGAGGCTATCAAATTAACCAGATTTCTATCACAGAATTTGATTAAAGTAGTTGATCCTGTAATCGAAAGAAATGCATTTTTTCCCACCCAGAAAATTTACTACTAAGGATGATAGTGGGTGAAAGGAAGCACATAAGAGAATTAGGATTCTGAAGAATAATCAAAGCAAGAATGTTAGCTACAAAAACAGAAACAATTAGGGTTTTTCGACCTCCAAAAATTAACTTTCATGCGACTGACTATACTGAATTAATTGATTGGAACACCACTGAAATTACACCACCATCACTGTTACGGAGAGTCTCTGATGATGAAGTTTGGGCTAAAATCACTGCTGGTGAAACACCCGAGGATTGGAACTTTGGAAAATTTCCATGTCATAGTCAAGCCGTGGAACGCTGCATCAAGTTAGTGACTGAAGCATCTAAAAAAGTCGTCGGTGCTAAGTAATTCGATGGTTTCATAAGATCTGCCGTAGCATCCAGAGCTTCGATGCCAAAATTTGACAGCAAGCGCAGCTTCAACGTACCCACTCAGAAATAGTGAGTAAAAGACTCTTTCTAAAGTCAAAATTTCATTTAATTTGTTGACATTGTTTGGCTATAATTTGGTCTCTTTTTTGTTTCTATTAAAACATGCTATTAAAATTATGAGTTGTTTTATTTATATCCTTTATAACTTTAAACACACTATAATAGTTCTATTCCAATTAAATGGAGTGTAAAGTAAAAGAACCTAAAATGGATTGTGCTAATAACACCCAATACAACATACTAGACCACACCTTATTTTAAGGTGCTAATATGTGAATTTTAACAATTTTTAAGTATTTTGCGCTACCGCAAATTAAAAGATATTGTCTGTTTAAAATTTATTTCCTATTTTTCATACTATTAACTAAACAGTTTTCACTATAGCACGTTCAAATATTATTGACTAAAGATTGTAAAAATAATTGAAAAATGTCTTGATTTCTGAAAAAAACCAAATTTTAAGTATGATGCGCTAGCTGGGGGTTCAATATATAACTTTATTTTACTTTGCATTTTACTTATATACTCCAAACGCAAGTTTTCCGCGGTATAGCGATTAAAAAATGAAACATTATTTTTTTTTCGACACACCCTAGTACACATTTCTACTAAGGTAAGTTATTTTCAGTCGAACTGTTTTGGTTCCAGAACATGTGATTTTATTTATGACCTACATTTTTGTTACACCCTGTATATTTATGTATTATCGGAAAAACTTGTCAAATAACCGGGCTAAGTGCCAAAAATCGAAAATATATTTTCAGTGTTTAAAATTGGTATATGTGCCAAGCCCGATGCTGTATAAAGTGGGCTAACTTCACAACTACTCAGAAAGTAGTTCTAAAGAACACCACAAAATCGTTTACGTGTGTAAATAATAGACATCTTAAAGTAAAACCCGGGCGTTTAAACAAACTAACATTTGGCACTTATCCCGGTTTTTACTTATGTGCTACAACACATTTTTATACAGTTCATAATAATTACTCATTTTATGTTCCATCAACGTACTCGTTAAAACTGCTACAATACACAGGTACCGGTTGCGGACGTAGATACCAGACCTATGTAGTAAAGAATGACACTATATACCGGGTGTCCCAATAAAAATGGATCTCGGCCATATCTCAGGAACCGTTTATAGTACAGGTTTCGGAAAAAAAAATATAACAAAGTTGCATCGGGAAAAGCCTGGGAGTTATTTTCATAATTCTAGGTCCACCGCTAGAGGGCGTAATTGAATTTAAAAAATTTTAAATCCAAATTTTACAAATATTTGCCTAATGAAAGGGCACTGTAAATCCGATAATCGTATTCTTCATAAAATTCTGCGAATATTTGATTTCACAAGTTTGAGTCTCCCTTTGCAAATAAGAGGTGAGGATGAGTGGAAAGCTTCTTATGAAAAAAGTCCGGTTGTGCTAAATCGATTTTTGCAAACTTGGTCATATTGAGAACAGCTCTTTTTCGTCAAGGTAAGAGTTAAAATTTCAAAACAGCCTAATATGGTAGCTAGAAGGCACTATTTAATTTTTTCAGAAATATAGTTTTATTTATATATTTATATATCCAATCCTGTTATTCCGTGAAAGAGCATAGGGCATCCACGAAGCTTGTCCGTTCCCCTCTATTTCTGGCCGTGGTTGCTATTTCTCCCCAGGTTTTCTTCATACTTTTGTAGTCTTCTTCAACGGTACTCCTCCATGTTTTGGTCGGGCGTCCTCTGCTTTTTCGTCCTACTGCTCTCCATTTGAGTGCTTGTTTTGTTATGTCTGCATTTTCTTTCCTCAGGGTGTGTCCCAGCCAGTTCCATCTTTTCCTCTTTATTGTTGTCTTGGTGGGCTCTTGTTTGGTTTTCCTCCATAGTGCTACATTTGTTATGGTATTGGGCCAATATACCTTTAGAATGTTACGTAGACATCTATTTACAAAAACTTGGATTTTATTTACATTTTCGTCAGTTATTGACCATGTTTTACTCCCATAAAGTAGCACAGTTTTCACGTTACTATTAAATAGCCTTATTTTAGTATTTTGGCTAATATGTGTTGATCTCCATATATTTGCGAGGGTTCTAAAGGCATGTTGTGCTTTTCGTATTCTCTGTTTAATATCTGCTTGAGCTCCACCTTTTGCACTGATTATACTACCTAGGTAGCAAAATTCTTAAACCTGTTTTATTTCTTGTTGATTGGTGTACAGTTTGTCACAGTTAGATACTCCTATTCTCATCTCTGCTGTCTTGTTCGTGTTAATTTTAAGACCCACTTCTGCCGATTTTACCTCTAGATTCCTTAACATGCTCTTCATATCATCTATTGTGTTCGCTACGAAACAGATATCATCTATTCCATATCTGCTAGTTTGTTGTTCTGAAGGTAGTTCCCAGGGATCCCGTTTTTTCTTTCAATGGTGTTTTCCAGTATATGGTTAAGACATATATTAAAGAGCAAAGGTGACATTATGCAACCTTGTTTTAAACCTACTTCTATTGTTATTTTATCTGTCATTTGCCCTTTATGCAGTACCTGACATGTTGTTTCCTGATACATCATTTTGATTATTCCAATGATCTTAGGAGGTAATTTATTTAGCTTTAAGATTTTTCACAGGGCTGTACGTTTTATGCTGTCGAAGGTTTAGCAAAGTCTATAAAGGTCATTATCAAGCCTGCGTTCTTCTCTATAGTATCGTCTATGATGATTCTTGCCGTCGAAATTTGGTCTATACAGGATCTTTCCCTTCTGAAACCCGCTTGTTCTTTTCTGAGAGTTGTGCCTCATGGGCGCCCATATATCAAAATCCAGGGGGGGGGGGCAAGTCAACTCAAATTTTTATTTTGATCCATACAACTTAATAAAAACTAAAATAGCCGATTGCAAAAATGCAAAAATATAAACATGATTTACAAACAGTAAAGAAATACCAGAAAAGTAAAAGTAATCTTCAACAAAAAATTATTAACAACATAGCACTTATTTTATGGTATGACTTTATACATACAAATTTTATTATACAAAATTTTTTATGTAGGAATAAAAAAATCAATTTTAAGCAAGGATGTTAAAAAATAGTAATAAAAAAAGCAGGTACTCTGAGATACGAAATGCAACACAAGCAATAGTATAGTTTAAATAATATGTAAGTAACATAATATCTGAATTGGAAAATTTCTTTTACTAGGAAATTAAAACAAATATTCAAAACTGTACTACGTTGAAAGGGTTAGGGTAGGGTGTACACCCTTCTACTAAAATGCTTAGCCGAAATTGCATAAATAGTCCAATGTGTGCAGTCTTCAAATACTTCGCTGGGTGCCAACTTATTTATATTTGACATTAAAAATTTGTACTTACATGTTGTAAACAATTGAAGAAATTTAATTAAAAATTTATTTGTTATAATTTATTAAAAAAAAATTTTTTTTTCAATTAGTATTGTATTTATTATTATTTATTGAAACGAATAATTTCCCAATAGAATCTAAAATGGTAAAATGTTAAACCCAACAAAACGTAAAAAGTAAACTTGATATTGAAGGCTAGTGCTCTGTATCTGCTGGTGAAAATAAAAACTGAAGGTTTCTGGGCTTTTGTCCAAACTCATCTATTACTTTTTTAATAAAATCATTTCGATTGTTTTCTATTTTATTTCTATGAACGCTCATCATACATAGACCATCTAATCTTTGTTCACTTATCGTGGACCTAATCCAGGTTTTAACCCTTCGAAGAGTTGAAAATGATCTTTCAATCGTGCATGTAGTGGGAGGAAGGCACAAAGAAATTTCTATAGCTTGGGCTATAGCTGGGTAAAATAAGCAATGGTCTAGTAGCTCTATCATGGAAATATCTTCTACATCTAAATTGGTTTGATTTTTCCAATAATAGAGCCACAATGATGCCTGTTCTTTTAGATTAGTAATTTTGTATAAATTATTTATAATTTCTATTATTTTGGCGAGGTCTTCTTCAGTTAATTTTATTATGTTTTTGGGATGCAGGTTATACAATAACATACCAGGATTATTGTCTTCTGAAAATCTGACACCAAGAGAACTAATTAAAGAATCTAGGTACGGAATAAATAATGACACTCTAAAAAAGTCTTCAGCGGAATTAACTGCATGGTTTGACCGTTGTGTTTGCTTTCTAGCGATTCGTGGTTTTTCAAGGGTAATACTTAGAGATTCGGCATCATTTGTACTCTTTTCAAAAATTGTTTTAAAAGTTGTTTCCGCTTCTTGTCTGTGCTTTGTTATCATACCAAGAAATAACTGTATATGATTTTTAACTGCCAGCATATCTACTGATTTAGTTTGTAAAATGTTTACTATGGGTTCTAAGAAAGAAGAATATTTGGAAATCAAATTTAGGGAAATTATAAAAGTGGAATCAGATGTGGCACATGAAAGCTGCTGTGCTCTTGATCTTGTTGAGCAATTAAATTTGTTATCTGCTATTATTGTTTCTAAAACATTTTTGATTTCAATAAAATTTTCTGAAAATATTCGAATAGATTTGTATTTTGATGACCAGCGAGTTTCGGATAACAAAGGCATGTTTGGTGCTAATCGCCGTCTCAAAGTACTATCACGAAAAAATTTGATGACATCTTTAATAATTCCCACACAATTCTGAATTTCTCTAACAGTATTTAAATCATTGACAACCAGATTTAATTTGTGTGAGGCACAATGAAAAAATAATGCTTTAGGATGTTTCTCTAATTATTTTTTGAACACCACCCTCTTGACCAGCCATAGTCGCGCATCCATCAAATCCCAACCCCACCAATTTTTCCACATTTAAATCAATTTTTGAAAGAAATGTTAAAATTTCAAGTGCTATTGATTTAGCATTTAATTCATTTAATGGTACGAAACCCAAAAAATCTTCATGAATTATATTTCCGTTAACTGTTTGTTTTTCAACATATCTCACCCCAATAGATAGTTGTTCGACTCCAGATATATCTGCAGTCTCATCGGCAAGCAAGGAAAATGCGATTGTGTTTGGATGGTTTATTTTTTCGATAATTTGCCGTCGAACAACTAAGCCACATATATTTATTAGCTCATTTTGAACTCTATGTGAAGTATATTTTGCTTTGCCACTTGCACTTTTTAAATGATCTATTAGACGAGTGTCACCAGATTCGGCCCTGAAATTAAGAAGTTTTACAAAATTTCCATCGTTAGATTCTTTTCCACGCAATGCTAAATCGCTCGTTCCACAAAGAACGATTGTTGAAAGAATAGAAAACAATTTAGATCGATTTTCTTCAATTTTTAAATGAACTGCTTTATTTAATTGCAAATCTACACTGAGACTTTTTTGCGATATTACATCAATAAAACCTTTAGATTTTATGAGACTCTCTTTATGCCATTCGGAATTTTCATGAGATTTGGCATATTCGTGAAATTTTTTGTATTTATCAAAAGCTTTACAAATGAAAAGGCTTTGATATCCCCTTTTTACAGGCGATCTAAATAACACACAATGTATGCATAATGCTCCTTGTAATTTTTTTGAATAAATTATCCACGGAAATTGATTAAACCATTCGTATCTAAAGTACCTGCCTTTTTGGGCATTATTGCAATTTTCCTTAAAGTTAAAATTTCTATCTGGATTAGGTATATTTGTAATTAAATTATATTTTTTTGAGTCCGTTAGATTACTAGCCATAGTTATATCAATAAAATCACCGATATCAAACTCAAAGTTTTCAATATGTACCGAACCGGAAATTTCACTTGACGTTCCTGCTGCGATATTAGGAGTTATATTTTTTGATTTAGCAGCATTCGGATTTTTAACTTCCAAACTTGGTTTCCTTTTCGAAGCAGGCTCATCAGCCAAGGTTCCAGAGGTATTTGGTAAAGGCCTTTTAAGATATTTTCGAATATCCTGCATGTTTAGTAAGATTCCTTCTGCAACCTAAAATAGGTATGAACACATTTTTTAGAAATCTAGGCCAGTACTACCAGGCCAGCAGTACAAGAGGTCGCGTTGATTACTAATTTTATTTAATAACAGTTTGCCCCTAATAGTTGCGGAATTTAAACGTCAGCTGTTCAAGTATTGGTAAAAATGTACAATTAAACAGCACATGAAAGTTGGTATCTTTTATAATAGTGCAGTCACTCACAGTTTTTGCTAAGAATTTTAAAGTACCGCTTGGATTGACATGAAATTTTGCATACACATAGTTAACATGTCAACATTCTTTTTTTTAACTTTTATTCGTTATCATCTTCAGCTCCGCTACGGAACAGGAAACTGATGCTCGTTATGCTGATTATTAAATTAAATTATTTTATTCAGTATAAAATTCCCAGAAATAGTGCAATGCAACGCAATCTCTTCCCTACTATAAATATTTTTTAAACATTTTAATATGGGATCTATAAAAATACTTAGATACCTACCACGATCGATGTTTTCTATCAGTTCAGCAGACGTTTTTCTTGAGGTGGAGGTTGTAATAACTATAAATATAAACGCCAAATTGTTGGTAATTTACGCTGCGTGTCCGGGAGAAAAACTTGAAAGTAAATCACTTTATAACTTGAGCACCTAAACTACTTCAACATTATTACAAAATCACTAAACTGATTTAATATTGCACTAAGCGAACCTCAAAAAGTAATAATAAAAACGACGAGTTTCGAAAGAAGCGGGAGGAAGAAGGAGCAATAGGAAAATAATAATACAATCGGATCGGATACACCAATTTGTCTATCTTGTACAACAGGTACAGTGCAACAAGCGGGTGGTGGTGGCTGATCTTGTCGTATTCTGCATTTGTCGCTGTGTATTTTCGCTCAAGGTCACCCGCCGGCCGCCAGCAACAGGCGTAGAAAACAAAAACCTTTTCTGATTACAGGGAAAAATTTACAGATATTAGAGGATTTAAATTTTCAAGTGAAAAACCGCATTTCTCGGTATTTCGCTGGATTAGTTTCCGGTTGTTTGCTGTTTTTAGGTATTGTTGCAAGTTTCTCGCCACAATATGCGTAAATAATGTATTTTTATTTTTTAAATATACTTACATACCTACTGATTTTTTAAATAATATTACTAATGATAGGGGGGGGGGCAACTGCCCCCTCTTGCCCCCCCTATGGGCGCCCATGTTGTGCCTATTATATTGTTGATTCTTTGATGAACGATAAATAAATGCTAATATTTTATTTATGGAACATAACAGCGTTATTCCTCTCCAGTTTTCACATAGCTGTACGTCCCGTTTTTTTTGGGAGCTTAACCATAATTCAATTATTCCATTCCCTAGGTAGGATTTGTTCAGTCCATATATCTGCTAATAGTGGTGCTATTAGCTCATTCCCGCTGCCTTGTATTTCCTCAGGTACCGGATTGCTTCAGTTATTTCTTTCTTCGTTGGAGTTTCCTCGTTTATCCTTAGGTAATTTTCATTTGGCGCTACGTCGTTTACCCCTTGGAATGGCGGCTCATTTTCTTCGTCTCTCATGAGTGTTCGCTATAGTACTCATGCCATCTTCGTTTTTGCTCTTCTGTTGTTATAAGCAGTTGTCCTTGTTTGTCTTCTAGTGGTTTGTCACTGTTAAAGTTCTTATTTGCAAGACTTTTAGTGGTTCCGTATAGTTTTCTCTGATTAGTTGTTTCGGCTGCCTCTTCTGCTAAGCGCGCCAGCTTCTCTGTCCATTTTCTTTTGTCATTCCTGGAGCTCTTCTTTACCTGTTTATTTGAATCTGCATATTCTTGGGTTATTCTGATTTTATCGTCTAATTTTTGTATTCTATTTAGTTCGGCTTTTAAATCCTTCCTCTTTTTTATCAGTTGCTATGTGTTATCACTTAGCCACTCTGATTTCTTTTCTTCGTTGTAGTTGTAGCCCAACACTTCTTGTGCGGTCTGGTGTACAGCCTCTTTGATCATCTCCCATTTGTTTGCTATATCTGTGTGTTGTTCACAGTTTCTGTGTTTAACTTTATTTTGTTACTCCACATTTTTTGGGTTTCACTGTCTTTCAGTCGTTGTATATTGTATCTTCTTCGTTTGCTATATTGTTTACTCCCGCTTTTTGCCTTGATTTTTATTTCTATTTCTGCTATTAGTAGGTGGTGGATCACTTCCTATATCTGCTTATCTTTTATTTCGTACATCTAGAAGGCTAGTTCTCCATTTTTTATTAATGAAGGTGTGGTCTATTTGATTTTGCGTTTTATTATCTGGTGATATCCAGGTTATTTTGTGGCATTCTTTGTGTGGGAAAATTGTTCCTCCAATGACAAGATTGTTTTCTAGGCTAAGTTCTATAAGTTGCTCTCCATTGTTGTTTCTATTCCCTAGTCCATGTGTTCCCATGCATTTTTCCACCCCCTTGTTGTCTTTGCCAACTTTCGCGTCTCCTTTGTTCACCTTTCCGATTAGTGCAGCCGATATGTGAGACAATTGTGCATTTATTGATAGAAGTATATAATTTGGACCACATATACTACACACATAAAGGTTCAAATTTAAATACGAGGCCATCTCAGTTTTGACTTTTACAAAAATGGCGGGCATTCAAAATGGCGATTAGACCTATGTGACTAATAGCACGATAACTTTTGAAGGAGACGTCAGATTTCAACCAAATTTGACATATTGGTTCTTTTTTTGATGTATAATATCAAGGTCTTGAACCGGAAGAATCAGCTTACCAGAAGTTTTGTTTTTCCTGGTTTTTATGTAAAAATATGTTGTTTTTTTTTTCAATCTTTTCACCCTGTACGTATTAATTTTTCAAAAAGTTAATACCGCGATTAAAAAGAGCGAAAAAATATTATTTAGAAAATATTTTGAACTTTCTAGTTATGTTAATTACCATTTAATAAATGCATAACTTATCTTCACATGTACCTATGTGCGTCAGATTCGTGCAAATATTATAAGAATTATTGTGCTTTTAATGGTAGAAGCATATAATGTGGAATGTGGACAACATATACTACACATATAAAGGTTCAAATTTAGATGTGAGGCCATCTCAGTTTTTGTTTCTTTTACAAAAAAGGCGGGCATTCAAAATGGCGACTATACATATGTGACTAATAGCAGGATAGCTTTTGAACGAGACGTCAGATTTCAACCAAATTTGGTATATAGGTTCTTGTTTTGATGAGTAAGACCGAGGTCTTGAACTGGAAGAATCGGTTTACCAGAAGTTATGTTTTTACTGTCTTTTTTTTTATGTAAAAATACGTTGTTTTAATATATACATATTTTAATACAAATAAATGCACACATGCATGTACCTATGGGTGGCAGATTAATTTTGAATGCTCGCCATTTTTGTAAAAGACAAAAACTGAGATAGCCTCATATCAAATTTGAATCTTTGTATGTGTAGTATGTGGTGTCAGAAATACTATAACGTCAGTCAAAACCTATCCAGGCGCGGATGTACCATCAGCTCACAATTTACTCTTGGCTAAGATGACTGTAAGATTAAAACACATATTTAGGAAAAAGCCGAAACCTAAAATGAATCTAGAAGCGCTTAAAGAGCCAAACGTTAAGCATATATTTGTAACAGACTTGGAAAGAGAAATGAAAAACATCGAAAGTATCACTGAAGTATCACCGGATGATCGAATCGAAAAAATATAGACAAATATAAAATATATCATTCAGACTCATATAAAAGGGAAATTGGAGACGGTGAAAGCTGAACCACAACAAATGTGGATAACACAGGAAATTCTCGATTTGATGGAAAGAAGGAGACTACACAGAAATCGCAATGAAGACCAATATAAGTTATTGTACACTGAAATAAGAAGGAAAATAAGGAGTGCTAAAGCGCAATGGTTCTCCCAAGAATGTAGCGAAATCGAGGAGTATGAAAGAAAATATGATTCTTTCAACATGCATAAGAAGGTAAAAGAATTAGCAAATTGTGGAAATATAAGTAGTCGTGCGATAGCTGATTCAAATGGAAATCTATTGTTTGACACCAAACAAAAACTGCACCGATGGAGGAAATACATTGAGGATCTTTTTCAGGATGATCGACCAATACAACATAACATAACGGACGCGAATAGTGGACCCCCTATAACTAAAAGCGAAGTAGAAGATGCTATACGTTTGTTAAAATCAAAGAAGGCCATGGGACCTGATGAAATACCCACAGAGGTTCTAAAACTACTAGGAGATTGCGGAAGTAAAGTATTGTTTGACTTGTTTAATGCTATATATAATCATGGTTACTTACCACATGATTGGCTGAAATCTACTTTTATACCAATTCCCAAGAAAGCGAAGGGCAAAAATGTCATGATCATCGAACCATTAGCCTAATGAGCCACGTACTTAAGGTCTTTCTGCGTGTGATCCATGCGAGAATATATAAAAGAATCGAAGAACATTTGGGCGAAACTTAATTTGGCTTTAGAAATGGACTAGGTACACGAGAGGCCCTGTTTGGGTTGCAGGTATTAGTACAAGGGAGTAGAGATGTAAATGCTGATGTGTACCTATGTTTTATTGATTTCGAGAAAGCATTTGACAAAGTATCACATACTAAGATGTTAGATGTTCTAAGGTCAACTAATATTGACGATAAATATCTAAAAATCATTGCTAACTTGTACTGGAATTAAAAAGCCACAGTTAGAGTAGACGATGATCACACAGAAGAGATTCAAATTCAACGTGGAGTAAGACAGGGATGTATTCCTTCACCATTAATTTTTAACGTTTATTCAGAAAAGATGTTTGAAGAGGCACTCAGTACTACACAAGGTGGAGTTGTGATAAACGGGAAACTGATAAATAATCTACGATATGCAGACGACACTGTACTGATTGCCAGTAGTGATACCGAATTACAATATCTATTGGATTCTGTGGTAGCACAGTGCAGTAATTATGGTCTCCACCTTAACATCAAAGAAACAAAATATATGGTCGTCAGTAAGGATAATGTCATCGATGCTGGAATTCACGTTAATGATGTACAACTTAAGAGAGTTGAAGCTATAACATACTTGGGAAGCAGAATCACTGATAATTGGGATCCATCCACCGAAATACGTTGCAGAATTGCTCAAGCCAAATCAGCATTTTTCCGTTACAAGAAAATTCTATGCGGTCATGACATAAATTTGAGTTTTAGGACAATAATTTTAAAGTGTTACGTGTTTTCCGTTCTTCTCTACGGAGTTGAGTCATGGACCTTAACAGGAAGAATGCTTAAGATGGTTGAATCCTTTGAATTATGGTGCTATCGAAGAATGCTGAGAGTAAGCTGGATGGACAGGGCAGGGTGCGTAATGATATTATTCTGAGCAGGATGAAGAAAGGCAGAGAACTGGTAAAAATGATAAAGTCTAGAAAACTCGAGTATTTTACGCATGTTTGTAGACATCTGAAAAAATATAGCATTCTACATCTAATTATGCAGGGTAAAATATTAGGCAGAAGAAGTCGAGGAAGAAGAAGAACATCTTGGTTAAGAAATTTGAGGCAATGGTTTGGTCACACTTCGGAATTGCTCTTCAGATCTGCTGCGAATAAAGTTATGATAGCCAACATGATCGCTAACGTTCGATAAACGGACATAGCACCCGAAGAAGAAGATGTGGCGTCCAAATTATATGCTTCTACCGTCAAATGCACAATAATTCTTATAATATTATTTGCACGAACCTGCCGCACATAGGTACCTACATGTGAAGATACGTTATGCATTTATTAAATGGTAATTAATATAACTAAAGGGTTCAAAATATTTAAAAAAAAATATTTTTACGGTATTTTCAACGCCGGTATTACCTTTTTGAAAAATTAATATATACAGGGTGAAAGAATTGAAAAAATAAACAACATATTTTTACAAAAAATCAGGAAAAACACCACTTCTGGTAAACCGATTTTTCCCGTTCAAGACCTCGATCTTATACATCAAAAAAAGAACCTATATACCAAATTTCTTTGCAATCGGACTTTTCCTTCAAAAGTTATCGTGATATTAGTCAGATATGTATAGTCGCCATTTTGAATGCTCGCCTTTTTTGTAAAAGGTAAAATCTGAGATGGCCTCATATCTAAATTTGAACCTTTGTATGTGTAGTATAATATATATTATGATGAGGTCCTAATTATATGTTTCTACCGTTAAATGCACAATAATTCTTATAATATTTGCACGAATCTGCCGCACATAGGTACATGTGAAGATAAGTTATGCATTTATTACATGGTAATTAACATTACTAAAAATTCAAAATATTTCCTAAAAAATATTTTTACAATTTTTTCAATGCCGATATTACCATTTTGAAAAAGTAATATACACAGGGTGAATGAACTGAAAAAAACAACATATTTTTACATAAAAAATCAGGAAAAAAACACAACTTCTGGTAAACCGATTCCTCCGATTCAGGAGACTCGATCTTATACATCAAAAAATGAACCCATATACCAAATTTAGTTGAAGTCGGACATCTCGTTTAAAAGTTATCGTGCTATTAGTCACATATGTATCGTCGCCATTTTGAACGCCCGCCATCTTTGTAAAAGGTAAAATTTGAGATGGCCTCATATAAAATTTTGAACCTTTATATGTGTAGTATATGTGGTCCAAATTATATGCTTCTATTATTAAATGCACAATTCTTATATTTGCACGAATCTGCCGCACTAGATAGTATCTCTTAATTGTTGGTAGAAATTTTCTTTCTCATCGTATAACGGTCCGAAGGTTAATGACCACCCTTTAACTTTTTTGTGTTTAAGACAATAACTATATTACGACCCTGGTATAAGCATTTTGTCTAATAGATTCGTTGAATTCATATTAGTTGATCAGAGAATCGTCGGTTCCTCGCAAATTTATCGCTCTGGAATGTGTGGGTATGACGTAGTTCGTTTTTTCACACTGTTAAACATAATGTATTTTTCGTTATTCATGGTATAGGATCATCCGACTTTTTTTGTTTATTTTCGGCGAGGTATCAAAGAATTTTAATGGTTTTTCCAGACTGAAGTCTGAAGTTTTGTTGATAGATAGTACCCATTAGACTCGGATTACTGTCGTACCGACTTTCAACCTGTGGGAAGTGTTTATATTATCCCATAAGTGTTTGGCGATAACAGCTCAGAGAGCACGCGTGTGAAATTGTTAATTTAGCAATTTTCTGTGGGAAACGCGAAGCTTTGGCTGATGTCGTTTTATAATTTGGATTCGTCAAGAAGATTTATGAGTTCAGAGGGTGTGGCTAAAATATGTCAAGCAACTTCTTATTGGCAAAGATTAAATTGATTGAGTGTTTTGGATCTGTAATTGGTTGTTGAGTTCTTGATGGGAGTGAAGACTTCTGGTTTTGAGAGGGTGTTGATTTTTAGAGATTGGAGTTTGAGGAGATCGAGAGAGTCAGTTCGGTTAGAGGAGTTCTGTTAGAGAGTTCCATCTGGGCCGTCTTTAAGTTGAGTTCCATTAAGGCTGTCATCGAGCTTAGTGCAAGGGGGAGAGCTATCGACAAGTTAAGATCTTGCCGGTTGCCTTGGGCTGCGATATGCGGCTACCGGCAAGGGTTAGCAGTGTAGTTCCAGCTAAGTTTTGCAAGTGTATTGCAAAGTTTTTTGTGATTAGTTAGTGTTGGTCCCATCATGGTCTAAGCAAGTCGTGGACCACCGCGTTTTCGCCGGTTTTAAGCGAACGCCAAATTTTGTACCACTGTTGGTACCATCGTTCTTTACAAGCAAGTAGAAGTTTTATTTTAAAGCACGGAGTTGTTTTCATTTTAGTATTTTTGATCCAGTTCAATGAACTAGAAAACAAATCATTTTATATATTTTTGTTCGAGTACCTAAGTGCTAATTTATTTAAACATGCTGAATTTTTCTATATAAATTTTTTTATGAACTATGGTTTCATCATTTATGTACTGTTGCTGTATCAATCATTTATAAAGTGACTTTAAAGTGAAGTGAAATCGCGCCTTGGACTTAACCACCAAAAGAACCAGGACAATGATTGTAACACAAGGTATAATTTATTGTTATGTATAACTTTTCTTCCATATTTTTTTGTTTGGTAATCTCGATCTCAAATTGTAACACCATGAGATCACAGATTCGTGAATTCATTTTTTGTTTTAAGAGGAAACAGTAGCGATCAACAGGTAGCAAAAACGCGTTCCAAGATTGCGGCTGTAATTTTGAATATTTTTTCGAGATATTTTGCACACGTATCCGTAATATAATAAAGAATGGCGGTACAGAGCCCAATTTGAAAAATATATTAATATGTGGAAATTACTCTGTAATTAAATACAATATTAAAAAAACGAGCCTGTACCGCCATTAAGAAAACCAAAAAAATACACTTTCTTTAAATAAACTTTTTTATCCGATGCCTAGATTTTGTGTCATTTTGGAACTACTAAAATTTTTTATTTCATTAGTAGTTCCAAAATGACACAAAATCTAGGCATCAGATAAAAAAAGTTTATTTGAAGAAAGTGTATTTTTTTGTTCTTCTTAATGGAGGTACAAGCTCGTTTTTTTAATTTTGTATTTAATTACAGAGTAATTTCCATATATTAATATATTTTTCAAATTGGGCTCTGTACCGCCATTCTTTATTATATTACGAATACGTGTGCCAAATATCTCGAAAAAATATTCAAAATTACAGCCGCAATCTTGGAACCTGTTTTCGCTACCTGTTGATCGCTACTGTTTCCTCTTAATAAATAATGTTTTATTTGCTAATTACCATCTTATTTTTTCTCTTTTCCTTCTCTCTTGTATCGTAAGAACAATAAAGAATTTGCTGAGTATAGTATAGAGTAGACAAGGTAAGTCACACTATATTTGCTGTTAATGTAAAGTATTTTATATATTTTTTATTTGACTATGTTTTTTTTGTTTTATTTTGATTTATCTATCTTTCCTTTATTATTTCTATTTTTTGTAAATTTTTGGTTCCCATAAGGTAACCAGTGGCGCCCAATATTTTATTTTTTTATTTGACATCCCTATTTCGATTTTTCTTTTATTTTTTTTTCTAAGCTGATAAGAGTACCTATACTATAACATCCCTTAAGAATCCACATCCCTTAGATCTCTGAGACTTGAGCGACCGAGGCCATGTCCTTCATTGTGTAACATTCCCTAAATATATGACATAACAACATCTTGTCAAAATTCTATTCCCTTTCGTGGGACTGTTACATAAAATGGCACCCATGCGTTGGGGCCTTGTCCTTTTTTTACTTTTATTAGCATTCTACAGATTTTCCATTTATTTTTCAGTATATTTGATTTTCGTTACATTTTTTTTGCGTTTATTTGATCATATCATTACCATCAGCTGTGACCTATATTAGCGCATCTGTTATCATTTTTACCCGAATTCGTCGCGGTCGAATGCCATCTCCCATCGAGCGTCGACCTTCGTTGGATCATCTGTGAAATCTTATAGTGCGAGAGCTTGCGACAGCGTCTCGTAACTTATTGAATTTTGTATAAATTTTTTATTGTGACTTACTTAATAATAATAATAATATGTAAGCACTACGAGCCTAGTAGGCCCATGGCTTGATGTACTATTCTTTTCCACTCCCTTTTGTCAGTCGCTTTTCTTTCCCAGTTCCTTACGTTAATTCTTCTCATATCTTCTCTAATTCCATTACTACATCGTGACCTCGGTCTTCCTCTTCGTCTTTTCCCTGCCAATGCACTAGATAGTACCATTCTGGGAATTCTAGATGGAATCATCCTCTGCACATGGCCCAACCATCTAAGTCTTTGCGCCTTAATTACTGCTAGTATGTTAGGATCTTGATAGAGCTCAGTTAGTTCCGTATTTGTTCTTCTTACCCATTGTCCATTTAAGTTTTTCCCACCGAAGATTTTGCGCAGTATTTTCCTCTCCCAAACTAATAACAACTCTTGATGTTTTTTTGTTGTGACCCATGTTTCAGAAGCATACGTTACTATCGGCCTTATTACGGTCTTGTAAGTTCTTAGTTTTGCTCTTCGTGATATATTTTTACTTCTTAACAACCCATTAAGAGCAAATATAGCGCGGTTGCCCGACATAATTCTCTTTTGTATTTCTTCTTCACAGTTAGGATCTCTTGTGAAGACAGTTCCTAAGTACTCAAATCTCTCAACTTCTTCGAATTTATACTGTGTTCCCTTCGCTGTTGTCATTGTTATGTATTGCCCCCGAACGAATTGCTTATTTGTCCATTCCATATACTTTGTTTTTGCTTGATTTATATACAATCCTTTGGTTGCTGCCCTCTCCTCGAGTTTCATGACTGTTTCGAAAAGTTCTATTTTGCTCCTAGCCAAGATTACCAAATCGTCTGCGAATGCCAAGCACTGATGTTTTTTGTGGTAGATCAGACCTGTTCTATTAATGTTTGCTTCCTGTATAACCTTTTCTAGTAATATGCTAAACATTATAGACGATAATGTATCACCCTGCCGCACTCCCTGTTTGACCTCAAAGCTTTCTGTTATAGTATTGTTTATCTTGACTTTATTCATTGTTCTTTGGAGAGTTAATTTTATAATTCTAATAAGCTTTGGAGAAACGTCCATGTCTTGCAATGCTGTGAATAACTCGCTTCTTTTCACTCGATCGAAAGCCTGTTTAAATTCAATGAAAAGAACCATGGTGTCTTTATTATATTCGTAACTTTCAGCCTGTATTTCTCGTAGTGTGAAGACCTGATCCACAGTACTTCTGCCTTTTCTGAACCCACTGTGATATTCTCCTATGCTTTTATCAACCTTCGTTGTTAATCTGTTTTTAATATGCATAGCCAATATTTTATACGTTATGTTTAGCAGCGCTATGCCTCGATAATTCTGACAATCAGCCATATTTCCTTTTTTGTGAATAGGACACAGTATTGCTTCTGTCCATTCCTCAGGTAGTATTTCTTGTTCCCATATATTATTAATTAGTTTATGGATTTTCTCTACTAACTGATTTCCTCCAAATTTAATCATTTCAGCCGTTATGCCGTCGCTTCCTGGGCTTTTGTTCATTTTTAATTTATCGATGATATTCTGAATTTCGCTTATAGTCGGAGCCTGCTCTTCACCCTGTTGATTTTGTATTTCATTTACTAGATCCTCTGTTTCCTCGTTATTATCGTCTGTCTTTTCAGGTCCATTTAGAAGCTCATCAAAGTACTGCTTCCAGCGTTCTAATATCTCTGGTTCACCCATAATCATTTCTAAATTTTTGTCTTTATAATGTACAGTTTTCGGTTGGTGCCCTCGTTTCTCATTTTTTATCCCTTGGTACAGGTTCCTTATTTGATTATTTTTGTAGCTTTCCTCTATATTTTTCAGTTTAGCTTCATAATGTTTCCTTTTTTTTCTCGTAGTATTTTTTTGGTTCTATTTCTTTGTTTAGTGTAATTTTCCTGCGCTTCTCTTGTTCCTTGAGTTATCATTTTTAATCGTAGCTTGGCCCGTTCTTCCAATGATTGTTCACATTCTTCATCAAACCATTCTTTTTGTTTTTTCTTTGTGTTGTCATTGGTGCTGGAAATATTTGCTGCTTCTTTAATTACATCTTTTAATGTTCCCCACATGCATTCTACATTCCTTTCATCCACTATGCTCTCTAATTTGTTGTTAATAATTTGTCCATACAACGTTTGCTCACATTCTGTCTGTAATCTAATTGGTTTGTTTCTTTCGTATTTTAATCTCTTTTTGTTTCGAAGAGTTGGTACTAATTATTGTTTCATCCATATTTCGACCAAATAGTGGTCTGAGTCCATATCAGGTCCTCTATATGTTCTCACCTTTGTTATGCAGTGTTCTTCGTTTTTCTCAATTAAAACATGGTCGATCTGGTTGACTGTACGGCCGTCTGGAGATTTCCATGTTCCCTTATAAATGTCCTTTCGTTGGTGGTACGTACTTTTTATTATAAGTCCCTTTGCTTTGGCAAAATCTACCAGGAAATATCAATTTTCGTTAGTCTCTGGATGTAAACTGTGCTTGCCTATAGTGGGCATTAATATTTCTTCTCTGCCTATTTTGGCATTAGCGTCTCCTAGAATGATTTTCATATCATACCTGGGTATAGCCTCATCTACTTCATCTAATTTGCTATAAAATTGCTCTTTCAGATCCATTCCTTTTCCCTCCGAGGGTGCACATCCTGTCCGAAATTGCTTTAAAGTCTGAAACAAATTCTTTCAATTTTTTACTTATTATAAAACCTGTACCCAGCAGTCTGTTAGTGCCTCCGCTATTGAAAAATATATAGTCGTCTATTTCCTGGCTACCCTGCCCCAATTGTTTTGTCTCTTGTAAAGCTACTAGATCAAACTTACATTTCTTAACTTCGTTTATTAAATGCTTCAGCTTTCCTTCCTGATAGGATCCTCTTATATTCCAAGTTGCTGCGTTTACCATTTCTTCTGTTATTTTATTAATTTGTTTTTTGATTTCCTTTTTTTGTGTCCGTGTTCCCTGCGGTGTCGTCTTTGTTGATCCATCTTCGTCTGCATCTAATTCTAGTTTTTTGAGATGTCTTCTTTTATTTTTTCCAATTGCCCGCTTTCTTTGTTCCATTTCCATAGTTCATTGTTTACTATTAATCTCTGGTACCCTATTTTTGTGATTTTTCCTTTGTTTCGCGGCTCTCTAGCCATTATTCTAATTTTGGCTTGTATTTCCCTTTCGTCTTTTGTTAGATCATCATTGTGACTTACTTACTCAGTCAAATGTCTTACGATCAAGAGAAAGGATATTAATTTATTGTTTTGTGTTTATTTTACAACGTGTTGTAAAAATTTGTTTTTTCGTTAAAATAACGAAGAAAACTGTAAAACTTTTTCTGTATTTGATTAAATAGAAACATTCAGCTAATGATTTTGGACAGTACCTTTTTTTTGTCTAAAATAACCTATATTCAATTTATTTTCATGTTTTTTGTCGTTAATAGTTTTATTTTCGACTTAAGCTTATTTTTGAATAACGATTTTGAAATATTTTCGTATCATTTAACAGATTAATTATTATTTTTATATAATAATTAAACATATAGGTACAGCCTATATGTTTTTTTCATCATTTTGCTTACGTGTTTTTGGAATATGTTGAGATGTTCGACGGATTAATGACCTGTTAGAGGTTTGATAATTATTTTGTCAAAATAATTATCCAAACAACATCTTGTCAAAATTATATTCCCTTTCGTGGGACTGTTACAATCGTCTGCGCTTGCCTTTGTAGGTGCGTAACATTGAATAATGGTTATCTTTCTTATTTGAGAATTGAGCTGTGCTACTATTAGTCTGTCTAATATAGTATGCCATTTTATTAGCCCTCTTTTTGCCTCTTTACTTAGGAGGATCCCAACTCCATTTCTCCTGTCTTCTTTAATATCGTTTCCTGAGTGTAACAGGACTCCTCCGTCTGATATTGTTGTCTCTCCTTGCCCAGGCCATCTTATTTCAGATAGCCCCATAATTGGTATTCTTAATTCTTCCATTTCTTTTAATACTTGCGCTAGTCTTGATGCTTCATACATGGTTCTGAAGTTCCAAGCTCCAATTCTGTAACGTTTTTTGAGATAAAAGGTATTATGGGGTTTGTTTTGCTTCGCTTCAGTTTCATTGATTTTAGAGTTTAATGTAAGTGAGTAATTAGCTCTCTGCACCCGAGAGTCGGTTTCTTCTTCAGTTTTCTGATTGTCCTCTTGATTTTGCCAATAATCTGTTTTATTTTTGTATAATTTTTGCGTTTTATCTGGTAATTCATTTTCTTCCTCGTTTTTCCAATTTCTTTGCCTATTCGTCATCATAGTTCCGGGTTTCGTTTCTTAGTTCGCCTTTAGTTTTTTAACTTGCTTGCCTCTGTGGGTTTCTGGGACCTGTGATCCCACTTCATTTTCTTCCCGTTCACTTCTAATTTCTGATAGCCCACTTTAACGATAGAACGATAGATTTATTCTTTTCTTCTCTGGCTGTATCTCTTATATTTTTCTGGATTTTTTGTTCATTTCTTGTAATTTCCTCGTATATGAAAATGGCTTTCCCATTTAGCTTGGCTTTTCTTGGAGTATCTTTATTTTTTCATTCCATTCTACCATTTCCACTATGCATCTATCTTGTCCTATTTTCTGCGCTTTACGTATCTTTGTTTTTAAAAGGAGTTCTGTTTGAAACATTTTTTTCAAAGCTTCTTCGAGTGTATCTTCATTATCGGTATTCATTGTAAGTCCAGTTATTGTTAGGTTGTTTCGAATTTTTTGTTTTTCCATCCTTTTCATCTTATCCTCCACTTCCTTGATTTTGTTATGCAGTTCTTCTTTTTCTATCGTCCATTCTTCCTTCATTTGGGCGATTTTCTTCGCCATGCTTTTCATTTACTCTCGGTTTTTCTGTAACTCTTTTTTGGTTTCCTTTATGTCCTCTCTCATTTCTCTGATGTAATTTTTATTTTCTCTCTTTATTTCTGTCGTATCTTCATGTAGGTCTTTTTTAAGATTCCGCAGCATTTGTTTGATTTCATCCATGCTGGATTCTGGCTGTTTTGCTATTTGTTTATGTTGAGGTGATCTCTGGCTACTAATTGGCTTTCTCTGAAAAATTGCTACTCTTCTTGTGACGAGTTATTCTCGTTTCTGCCCTTCTTCATGTGCTAGTAAAATAATTATAACGGTTAAATTAAGTTTTCCATAAAATGAGGAACTTTCTGTTTTTTTTTTAATTTCATTTTCCATTCTTAACAATAGTTTTTACCGATTATAGTGCCATCTATCCATGATTCTAAAAAGTGGCTCCAATAAAAGTTGCTTATTTTTACGCAAAAAATCAAAATCTGCAATAAAAATTGGGGGCTCTTAGTTAGGATTTTAAAGTAACCCCGACCCACCTGCGTGAGGGGGACCCCGCGAAATATCGCGGGGATTATATTTAAAATTTTAAATTTACCCCCACTTCTCTCCCTGGGGGTCGTGTTTGGTGTCTTTCGATAGATTTTCCAAAAAATTTCGATAGATTTTTTTTGTGAAACTTTGTGACTCTCACATTTCCTTACGCCCCGCTCAAATCGTCAGATTTTTTCAATATACGCTATTTTTTACCTTATCTTAATCTGACAATTTCGAGTTTTTTTAGGGATAGATCTTTTTTGAACCTCTCTTAACGAACTACTCTGTATTAACAGTCAATATATGGTAGAGGTACATTTACGGGGTACAAGGTTTCTCCCCATGTGATAATCTGACGCGCTTAAGTAACTGCAAAAATCCCCTTTTGGGCTCCCCTACCATTACTGTTACCGGTAAACGAAGTTTTGGAAATGAAAATGGAAACAAGTAGTGCTACGGAAAAAAATAGAACGATAAGAAGCATTCACTTCAAAAATCAACAATCATAATCATATATCTGTCAAATCAAACAAAAAATTTTCATTGATGGTTCATTGCGGTTTTATTTGTTTTGTTTCTATTAAATTGTACATAAAATGCATATAATAGTCTCCTGTTTTTATACCGCTAACGCAGCTTTGGGATTATAGCAGGGTAGTCTGCTATATCTAGGGCCTACGGTACACAACGAAGGGTGACGAAGGTAACAGGGCCAGTGCTATGCTTCGACCGTCTATTATTATCCCTGGTTTTATCCAAGCTACATACTCATTTTTATTCAGGCTGTGTCGACTTTTTCGCACCACCTTAACCTTCCGATGACCAACCTTTTTTTGTTACACGGATGACCAACAGGGGTCAAAAATGACCCCAGTCAAAAATGACAATTGACAAAAAAATTAAGTTTATTTTAAGAAATAAAATAATGTATTCGTAATTTTAATGTTACTATTGTATCAATAAATGATAAATAAACAGTAAAACATATTTTTAATTACAACTGAACAAAAACAGGAATCATCGTTCTGAACTTAGAAATAAATTTTTTTTAAAATATACTTATTTACGTCGCCACAGGTTTAACAAACATTTTTTTTTCAGTATTGGAATGTTTCTTACATACAATTGGAACATGGAAGGCCAAGGGAGTTCGTCTTTGACCCCAAATTCAGAATTTTTTTTGTAAAATATAGGGGGGAAACAGTTATTTGGATTTTAAATTAAAGTTATTAATTATAATAAAACAAACTAAATAATAGTGTTTTTAAGAAGAAATCTGAACCGCCGAACGGACGAAGTGGGTAAGATTTCTTCTTAGGCAAAATTTACAAACTATTGTAATTTAAGTGCGGTAAATTAAAAACTCATTAAGTGCTTAACTACTATTTGAACACAAACTTCTTTTTGTGGTCCACTCAATTCAGGTCGGTAAGTGACTATTTAAAATAGTCTTTAAATAACATAATTTAAGAATTACATTTATTGAAAATGTTGATTAAAGTTAAATTCAAAACAAATACAGGTTAACCGTGTTTGGATAAAGAATAAAATATAAACATGGCTGCAGGAGGAATGCAACCGACTACAATAAATGAAGCTTTTTAATGCAACAAAATAATAACTTATTTCAAGAAAATTGTCAACGTTCCCAAAACGAACAATTATTATATACAGAATGGGTAAAAGTCAATAATGAAAAAGATCAACTACATAGTATGATCACGCAAATGCAAACACATATAAGTATGCTAGAAAACCAAATCAAACAGATTAGTAATAGTAATCAATCAAATAACGCTAAAATTGCTGAGGCAACGCCTCCTCCCAGGCAAGCATACGAGACTGATGAAGAGGAACTGGCTAAAGAAACAGAATGGATAAGGGTAAGAAACAGGCAGAAAAAAGGGAAAATAATGAATACTTCATTTTCTCCACCTACTCCTACAAAAAATGAAGAAGTAACTAATAGGCTTGAATCTAAACAAAGAAAAGTCCAACCTCCACCACCAATAATAGTGGAAGGAATTAAAAAATATAATAAATTTATCGAACTGCTCACAAAGGAAATAGGTATAAATAAATTTATAATCCAAATGGTAAATAAAGAGAACTTCAAAATTAAAGTCAACGACGAGGATACGTATCGTGGCGTGACAAAAATACTACGAGAGCAAACACCGCACAGTTGGTTCACATACGAAGATAAAAGGACACGACCAATTAAGGTAATAGTCAAATATCTCCCTCATTCGTGCAAATCAGATGATAGCATAATTGTAGAATTGGTTAGGAGAGGTTTTAAAGCAGTGAATGCTATAAATAAAATTAAGTGGCGTACCAAAGAACTACTTGACATGTTCATAGTGACTTTTGACAACAGCGAAGATATAAATAAAATACATAGTATACAGCATATACTACAATGTAAAGTCGAAATCCAACCATTAAATTCTCCAAATTAATATCTCAATGCAAAAATTTCCAGGCATATGGGCATACCCAAAAATTCTGCGCCAGAGAAGCGAGATGTGCCAAATGCACAGGGAAGCATCATACTAAGGAGTGTACCAAACCAAAAGATGTCAAACCAAAATGCGTACATTGTGGACAAGAGCACCCAGCTAACTATCGTGGCTGTAAAGTGGCTATTGAACTACAAAACATGAGAAATAGTGCCATAGATAAAAAAAAAGGGTGGTTAATAAACATCCTTCAGTAAGCAGGCATGTTAATGAAAATCTATCATTTGCCAATGCAGTAAACAACGAAAAGGAAAGTAGCAAAAAGGAGGAACGAACTAATAATATCGAACAAGGTCTGCAGCTCATATTAACGAAGCTAGAAAATCAAGAACAAATCATAACAACACTGGAGGAGAGGCTAAAAAGATTAGAATATAGTGCCAAAGGAGCTATACCTAAATTGAAACAATATTAATACAATTAAGGTACTAGTGTGGAATGCAAGTGGACTCCTGAACCACCAGCAGGTGCTTCAGTTAGTTCTACAGACAGAAAATATAGATGTATGCCTCATCTCAGAGACTCATCTTACTAAACACTCATTTATCAAATTTCACGGTTATAGAGTATATCATGCGATTCATCCTGATAATAATGCAAAAGGAGAAAGTGCAGTGATAATTAAAGAAAATTTACAACATTACGAAGAAGCAAACTACGTAACAGAAAAAGTGCAGTTAACTGCAGTAACACTTAGAACTAATAAATACCCACTGATAGTGGCAGAAATCTATAGTCCTCCGAAACATGCAATAAATAAGCAGGAATATATTGACCTCTTTAACGAGCTGGGAAATAGATTTATAGTAGGAGGCGATTATAATGCTAAAAATACCCACTGGGGCTCAAGGTTAACCACAACAAAAGGCAGAGAACTTTTAAAAGCTGTGAACGAATACGGAGCCACTACCTTATCAACAGGGAAGCCAACTTATTGGCCGACAGACCCCAACAAGGTACCAGACTTAATTGACTTTTTCATAACCAAAAATATATCGCAAAACTGCCAGCAAATAGATGAATGAGAGAAAAATAGAGAAAATATTTCAACCGCATCAACAGCAACAAGAAGAAGAAGCATTACAGAGCAACCATTTGCAAGAAGAAGAAAACATAATGCCAGTAACTGTCGAAGAAGTAATAAAAGAGATCAAGTATAATTTAAACCCGAGAAAAGCTCCTGGCTTTGATTTAATAACAGGACAAATATTAAAACAGCTCCCAAGAAAAGCAATTGTCAAGTTCTATTTAATTAATGCTGCGATCAGATTAAAATATGTTCCTTCATTGTGGAAAGTGGCGGAAATAGTAATGATACCAAAACCAGGCAATCCACCACATATAACCTCCTCCTATAGACCAATATCACTGCTACCAACAATGTCTAAATTATTTGACATGCTTCTCCTCAGAAGATTGCAACCAATTATAGTAAACAAAAAATTAATTCCAAATCACCAGTTTGGCTTTAGGCAGAAACACTCAACTATAGACCAACTCCACAGAGTCACCGATATTATAGAAAATGCATTAAGAGGAAAGAAAAGTCTGTTCAGCTTTATTCTTAGATGTTGCCCAGGCATTTGACAGAGTTTGGCATGAAGGACTATTTCATAAATTAGAGGCTACTCTTCCAAAATCATACACAGACATAATTAAATCGTACTTAACTTATAGATATTTCAGAATCAAGCAAGATGATGCTTATTCTGAACTTAAAGAAATAAAAGCCGGAGTCCCCCAGGGTAGCGTATTGGACCCGGTCCTATATCTCCTTTATACATGTGATCTACCAGAATTCGATAACTACTATTCAGCTACCTTTGCCGACGACACCGCAATATTAGCAGTAGGTAAAAATAACGTAGAAACAGCCAATAAACTGCAAAATGCGATGAGCAAATTCCAAAAATGGACTAAGACGTGGAATATTACATTGAATGAAAGCAAATCAGTACATGTTGATTTCACTAATAAAAAAATTCTCTACGCACCAATAAAAATTAATGGACAAGACATTCCTTATGCCAGCACAGCCAAATACCTGGGCTTAACCCTAGACACGAAGCTTCGCTGGAAAGCGCATGTAAAGAAAAAGAAAGAAGAATTAAATATCAAATATAAAATTTGTACTGGCTACTGGGAAGATACTCAGGGTTGTCAACGTATAACAAGATGCTAATCTACAAACAAGTTATAAAACCAGTATGGACGTATGGTATCCAACTATGGGGATGTACCGGGTGTCCCAATAAGAATGGCTCTCGGCTATATCTCAGGAACCGTTTATAGTAGAGCTTTGAAATAAAAAATTTTATAACAAAAGTTGCCTCAGGAAAAGCCTGGAAATTATTTTCATAATTGTGGGACCACCGCTAGAGGGCGTAACTGAAATCAAAAATTAAAAAATCTAAATTTTACAAAATTTTCCTAATAAAGGGGCACTGGAAATCCGATCGTCGTATTCTTCATAAAATTCTACGCATACTTGATTTGACAAGTTTAGGTCTACCTTTGGAAATAAGAAGTGGGGGTGAGTGGGAACTTTGTTATGAAAAACTGGCTGTGAGTCCGGTTCTGCTTAATAAAATTTTGCAAACTTGGTCTTGTTGAAGATAGATCTTTTTCATCAATGTAAAAGTTATGATTTCGAAGCAACTTACTGAGTAATATGCCAGCTAGAAGGCGTTATTTAATTTTTTTCAGAAATCTAGTGTTCCTTGGAAAATATTAAATACAAACATGCATTTTTAATACCATATTACAAAATTAGACAAAATTAGCAACAGAATAGCGAAAACCGCATGTTAATACCTTTTTTCTATCTCGAGATATCTTACAAAACGTGTAAATTTAAAAACATAACTGTTACTGTCACCGGTAAACGAAATAATTCATTAAAAGTAGTGTGCTATGGAAACAACAAAGAAACATTTTCCAGCTCTCAACGTATATTAGGTCTTTTCAACGCTTCTCATTTGTTTCGAGCCTCGTTCATATCTCGTATATTAATATTATACACGGATTATACGGCATATGACAGAGGCTCGAAACAAATGAGAAGAGTTGAAAAGCCCTATTACAAAGAAATAAAAACAACTATTTAGTGATGACATAAACATTCAAATTTTTGCCCATCATTTTCGTTGCAAACATTTACTCTTTCAAGAGTAGATTGAACAGCATTCTCAATTTCTGCTCTCGATATGCTTTGAATGGCGTTTAGTGTTCTCTGGATAATGTATTCTAGAGTAGTGTATGATGGGCAACAATTTGAATATTTAGGTCGTCACTAAGTAGTTCTTTTTGTTCTGTGTTTTATTTAATTTTAATAGTATTGCTTCTCTTTATATTGTTGTTTTAATTAATTATATTTTTATACGTTGACATCTGGAAAATGTTATTTTGTTTTTTTCCACAGCACACTACTTTTCATTAACTTAGTTTACCGGTGATAGTAACAGTTATGTATAAAATTTACACGTTTCTCGAGATATCTTGAGATAGAAAAAAGATATCGACATGCGGTTTTCGCTATTCTATTGCTAATTTAATCTAATTTTATAAAGTATGATTAAAAATGCATACTTGTATTTAATATTTTCCAAAGAAAACTAGATTTCTGAAAAAAATTAAATAACGCCTCCCAGCTGGCTTATTACTTACTAGGATGGTTCAAAATTATCACGCTTACATTGAAGAAAAAGATCTGTCTTCAACAAGACCCAGTTTTCAAAATTTGATTTAGCAGAACCGGACTTACAGGCATTTTTTCATAACAAGGTTCCCACTCACCCCCACCTCTTATTTGCAAAGGTAGAGTTAAACTTGTTAAATCAAATATGCGCAGAATTTGATGAGGAATATAATAATCGGATTTCCAGTGCCCCTTTATTAGGAAAATTTTGTAAAATTTAGATTTTTTTATTTTTGATATTCAATTACGCCCTCTAGCGGTGGACCCACAATTATGAAAATAATTTCCAGGCTTTTCCTGAGGCAACTTTTGTTATAAAATTTTCTATTTCAAAGCTCTACTATAAACGGTTCCTGAGATATGGCCGAGAGCCATTCTTATTGGGACACCCGGTAAAAAAAGACAAACTTGAAAATAATACAGACTTTTCAAAACAAAGTATTAAGGGGCATAGTTAATGCACCCTGGTACATCCATAATGACGACCTCCACAAGGATCTACGAATGGAGCCCGTCGACAAAGAAATCAGAAAACATGCAGAAAGTCATAAAAAAAGACTTCTTCTCCACGAAAATATTGAGGCCATCCAGCTCCTGGACAACTCAAACCAGAAAATAAGACTGAAGAGGACCAAACCTTACGAGTTGATGTAGTGCGACAAAGTTAATAGCGGAGCATTGAGCGACTAGTGTGCAAGCAACGTTTTGGTGCAGTGCGTGATAAAGTGAAAAGCAGCGCTTTGTGTGATAGTGCGCAAGCAAAAAGTGCCCCAGTAATAATAATGCCCCAGTAATAGTAAGATAGAATAGATAAAAAGTTACTCATTGGTCAAAGACCAGATTGTAGCACTTAGCAAATAAAAAAAATATAGGGATTTTTTTTATTACAAAATATGAGGGTATCTAGAATGATATTAAAGTAAAATAAAAAAATAATGAGTTTAAAATTGAAAATATTTCTGAATTTATTAAATAAAAACATACATTGGGGTCAAAATTTACCCCCTTGGTCATCCGAAGGTCATACCTACAGATTAAACAGAAGTGGACTTCAACCACCTCCCTGCGGAATGCCTTTTGATAGAATCATTGCTCCTACGATATTATGACCAACTCGAATCGATAAATTTCTGTCTTTTTATAAATTTTTCACAGAGGGTATTCAAATCAATTTTATCATAATAGTCCAGGCTGTATGCTCGCCTTCGTAAGGTAAATTATTCCGATTCGACTTTTTGCACAAATTTACTGAAAAAGAGGTTCTTAATAAATTCAAAAAAATTAATTTTATCGCCAACCGTCACTAAAGTCATTCATTATTGTACTCATTTGACGCCATTTGCGGCAGTAAAGTAACACTTTATTGTACTGAAAGAAGAATTTTACTTTACCTGCCGCGATTAATCAAATTAACCGAGATTGAATGTAAGTGGTCGATGGCAGTAATCGATTATTTATTTGAGTGAATTTAAAATTTATTTACTTTAATTATTGAAAATATTGTACACAATTTACGTTATTATTAATTAAATTTATGCCAAAAGTGAAATTCTGTAGTATTTTGCAATTATGTTCATATAAAATTAATCAAAATTTTACCGATTTAGTAATTACTCAATATTGATAACTATCTATCGATTAAAAATCGAAAGCGGCATGCAGAAGTCATCTGTCATCACTGTCATATTTAAAAAATTTAAATTGAAAATTGTATTTATTGTAATAAAAGTGTTAAAACGAATATCAAATTATAGTACAGTAGTGCTGCTTTGGAAATGGAAGAAACTACATGTAGGTACGCCACCTGATATACGCAAGAAATCGTTAGAGGCAGTTCTCAGAGCTTCTCCCAGCAAAATCCATCGAAAAATACAATAGGCAATATGACATATTTGAAGCATGGCGTGAAAAAAATAGTATTACAAATTATAGTGAAAGTGTTTTACTAGCATATTTCTCTGAATTGTCTAAAGAATATTCTCCATCGACTATGTGGTCCCATTATTCAATGTTAAAGGCAACTTTGATCACAAATAAAGACATACAATATAAGCAATTATAAAAAACTTACAGCTTTTTTGAAACAAAAAGGAAGGAATTGCATTCCCAAAAAAATCAAAAACCCTGCCACAAGAAGAAGTGCTAAATTTCTTATTAAATGCACCTGATAACGATTATTTAATGATGAAGGTAATTCAACAAAAATAAAATTACTATTACATATTATATTGTACGTAAAGTTCTTTTTCATATCCTTGAATCTACCATGATTTATGTATAATGTCTTTTCATTTGATGTCAATTATTTTCTTTACATTTTTTACTTACCTATTTGTTCTTTTTATTGCTAATATCGGCCGTGTCTAGCAAGTGGTTTCGTAGGCTAGCGGTATGTGTAGCTAGTTACGTACGCGTCAGTACTTGGTTCGAATCCCCCGTAAGGAAAACTTTTTTGTTTAATATTAATGGTTATTGACATACTTAGACTATTATAAGGACTTAAAAAATGAATAAAAATAATTAAAATAATTAATCCGGCTGTTGCCCAATGACGTCACCCGACAAGTCCCGACAAGTTACCCCAATGACCTCACCCCGACAAGTCGGAGTCACGCAGGCTGTTGTATCGAGAGGCAGTCACGCGCGATGCTGTATCGCGAAGGTCCAAATGTCAAAGTGTCCTGAAGTGGCTACCCTTCTACCCGAAGATTGTATGTATGTACATTGTACATTAAAAGGATTACACAAAATATGACTATTTATTTAGATTTTCTACGATTAAACAAGGAAAAAGCAACTTCGAAAGGCTGTTCTTTTAAGTACTTCTTATGTGCATACAAAGTACACACACTCTTTTTTCATTAGAAGGATGTAATTAAGTAAGCGTTAAGTAAGTGTTAATGTTTTTTATGATTGGCGATAATATTTTGTATGCACCACGTCAGTAAAGACTCTTTATCGAACTCTTCTGTTATTCGCCTTGCTCGCTACGCTCGCTCGGCTCATAATATCAGACTCGTTCGATAAAGAGTCACTTTACTGACTTGGTACATAAATAACTATTTTTAAATTCGGACAACTTTTTTAGATTCTCTTGTGCATTTTGAGCAAAATAGGTTTCTTGTGATTTTTCTCTAAAATTTTATTGTTTTTGAATTATACGCGATTTACAATTTGAAAAACGCGAAAATGGCCATTTTCAAGGCTTAATAACTAGACCAGGGCGCATCTGTAAAAATATTAGTACATTTGGACGTTGAGAGGTGACTCAAATTTTTTTGCAGAAATTGCTTGAAAATGACTCAAATAATAATATTTGAGTTATCCTCCCTCTCAAAAAGGTCCGGAACATTGTTTAAATAATCAAAATGTCAAAAAATGAAGGAAAAATTAGATTTTTTTCTTCGTTTTTTGAATATAACTTTAAAAGTGTTCATTTTCGAGAAAAGTTGAACTGACGTAAAAGTTGCATAATTAAATTTCCTGTAATATAGAATTGGTTAAAAATTTAAAAAATAGTCACCCTTGTTGCAAAATAGCAATAATTGCGAAAAAACCATACAAAAACAAGTATTCGCGTTTTACGTTTTTCAACCATTAATGCTACATTTAGGACCTTAATATTTCTCCCAGAAAAACTTTATGATACAGTCAAACAATACTGTAAATTTCATTAAGGTCGATTCAATAGATTTTGCAAAATAAATTTTGAAATCTAGCTTTCGCAAAAAAATTCATTTTTTAAAATATTACAGGACTGAAATTAAAGCAGATAGCAAGTTGAATTTTTTTTTGCGAATAGAAGTGTACTGTACCTTTCATTTGCAATGACCCTTGATAATGATTGATACATTTTAGTTTTATTAAATTTCGATATAAATAAATAAATTTGTTTATTGCAAAATAAAAACACATACTCTATCCTTTGAAATAACACTTTTTTTAGCAAAAACTTTCTTTGTTCATATATTTTAACATAGAGAATAAAAGTTTATTATTTTTAAACATATGCAATTTTTTAAACAATATTCCACAAACAATAATAAAATTAGTTTGATTTTTGTGGAATTAAAATATTAAAATACAATAAAATATAGAGTAAGAAAATAATATATTAGATAAAGATTGGAAGAAATTTTGGTGGAAATCAACTTGTGTGAATCGAACACCGTTGTCCTGCGAGTAGCACCAAAAATTAACGTTTATTTAAAAAATTTCCTGACGCCGCCGTGGTAATTAATCGATTTTAATATTGCAAATTGCAAATGAAAAGTACAGTACACTTCTATAAGCAAAAAAGAATTCAACTTGCTATCTGCTGTATTTTCAGTCCTGCAGCATTTTGAAAAAATTATTTTTTTTGCGAAAGCTGGATTGCAAAATTTATTTTGCAAAATCTATCAAACCGATCTTAATGAAATATACGGTGTTGTTTTACTATATTATAAAGTTTTTTTGGGTAAAATATGAAGGTCCTCAGTATAGCATAAAAGGTTCAAAAACGTAAAATGCAAATACTTGTTTTTGCATGGTTTTTTTCGCAATTATTGCTATTTTGCAACAAGAGTGACTATTTTTTAAATTTTTAACTAATTCTTTATTATAGGAAATTTAATTACGCAACTTTTATGTCAGTTCAACTTTTCTCGGAAATGATCACTTTTAAAGTTATAATCAAAAAACCAATAAAAACAATCGAATTTTTCGTTCATATTTTGACATTTCGATTATTTAAACAATCTTCTTCTTTAAGTACCGTGCCCAAATTTTTAGGCGTGGGTAGCTTCCATACCAATATGCCGATATCGTTCTCGATCTTGTGCGGCATGTAACAATTGATCTGCTGATAAGCCAGTCCATTGACGAAGGTTTCGGAGCCATGAATATTTCTTTCGACCAATTCCCCTTTTTCCATTGAGTATTAACTGCAGCATCCTGTATCTGCTACCTCTCATTATATGCCCCAGATATTCAAGTTTTCTCTTTTTTATCATCTTCATTAAGTCACCTTCACCTTGACCTACTCTGTTTAAGACTTCTCTGTTTGAAATGCGTTGATTTAAACAATGTTCCGGACCATTTTGAGTGGGCGGATAACTCAAATATTATTATTTGAGTTATTTTCAAGCAATTTCTTCAAAAAAATTTGAGTCACCTCTCAACGTCCATCTCAAAACAGATGCGCCCTGGACTAAACTCAGTTAAAAATTATTAATATGAAAGTGAGAAAGCTACCAAATCAAAGTTTGAAGTTACAAAATCCTGAACAATTTTTTTCATTATTTTATTACAAAGCTGTTATTTTTTAATTATCAACAATGAGCGCTAAGTGAGTTTTGAGTAGTACACTGAACCAAAAAAGTACGTAA